>NC_086154.1:102394775-102998044 GCF_035149785.1 Candoia aspera | reverse complement strand
CGCCTACCACAACCGCTGCTCAGCCAAGCACTTTGTCAATTCCCTCCCAGTTGCAACAAAAGTTTCTAAAAGAGCTGAAAACTGATACTTGGTTGCTTGAAAATAAAGATACTGTTACTTTTGACAGAGGCTTCGCTTGGAAATCCGACCGCCTCTACGTTCCTGAAACCCTCAGGAAAGATGTGTTAACACGTTCCCACGATGACAAACTCGCAGGTCACTTTGGGTTTGTGAAAACCCTGCACCTCGTTCGGAGGCAATTCTGGTGGCCTACATTACGCAAAGATGTCAAAGACTACATTGCTTCCTGCACTGTCTGTGCAATGTCCAAGCGCAAGGTGGGCAAGCCCCAGGGACTGCTGCAGCCGGTGGCAACCCCCTCTTCCCCTTGGGAAGAAATTTCCATGGACTTTATTGTAGAGCTCCCACCCAGCCAACGCAAAACGGTCATTTGGGTGGTCAAAGACTATTTTTCCAAACAGGCTCACTTTATTCCTTGCGTGTCCATTCCGTCGGCACGTCAATTGGCCCGCCTGTTCCTTGTACACGTGTACAGGCTACACGGATGTCCCTCCCGCTTGATTTCGGACAGGGGTACACAATTTACCTCACAGTTTTGGCGGGCTTTTCTCAAGCTGTTAGGCACGAAGCAAGCCCTGTCCACGGCTTGGCATCCTCAGACGGACGGGGCCACTGAGGCTGTTAACTCTACTCTGGAGCAATACCTTCGCGCTTTTGTGAATTATCAGCAGGACAATTGGGTAGACCTCTTACCATTTGCTGAAGTAGCTTACAACAATGCAGTGCATCAAAGCACTGGACAAACCCCGTTTCGAGTGGCTCTGGGTAAAGATTTTGTACCTATCACTGATCTCCCACAACCTCCTGCCAGTGCAGTCACTACAGATGATTGGTCAACACAACTGGCTGACTCTTGGCCAATGATTCAACAGGCATTGGCTGATGCACAAGCAGATTATAAACTGTATGCTGATCGGAAACGTGCCCCACACCCTGCATTCCAAGTTGGGGACTCGGTCTACCTTTCTACCAAGTTTATCAAATCTGCACAACCTTCAAAGAAACTGGCACCTAAATTTGTGGGTCCTTTCCCAATCGTTGCTCAGATTAACCCTGTGACTTTTAAACTTGACTTGCCTCATAACCTGAAACGCTTACACCCTGTTTTTCATTGCAGCTTACTCAAACCGACTATTCCTTCTGATCGCTGGCATCGGCAACCTCCACCCCCCACCCCCATCATGATTGATGGTCAGCAACACTTCGAAGTTAAAGAAATCCTCGACTCTAGACGCCTTCGCAATACTTTGCAATATTTAGTTCGTTGGAAACATTTCCCTCATCCTGAGTGGGTCGCTGCACCAGATGTGGCTTCCCCGCTTCTGGTGGCCCGTTTCCACTCCGCTTATCCCTCGAAGCCTGGTCCCTAGGGGTATTTTTAGGGAGGCGGTATGTCATGTGCGCCGTTTCAATGTCTTTGATGCATCGTAACGTTTCGCATGTCATTAATTGGATGCGTGTTTCAGTTGTCTAGGGAGGATGGGAACCATTATCTTTTGGCTTTGCTTTGGAATGTATTTGTATTATCTACTGCGCTCAAGGTTACTTTCCCAGGCTAGCAACTCTGACGATTGCTAGCACCTGTGCCGGGCGGGGCTGTTACGAGGGAGGCGGGATACGTTTGAAGCAAGGGTTTAAGTTTGTATTTGGCGCGCTTTTGCTCATTCTCAGCTTTCTCTGTATTTGTCTCTCGTACTTCAATAAATCAGATTTCATTCAGCATCCTCTTGTGAGTCTGAGTATTTGGGGCTAGGGCAATCATTACACATAGTCTGTGACTTTCAGCAACACTGTGTTTGGGTATGTCAAAAACCAAGCAAGCTGTTAGTGTGCATCTGTCCTGTGAAATTAGCTATGCCTGATCTTTTCCTGTTTAGCCTTTGCCATCAGCATTTTCACATTCCTTTAAAATCTTGCTGTTGATTCACTCCTAAGATATGAGCAGTCTTTTAATAGCCAGGAGCTGTGCTTAACTTTCTTTCTTTCTCTTTCTTTCTCTTGAATTTTAGAAAAAGTCTGAGGAGTTTGTTTAAATATATACGTTTAGCCAATTTTAGGCCTTACATTACAATTGTTTTCCTGGTTTTTAACAGCTGTGGCCAAAGGCGGCTCCAGGGCTACAAAAGGCCTCAGGTGACCCCTTCTGCCTTTGATGTCATGTGAAACCACCTGTTACTGATCATTATTGTCCTGTCCCAAGCCAGTCTCCCACACACATGCACACTGAGGGGTTTAAATGAAAGACAGTTTCAAGCAAAGGCAAGCAGGGAGTGTCTCCAAGTGCACCCATGGAGTAACAAAATCCCAGTCCCTATTGGGCTTACTTGCAAAGGATTCCAAACAGCCAGACTCCAAGTGGTGAAAGCAAAAGCATAGTCAGGTCATCATCCAGGAGTCCAGACATCGGTGGTCAGCTGGTCCGGGTTCCAGGGCCAGAGCTTCCACAGGCAATAGGTTCAGGAGACCAGCACACAGCAGTTCCGGTAAGCAAAGTGGTTGTTTCCAACAGAAGGTTGCTGGCAACAATAGCGCTTCAATAGTATCTGCTGTGGGTGTAGACAGTCAAGGGCAGAAATGACCCTGACAGGTGAGAAGCCATGCAAAACGCCTTTGCACTCCTTGGCACTCTGTACAGTGTGCTATAGGACTGGGAGAGGTCCTGGATCCAGCCCCTCATCATGTTCCCCTGATTGCTAGGCTCTTCCTGCATCAAGTGCAGCATCTTCCAGCTCAGACTCTTCTGAATCCAAACTGGCCCTGACAATTCTGACTGTAAAATTTGGACACTGTGATACAGGAGATGAATTTCATTTTGTTGACATAGAATGTACCCTGTATTGTGTGCAATGCTCCACATGATAGAAACTCCCTTTGAGAAAAGTTCTTTTGCTGCTAGTCTGCTCAGTTGCTTGCTTTTGAAAATAAAAAATGCTACCAGCTTCTCCCATTAAGGCCATAGAGGATTGTTTTGTTTGTTGTTGTTGTTTTTACTAATGGCAAATTCTTGTTCTTCTGTGTGTAAAATTCTGGACTGTTGAATAGCAGAACTAAAATTTACAAGTAATATATAAAACATCATATTTGCTCCTGCAGAACTTTTGATTGGAAGGAGTTCTGCAAAATATTTTGGTCCACATGTACTTAAGTGATTTGCGCTTTTCATCAACTTACCATTCTCCCAGCTGTGAAAGTAATTCATAAATATTATTTCTTCATGTCTTATTGAGACTGTATCAGAAAGCAGTCCTCCTTTGGCTCCAAACGAAAGCTGCCATGCCATGCTGTTCCCTCAATTTCCCCATCCCTGTGGCTCAGAACCTACAGAGGAGTGGCATCTCATACCACTGAAGCTGTCATATAGGAGTCTTTAGATAGCATCCATGAAGAAAGGAATAGTTTTCACCATGGTTTTGCACAGGCAACTACTTTGGCTTGCTTGGCTTTGCAAACGCCGCTATTTGCACACTCTTTAAGCATTCTTTCACGATATCTCCCACTAAATAGAAATATGTCCAGACCATGCCAGGTCTGTCTCACTTCATTCTTTTGTTGTTGTTGGACTTGCATGCAGTAGCATTCACTCTGGGAGTTGTATTGAATTGCCACTTTCTGTCATTTGGTGTGCTCTGGGTCTTTTCTGTGTAATTTCGTTGAAAGTTTTGATTGCATAGGTTACACATTCTCTCATTGTCTGTTTGGCATTTATATTTTCATTATAAATGTTGGAACTTCTGTCAGAGCATATAAGTTTTAAATGTAAACAATAATTCATTATTTATGTATAATCTCTAGGGTGGGCAGTATAAAAATCATTGTAATAAATACATAATTACTAATGCATAATCTAAAATAAAGGGCAATTCCCAAAATATGTACTCTAAGCATAACTCGTAGTTCAGGGCTTCATTTCATAAGAATTCATTCAAATGTTTGTCTGGAAGAGAGGAGAAAAAAAGGGGATTAAAAAAAAACCTTATTTTTTGAAGAGAGATTGTGAATACCTTTGTCAGTGTGGCAAGGAGGCAGACTTCCATACCAGATTTCTGGAATCCATTAGTACGTCATCATTAAGAGTCCCCTTTTTTGGGGGGAGATGGGCAGTGATAGAAATTTGAATAATAAATAAATAAAATAAATTAACTAGCATATGTAATTTTAAGTAAAAGGGCAGAAATACATTTGTGCCTGGTTAAAAATAGAGAAGGTAAAGTTACTCTACTGAAAAAGTAATTCAACAAGGAAAAGAGAACTAGGCAGAAATATATCCAAAATTTTACTGGTACTTGCTGTACCTTATTTTTTATAGGAGAAGGAATTTGTTTATTTGCTTTGTTAAATCTAGCCATTCAGAGTGAATCATCAATTCATTATTTGGGCAAGATTTTATTATTAATATACCCCTCTTCTTCTTGATTCACAGAATACTATTTAGTTCTATTTAGTGGTTCTGCAATTCCATGACTAGAATTGTGCTGTAAACTAGAGAACCTAAAAACAAATTTCAACTTTGCAAAAAAGAAATGAAAATGCAGTTAATCTAGACAGAGAATGACTAGTCAAAGGTATTTGTATATTTACAGTCCTGTTCTGAAGGTGGAGTTAATTTTTGTTCAGATTAAAGATAAATTGGGATAATTCCAATATAGCACAAATATTAGTATTTATGGAGAACTTTTCTTTTGAAAATGCTCCTTGAATCCTAACTCTGTGTTTTATCCCTTCACAAAAATTAAAAAAAAAAATTGAAAGTACAAAATAATGCATCAAAAATAGAGAAATCTCCAAATCTAAATTGGTCTTATTTAGCTGAATAATTCACATTTGTAGTATTACTTAATTTGCTTAGTTTCATTTGGAAAAAAAAAGTCTAGTATAGGTTTGGAATTCGGATGCAGATATTTATTATGCATTGAATTCAAATCATTACTGTAGTCAATAGACTACCATTAATTCATATATATAATGTGCTAGTTGATTAAAAAAATAATTTTCAATTTTGGGTATGTTTTCTGAGTTATACTTTCATTATTACAATTATTGTAATATCAGTTATTATTCTTACAAAGCATCTCAGTCATCTCTGCCTTAATTCTGTAACTTTATGCAGTCATCTGTCCTGTTTATCAAAATCTTGTCTTTATTTAGCTCCAAACAGCAAGTAGAAATTTAAAATAATCAACTTAATATTATACACTTCAGCAAAGGATGGTTACCTTGTCGTGGTGCTGGAGCTTGAGCACCTCAATGATGCCATGAGCTAAACCGTGAAGGGCCACCCAAGACGGGAAGGTCATGACAGAGAGCTCAGACTAAATGCGATCCCTGGGGAAGGTAATGGCAACACACCCCAGTATTCTTGCCATGAAGACTAAATGGATTAGTACAACCAGAGATATGTCGGTATACCATCGGAAGATGAGACCCCCAGGTCAGAAGATGGTCAAAATGCTACTGGGGAGGAATAGAGGATGAGTTCAACTAGCCCCATATGTGATGACGCAGCTAGCTCAAAGCCGAAAGGACGGCTAGCGGCCGACGGTGCTGGTGGTGAACGGCGAATCCGATGTTCTAAGGATCAACACACCATTGGAATCTGGAATGTAAGATCTATGAGCCCGGGCAAATTGGATGTGGTTATTGGTGAGATGTCAAGATTAAAGATAGACATTTTGGGCGTCAGTGAACTGAAATGGACTGGAATGGGCCACTTCACATCAAATGACCACCAGATCTACTACTGTGGACAAGAGGACCACAGAAGAAATGGAGTAGCCTTCATAATTAATAGTAAAGTGGCTAAAGCAGTGCTTGGATACAATCCAAAAAACGACAGAATGATCTCAATTCGAATTCAGGGCAAGCCATCTAACATCACAGTGATCCAAATATACGCCCCAACCACAAATGCTGAAGAAGCTGAAGTAGAGCAGTTCTATGAGGATCTGCAGCACCTACTGGACAACACACCTAAAAGAGATGTTATTTTCATCACAGGAGACTGGAATGCTAAGGTGGGCAGTCAAATGACACCTGGAATTACAGGTAAGTATGGCCTGGGAGAACAAAACGAAGCAGGACGTAGGCTGATAGAATTTTGCCAAGACAATTCACTCTGCATAACAAACACTCTCTTCCAACAACCTAAGAGACGGCTTTATACATGGACTTCACCAGATGGACAACACCGAAATCAGATCGACTACATCCCTTGCAGCCAAAGGTGGCGGACATCTGTACAGTCAGTAAAAACAAGACCTGGAGCTGACTATAGTTCAGATCACGAACTTCTTTCTTGCACAATTTAGGATCAGACTAAAGAGATTAGGGAAGACCAACAGATCAGCTAGATATGAGCTCACTAATATTCCTAAGGAATATGCAGTGGAGGTGAAGAATCGATTTAAGGGACTGGACTTAGTAGATAGGGTCCCGGAAGAACTCTGGACAGAAGTTGGCAGCATTGTTCGGGAGGCGGCAACAAAATACATCCCAAAGAAAGAGAAAACCAAGAAGGCAAAATGGTTGTCTGCTGAGACACTAGAAGTAGCCCAAGAAAGAAGGAAAGCAAAAGGCAACAGTGATAGGGGGAGATATGCCCAATTAAATGCAATATTCCAGAGGTTAGCCAGAAGAGATAAGGAATTATTTTTAAACAAGCAATGCGCGGGACTGGAAGAAGACAATAGAATAGGAAGGACAAGAGACCTCTTCCAGAAAATTAGAAACATCGGAGGTAAATTCCAGGCCAAAATGGGTATGATCAAAAACAAAGATGGCAAGGACCTAACAGAATAAGAAGAGATCAAGAAAAGGTGGCAAGAATATACAGAAGACCTGTATAGGAAGGATAACAATATTGGGGATAGCTTTGACGGTGTGGTCAGTGAGCTAGAGCCAGACATCCTGAAGAGTGAGGTTGAGTGGGCCTTAAGAAGCATTGCTAATAAGAAGGCAGCAGGAGATGATGGCATCCCAGCTGAACTGTTCAAAATCTTGCAAGATGATGCTGTCAAGGTAATGCATGCTATATGCCAGCAAATTTGGAAAACACAAGAATGGCCATCAGATTGGAAAAAATCAACTTATATCCCCATACCAAAAAAGGGGAACACTAAAGAATGTTCAAACTATCGAACAGTGGCACTCATTTCACATGCCAGTAAGGTAATGCTCAAGATCCTTCAAGGTAGACTTCAGCAGTTCATGGAGCGAGAATTGCCAGATGTACAAGCTGGGTTTAGAAAAGGCAGAGGAACTAGGGACCAAATTGCCAATATCTGCTGGATAATGGAAAAAGCCAGGGAGTTTCAGAAAAACATCTATTTCTGTTTTATTGACTATTCTAAAGCCTTTGACTGTGTGGACCATAACAAATTGTGGCAAGTTCTTAGTGGTATGGGGACCCCAAGTCATCTTGTATGCCTCCTGAAGAATCTGTATAACGACCAAGTAGCAACAGTAAGAACAGACCATGGAACAACGGACTGGTTTAAGATTGGGAAAGGAGTACGGCAGGGCTGTATACTCTCACCCTACCTATTCAACTTGTACGCAGAACACATCATGCCACATGCTGGGCTTGAGGAATGCAAGGCTGGAGTTAAAATCTCTGGAAGAAACATTAACAATCTCAGATATGCAGATGATACCACTTTGATGGCTGAAAGTGAAGAGGAACTTAGGAGCCTTATGACGAAGGTGAAAGAAGAAAGTGCAAAAGCTGGCTTGCAGCTAAACCTCAAAAAAACCAAGATTATGGCAACCAGCTTGATTGATAACTGGCAAATAGAGGGAGAAAATGTAGAAGCAGTGAAAGACTTTGTATTCCTAGGTGCAAAGATTACTGCAGATGCTGACTGCAGTCAGGAAATCAGAAGACGCTTAATCCTTGGGAGAAGAGCAATGACAAATCTCCATAAAATAGTTAAGAGCAGAGACATCACACTGACAACAAAGGCCCACATAGTTAAAGCAATGGTGTTCCCCGTAGTAACATATGGCTGCGAGAGCTGGACCATAAGGAAGGCTGAGAGAAGGAAGATAGGTGCTTTGGAACTGTGGTGTTGGAGGAAAATTCTGAGAGTGCCTTGGACTGCAAGAAGATCAAACCAGTCCATACTCCAGGAAATCAAGCCAGACTGCTCACTTGAGGGAATGGTATTAAAGGCAAAAATGAAATACTTTGGCCACATAATGAGAAGACAGGACACCCTGGAGAAGATGCTGATGCTAGGGAGAGTGGAGGGCAAAAGGAAGAGGGGCCGACCAAAGGCAAGATGGATGGATGATATTCTAGAGGTGACGGACTTGTCCCTGGGGGAGCTGGGGGTGTCGACAACCGACAGGAAGCTCTGGCGTGGGCTGGTCCATGAAGTCACGAAGAGTCGGAAGCGACTAAACGAATAAACAACAACAAATATTATACAAGAAAAAGAAATACAGATTGTAAGAGAATAACCCTCATTACAGAAAGTATTGCCATCTACAGTCGGACTTTTCTATTATTACCGCATTTCCGTATGAAAGCAGTAGGTCCTGCTAGCCTTGCAAGAGGGTGTCTAGGTCCCAACTTTTGCAATGAATCCTAGAGACTGTTTAGCATGGTATTCCCATGCTGAGACAATGTATCAAATGTGAAACAATCCAGTTTGCAAGAGGGATCTTTGCCATAGTAGGCTTTATCAGGTAAGGGGATTTATTCTGGTACTGTGGTGGTGGTGGCAGAGCAGATAACAGCCTGGCAACTCTGTTAGACATTAGAGACCCGCAGTGGCCTAGAGACATTGGTATTACTGGGCTCAAGAATGTTTTCTCAAGGGACTATTTAGTTTATCTCAGACACCCCACTTCTGCCTTCTATTTTCCTGAAAGACATCTTGCCCTAATTTTCATTCATTTTCAGATAATTTAAATAATTCCTGGGGCTATGGAATTTATAGACTGCCTGTGTGTACTAATGTTAATCACACTGAGGCTGATTTTCAAATTGCCTTGACTTTGTAATTCAAATTGGGTCATGGGATAAACATTAATTATGTCAGCCCACATCTATTTACAACGGGATTTTAAAGTGGGCACTTCTTATCAGTAAGTGACATGTGGCAGATGGATAGGCTTAACAACAAAACACCAAGAGAAAAGGAAAAAGACAATTGTATGTGACCCTTCCTCTTGGTAGAGCCCTCAGCTGCCCAGAAGAAGGGTAGTAAAGAAAACACCTCACTTTGTTTGGAAGCAGTGACACTGATGAAACTTCAAATGAAGTTTCCTTCAGTAGGTAGGTAGGTAGGTAGGTAGACAGACAGACAGACAGACAGGAACTAGCTTGTGTTCTGAACCACCTTCAGGCAAAATGTGTAACTGAGTAAACACAGAAAAAATTGTAAAGCCTCTTTGCCTGAGGCATGTTACCCTGGTCATGAAGAATTATATAGAGATTTTTGCTGCAATAGTTCTTTAGTAAAGCCCTGAAACTTTTCATCCTCCTCAAAAAAGACAATGACCCAAGAAACATCTTACTCAATTTGGAAAAGAGATAGACATCTCAGCACTGATGGATAGTGCAGGGTACATGAAGGCAAAATACTGTGCTGTTTGTCTAATAAATATGGAGACAGTGCTAGTAGGCAGTTGTTTTATATTTAATAAGGCAAAAGTCAGTCAATTCTTCCCCACCCAGCCTCATGCTTTCTTTTGCAAACACAAAAACAGTAGTGATTCTGCCATTGAGATACCTGAGATGCAATCAGAGTCAATGCCCAGTCAATAAATCCATTGCCATCTCCACTGTACACAGCTGTATTAAGTTCCTAGTG
This sequence comes from Candoia aspera, assembly GCF_035149785.1. NCBI lineage: Eukaryota > Metazoa > Chordata > Lepidosauria > Squamata > Candoiidae > Candoia > Candoia aspera. The sequence goes on along the minus strand of NC_086154.1, from coordinate 102,988,148 downwards.
CTTTCAAATAAATATATATATATATTCAACCACCCATATGGGACAGCTGCTCCAGTTTGTCCTACATCCTGAGTCTCTATTAAAAAGTAGTCAGCAGGGGGCACCAGAGTAGTAGCAAGAACAAGTGAGTTGACTTGACAGTAGTGGACAGTAGTGTGTGAGAATAATAGAACTGAAATTAATTTGATTAGAGCCTCATTAACTGAACCAATGTTATGGAAACATACTGTAAACATGTTGTGAATACAGTCTTGGACCCTTGTTGAAAATTCTAGTTCAAGAGGTGATGAACTCCTATTTTAATTACTGCAGCCTCATCCTCTCTAATCTTCTACTGTCCACCTTCCATTCTCCTATAGAAAGTGTAGAGCTCTCTACTGCTCAATCTTTCCCATCCTTTGGGCAAGATAAATCCTTCCATTTGTCAATCCAGTGGAAGCACTTGGTCTGTGCCTGCAAGGTCTTGCCATTCTTCTTATTTCTTGCTCCTTTAAATTCTGTTGTTGTTGATTCAAGGATGGAGGAAGAAGACAATAGCTGGTAATAAGGAAAGGCCATAGGAAGCCTTAGAAATACCATCCATCTGGGGACCGTCAAACAAATGTGGTTACTAGGAAGTAAATCTCAAGTAAGATGTCTTGACTGTACTGGAGTCTTTGACAACCCCACAAAATTCAGTATAGTTTGTGGTGGATGTTTGATCTCCCACTGGAAATAAATCGGACTTTCACCGAGAACTGGATCAGAACCTAAGCTTCTCATCTTCTTCTGGTTTCCCTTAAATAAGAGATTAAATCATCTATGCCATCTACTTTCTTGGGAGTGAGGGTGAAGAAATTATTCCATAAGGCCGGAAATCTAACTCACTTATCCTGAGATCATACTGGATATTTTAAAAAATAAAAACCGTCTGAGACTTACTCTGTTCATATAATTATTGGGAAGTAAGCTCCAGTGAACTTGAAGTGGGTTATCATTCCCAGATCAGCCTAGATGGAGCTCCTGCTTTAATCGGGCTGTGCACCAGTTCAGATGGGAAAAGGTGATCGTTTGTATAAAAGACTAAGCTAGACTAAGGTAACTCAGTGATTCCTGTGGTCGACTTACTCCTGTAGAGAATTGATGCATTCAGGTTTGCTTTGAGGTAGAAGATTAAAAGTGAAATGTCAAAATGAAGTTCATATTTTAAATGCTTTCCTTAGGGGACTTTGCAGTTGTGTTCATACCACAGGCTTACTGCACTGTTAACAGAGGCATGGTTTATTCTGCTATTCCAATTTCCTGAGTATCCATGTCACACTGAACTATAAACTGTCATGCAGGCAAGGTTCATACAACACATAAGACTGAAATGTGACTAAGATAATTTGTAGTTCAGTCTGTCATGGAAACACAGAATGTGATTTGGAGAGATAGGAAGTTTAGGCTGGTTCAGAGCTGTAAATCAACTAAGGCTTCTGCAAGAGTCAACCCCTCCCCCCTCTAATTTACTACTTCTGTATGCCATTTCCAAAAGCTCTGAGCAGCTGACAGTCAAAACCAATTCATAAACAAAAAACAGCCCCTCAAAAATAATAATTAAACCTGTGTGTAATATAAATAAAACTTAACAATTATCAAAACTATCAACAGTAGACAAAATTACACACTCACTAGTTTCAGATCTTCATCACAGGATGCCAACTGGATCTCCATAGAGGAGGAATCCTGAAGTGAGCCAACAGCAATAAAAAGATGTCCATTTCTGGGATCCCATCAGAGAAGATTTTAATGTAGGTGGGACCCAGAGGGAGTTGGCTCTATTGGATCTGATGGGATGGGCAGATCAAGGATGAAAGAGCAGTCCCCAGATAGCCTGGTCTGAAGCTATGTAGGGCTTTAAAGGTGATACCCAGAAGCCCACTGGTAGCCAATGCAGTTCTTGAAGCAGTAAGATCACCCAGCTATATTGGGGTACACCTATCACTGTCTAGGCTGCCATATTTTATACCAGCTACAGCTTCCAAATGCTTTTCATGGAGGTAAAGACTGCATTACAGTGACCCAAATGGGAGCTAACTAGAGCATGAGTGATTATAAACGGGGCCTCCCAATCCAGGAATGGCCACAATTGACACACAAGGTATAATTGGCAGAAGCCCACTTGGCCACAACTGCCATTTGCTTCCTGAGCAGGAGTTGTAAGCCCAAGAGGACCCCTAAATTGCAAGCCACCTCACAACAGGAAAGTGCAGCCCTGTTCTGAATTAAGGATGGAACTAATCTGGAAGTGTTTGGTCCACAAACCCAAATCCAAAGTCTTGAAGGGATTCTGTCTGTTCATCATCAAGTACTGGGTTAGCACCTCTAGTGCACCACCTATTTGGCCTGAGGCCAAGAAGTGTTATTGGGAATTATCCACATACTGATGATACCTGACCACATGCTCAAAGAGGACCTTCCCCAATGGTTTCATGTAGAAAGAGAAGTGTGGAAAATAGAAACCCCTGAGGCACTCCACAAAGTAGAGGTCTTCAGGCAGATCTATATTCCACCACCAACACTTGCTGGAACCACTTCCCTAGGAAAGAGGGGAACCTCTAAAGAATAATGCCTCCCACTTCAATCCCACAGAGGCAGTCTAGAGGTATAACATGCGCAATTGTAAACAAAACTGCCAAGATATTGAAGACCTGGAGGGTTACACTACCCTGATCTTGGTCTCTCCAAAGACATCCAGAAATGTAACCAATGCAGTTTCTGTGCTGTATTCTGGCCTGAAGTCTGACTGTCAAAGGTCAGATTGGAGTGGCCTATCATATCCTCTTCTGGAAGAGAAGCCTGGTAGCAGTGGTGACATCTGACTTGTTCTCTGCTACCTTCTTTGGCATTCCTCCTCTGTGACTCCTTTCGAGGCCCTGTACAACCAGAGTTGTTGAAGGTGTGGGACAAGGACTGGACAGCAAAGGAAACCACAAGACGTCATCTTCCTGTGGACCCCAAGGTGGTCTCCTCCCCTGCATTCCCTGTATGTATGAGCTTGTTTAGGATCTTAAAACATCATCCAGTCCTCATCGTGACTCTGCAAAGCCTGCCTTCATTACTGTTGTATTGGCACAGCAATGGGTGAATGACGGTATAAATTATGGTTAGTCACTAGTGAGGAAATGGCCTCTATTCTCTTTCCCTTTATTAACACCCTGTATCATTTTAAATGATAACGTTCAGGCAGGGACCTGTCATTTTCTTTGTACCCTATAAAAGACTATGTAAATCATTTGTGTTCTATACATAGTAACTTTTGAATATTTTGTCATTCCAAACAATGACTTTGAATCAGTAATTATTGAAAACAAGTGAAATGTAGTGGTCATCGTCAAATTGTTAAGTTTCGTATTAGCTATATTTTGCTCAGTATGATTCTATCAGGTAACTTCCAGCTCTATTACAGTCAGAAGCAATAAGTGTGTTACTGGTAAACTACAAAGGTAAAAATTTACATAGCCCAAAGGAGCCCATTTGGCAATGATCTAATCAATTAACAAATATATCTCCCAATGTTCTATTTCCCATTTGCTGAAAAAGCATCCTAACCATTTGTTATAACAAACAACACATATAGCTGTTTTTTTATATAGAAAATAATCCAAAACTTATGATTATGTAGCCTGTATGACTTTGGCATGACATAATTTATATCTATTTGGGGAGCAGTTGTAAAATTAAGAATTTCTCTTGTAATTCACTACATTCATATAAAAAAGCTAAGCAAGATCCCTTTCTTGATGGTGTATATTTCCAAAAGCAAAAGCTCTACATTACTGAATAGGAGAGAGTTACCTTGACATAGGAAGAAGGGGCAAACCACTTCCAAAAAACCTTTTGACGTGTCATACGGTGCAGAAATTAAACTAACCACATACTTCAGGAATTTTAACAAAATTTTCAGCCTATTATAGCTATACCTTTAATTCTGAAAAATAGTTTGCCTATTTTGCTTGATCAGTTTTACTGATGGTTATATTCAGATAATGGAAACAGAATTCTTTATACATAAATAAGGCTCAGTAATACTTTGGCTCATTTTCCAGGTCAAATGTGAAAAAACTATAATTATGTAATTGCCAGTAGTGTTTATCCTACAGTAAATTGGTGCAGCTGAATTTATGTTTGTTTTCTAATTCTAATCTCAGTTATCTAGGCCAATGTTTCTTAAAGTGTGGTCCGAGGACCTTTGGGGACCCCAAGACCCTCTTAGGGATCCACAGAATCAAAATTATTTGCCAGATATTGAAGACATTTGCAAAAATTTAAAACAATATCACTCTTCTCATTATTTTTTTATTTGTTAAAAAATACTGGGTTTTTTCACAAAAAATATTTTATTCATGTTAATATTTAATGGGTTTAATATTCTTATTTTTACATGATTCAATAAATAACTATTCTATGAATGTGTCAGTTTTAATTTTAATATGGTAAATATCGATAAATAGAACCCATACAAACAAAAGCTCTTTTGGGGTCCTCCATAATTTTTAAAAGTGGGAAGGGGTCCCGAGAACAAAACGTTTAAGAAACACTGATCTAGACTAAGGGAGATTAACTTATTTAGTATTATGTTAGCTAGGAGGACCTAGGTTTTTTTATCAAGACAGATGAAAATAATCACACACCCTTCTAAATAGAGGCTCTTAAAGGCTGAACTTAAACTTCAGAATGCCTACATCATCTTACATAACTGTAAAGATTTCTTAGACATTTATTCCCCACCACCACCACCATGCACACATACTTTCCCACTAAGTTAGCTTTTAGAAAGTGGAAGTAATTTTAAAATTCCTTCATATTATTCAAGAAGAATTACCTAAATTGTGCTTTTAGCAAAACAGTGTTTTTTGGGTAGCCAAAGCAGTAAACAATGCCTTTAGGAACTGTAATAAGACTTCAACATCTGTTTTTGAGCTCACATTGTTACCATTTGGTGTTTATTTTACATGCCAAGTTGGCCATCTCTGCTATACGCATATGAAGCCAGAAACCAAGACATTGAATGAGGTAGCAAATTGGTTTGAAGCTCCAATTATATGTTTTTGGCCTTAGTCTAAAATTGTGAATGGTAACACAGTTGAACAAACCATGCTACATTGCAAGACTTTTCACATCCCCCAAGGGCAATCTTGAGTGGAAAATAACTTCATTGTTCCCAAAACATTATTACCATAAGTCTTCCATTCAGAGACATATATACAGACATAATAGGAATAAGAGATATTTTCCTGTGGTGCATGTGCACAGCAGATTTATATACTGATCTTCAACAGAATGGAGAATAGCTACTTCTGACATGGAGGGGGATTAGCTCAAACAGCTGTTCAAGTCCAAAGTTTTTATTTTTAATACAGGCACATAGATTATAAGAGAAAAAATGGCTTGAGTATTGGAGCAGAATTATTTTTTTAATGGCAATTGAAGATAAGAGAAGTTACTATTAGCCCAAAAAGAGGGGAAGGAAGTATATACCATGGGAAGTATTTCTTAATGCCAGAAAAACTCAAGTCCTGGTGAAAATACTGGGTGGTGGGAACAAAACTCATAGCTTTTAGATACGGAAAGGAGAACTAATTAATGATATGGGGAATTAAAAAAAACTTCACTTTGGAATGGGTCATGGATCATAGAGAAAGCTCAGGTTTGGGTTATACCAATTAATGTGAGGGGGAAAAAAAGATTTGAGCACTAATTTATACGAGTAAGTTATCTAAAAATATCCAAATAATGATATATCCAAATGCACGTATGGCTCAAGAATTTCTCACAAGAATGATAAACTAAACTGATGCTTAGCCAGAACCAAAACAATATGATATAGTCAAAAAAGAGCTAAATGGCTGCATTTGAGTTAAAACTATTGACAGCATCTCCTAATTTAATTTTAATTGTCTGATAACTGCAGTCCAGGGCTTTTATTTTGTTTGCTTGTTTGTATGGTGCCTTCAAGTCAGTTTTTGACTCCTGGCGACTGCCTGGACAAGTCCCTGCAGTTTTCTTGGTGAGATTACAGAAGTGGTTTGCCATTGCCTCCTTCCTAGGGCTAAGATGGGGTGACTGGCCCAAGGTCACGCAGCTGGCTTCATGCCTAAGGAAGAACTGAAACTCACAGTTTCCCGATTTCTAGCCTGGTGCCTTAACCACTGCACCAAACTGGTGTAGGGTAATATTTACTGTAATACTTACAGTTCTACTTTTTAGTGTTTTGGGTTTTCTTTGTTAAATAATACTTTATGGTTATAGTTGTTTTATTTTTGTTACCCACTTAGAGATTTTAAGGGAATAAGTAGCTTTTCCATATAAATAAAATATGTAAGTCCATTGGCCTCAAAACGTGGCAGCTTCCCTATGTGGGTTTGATTTCATAACATACAAAGCCATGCTTTGGACTAAATGAGTGGCTCGTTCAGTGGCTCAAAGCCTGGAATAGTCTAGTCCTGAATAAGGAAAGGAGACCTCGGGCACATCTCAGTTACTTGGTGGAGTTAAAACTGGCTGAAGAATACAGAAATCAAGTACTAGATGTAAGCAAAAATGCTAAGCATTATGGTGTGCCTTACCACCAATCTATCCCGGAGATGGGAACGCTTAAGGACTGGCCAATTTCTCCAGCCTCTAGATGAGCTCATTTTTCAGGTATTCTAACAGGCTAGCTGACTAGGTGGTGACTTTACAGTCAAGTAGGCATTTGCACAGATCAGCAGTTCTTCAGAAGCAATTCACTTTAATTATTGGAGGAAATGCTTCCATAATTTACAGTCGGTGTTATATTTCAAGATAGTAGTCTCCCAAATTTCTGACCATGACTGTTTTTAGAATTAAGCCAGTGAAAAAGTTCAAGGCCCAAGTATATATGAACAGAGATCCAGAATGCTAAATACTTAATTCTCTAACAATATATTCCAGTTTCCTAAAGGTGTTGTTTTACTCTCCCTTTCTGAAAGCCTCATCCTAAGAAATGTTTTAGTCACAGAAAAAACAGTAGAAATCAAAGCTACTGCTACTGAAGTTCTGTTCAGCCAGTACAGAAGAAGCGTTATTCTGTTCTTTCTTTCTTTCTTTCTTTCTTTCTTTCTTTCTTTCTTTCTTTCTTTCTTTCTTTCTTTCTTTCTTTCTTTCTTTCTTTCTTTCAACATTTATATAGCCACCCATCTTGTACCAAACTCTGGGCAGCTCCCAACCAAAAAATAAAATAACTCTTTACAATCAAAAATATTAAAACCAAAAGTATTGAAACCAAAGGACGTGGCACTGTAGCTAAACTTTCCCATGCAGCCCACAACAAGTTCATCTCACCGATCTCGCCCTATCTTAGCATTTGGGGGAAAAGCCAGGTCTTGAGCGCTTTTCAGAAGGTTAAAAGAGTGGAGGCCTGCCGAATTTCAGGGGGAAGGGTGTTCCATAGGGCAGGGGCTGCCACGGAAAAGGCACACTTCCTAAGTCCCATAAGATGGCAACTTTTAAGGGAGGAGACATGAAATTCAGGCAAGCTTCTGGGTCTAGCTTATTAAAATGTCTCTCATGAAAGACAGTAAGATTTTATGAAGAGACTAGTGGGCATCTCTGCTAAATTTCAGTTTCCTAAGAATCAATCTTTTGAAGCCTATGATTTTGAACATGGACTTTTGCACTGTAATTATAAAAAAATGTTCCATAATTATTGTGACAATTACAGTGCCCAAATACTTGGGCCCTTATTACAGCATGGTTCTCGTTTTCCCTTTAATTTTTGCTTTTGCATCAACTTTTAAGGATGTCCAAGGATAGGTAACTCACAAACAGAATAAATAGGCCCACATTTTAAGTAACTGAAGTTCTCATTTTTATCCTGTGTGCTTAAATCTTGTACTCAGATTTGTACAGAACAACAGTAAAATGCTAAGGCACATGGAGTTTGTAGTGCTGAGTGATTACTTGCTTATCAGCACCTACAGCACTTTCAGCCTTGTATCATCTAAATTGCATGACTACCACAAGATTAGTTTCATGCATTTCTACTTAATAAACCTGCACCAGAAACATGGTAAGGTAATGTTCAGGTGTTATTTTTTTAAGTACTATTATAGTTCTGCTCTTCAGTTCTCACCTTTTCATTTATTTTATTTAAAATACTTCTATACTTCTTGAAAGCAAAGAATGACTGCTTTAGGAAAATCTGCAGCCACTTCACCTGATTGTGCAGGATGGTAAGGAGGCAGTTAGTCCTTCAGATAGTCACAAAGAGCTTTATAGTTGTAACCAGCTTCCTGGATTGCACCCAGAAGCCAGCTGTCAACCAGTGCACCTCACAGAGCAGGGGTATCACATGAGCATACACAGGCATGCCTGTTACTTCTTGAGCTGCTGCATTCTGGACCATTTGTAGCTTCTGAGTGGTCTTCAAGGGTTGCCACATGTAGAATGCATTGTAGTTGTCCACTCATGGAGTGACTAGGGTATAAGTGGTCAAATGGAGGGTTTCCCAGTCCAGGAATTTAGTCTGAGTAAGTTGCACTCTCCCAAGTTATGATTTGAAAAGTAATGCTTTATTCTCTTCTAAAATAATTCAATTTAGTTAATAACCCTTGTCATTCTGTTCACCTAGAAAGATCATTGTTCGTGATGATTTCTAATTAACCAGAGTATTTATGTGGGCAACAATTGAAGGGGGCCCACCTGAAAAAAGAGTTGGCTAAAATGAAGATCAACCTATACTTTGGCTGGGGGGTGGGGTGGGGTGCGGTGATCCTTTTGAGAATGTTACATACAAATTTTCTTGTTCCATGCATCATGATAATAGTAATAATGATAATACATGTAATGTTTGGGCATCTGTCACCTGATTTTATCACTCCCTTGTATAAAGCAAGTATTTAAGAGGTTACACAGGCAACTAAACTGTTCCTTGGAGCTCTGTTGTGTATACTTTTTACTGCCTTATGGCAGGCTGTTTTTGTTGCAAGTGATTTACCGGCTGTATATAATAACAAACAGAAAGTTCAGCCAAGTTGTTGTTCTTACTGTTATTATTATTAAAATTTGTTATGGCCGCCTACTCCAGAAGACTCTGGGCAGCTAACAACATCAGAATATACAGTTTAAATAGTTAAGAACAGAATAATAAAATATAACTGCCCAGACTAAAAAGCAACCCTAACAATAAATGTTTCCGTTATCTGATTATCCATTCTGGCCATTGTATGAGCAATCGAATACCTTGATTTCTCTTGCAGGAGCACTAGTGCTTGGAGGGATTCTCTACTCCTGGCAGTTCCCTCATTTCAACGCCCTGAGCTGGGGCCTCCGTGAAGATTACTCCCGAAGTGGCTACTGCATGATGTCTGTCACTCACCCTGCAATGTGCCGGCGAGTGGCTCTGCGTCACTGCCTCACCTTAATTGGACTCACGTCACTGGCTCCTGTCCTGGATGTCACCACATGGACGTTCCCCGTAGTTTCTCTTCCAATCAACTTATACATTTCCTACCTTGGCTTTCGCTTCTACAAAGAGGCTGACCGGGCCAGCTCCAGGAAGTTGTTTTTGTGCAGCCTCTGGCACCTGCCATTGCTCATTTTGCTTATGCTGGCATGCAAGAAGTCGTTGCCCAACGAGGACAACCCAAAGAAATCTACAGCTTGAGATTGCCTCATGTTGAAAAAGTCATGCATTTTGAAATTAAAGAGGCTTCAGAAGCTTCCCTTCAGAATGGTGTGTTTTGATTAATCATGGCAGATGGAAGAAGTTGGTGTTGATATGCTCTGAATCTTTTGTGTCCAGTTAACACAATGTTGTTTATTTTCAAATTAAATGATTTCATTTGAGGCATATTTATGGCTCTTGGGTTTGACTATTGTGATTATTATTAATTTATTTTATTGCTACCCCACTCTTTCAAAGGTTCTCAGCGTACTGTAGTGAGAATATTTTTTAAAAATAAATGTTCAATAATACACTTGGCATAAAACAAGTCAAAAAAGTACAAAGTAGTACTCTTTGTAATGCATTGTACTACAGCATTGTAAAGCCATCATACCAAGGCTAATCCCTTTTGTGACAAGAGCAACCAGTAGTACATCTGAGACGATTATATCTGTCTATAATTCCAAGCAGTACACCCCGTACTTGACAGAACCGATTGTTTCTTGAACTACTTTCCGAAGCTTGAAAAACTATGGACTGCTACCTACAGAACTCTTGTTGTCCCAGTAGCATTGTCTAAGTGACCCTTGTTGTCCCAATACCATAATGTTGTGTTGTATAAATGAAACAGCCGCATTTCCATTTGCTTCTACCACCTCTGATATTTTGGGACTAACTCCTCTCTATGATTTGTATATTTTGAAAGACAGGTCATATCTCTTCAGTCAAATGACTCTTAAGATGATTTGGCTAGCAAACTGTATGTCAGATGTCTTTACATGAAACTTGTTGATTGGCTTACACAACAGAAGGTGTTGACTGACAAACTGGCTCCAAGCCAGATGGTTAACCTTTGATCAATGCATCTTATTGCACAACTTGGTAGAAAAATACTCCAACTGCCCAGGAGGAACTCCTTACACCGCCTTCATTGCTTTAAGGTTGACTTTCAAACTCTAGAGTGAGGCTCTAGAGGAAACTGAGAGCCACCTCTATAGGTCAACCTTTATTAAGGTAGATCGTGATGCTGTATGAGAATATCTCTTTGCAGGCAAGGTGGAGCTACTGGAGGGCTCTGCTTCAGTTCCCATTCTGAAGGGTATTAAGCAAGGGTTATTTTTACCCCACTTCTATTTAGTGTTTACAGTGATTCTGTTGAAAAACCATGTCCAAAAATGAGGTTCACCTCTTGAGTGCTAAGCAACAATCCCATTTCCATCTTACAATATGCTGCTGATGTGTAAACCTTTTACTAATTCGGGAATTGGTCTTCAGTGAATTCTGCAAGCCTTTGTAATATGTTGTCATGATGAAGACCTTGAAATAACTACTCTAAAAGAAAAGTGATTCTATCTTTTAACTGTTGTACAAACTGCCATCATATGTGGAACATCCCTGGCAAGCAGATTGAACAGGCCATAGTATTTAAATACTTGGGAATTTACTTTCAATCTGCTACTGTGGGGAAATATCAATCTCATAACTTCTCAATTCATACCCAGGAGGCTTCCAAATGCTATTACGAGTTATGCCAGATGTAACTGCAATACAGTTATTTTGTTTTAGCTCCTCTTTGCTTTGTTTAGAGCAAAGGTGCTGAGCCTACTGACTCTTCATATTGTACACAATAATTGAACACAGAACATTTGTGCTGGGCTTCAATCACAAGAAGCTGATTCTGTTTTAGGCCCTGTCCCTGGAATCAGAATATTATAATCCAGCTCCCAAGTCTAGCTATCTGACCGTGTTTTTAACGCAAAGAGTTGGTAATCCTATGAAAATTTTGCTCGCCTAATAACAGCATAATTCTTTGGTACTATAGGCCTACTACTCTTCACTCCTATGAACATATTTTCATGCTGCCTGGAGCAGCATTGTTTCCCTGTGAACAAAAGCAGGAAAGATGACCTCCACTAAGGAGTATCACAGAGAATCAAATGTCTTATTGTGTGCAGAGAGTCACTGCTCTCCCAGTGTAGTTCCCTGACTTCCATTTCTCTTTCATGTTATACTTCATCAAGCACCCTTGATGTAAGTTGGAATGCTAAATGGAGGGGATCAGCTGGGTTTGGCAACAGAGAAAACATTTTGAACCAATCAGGAAATAACCTTAGGGTGAAACCATTATGAATGAATAACCACAGAAACAGAAGCTTGTTCACTTTATATGCCAACCTTGTTTATGGCTTCAAGATGTTAGGTTAGTACAAATAGTTTATACTGCAGCATAATTTTAATGTTTTTTATATCATCAAGTCTCAATATTCCCAGTGCTATCTATACACTTTTTAAAAAGTATAAAATAGGTTCCTTAATCACCTGTAATGTTGCTGTCTGATACCAAGAAATAAACCACATATAACCAATAGATTTTATTTAGTCTCATCTACAGCTTATTCTGCAACATTTCCCAGTGTAGGATTCAGATTTAAATTAGCCATACTTGGTCACACTATGGAAGTCACTTTTTTGCACTGGTTTAAATAGAAATTAAATTGAGCTAACTTACAGTGCAGTCTTTAGTCCTGTACTAACATCCCAAAAATCATGTAATAGAATGGTTTCCTCCTCCAAGGAGGGACTGTGATTTCAATGGGGAAACTAATAAAAAGCAGTCCCTACATCCATACTGAGTAATGGTATGCGTAGTAGCAACAGTAGTATTTGCCTGAAAAAAAGTTTTTGCAACTGCATCTCTGGCATGCAGACCTATCTGCTCTATGCCCAGCGGATCATCTAGGTTCTCCTCAACTTATTTGTACTTGCATTGTGCAGTGTACACACCATTATTAAGATCAAAACTAAACCATCTTACTCCAAACAATCAAAATCTGAATAGAAGACACAGCCATGACATGATTCACCATATTACTATTTCCCCAGGAAAAAGCATCTTCCATTTACTGTGTTTAATACATTACAGTGCAAAACCTTTCTCCTTAATTTGAATAACTTTGTGGTAGCTATAGTCAGCTCACTAGCAAAACTGAGGAATTATATTGAAGTTTCCCAATATCAATTACCCATTACTTTCTCATTAACTGGTCAGATACTAATCAAGAATTTTAATACTTCCAAATATTAACTAAGAATTCCATAGTTTAAGTGAAAACAAAGGTCCACTAGTTGAATGAATGACAGTTTCGCCTATGTAGTCTTTCTTTATGCTGATTCTGCATCAGTGTGGATAAACCCCCTTTAAAGATATGAATGTTTATATACTTGAACATTGATCTGAAACATCATCTGGTTGTCATAGCCAGTGATCAGCTTTTTACTTTAACTATAGTGAAAAGGATGGTTATCTATGCACTTTACTGGATTTTGCTTAGGCTTTCCAGTCCTGTGCACCTGTTGTTTGGTATGTCTAATCTGGGACTGTTAGAGATCTTCACAAAACAAGTATATAATGTTGATTATGTTTTAGGTAGAGCTACCACTCCTCAATGGCATAAATATAGACAAACACTAGAAGGCAGCAAAGAGATCCCCACAGACACAAATATACACACTTAACTCTTTAGTCCCTTCTAGAGATGGTCTGAATTTTTGCAGTCCAGCTCTGGTAGCCCCCATCTCAGCTATTTATTCAATCCTACCTTGGCTGAAGCCTACAGTACATAGGTTCCAAAGGAAAGACATCCACATCACATATTGCATATGGATTCATACATCATGCTCAGCCATTGTTATTTTAAGCCACAATTGGATCAGTGCACAAAATTCACAAAGCCAAAACCATGCAAACCACATTATAGCTTAGTACAGTGGTTCTTAAACTAGGGGTAACGGTGCAATTTGTAATTGCTTGATTGTGAGTCAAGGATCCAGTATGGGGCTGCTGCTGCTGCTGCTGCTGCTGAGACCCTTGCGTAAATCAATAGAGTCTGCTTGGTTTTTCGTTTTGTTTTCTTTCTTTGCTTTTTTGTGGGGGTAATGAGATTAATCAAGACTGGGGAAAGGGGTAATTGGGCTAGTTTAGGAACCACTGACTTGGTATGTTGTATAAACCAGGCCGCAGAGATTTCCATCTGCTTTTCTTCCCAATTTGAGAAATTTCAACTTCAAGGGACCTTCTGCACAACAAGAAAGGAACCTCTATATTCTCAAGACATTGGCAGTATTGGACAGTGAGTTATTTTCAGCACTACGGTGGAGTTAAAATTGCTGTAAAACTAGAGTTTGTTCTGAGATGCTGTGCCTTTCTTTCTTCACAGCTCCTAAGCTTCAGGTCCTGCAAAGGAGATGCTAAAGTGACAACTGTGCAGCATTCCCTCGGTGGCCCAGAGAGAAGGAGCTGGGTGATCCTGACCAGAGTTGTGCCCATTTTTCTGTTCTCTTCAGCACAGGGGAGCTGGAGCGCAAAGTGCCAGGCTGAGAGTATGTTTTTTCTTGCCTATTTCCTTTTTGCATGGAGAACCTTTGGACTTTTGTTGTGCAGAACCTAAGACAGACAGGATAAAGCAGTGATTTTTCCTCCTGGTTCTTAATATTTCATATTGGCAGAAATGAACACAGTCATGGATCACCTTTAAATGTTTCTGAGGATTTGGGGATTGAAAATGACAGTTTGGGTCAGTGGCAGTTTAGATGTGCCTCAAGGGAAAATTTTGAAATGGGAAGTGCCCATTGCATCACTCATTTCAGTCAGTATGTGAGTTAATAGTGCAGTTATCTTGTCTTTTTCTCTCTTTTCAAAGAGAAACTAAGTGAAAATAGAAGTTGCATTTTTGGTCTCCCCAACTGTAGGAGTTATCCTGAACACCAAATGTTTATAGCAACATGGGAAAGACTAGATAGTTCTTGTCAATCATTTTCTCATCTAGTGCCCTGTAAATGTGTGGGGCTACAAGTCCCATTATTAGCAGATTAGCAAGGATGGTGGAGTGACAGAAGCATAGTCTCATACAGTTGGAAGAAGCCACTGAGGTCATCAAGTCCAACCCTCTGCTCAGAGCAGATATCCAGTTTGAAGCATCTCACCCTGATGACCATCTACCCCAGTGTTTTTCAACCTTGGCAACTTTAAGATGTGTGGACTTCAGCTCCCAGAATTCCCCAGCCAGCATTTCAGGGTAAGGCTGGGGAATTCTGGGAGTTCCGGAGTTCTCAAAGCTGGCTGGGGAATTCTGGGAGTTGGAGTCCACACATCTTAAAGTTGCCAAGGTTGAGAAATGCTGATCTACCCTTGCTTAAATGCATCAAATGAAAAGAAGCCCACCATCTCATTCAGTTAATTTGTTCCACTATCAAACTGCTTTTTATGTTAGATAGGCCCCACGCCCACCCCATTATGTTAAATTTTCTAATACTAATTCCCATAACTGTATTATTCCATGTCCCAACCTCTAGTATCGGAGAGCCAGTCTGGTGTAGTGGTTAAGGCACCAGGCTAGAAACTGGGAGACTGTGAGTTCTACTCCCACCTTGGGCACGAAGCCCAAGTTGTGTGACCTTGGGCCAGTCATTCTCTCTCAACCCTAGGAAGGAGGCAATGGCAAACCACTTCTGAAAAACCTTGCCAAGAAAACTGCAGGGACTTGTCCAGGCAGTCTCTGAGAATAGGACATGATTGAATGGATTTAAAAAAAAATAACTCTAGAATGATAGAGAACAGGTCTTAACCTCTGGGTGACATCCTTTCAGCTATTCAGAATGGTATTATATCACTCCTCTTCTTAAGGTCAAACATGGCGAATAATAAATACTATGTACCTCACTCTAGTAACTCAATGAACCAATAGCTTTAGGAGCATCATGTCCCATACTAATACTTTCTGAAAAAATACACCTTCCTTGTAGAGCAATACATTTATTATGCCATTATCTTATATCTGCTATACTTTATACCTAGGGGAATTGGAATGCCAAGAACCAAGCTGCATTATTCATCCAGAGAGTATATTAAATTGTAGACAATTTGTAGACAAGGTGGTTGCTCCTGCCTGTTGTGTTCTGAAGAAAGGCCAAAATGTGACCACTTCCCATTAGCTATTTAACACCTCATTTTTATGCTTTGAGAGAGATAGGGAGGCTCTGCTACTTTCAGAATTCTTGTTTTGTTTCGGGGGAAAAAAAAACATTTTCAGCTGAACTCCGTGGAACATGAAATGGAATGAAAGGCAACTTCCTTTTGCCTGCAACTAAAAGACTGGATGGTGTTGAAAGTAGAGGAAACCGTTACAAGAGGAGATCAAACAAAGTGAACTGGATTTATTTAAGTAAACTTGGGAGCAATGTGGTGTTATGTATTATAGTGAAAAATAAGAAAATGAAATGTGACAACGAAAAGCATTCAACATGACACATTGGAAAGGAATACCAAATGCAGAATTACCAAACAGGGAGGAAGATTGTCTAGCTCTAACATTACCAAGAAGGAATTAGAAGTCATGGAATAAATCTGAAGTGGAGCCAGCAATATAATATTTCTTGAAACACAACATAAACTATCTGCAGTTGTTTCAACAGCATACCAGCTTGCCAGACAGGAGAAGGCAATAGTGTTATTTGATTTGGCACAGTTGAGATCTCGTGTGCAGTCTCATGTCTAGTTGCGGTCACCGTATTAAAAAGAAGATTAAACTAAAGTGAAAAGGGTGGAGAGCTGACATTTTGGAATATAAGATGTGGAAGGAGAAACCTGGGGACAGTGACCTGAGGAAAAGAATGGAGAGACCAATCAGAGCTTTCTCCAGTAGCTAGAACACTCTCCATAGCAAGAGGGGAGTGTGAGAGTTGCACTTGATACCTCTGGAAAAGAGAGTGGTAACAAAGCAAAGCACGGTGCCTTGATAAAGGCCTACTTCCGCCTCTTGCCTGAAGTGGTTCATTTCAGGTGGAAGGTAAGGCATCACAGTCACACCAGAGATATTGCAATACTATTCTTGGCTGCTAATCTTGGAATCTGATTTGTATTGAGGCCACTGCATGCCTTTCTGTCGGTTTGGAAAAGGGATGCTACTTAGATGTAGAATGTGTGTGTGTACACACACACACAAGCACATGCGCATGCACCAAAAAACATTGGTTCAATCCCCATCATCTCCAAGGTTATTATCTGCCTTTCCAGAAGAACCAATGCCTGTCACTGTAATAGTACTAAGCTAGATTGGCTGATGGACTGATTTAGCAAAAGAACACTTCCTACATTCCAAAGCTGAAGAGTTTGTGCCAATCATACTATCAATCAATCAGTCCTGGGCACAGAAAAACAGATTCCAGTGTAATGGTTCTAGACTATTCTTCTCTGATTTGCCAGTTTACAGGTAGTCTTTGTTTAGCAACCACAATTGGGACCAGCAACTCAGTTGTTAAGTGAAGCACTCACTAAGTGAAACCCCAGCTGTGCTTACAATCTTCCTTCAGCTTTCCTTTGCTTTACAGACTTGTGAAGGTCGTAAATGCAAGATTGGTTGCAAAGTTACTTTTTCGTCACCATCTCAACTGAACGGTCGCTAAATGAGGACTGCCCATATTATTTGTAGGAAACTTTCTAGTTTGTTTGTTTTTTAATGAAAAATAGGACATCACACCATAAGATTGGGGTAAATAAGTTGTTGGAAAACACTGCAATAGTGAAAGCAAATTTCTCAGAGAAGTTGTAGAGTCTCCAGTTATAAAAACTTTTAAGGAGGAATGGATGAAGCTGACTCTGATCTTTTGCATGGTATGCTAAGTTTTAATATTCTGGTAACGGGGGTGGGTGGATGGGTCGTTTTCAAATTAATATCTCAGAGCAGAGCTGTGTTACTTTATTGCCACCCAGTTATGGCTTGAAGAAATGTCATGTTTGAAAAAGACAGACTTAAATAGTTTTTAAAGATGAGGGATGAGTTTTGCTGTGTGGTCTTAAAGGGCTTCTAGCAGCAATATGCTAGCCTTGCATGGAGAGAATTTAAATGAAACATTGAAACCAGTTTTCCTTCCGGCCCACTTCAAAAGACTGTGGCAATGTGTCCGCCGGGGTCTCCCTCACTGCGGGACCCAACAGGAGATGTGAAAACAGCTGTTCGAGCCAGGCTGGAGCCTTTTCAGACCCCATTTCCCCCTTGCTAATAATTGTCTGTGCTCCGTCATCTAGAGAGGAGATGTTGCATGTTCTCTCCCAGGTATTCTAATGCTAATTTGTTTGGCTAAAAAAGAGAGGAGGCTAAACAGATGTGAGCCGTTTGGTTTGGTTGTACTTCATTTATTAGGAAATGCAAAGGTTGCTGGGGAGGAAATTAAATTTTACCTTAGCTATTCACCAACACTTCATATTTCAAGAGAGGCAGGGCAGCAGGGATCGCACTCCATAAATCAACCTTGTTCTTTAAAAGAAAAAGAAAAAGACAGAATAAAGCAAACATTTGATAAATCTATGTCATTATGTCTGCAGATCAAAGAGCTTTGCATATGTATTTATGCAAGTGGCAACTTAGGAGACAATAATAACAAACGTAGAACTCCGACAGCTTTGCAAAAATAAAAATTAGCCTATTCTAATCTGTAATTATCTGGGAAATGTGCAAGGTAAGAGGTTGCTGGCTGTGAAGCCTTTAAACCTATAATGCCAATAGGATGGAGCTGCGTTCATTTGATTGCCAGTAGCAAATTCCAAACCTGGAAAATCTGAAGCTGGCTAATATTGCTAAATGGCATGCACTCAGTTTAGGTCTGGCTTAATATTGAAGCAACATAAACCAGTATAACTGATAAATAAAAATCAAATCATTCATAATGCAGTCTTGCATCTTTCACGGAGAAGACGTTCATACTAAAATCCTACATGCTCTGATCTGAATCCAGCAGCCTAAGAAATAACACATGAGAGCCAGCTCAAAGCTTTTCTCTTGTGCTTTGCTTTATTCTAAGGTGGGAATTCTGTAAATTCTATAAGAGGGGGGTGGAAATCAGGCAACATACCCATAGAGCTAAAGAATCACATTTTATTTGCAAATCTACCCTATGTGTTAGTTTATGGTTCTGCATATCATGTAAAAGTGCAGACTGGGTGAATTCCCTAAAGTATGGTTTCATTTAGACTGATCTTACAAAAGCATGGCCCTAATCATATTTGTCCCAAAGTAAGGCTGGAAGTAGTGAGAGCCAGTTTGGTGTAGGGGTTAAGACATCAGGCTAGAAACTGGGAGGCCATGAGTTCTAGTACTGCCTTGGGCACAAAGCCAGCTGGGTGACCTTGGGCCAGTCTCAGCCCTGGGAAGGAGGCAATGGCAAACCACTTCTGAAAAGCCTTGTCAAGAAAACAGGCACTTGTCCAGGCAGTATCTGAGAATCGGAAACAATTGAACTGAATAAAAACGGCTGGAAGTAGGGCTGGAATTCAGAGAGATTTATTCTGAAGTATAAAAGCACTGGAACTGGAGCAAGTGAATATGAATCTTGGGAAGTACCTCAGTTTAACATATATATGTTAAATTCACAAAAGTTTTTGATTCTTTCTCTTTCTAAACCGCGAAAATCATGTACTTGAACTCAAGAAAGATAAATGGTAGGAAAGATAATTTATTGTATTTGTTCACACACACCCTCCCCTTTTCTACTTGCACTCAACAACAATTGTCCTCTGTTGCCTCCTGTTCTCCAGAGCTGTTCTAAATATTCCTACCTTTTGATTCTCTAACCCTTACCTCAGGCAGCATCCACACTCCATCCATCTCACTAAAAACATTCCTTGACATCCAGCCCACATTTTTTTTCTTCCCTCTATTCTGTCACATCACTCCTACTCATCTCTCCTTGGAACACTTGAAAATAGTCCTTCCCATTCAAGCGAAATGGCTCTGAGCCAGCAAAGACTGGTGTTTGCAAAAAGAAGGATTAAAACTTTCAAGCAGGTCGGGAGGGAGGGGGGAAAAGTCTAATGGTTTCCGGTTTCTTGGAAGAGGAAATGGAACTGTGAGTTGTTTATGGTGAAGAAGAAGAACACACCCCTTCTCAACTCAACCAATGAAAACCAAGGGAAGTTAAGGACCAACATTAAAATAATTCCCTTTGGCCAGAGATGGCCATAGTTCAAAATAAAGCTGAAGTTAATTTACACATTACAGCCACAATGTGGAGACTGCTTGAAATTGTGCCTCAAGGTGCCTGGTGCAACCACAAGGCCAGCAGAAAAGGCTAAGGAGACACAGCCTGCACTTCAGCTATGAAAGTAAAAGGCATCCTTTCTATGCAATAACCAAGGAGAAAAAGAAGCAACCACTCTGTCCAAGCATCTTTACTATGGCAACCTCCAGATGACCTTCATCACTCAAGGGCCTGATTCACACATCACACTAAACTAGAATGTGCTTGTCGTGTGTTCAGTAAACCCTACAGTAGTTTTAAAAATTATTGGCTCAGCATTAGATGTGTTTTCAACCAGTATTTTCACCACTTAACCCAGCCACATTCAAGTTTATAATGTATAGCTATGGGAAAAAGGAATCCTTGGTCATTATTTATTATTATTAGAGCCAGTTATTATTTATTTTTTTAATATTAGGGCCAGTTTGGCCTAGTGGTTAAGGTGCTGGGGTAGAAACCAGGAGTCTGTGAGTTCTAGTCCTGCCTTAGGCATGAAAGCTGGCTGGGTGACCTTGGGCCAGTCTCTCTCTCTCAGCCCAACTCACCTCACAGGGTTGCTGTCGTGGGAAAAATAGGAGGAGGAAGGAGAATTAGGTATGTTCACCTCCTTGAGTGATTTATAAAAATAATTAAGGTGGGATAGAAATAAAAATAAATAAAATAGATAATTATGCAAAGTGGTATTAACAGATAGGATAGTCTTCCCCAACTTGGTGCCATCCAAACACAATGGACTGCAACTTCCATAATTCCAAGCCAGCCACTACCCATGGAAGAAAAGGGACAGGCCACAGATCAGACAGACATAGTCCTGCATATTTTGCCATCTCTGACTTCTATTGGATGTCAAAACATTAATTTGGAAAGATAATAGTAGTGGATGGAAAATTGATAAACAACTCCCAGGCAAGATAGGTACTTGCTTATTAGCTAGTTAGTGTCTTGTGTATGAGCACTTTCAAAGATGGGGCATACCACCATAGGAAGTTGTGTTCCAAGTCTGAAAAATTAGCCTTCCTAACTCAGTATCATCTACAAGAACTGACCACAGCTGTTTCTGGGGGGTTCAGCCAAAAATTGTTTCCAGTTCAGCTCTGCCACTGACTAATTTGTACTCAGAAATAAAGCCACCTAATGGCAGTACCTATTGAAGAGGTCAACACAAGATGCACTGTTGCTGGGAGGATCAGGGGTGTCCATTGGGGGAGGATGGCATGTAAAAAAAGACATGGCACAATCAATACCCCATCCATTTGTATGTGCACCTCCACTCCCTGTTATTTTTTCCCTTCCTGTTTTGTTTAGTATTGGAAGAATTGATAACCTTACCCATTAATGCTATATTCTGAAGAGACTTTACTCAGAACAATGGCATATGGCCAAATGGTGATAGACACCACAAGTGCCACCATAATCAGGGCCATTTCAGGTCTACCTGTTCAGCAATACCTTTCCTGGAGGACAAATGCTCTGAGATTGGATGTTCCAGAGAGCTGTCCCATTAGCACATTCGAAAAGGGGGTAACAAGGCTCTTTGGAGCATCCACTCCATGGTTTGTTTAAAGAGTGAAGCAGTCAGAGCAGCATTTCATGGCTGTCAGGTTGTGACAACCAATGTCAGGGAGAAAGACAGCAGTGAGTAGAGGTGATGGAAAGGGTAAAACACTGCTCTGCCAAATTTGCCATAGGATTTCTCACTACTTTATGGGAGGCACAGATCTATTGCTGAAGGACTGCAGTCTAGAAACTGGATAACCCAGTGATAGGTAAAGAAGTAAGGAAAAGAGACTGATTTTCAGGGAATACTTCGTAGAATTAATGCCTACAATTTTATACTTGGATAGAGTTTGAGGGGGAAAAAAGAGGCTAGTTACATATCTCCTACATAATTATTGAAGAGATCATAGCCATCTGGATTTTATGAACTGGGGTAGTTAAGAAATTGTTTTAGTTTTAGTTTTAATGGGATTTTATTCGAATTTTATTGTATATTTATTCAAATTTTATTGTATATTTATTCTGTATTGTAAACCTCCCAGAGTCCCTCCGGTTGGAGGAGATGAGTGGTGACAAATTTGATAAATAAATAAATAAATAAATAAATAAGCTGAAGTGACTCAGACAATTGATTAGATCAAGTCCTGCAAGGACGGCCAATGCCTGTCAATCAACCCCACCTAAAAGAGTAATCACGCCCATCTCTTTTCCTTTATTGGCCCAGAACTTGGATGACATGTAAACTAAGTGTTCCAGGGAAGAACTGGAAATGAATGAAATATCCAATGAAGGATAACAACTGTATAGACGAGAGGTGCCCCAGGCTTTATTTCTTATAGGAAACATGTGAAGGGTGAATGACAGATTTCATCCTGAAGTGTCCTTGGTTCACAAAGTGCAGAACTGTTTGTACTACTCCATGTTAGCAAATTGATAGGCTGTACACATCTTTATTCATAAGTAAAATTCCACTGTCTTCCCCATGAACATATTCCCAACTGTGACTTAAATTGCTTTAATCTATGTTTTGGATGAGAAGTTTGCATTGTTGCCAAGAAAACTACAAACCCATGAAATCTCTGGAGTTGAGATCCTTTCAGAGCAGTGCTTTTACATCTGCCTTGGCATCAGACTAAACTTCTTTTAATAAGAATTTTATTAAGTTTCAAGCAAAGATAAAAGCTGCGAAAAAACAAAAAACTACAACAAACAGAAAAAAACTAAAAAGGTGTGAAAAACACAAGAGAAAAAATTTTCAAAGTTACAGAAAGATGTGACTTCCAACTTTTAACAGCAAGGATATACAAAAATTTTCCATAATCAATCCCTTACTCTATATTAAACCAAAACCACATTATTTCTATAAATCATTCCACATTGGCACATTATAAAAATCAATAAGTACAGTTAATCCCTCCCTTGATATTAAAAGAAAAAGAAAAAAAAGAAAAATTCATATAAACCTCCTACACAATTTCTTCCTACCCAAAGATAATATCTATTTAATTATTCCCTTCCTACTATTATTCTATACATTTCTGTCCACTATAATAAAAATCAAACTAAACAGCACATAAATTGTCTGCCATTATACTAGATAATACAAGTTTTAATAAACTTAATCTTAATAAACCCAAAAAAGAAAAGCAGTTTGAAACAATGACCTTAAATCAAATTCTTAAAACCATCCAAATAAACATTTTTATACCCTAATAATCTTAATCCATATCCTTAAAAACAAATAACATCAGTCAAAGCCTAAAAGCAATCCAGATAAACATTCTTAAACCCTTAACCCACTTCAAAATAAACCAGAGGATTACATATTCCCACAATGTGCACAGAGCTTTTCTCTTGAAAAAATCAAACAGCCCAATTCCCCCCTCAAAAATTCCAACTTCTCTTCAGAAAACCTCTCATACATAATGACACCTTCTTTTTCATAACATTTCATCAAAAAGTCAGTTTTACTTATTGCTTGCAGATCCCTCTCTCTGTTAAATTTCTCCAACTCCACTATCCAGTCTTCATCCAGCATCTCAACAGAAATCCCAATCTCATTCTTAGAAGAAACATTTCTATCACTGTTGAATTCCTCAGTTTCATCCACTACATCCCCAACCAGATGACACATTTTAAAACTAATATTTTCCATAACGTCCTGAATGTCTTGTATAAAAACTTAACAGGAGTCAGAAAAAATCTGTTTAAAATCCTCCATGTCTCACGTTGTAGATTATGGCACCCCCAGGAGCTTAACCAGCAAAACTTGAAGATATGAAAGAATTCCAGAATGTGTTTACACAAGCAAAAGTGAGATATGCAGACAATTCCCAAGAGAAAGTAGAAACAGAAAACTGAAGGTTCAAACCAGCCAATTCAACATGTAGGAAAATGCTAATACCTTCGAATTTAGTACAAAAATCATAACAGGGAGACAATTATTTACTCTCAATCCTCCTTAATATTGGAGGGAAAACAAAGTCCAAAACTTTAAAATAATTATTTCAAAAAAATCCCAAAAATAACGATAAGCACCAAGAGATCCTGCTTCTCCTTGCTGTAGAAAGCCTCTCTTAGGGTACACATATTTTTAAAAAATATAAATTGGGTGATTTAGAAATGGGGTGGCCAGTCTTAGTGTCCCTTTAAGGCTACAGCACAGGTTTGAAATGGTAATGTCCCAGCCTCCCAGCTGGTTCTTACTAGTCGAATGTGAATGCTGTTTGCAATCTTCTGGCTGCAAGCAGCCATCCGGAGGACAGATGGGGTGATTCCAGATGTTCTCCTTTTTCCAGAAAACACTCCTAGGTTTCAGGAAAACCTGCCTGAGCCTGAAAAAACTGCTGTGTTGTCAGCTCTGCCTTCTGAGCCCGTGGGCACAGCTATTCATTCTGCCATGTCCCCACCAGAAGTCACATCAGACTAGACTTTTGATAAAATCCACAGTCATCTGCATCTCAGTCTGCTCCCTGAGTGAACGTTTTTTTAAATTCACAAATCATTCTTTATCACTGGAGATTTGGGGGCGGGGGTGGGGGCTTTGATTCAGTTATTGACTTTTTATCCACTGCTGATCTAGAAATACAGATAGGTGGGATTTGGCTTGTGGTATCTGATTTTAAAGGCGTTCCGTTCAGTCATGCCGGCCACATGACCACGGAAGTGTCTACGGACAAACGCCGGCTCTTCAGCTTTGAAACGGAGATGAGCACCAACCCCCGAGGGTCGGACATGACTGGACTTAATCTCAAGGGAAACCTTTACATTTACCTATCTGATTTTATAGTACAGAAGTTGATATCAGCTCAAAAATCATTACAGTGTGTCAACATACATGCCAGAGGTGTTTATAATAGCAAACTGAAGTTAGTGATTATTAAACAGATTTCCTAAACAGCAGAATCTTCTGTATAGATTTGCTAGACCATTCCATTTGGTGCCTGGGTGACAACTCCAGGTTTAAATGCTCCTTCCTTGGGGGCAAGAGGTCCTTTTACATAGGAGAATACATAAGGAAAATATTAAGTTGGACCTGTCTCCCTGATAAGTTTCTTTTTGGATTTAGTTAGGAAGTTCCACAACTGCATTCCATTCTGCAACTTAGGGTGATATTGCCCAAATAAATGCTAATTGTGATTAATGCTCTTTACTGGGCCTTTAGAGCCACCACTTAAAGCAAAACACAAGGAAAAGAAGAAAGGGAAGGGAACCTGACCATGCTATCTTTATAGGTAACTAAAATAGGCCTTGTGGTAAGCTCCAAGTAGTCCTGGGGCTGTGGATGAGAAGACAGGGAATAGTTGCCTGTCCCATCCCTGTGTCCCTGCTAGAGATGATGTGATTAGCATCTAAGCTTCCAGAGGGGCTGTCCTGACACAGGGTACTCCTGGCACTGAGGTGACTTATCACACCAGCCAGTCATATGTGGTCATTGGGGCTTCGTAGTTGTAATGTAGCCTTGCGTTACTGCTAGATAATACTTGAATGCAGAACAGTCATTTCACCAATGTCTTCTGCCTTGTGCTTCAAGGGACACCCTGTGCACACATTGGAATGGAGTAGATTCTTTCTGTCCCAGCCCCTGGGCTCCTGTCATGGTGATGTGTTGGCATGGTTAGGAGAAAGTACCCAAATGCAGAACTGCGGCTATATGCCAATGTCCCAGGTGGCAGAAAGTAGCAGTTTCCCACTGTGGCAAATGGGAAGTTTGTAAAGGTCCTTAATTCAGTTGGTTGTAGCAATTAAGATTCACCTGCCCTTCACAGTGGTTCCCTTTAAACTGCTTCTAATTTTTTTTTCCTTCAGAGGAATGCACAAATGCTTACAAATGTGGGCAGCCCTATCAATTTGCTTTCTTTTCTGTTTATATAGAAGATAAAGGATGCTTTAGGCATACACAAGGCCGCAACTGGGGGGGGGGGCAACCGGGGCATGTGCCCCAGGCGCCGTGCTGGTTGGGCGCCCAAATGAGCACTGGGGGGACGCCAAAATGGGTGCGGAATCCATGTTTGCCCCGGGTGACACAGACCCTAGTTGCGGCCCTGGGCATACACCTGGTGAAACTAAGGGGTGCAAGGCAATACATTCGGATATTGGCATCTTGAAAAGATGAGAAGCAAACTTCAGCTGACTCTGTGATCAACTACTGAACAGAAAGTGCAAAAAGTGATTAGCTGATGTTTCTCGCAGAGCTCCAGTCTCACCAATATACACACCTGTCTTGGTGTCTGAACAGATCTGCAGAAGTCAGTCTCTATTGGGAGACAAAAGGACTGGTCATTTGCAAGAGCTCAACAATTTCACATGACCCAACCAGCTCCTGGAATAAAGCTGCAGGAAAAATATATATCACAGCCCACTGTTTGTGAAGTTACTATCTAAAAGTGAATGACCCAATCCTACTATGGGAGAGCATGAAGCCTTCTAGGGAAAAAATATGTTAATCTGGTTCATGGTGGGAGGAGTGCTATTACAGAAGTGTGTATGGACAGAACTGCTTGGAACGGCTCTGCTATGATAGGTGGGTCTGCCTGTTCACAATCTGTGCAGCAGCAAAGAGGGAAGAAGGATTTGTTCAACTTGGGAATGGTGGGCTTTCCACAATGAGTCAAGCCTGGGGAACAGAGAGCACCAGGATCCACATTCTCCCTCCAGCACACTCCTCAGTTTGATATTTTCCTGCCCCCCTCCCCCCAGGGATATGGAATTAACATATGGCCCTGGAACATATTTCATTTGATGTTTGTACCAATTGAGAGATCAGGTGAGGAGGAGAAAAAGGGACTGGAGGCCCAAATGAAAGGATTTTTAAAAAGTGTTTGCTGCCAAGAAATTGCACCTGTAATCTTACTTCAAACATAACCTTCCTTTCCCCAACATACATTAAGGGTTTGGCTTCCCAGCTGGAAGAGTTCTAAGATTCATCACCAGGCAAAGTTGCTGGTTTTGTCAAAAGCTTGGACACATCAAATGCCATTTCCTATAAAATCATAGCATGTTTATAGCATAACCCAGCCATCACTGTGGTGATAAAAAAAAAAAAGGCCCTGTTGTGGTTACTGTAATAGTCGGATAACTCTAGACGATGCAGTAAATCACTAATAAGGATGGTCTTTAACAGTTGTTCAGAAAGCAATGAGTGGGTGTTGCTATGCTTATACAAAAAGCAAAGCGATGGTTTGCTGAATCATGATTTATAGTGTCTTTGTTATCACTGTAGCAATGAATGGCTGCACACCTACAATGCTATAGCATGCTGCAAATCATTAGCATGGCCTCAGACCTTGCTTTGGTAAAAAAGATGAAGTCTCCTTCCTGGTGAGGTCATGGACATGCCCATATAATTTTCTGGGAGTAATATGGAACTGGTTTGCATTGCCCTTTTCGCAGGATTTTTTTTTCTTTCCGGTTTAGACTACACCCTGAGGTTTCCTGGTGGCCTCCCATTCAACATTAACTACCACCGAGCCGACGTAACTGTTCCGGATCAGCCGACTGGTGCCACCTAGCAAGAGAGTCCCCAGTGGCTGGCAATTTCTGCGGAATCTACTCCCAGTGGGACGTTTTGGAGCGGAATGGGAAGACGAGGCCTCGGCGGCTTCCCCTGGCCTGACTCACAAATCTATCCTCACCGATTTGGGGGAGACCTCGTGGACGCGGCTAGAGCCGGACGCTCCCGCGGACTCAGCCTAGTCCGGCCCGAGTCGCATTTCGAGGCTCGCGCAGGCTCGGCTGGTCCAGAGTCAGCCCCAGTCAACTCCGCGGCTGAGTGAACGCGCCGAGGCACGGACGGCGGTGTTGGAGCGCGCCGCCGCGGGACGCCAAAGCAGGTGCCCGGCAGCGTCCGCTGGCTTCGCTCCCCGCAGGGGCCGGTCAGCCGAGTTTGCCCCGCAGCCTCGCTCAGCGAGCAGTGCCTCGCTTGCCCGGGGGCTTTGAGTTCGTGTGAGCTGCTGGCTCCGGAACAATTCTGGGCATCCCGCCTTGGATTCCCACGCCTTGCAGGGGGAGGGGGGCTCCGGGAGAGGCACAGATCTGAATCAAGGAGATCTCTCTCGCCTTGAATTCCTCCCAGCTATCACAGGATCTGAAGAGTCCTGATCCTCGGGGCCATTGAATCCTTGCCGAGTCTCTGTTTTTATAAAGGCGGAGGAGGATTATTGGCAGGTTCTCGAGAAGCCGAGGGCCGGGCGATTCAATACAAATCCCTTCCATCCCACGAAAGAAAGGGGCTGGGGGTGAGGGGCGAGAAAAAGGCATTCTAAGCAGGCTCATTGGGATTTTTAGAAAGAAGAAGAAAAAAAGTGGGTGGAAAGACGATCTACCGCCCCGACCGCCCTCCACTGAGATCAGTGGGATTTAAGTGAAGGCAGGCGGGGTTGCAGCGAATGTGTCAAGGAGGAACACCTTCGGGGCATCTTGAGAATGGAGTGAAATTGAGCGAAAGATTGATGGGCCCTATTTGGGAGGGGGGCAAGTAGGAAAGAATCGAGCATTCTTCTCTCCACTTCCTGTGAGAATTGTTCCCATTGCTTCCCCAAATCGAAATCGTTCCAGTGGCACTTCGGGTGGACTCCACGCGTTTCTTCCAAGAGAACCGCTGTTCACAGTTAAGCGCTTTCTCGTTGACATCCGCAAGTGCCACCCGCGGCCAAGTTTGAGCGATCCGGGAGAATCTTATCCTCCCCTTCCTTGCCCCAAAAAGAGTATGGGAAAGGGGAAAGCTTTTATTTCCCGCTGTAAGGTTGTGGGTTGCTCCGCAGTACTGCAAGAAAATCTACCCTCCACTTCCCCCATCCCCCAGGCGTGCAGTCTTCCTCGTCTCTCTCCGAATGTCTATGTTTTTTGTTTTACACAGTGAAATGATTACAGCCAGATTAGTACTAGAATCCGACTTGTATTCACTTCGATTCCAGCCCAGAGATAATAACGAATTTTAATGTAGGCTTTTTTGAACCGAAACTGATGACCGGGCTCAGTCTCTAAGTAGGGAAGAAGTTTTCGCGTTTTTTGAACAAGGACAGAATTCGGAAAGCGCCTCCCCACCTTTCCCTGCATTGATGGCCAAGAGATTAACTGCCCCGTCTTCGCACAGTGGTTGCGGAGCCTTTTAGATCCCGTGCTCCGAAATCGAAGGGAAATGAACTCTGGATTTGCCCAAACCGTCTACATGCCAACGAGGCTGCGAGAGAACTAAATTCTCCCTTCTTTCTCCGCTCACTCACCCTACGGTTTGCTGGGGGGGTCAGAAGTGAAGGGGACCCTTTCGATTAAAAATCCATTCCTAGTGTCCTAAAATTCATTCAGTCTAAGAACATAATTTATGACCGGGGGGTGGGGGGAACTTGTTGCCTTTGTAAGGTAATCAAGGTCGAGAAACTTTCGGTGAGCTGCTCAGCTTCGTCCCGAGGGGTGCTAGTCCCAGCTCCAGCTCCCAACTTTCCCTGCCCGAGCAAAGGGGAAAACAAACTCTGGAGCGGGGAGGGGAGAGTTTCTGTCTCTGCCGTTCGGCTTTTCTGAATTTTTCTCTCTTTAAACTCCTGTCTGTCTGCTGAACGCCGGAGCGCCCGGCCAGCGCAATCCGTTAGGCGGCGTGCCCTCCGCCTAACGGGAGGGAATCGGAATGGCTCCGTGAGCGGCTTCTTCAACTTCACCAATTTACTCTCAGCAGAAGTCGCTTGAAGCCGCGCAATCCGTCGAAGCCAGACGAGACGCTGGGATTACTCCCGAGGAGGCATGGTAAAGATCGGGTTGTCGGCGCCCCCTTCGGATCTTCGACTAAGTGCCTCGTCCTGCAGGATCCGAACCACGTGTCCTTGGAAGTCAGCCCAATTCAGTTCCGTTGAGTTTTTTTTTTGGCTGAAAACTCAAAAAAAGAAAGCAAAAATAAAGAAGAAAGAGCTGAGAACTCCGAAAGCCTTATTTCAACTAACAGCGGCTTAACGAACCTCAACTTCTTCCTGGGCAGAATTAAGAAAGAGGATAAAAATAATCGAAATCTAGATCTGTCACAGGAATAATTAATTTCCAGGGACAAAGACAAAGGAAAGCGACGCCTGTGCCTCTTCTTCACCAGCCTTTTCCTATGCCATCGGCGGCATGAAAAATGCTATTTTCCGGGTTTAAAAGTTTTGGAGTGGTTAGGTCCGACATTCCAGAGCATTTAGGCTACATACAACAAAGGGAGACAATTAAAAAAAAAAGTATCCTTTGATCATAGCAAAACGTTAGTTTCATAATATTTGTGTATTTAATTTATAAACAGTAAGTTTCCGCCCTTTATTTTTAAAAACGATCCAGGATTGTCAATTACTCCAATAATGCACCTAACCTATAATGAATGACAATATTAACAAGCGGGGGATCGATTTAACACATTTTCATCTTCTCCTTTCGCAGTATTTGGGGACTCGCTTCAACCGCTACACATACACAGCCTCGCATGCAAATAGCATTTCCTTCGCAAGTATGATTGATGAATTCTCATTTTAAGCAGCTTTTTATGGATCATTAGTCCGAGGCTGACTTGCAAGGGGGGAATAGGGACCTTGGGTTCGAATTCAGAATCACAGGAAATCCTTCAGTCCTTCAAAATGACACCTGACGTGTGAACGCGGTATTCGGAAGAAAGTCTCAGGGCTTTTACTGCAATATGCCGAAAATGCCTAGAATCGGAGTTTCCCATCTGTAAGGGGCGAACGTGGGGAGGGGGAGGGACGCTTTCACACGACATCGGCGCATTTCTTTTTCAGTGCTGTATTTGCTAATGTAGACTCGATTCAGCCAAGGGACTTTTCCTACGCTTTTATTAGAAGGTACTGGTGTATCCCTCCTTCACTTCCAAACTGTAAGGCTTGTTTTATTTTTTTTTAACTGTTCTCACCTATGAAGGTCCTTCCCCTGTAAAGTTGGAGATAAACCCGACTGTCTCTCGCGCTTTAGCTTGTCTTCACTTGACACAAAGAGCCAAGATTTTTTGGCGTTTTAAAGCGTCAAAAAGCTACCGGGGCGAGGAAGGCAGATTTCATACCCGGCTGAGTGACGCTAGAATACCCGATAAGTCACTAGCGAAGAAATGGCCTCTAGCATACTCTAACCCCGGCTTTTAGCAAGGAAGCTGAGCTCGGGAGAACCGAACGGAACTTCACTCTCGACCTCTGGATGCCGCGCAAGCCTACAAGACCTTGAGTCTCTTTCAGCGGATCAGGCTACCGTTCTTGCTTATATTGTATGAACCGAACATCTTTTACCCAAGGAAAACTTCCTCCGCCTTTTGGACGATCCACTTCCTTGCAGAATGCGTGGGAAAAAAACTATCTCGGTATCTCAAATCCTGAACTAGCCTGAGATGTTTAATTAATTAATTAGAAATGGGAGTCAGAGGCAATGGAAGAGAAAAGGGCGGCTTTTCCCAGTTTCCCAAGCAAGTGCCAAAGGCCGACAGGTAGGAGCAAATCATGAGAGACTCTGGCCTGCTACAAAAGGGAGAGATAAAGAAAAGGAAGAGGAGGAGGAGGAGGAGAAATGTCAGTCCTTCAGGTTTGGGGGTCGGGGAGGCTCTGGGAGAATCGATGAGGGGCAGAATCGCGGGAAGGTCAAATCGCCTTTTTTTCCGGTGTCGGGCGCGATCGGCCCCAGCTTGCGCCTCTTGTCTGTGGGGAGAAGGGCCAGCAGCTTTCCTGCACGTCCAGAGTTCCAAGGTGGAAGACGAGAAGGCCTGACAGGGGAGACAAGAGGAAGCGGAGGACTGCAGGGGCTGCTGTGGAGATCGGGGCGCCGGGCGATAGGGGCTCTTCGGGGACGACTCTCAGAGCACCAAGGAGTGAAGGAAGGCTCAGGATCGACCGGTCTCTGCCAGCCTAGCCTTGACCTTAGAGAAGGTCCTACTGAACTGAACCGGATCTACTTTTCAGTAGTCAGAGGCATATTGGTGGGATTTGGACCTTAAGCTGCCCCTCTGGCTGAGCGCCTTAGGAGCGTTTGTCTTCCTTTCCCCTTTTTTCCAGCAAGGAGGGGGGAACTTGGAATCCACCAAATTCCACCCATGGGTCTGTGGGGGGAGGGAAGTAGTCTTCATTGGTGGCGCTGCCGGGACTATACTAGGCTCCAGAGGGAGGTTGCGCTGTCGTTGAGGTGGGGCGATGGTCCCCCATTTCATGGAAGGCAACGTCTAGCGTCCGAAAAGTTAAGATCCCAGCAGTCCCAATGAAAGTGATGCTCTGAAAGCTCCGATGTAAGCCCCATGCCCTATTTCCATACCCAAGAAAACTATGGTTTGCTGAGATATCCCAACTGTCTGGACTAGCCGAACACATTGGGCTTAAAGGTAGTTAACTATTTGGGTCCAGGTGCCTGGGAACACAGACGTCGAGAGCCACAGAGTTACTCTATCTCGCCTCAGCCTTAACGCCAAGGCTGACCGAGCTCTTAGAGACTCTCTCTAGCTCCCGGTCGCAGAGGACCGCAAACTCCTGGCCAAAAGCGGTTTCGCGCGACGGCCGAGGCTCAACTGGGGCCGAGGTTCAGGGTTTTGCGGCAACAGCTGCCACGGTGTGTGCGGGGGTGGGGAGGCGCCTCTATGGTAACGCAGCGCTCTGCCCTCAGTCCGCAGAGGAAGAGCGTTCACCGGCAGCTGCCGGAAAAGCCTCTTCTCGACCCTCACTCCCACCCTACCCCGCCTTTGCGCGGCCTATTTTGGCCGCTGCTCAGTTGCGCTTTCCCACGTGGCGCCATCTAGTCAAAGACGCGGCTTTGCTCGCGGCCTCAAGACTGCCACCGCCCGCTGACTCGGCTCGCCCTCCGCCGCCTTCAACAGCGCCTGGAGGAGCCAGATCAGCTAGAGCAGGATTCCCGGCTATCTGCAGCGCAGGGGGAAAAGAGCGAAGGCGCCGGCACGGCAACGCAGCCTCCGCCGGCGAAGCGTCCAGTCCCGCAGCCTCTATCCCTCACTGCTCTGTAACC
The DNA here is from genome assembly GCF_035149785.1 of Candoia aspera. Lineage (NCBI taxonomy): Eukaryota > Metazoa > Chordata > Lepidosauria > Squamata > Candoiidae > Candoia > Candoia aspera. The sequence continues at coordinate 102,955,471 of NC_086154.1, read as the reverse complement.
TTTTCGCCTCCCCGGCTCTTTAACGGCTCATTAGCCAATAAGAATGGCTAATCGCCTCCCGCAGTCCTCCGCTCCCCGCCCTACGGGGGGAGACCCGGCTCACCATTGGCTGCTTTTGATCAACAAAAGGGGGGCTAATTATCATGCGGCGGGCTGCTCTTATAGGCTCCGAAGGGTGCCAGTCAGGCGCGCCTGTTCTCCGCCCTCCTGAGCTCCAGCCTGGCCGGCAAAGGCGCCGTGGTGCGGTCGCCACTCGTCGGCTCGGAGCTGGGCTGGGAAGGTGCGAGCGATGCTGCAGTGCTGACCCGTGCCGGCCGGGCCTCGCGCATCATGGTCCCGGGGTTACCGCCCGCGGGCTACTGCCTATGGGCCAGCTGCGCCTGATCAGCGGCCGCCTCCCCGATGCTCCCGGCCCCCCTGCCTCATCGCCGCTGCTCCCGCCGGGGCGAAGGAGGCTGTTGCTGCTTCTCCTCTTCATCATGCTCGCCTTGTGGCTTTGCATGGTCTACTCTTGCGTCACCGGATCGTGCGCTTCGGCCGCGCCGGGGCTGCTGCTGCTGGGCTCCTCTCCGTCTGCTCGGAAGGCGCACAGTCCGGATCTCAGCCAGCTGCTGCCGCCACCCCGGACGGCCAAGGGCCAGATGAGAGCGGATCTGGAGAACGACGAGGACGAAGACGACGAAGATCTGGGTGGCGGCAGCAACAACAACGGAGTGGCCCCGGATTCCCCGAGCTTCATTTCCAGTTTCCTGAATGGCTCTGGGACGAAGCGGCTGCCCCAGGCAGTGATCATCGGAGTGAAGAAGGGCGGGACTCGGGCGCTGCTTGAGTTCCTGAGGGTCCACCCGGACGTGCGGGCGGTGGGCGCCGAGCCTCACTTTTTTGATCGCAACTACGAGCGAGGACTCACCTGGTACAGGTATGCCAGACTTGGGAGGTTGGGCGTCCCATCCCGCTTTCATTTAAAGTAGCACCATCGGTGGAGCGGGTGGCGGCGGTGGTGTGAAACCTAGCTAAAGACGGGGATCGCTTGCCGTCTTCGGCCTGATCGTCTCCCCCCCCCCCCCCCCTTGCTCCGTTACCTAGAAGAAGCTGGAGCTGCCGCATGGACCGAAGTGCAGCGTGGTGGGATGCATGTCGATTAACTTTCTGTCTTAGTAGTAGCCCTAACCCAGGGCTGTTCTCTTCTTTCCCTGGAAAAGTCAGAGTTAATAAAAAGTCTTCTCGCCCCTCGCAAATTATTTCTCCTGGCTTGATCTCGAGAAAGCTTTAGTGGCCAGGGGCTACTCTTGCAAAAGGGACCTTCCCTTCGCCCGTTAATTGCTCAACTCACGCGTCTTCCTCTTAAATTAGTCCCCGAAGGCCCGTTACCCCGCGGAGTCTCTAATGGGGGCTCCTTGACCGTCGGCTCTTTTGCAATTTTCTTCCCCCAATTTAACTCCGCTTTCATATCTCAGTAAGAGAGAAAGAGAGGGAGATTCCTTAAAATGTATCTACAGATATTTATTCAGACAGAGAAGAAAATGTACGGAGGAGGTTGGCATCAGCTGGCAGGGAGAGGAGGAATCAACTGCTTTCCTCTGAGAGCAGAAGTATTCTTCTCTGCTCAGGAAAAAAAGAATGAAAAACTCAAACCGAATCGCGAAGTCGCCGTTTGGCATCCGCTTCTAAACGGAGCGCCGCAAAAAGATTTGTCCGCTTGCGGCGCAGGGCAGCATTAAGTGTCCCTTCCTGTAACGCTCGATGTGGGAACTCGCAGCTGCTCCTGTGCCCACCGGCGCTCCGCTCCCCAGAATCATGCCGTCGGGGGTGGGGGCAGAAAAGCCCTGTTCTAACTCTTTTCCACATCACAGGCCAATAAAGAGGTGGCAGATCAAAGCGGCGCCTCTCCCACTTTCTCAGCCTCTGTAGCCCAGTTCAACCGGCGAGGAGTCGTTCCCGGTGTTCCTCTCTAGCGCCTTCTGGGAGGACGCGAGCGCCAGGAGGCAAACGCCTCCGGTGCGCAGTAAACTCTGCTGGGCGGAAGGGAGCACTGCAGCTCTTGTGCGCGGCTTCGGCTTCGGCTTCCGCGCTCTTAGCTAGGAAATGCAGCGGCCCTCCGCTGTCCAGGCCTGACCGACGTTTGATGAGCCCCCAAGCGCGCTCCAAACCAACTTCGAGAACCTCGGCGTCCGCTCAAGGGTTTAGGGAGCGAGGGGAGTTTTAAAACCGGGAGCCTCTCTGGTAAAATTCAGTTATATCGGGAGTGAGGGAGTGTCCCTTATCTACCCGTGTGAATGTGACTTAAAGACAGCAGAACGAGAAATCGCTGCAGCGGCGGTGACTGGGGTCAGCTTCCCAGCCTAGAAATCTCTGGCTCCAGCTGGTCTGCTTCCTGGCCCTTTTAATCTTCGCTCCACTGGTTCCCTCTCTTGCTGGTACCTGTTGATCTGTGGCCCTTTCTCCTAGCCTTTTCACCCCTTTTCAACATCATTTCTAAACCAGAGCCAGAATTGGGGAAAGAAGAGTTAGGATCCCGATAAACAGATCTCTTTCCTAAGTTGTGTGATCCTGCTCCTTTGTGGGGAAGGAGCTCAACCATTCTAAATGGAAAATGAAGTAAGTGTGATTATATGGGATATATGCTGCAAGAGACGGAAATGGAAAGTTTGAGGCATTCTATGGCAGTTTTGCTGAAAAAGTTAAGCAAAGTTAAACTTTCGTCTCTAGTCTTCTGATGCAAATATGCTTTTGGGCAAAAGTATGTGGAGCGTAACGGATGTAAACTGCAGCACATCAGAAGCCATCGGCCTTAGATTATGAAGTATGTACAACAGGTTGCAAGAGTGTATGCCAGTTAAAAGCAACTAAATGTTGTATAGAAGTGGCTGGATTTATATGGCGGTGGTGATTTAAATAAAGTTTCATGTTTCAATTAAAAGTGCTTTAATTTTGTATTCCATGACCTGCCCTGAGATCAAATTTGAAATCCCCCTTATCAGCCACCACCCTTTGCACTTCTTTCAGTAAAAGTATGGAGAGAAAAATAATGGGAAATCTTCTACTCTGTTTCCATACTATGTGAAAAACTTTTTCACAAAGTCCGCTATCAAGAGAATTGAAGAAGGAGCAGAACTAAATCCTAAAAAAATAAAATAAAAAAATAACCAAGTCACCAAATGTTTTCGTTTTGTTTCAGAGCTGGAGTTAAATCTGAGCGATGGATTTGTGGCTTACTTGACAAAATTGCTCAGACAGTTGGGGGTCCATTTTTCGATAGATTGGGTCTGCTGCCAACTTTCCTGGCTCAGCTCTTTTGTCATACTGTACTTTGTGATTATGTGTGCTTGTGGGGATGTCCTTACAGTAGTGGAGTTTGCCTGGGTGCTCTGCCTTCCCAGATGGAAGAGACCAGGAAAGGAAGACAGTTTTTAAAAGCTCCTCCTCAGCCTGCAACTTGTCGCTAGCGAGCAGACCTGTCAGGAAGATGAGAACCATTAGATGTTACTGCAAGATGAACTAAGGAAAGTTTCCAACTATTTTAGGAGGTTGGGGGAGGGGGGAGGAAAGGGAACGTGCATTTACACTTCTTTCCAGTACACTGCCTAAGCCTCCTAACTGTGGGGGATAAAACGAAAGCTGTGCATTCCCCCTGTTCTAATAGGGCCTGCTAACCAGAAGCTCGGGGAAGTCGTATTCTTAAAGGCAGATATTTGGATATGCTCAGGTTATGTCACGAGAAAATGTGACTATGTGTGGAGCGCTCAAATTGAGGCTGGGAAATACTGCCCGGGTTCATCAGGCATATGGCTCATGACTTGCTTTCAAATAACAGGAAATTCATAGCCATGGTTAACACCCCCTTGAAGTCCAGTTTCAAAAGGTTTCTAGAAATGTGCATTGTTCATTTTTATATAACTACAATGTAGGCCATGAAATGGACTGTTAATGCAGCCTCTGCATTTCAGAGGCATAACAGTCTTACTGCCTCAGAAAGGAGTGCCTTTTCATGTACGTTTCTTCCTTGATCAAAAAAGTTTCCATGTCATACAGATATGAACTGTGTTGATTAGGGAGATCTGATGGCAGACAAATTGTTGCAAAACTTGAAAAGTTGGAGAAGGAGGTGTTATTTGACATACTGTAGTAGACAAATAAGGCAAAATGGAATTAGCTTGAAGTAGCAACTGTGTTAGGCTAGCACAGCTTAACGTTGATATTATAACGCATGAGCGTGCAGTATATCTCACTTCCTTTCCCCTGCTGTTTAACGCATGTATTTCCTGTCTACTCTGTCCAGCAGAATATTGTTGCCATATTTGTATAATGAAAACTTGATGTTCCTTTTTTCTCTGATTGCCAACTATTCTTCCTACTGCTGCCTAAGTAAGGAGCAATGTTGGTTGTTCAAAGGGAGCATTCCATACTCGGAAAGCAGTGGCACCTAAGAGGCCTTGATATGCAGTATCCAAACTTAATTGATATCAAATTATTGCTTGCTGGAAGAAAGTTGTCCTAAACAAAGTAGGGAACCTGCTGAAATGCATGGTGGGTGTTCATTTTTAATTGATTAGGAATGTAACAGTTTCCTAATCAAGTACCACTGAACACTCCTTACCTTACTCTATGCTTCTCCAAACAGTGTCAATCTGCCACTGTTTAGGGGGAAATCATCAATTCCTGGGTATGTGAGCAGATCAGTTTCTTGAGTAAGTGTATGAAAGCTTTATTTAAAAACATACAACAAACTGAGAATGAATGAAACCTAAGAATGAAATAAACAAATAATAGGAAAATACAGTGGTTCTAAACTACTCTGACAGTAAAGCCGCCTGAATAAAGACAAACTGTAAACAAGAATATTTCAATCCAGTATTTATCCACTTACCTGGCAATTTAGGGTTATAGGCAGCACAACTACCTTCCTTTAGTTGCAATGTAACTGGCATATGTAACTGACAACACTTTCCAGAAATAGTTCAGATCTCTTGAAAACTTAAATCATATCAAGTTGACTCCTGTTGGGAACTGTAGCACCAACATAGCAACTGTTAGCTGAAGTGCTTCAACTCAATCATTGGGTACACTATAATTGTTCATAGATAATTTTTATGAGCTCTTCAATTACAGTGTTAAGACATTTTTAATAAGTTAAACTTGCAGTTATATACAGGCTTCCTTTAGAGTAGCCTTTGTTGAGGTCAATAGAACTAACAGCTGATTAGATATGTGCATAATTGTGGAATCAAGCTATGATTTGGAAGTGAAAGCTTTGAAATGAAGTAGATGCAGAGTGATCCAAAAAGGATAATGTTAATTGTCAGATTAATGATTTCAGCTATAAAACACTTAATTTAAATGTTGAGATCAATTGTGTGTGTACTCTCATGCAAGGAGCAGAGCTGATGGCATTTAAAGAGCAATCGATAGCTTAATTTACTGGTGTCAGTAATGCTTTCATAAAGTTTCCTTTCCCTTCAACAATCAAATAATTGAAATAAACTTACAATGAAAATCCCACGCATGTCTAAATAAAAAAATCTACCAATATTGTGCTGGATTTCTGAATGTGGAGGTTTGCAGCTTTAAAATGCCATGTTAAGAACCTGGATCATTTGGTTGCACAGCGGTCAATGCTGTTTTTTTCTGCACTGCCAATTCAACTTCAGAGTTGGCTATATTACATGCAATAGCAAGTTAATCATGGTAGAACCACATAGATTGCCTTGAAGTAAGTCATTAGTAATATGCTATTGATTTGTATGGTGATTCTTACTGTTGATTTTTACTAGAGTAATAAGCAAACACTTTCATGTCTTAATGTATTATGTTTAGCATTATGGCATGATTGTACAAATGTTATATTAAAACATGTAATTATTGTCTCAGATGTTTATCTGGGGAAGGGAAGCTGCAGTGGTTTTCCTGCTTTCCATGAAACTTCAGTTCAGAACTTTATCAAATGCATGGTTCTGGACAGATCTTCAACCAAAGCCAACTTTTGGTTCTGTGATAATAATCGTTATTTTGATGTGACCATCTTGGATTCAGTTAGAGTTTTGCTGTGAGGAATTTTGCCTGAAACAAGCAGATGTTGAGAATGGCCATCTATGTGTTTCTAATTTTAATTTATATTACTGCTTTTTCTGTCTTTATTCAGCTTTTGAATTCTGAAACTATCCTGCAGAAAATACTGCTTCTGGCAAAAATTTAAACCAGATAGGGTGTGTCTAAAGTTGAATGATTTAGGATTGCTAACAATGTTAACTGTTTCTAGATGTAACCTCTAAGGAAAAAAAACCCTCTGATTACATTACCTGTAAAATTGCCTGTGTTTTCTAATTATCTTGATACTTTATTTGCTGCTACAAAGACATTAAAAAAGCAGTTTAGGAAAAAGACATACATGCCCTATTTAAGCATGAATAGTTTTTGAATGATCTGGTGATCTAAATTTCAGTAACACTTAATCTTTGCTGAAAAAATGCTGAAAATAGTTAAATAATTCTGCATAAATGGGAGCCTTCTGTTTTATGAAGTAAAAGGCAGACAATGTTAAAACATCTCAAGAGTTCTGCATTAAATTAGCTGCTTGAACTAGACTGTAAAATGGCTGATCAATCCTTCTGGGTGAGAAATAGGGAAAAAAATTCTAATTGCAGATGGGATCCCTAGCTCCAATAAGTGGAATAAGTCAATATTTAAGATCACTGTTTGCTTTAGGGCTGGCATAGCCTGCACTTGTTCAACCACCCTTGTTCAGCTTAAGTGATTCACTAAAATAAAATGCTTCTTTCTAATTAATGTATCTAATCTATTAGTCTAAGGCTAATTCAGCAAATATGCAAGCAGTTTCTCCTCCTGGAAAGAAAAATACTTTTGTGAAACTAGTAATTATACGATTGCATGGTTGAGACTCCAAGGAAGAGCTATTAAAAGATCACAGGGGGAAAAAAGGAATACTACTGAAATAAGTACAGCTCTGCAGTTTATATCGCCGAATATGGGCAGCACACAAGACTTCTGCACAATGTGGTTTTGAAGCAACTTGCCTGAAACTCTTGCAGGCCAATCCTAAATTTTTAAGGGCAATTGTATGACTTGGAAGTAAGTCCCATTGAGCACAAATTGACTTGTATGCAATCGCACTGTTAGTAGGTTTAGGATTGCAGCCACGTGGCACAAAACGTTGGCATATTTACTCAGGGATAGGTCCCGCGATGGACGTATGCCAGAATCAGCATAGATAGGAAAATCTAGCCACCTAATTCAGCAGTCTTGTCGTGCTGCAGGGCTTTAATTAAAACCAGCTCATGCCCACTGCAGTCAGTAGACCTGTGCAAGTTAAGTTTTAAAATTTATGTATAGTCATTTTGAATATTTGGCACTGAAAGGCATTCTGGCTGTTTAGGAACTTTAAAACCTGCATGCCAAAGTTAGCAGCAGTATTATAACTCTGTCTAGCTGCATCTATATCAGAAGGCTAAAGTAAAGTCTGGCCCTTGAATAACTGTATTGAAAGGGTAACTGTATTAGAACTTGATGCATTCTTGTTTGATTAGATAGATCTTTTATTTGTAAAAGTCCCTAAATCACATAGTTAACTGGTAAATTGATGCACCTTTTTTATTTTGTAAGAGTAGTTTAAAAAAATCCAACAAAATTTCAAGGTAAATGGGACAGAAAAAAAAAAAATCATTATTAAAATCTCCCTAGGTTGTACATATATCTCAACCTTTTGGAATGATGATTTTTTTTTTACTCAAATTTGGTAAGTGAACAGAATAAACCAAAGGTTAGAAGCAAGTGCATAAAAACCTACATTACTGCAAAAGGATGTCTTTTATCTGATTGAACTTAGGTCTGCAAATATGAGAACCAATGCAGTTCTCCTTGCAACAATGTCAGTTTGTATTATCCAGCTCCAAAATGGTCGAGTGATCACTAAAGATCTATGGAAATACATTTCTAACTTAACCTTTTTTTTCAGTGACTTTAAATGGAAATATTTTCCATGGTACTTTTCCTCCCTTAGTGTCTATCTTAAAAAAAAGAAAACTGTGTAAAAGCCCTAAATGGGTGAAAATACACTTTCATATAGTGTAGCCTAAACGAGACAGCAATTGCTTAAAACTTTCAGAAGTGCTTTCTTAATGTGCAACAACTTTCACTGTTACATTACTCTGTTATCAGGGCATTGCTAAGTTTGTGGCTGGAAGCACCATTTTTTTAAACAGCCTTTTTTTAATGGCAATAGATGTCAGCCCTTCAAGGTAGCCCAGAGCAGGCAACACAGTAAGAGTCAGACCATACTTTATTGAGATAGGCTATAAAACAGAATCCTGCAGGTCTGTTTGCGTCTTCACGTCCCTTCCTCTTATTACCCAGGGAGTTGTGGGGGGCGCACTAGTCTGAGTCTTTCTGTAGCACTCCCCCACCTCTCTGAACTTAACACGTGCTTCTTCTCCAACTGTTGTTTCCCTTACAGCCTTCTACAGTCCATGGTCATTTTCCTAGCTCTCTACACCAACAAGCATGGGGACATCAATGGGGGAGGGGGGCAAGGGCAGGATTTTTACCCCTTCTGTTATTTGGGTTTTTAAAATAAAAGAGGTGCATTGAGCCTAATCAAGATTTTGTGGAGGTCTAATGTGATCTCCGAGGAGCCCTGGGGTTTACTAGGAAGTAAACCTAAGCAGGCAACCTGGGAATTGGCTGCCATTGGTGAAGGTGATAAGGATGGCTGCAGTGCTGAAACGTGTGCAGGCTACTTAGGGGCACATAGTTAAACCCGTCTGCTCAGTGTTTTGCAATGGAATAGCTAATACGGAATTTCATATGGTTTTATCCAACACTTTGTAATATACCCTTCGTGCTGAACTTGTATGGGTGGAATGTTTCTTGCAGTCACCAAATGGAGCTGTGTGTAGTCTGTCCTCAAGCCTCCCTTGATCACAAGGCCCTGTTTTCCAAAAGGAGTAACTGGTGGTAGCAGCCTTCCATGGGAGGCTGAGGTTGAAGCCTTCACAAGCATGGAACCAATGTCTTTTTGGGAATGTCAAAACGAAAAATAAATACAGTGTGGATTCTGGAATGCTCAGTCAAATGTTAGCTGCCCTTTTGAAGGAGCTGAAATTGATCCTGTTTGCCTTCAGACTGTATAAATTGCCTAAATGGCTATTTAACCCGGAGAGAATAGAAGCTGTTCCTTGTTCCCCGTCTCAGATAGCTTGCTAAAACTCTGGCTCTACTAAACAGTTTCTTCCCTTTTAGACCAAGGATTGTAGAGATGAGCTTTCTTTGGAGATGGGGAAATCTATCCCCCTTTTCTTCTGCTTCTGAATGCAAAAACATGTGCATTTTCATCTTCTTTCCTCCCACGCCCTAAAAAAGTTTGCATGGAGCTTCCTGTTTTCACTGTTCTGTTTCTCTGGGAATTCTGAGCATAAGTAACCTTGCATATGGTCATTATTATCCTCATTGTTTGTTCCTTGATTTAGGCAGGCTGGTTGGGATAGTTCTGAAGCATCTCTGCGCTACCATATAGGAAGGTGACCAAATGAGTAAGATACAGCTGCTCTGAAGGCTGACAGGTGTTCTTCACACAATAGATTCTTGAACTCTGTGGGCTACTCTGAAATTGGTGTTCATCATTATTGAAGTTTATATGTATCTGAAGTTAATGTTCAGTTCAGGGACCTAAAACTGTTTGATTACATTGTTCTTGGAGGAAATAACATTCTCAGAGCAAATTATGAGAGACTTTCTATATTGTTGTTCCCTTTTAGACGGGGTGATATCTAAGAAAGCTGGTCCTAATTGGTGCATGTGCAAGTTTTCAGTAATATAAATTAGAATAGGCTGCATCTCATTTAGTCTGTAACAGTGTTTCTCAACCTTGGCAACTTTAAGATGTGTGGACTTCAGCTTCCAGAATTCCCCAGCAAGCCATGAGGAATTCTGGGAGTTGAAGTCCACACATCTTAAAAGTTGCCAAGGTTGAGAAACACTGGTCTATGATCATCGAGCATGCCTGCTTATTATGAGATCTATAGTCCATGAGGTCTGAAAGGCACCAGATTGCCTACTCCAATACTAAAATAAGCATTAATCCTGTATTAACTCAACACACTTTGCCCAATGCAGTGTCTAGAAATAAACCAAACAGTAAGATTCTAGAACTGATTTCATGCTACTTCAACTTCAGGGTTCCCCACTTCTATTTCAGACTGTATCTGCAGCATCTTGAATAGTTGAAACTCCTTGGAGACAAGAGCCCAATAGGAGTCAAGATGGAGTCTCTGTTTCCTACTTTAATCTGCAATACAAGGCATATTATGCCTTCCAGCAGATCCCAAAGCAAGGGAGATTGTTGCAGCATGTCAGTTACAAAGGACATGATCCCAAAGAAAGAATGAGCTCTTATGATCCATCAGCAAGGCCCTCATGCTTTTGTGGGATTTCTATTTAAACAATTCATTGTTTAAATAGATGACAAGGATGATTACTATTGCTGATAACTCAGTGCACTGCCTTTTCATGCATGCCTCCTGATATGGTGCTAATTATTGTATTCTTCCCAGCACTTCGCTGATGGGAACTGTTTTGTCTTCCCTGATCAGGTTTCACAGTCTCACCTGCCCAGATGAAATCCCTCATCAACCAAAAATCAAGTGTGTAGTAGACTGGGCATGTTTGACTGGTGAATCCAGAATGTTGTGGTTCTAAGTTGTGGTGGGACTTCATGCTAAGTAATAAAATGGCACAGTTTTGATAGGATGGAAGGCAGGCAGGCAGGAAGGAAAGCGATCATGAGATTTTCTGCAGGTATCTTTGTCTTGTAAGGAGCTGCATCTCTTCACCTTCCTGTATAATGCTGAACTCAAGAGTTCCTTGGCACAATCTTTTTAGTTGCCTAATTCTTAAAAGGGTAGACAGATCTCTTTACTTGACTTACTCGGACATGAACGATGTTAAGTTGCCTTTTTTACCCTATAGGGACAAGTTCAGTTTCTGTACTGATAAAATGTTATATGTTGTATATTGTTTCTGATATACCTATACCAATAACTATATGTATACATACACAAACAATTAATCTATACTTCTGTGTGGATCCTGAAGTTTCCTATACCTTGCATCCATAGTTCTAACTTTATAAAACTCCTCAATGTATTCTGCAATTTAACAAACCATCAACCATCAACCATTACCATTGAGCAACTCATAATGTTGGATGTGTTTTGTTTTAATAGATTATAGCACAGTATAAGAATCTTTTCTGCAAGAGGTGATTGTTAACAAGTCCTAACAAGACTCAATACTTGATAGATCAGACTAATGGTGCTCACTCCAAGTGTGAGTTGCTAGTTGAACTGAAAATATTGGCTGCATCTGAAAATGCATACAGTACACCATATTAACCCAGGAACTACATATGATGTTTGCTTTATCAAGCAGCTTCTTGGATGTGCCAAAAGACAGAAGCTTCAACCCCTGAGCTGAGTAGGGCATAGAGCTGCTAAGCCACCATCAGCTCCTTAGTGCTGAAAGATGACAGACATTCTTCCTCCCAAGTCTTTGCCCTTCTGTCAAGAGGAGTGGTGATCAATGAGTTAAGAAGATAATAAATAGGCCAGAGCTCTCTGGGTAGTTAACCATATGGCCTCAAAGCATAACAAATACCAGGTCTCCTTTATTCTTATAGTCTAATTACAGGATTGGAAAGCAACCAAGGCTATCCACTGCTACCTGTTGTCTCTGTGTGGTGTCCAAAGTGATTGAAGAGCTCTGGTGGCATTGTATGCAAGATTTCCATGCTCAACGCCCACTTGTGTAGTATTTGAGAAAGAATCAATACTGTCCTCTGTTTCTAGCATCCCTCATGTTTTATTTGGCTTTGGGGCATGTTCATGTAACTTATATATGAATAGATTTCTAAAAAGTGTAAAATTATTTATCATCCACAGAAATATTTGCTGCATTGTGGAGCTATCTAAAACTGTTGGCCTCTGTTTGACATAATCAATTCTCAGGCTTTTTGGTAAAGACTAAAGATGCAGTCTAAAAACAGATTGGCAGGGCCATGGTTTGGAAGGCTTACTTTAGCTATATTAGTTACTAACTTTCCACTTAACTACTAGTGGGCGCAATGTGTCTGGTGCAATGTATGAGTGAAGTAAGTTGTGGCAGCTCCAGTTTGATTTAGGGTCCAAAGATTTTTTTCATTGTTTTTATTGAATTATGATTAACAAACAAACATAAATAATGTTATCAAGTAAGTAAACTAACGTAAATCCAAGATGCACAGACAAAAAAAATGGAGAAAATACAAACAAAACTGAACCCTGCAGTACTAAAAAGTTGGTAAAGAGATAGTTACTGTACATGGACAAATTTACCATATATGTAAAGTATTACCATATTACAGTATGCTGCTATTAAGGTCAACCATAAAAGCCATCCAAATTTGATAGAATTGTGGTTCCCGCCTCTGATGTCTCATTATTTTAACTTTGTGATTTTTTCTAATGTGGCAATTGAAGAAACCTTGTTACAACAGAATTGTGTTAGCTAGTGTATATAAACAGATAGTAAATGAAAGGAGAGTGTTAGATGATTTTGAGACAGATAAAATCTCCTCTCAAATTATTTTTGCTAAGCAAAGATACTATGAACATGATAATAAAAATCCTATAATACTGGCAAATAAATTGAAAAAAGCTAAGGAAAAAATGTATTAGTGCAATTAAAAACACCAATGGACAAATAGTCACTAAAACCAAATATATAAGTAAAGAATTCAAACTTTTTTTCAACAATTATATTCCTCAAATAATCCATCACTAAAAAAAAAATTAATATTTAAATAGAGTAACATTCCCAGAATTAGTTCCAGAGGATATACAGCACAATTTATAGAATCTCCTTTCTCTTTTTCAGAAATCTCTGAAGTCTTTAACACTATTCAAAATGGAAAATCTCCTGGTTCTGATGGAGTATCAGGGGAATTTTACAAATAATTTTAATACCTGAATTTCTACTTTTATGCAATACTTTGCACCAGGAGGACCCCTTACCAGAATCTTAGAAACAGTCTAAGAGAATTCTGATTCTTAAATTGGGTAAAAATTCTCAGGAATTGGCATCTTACAGACCCATCTCACTTCTTAATACAAACTATATACTAAATTATTAGCTAACCATTTAAAAGTGATTATAAGTAAAATTATTCATCTAGATCAATCTAGTTTTATTCCAAATCAAAATATATTTACCCCATCAGGAAATTATTAAATATTATACAAATTAGTAAAATTAATAAACTTTCACTCGCCATATGTTTTTTAGGTATAGTTAAAACCTTTGATTTTATGAAACTACAGTTCTTAAAATAAATATTAAACAGATTTAAATTTGTGTCTGGCTTTTGTATGATGATTGAGTGTACTTATGGACCAACTATATTCCAGATAAGGTTTGATTCAGATTCTATTATGGTTGATTCAGTTATGATTCAGATTCTATTATGGTTTTAAGAGATACCAAGCAGGGTTGCCCCTTATCACCTTTATTATTCAATTTAGCTATAGAAGCGCTGGCAACAGCACTTCGATCTAACATTCAGATTTATGGGATAAAATTGATTAATAAGACATATCTTTTATATCTATTTGCAGATGATATGGTTCTGTCTCTCATATGCTTCCCATTCAGCCAACTATATTAAGAAGGAGTTAGAGGAATTTGCAGAGGTGTCAGGACTATCAGTTAATTTTCACAAATGACATTTGATTTTTTTTCACACACCACCAAAAATTCAAAAAGAAATAAAAAGAGATTTAGGGATGCCAATAGTATATAAATCTTTAAAATATTTAGGCATCACTATTACTAATATTAATATTTTTTTATTCATAATTAAATACGAACATGGAAGAAATTAAACAGAGAAATGAAAAGCTTCAAAACATTTCAACATTTTAGGGCGAATTGCAGTGGTAGAAATGAAAATCCTTGCAAGGCTCAATTTTCTATTTCAGTGCCTTCCAGGCTTGAAGTAGGACTGGAAAAACACTCCTGTCTGGCATCTTGGAAGAACACGCCAACCACTGATCAGTAATAATATTTTATGTGTTTGTTCATTCATTGCATTTAAATCCCATCCGAGAATGAGAGTTCAAGATGGTTTACACAAAGATTGTGTGTGTGAAAGGTCCCCTGTGCAGGCACCGAGTCATGTCTGACCCTTTGGGGGGATGCCGCTTTCGTGATGATGTCTTCTTGGCAGACTCTATCAGGGTGGTTTTCCATTGCCTTCCCCAGTTGTCACCTTCCCCAGCAAGCTGGGTGCTCATTTCACCGACCTCGGAAGGATGGAAGGCTGAGTCGACCTGAGACGGCTACCCGAGAATCCAGCTTCCACTGGGATCGAACCCAGGTTGCGGAGTTTTGGTTGCAATACTGCCAGCTACCACTCTGCGCCACACGAGGTTTACCCACAATTACCCCCTAGAAACAATTCTGTTCAGGTGGCTTGGACTAAGAGGAAGTGGCTGCCCCAGTGTTGCTCATGGAATTCCTAGATGCAAGTCTAAAATCTTAACTGCTTACTACACCTGTGTTTAAAGCTACTTGCTGCCTACTGCCATAGAGTGCTCACATTTATGATAAATAAACCCAGCTAAAAAAAATGGAATATTAGAGAAATGCCAACTAATTTTTTGAATGAGCTGATGATTTCCCTCAATACAAATTGACTTCCTTTGTATTGGCACCATTAAGTCAGGGCATTAGTGATTTTTATTTATTTATTTATTTATTTGGTGCCTTCAAGTCAGTGTTGACTCCTGGCGACTGCCTAGACAAGTCCCTGCAGTTTTCTTGGCAAGATTTCAGAAGTGGTTTGTCGTTGCCTCCTCCATCCCAGGACTGAGAGAAAGTGACTAGACCAAGGTCACCCAGGTGGCTTTGTGCCTAAGACAGGACTAGAACTCACAGTCTCCCGGTATCTAGCCTGCTGTCATGAGTCCTGATGGCGAGCAGGAGGGGGCCTCTATCCAGGGGGGAAAATGCATGCGTAGTACTGAGGAGTTAAGCAGCCATTCAAAGAGACACAGATCAGACCCGCCTTAACCTTTGGGGTTTATCTGTCTGGGTTTTTCCCATGCTTCTTCAGTTTGTTAGGATTTTCGGTCTTATGTAGCAGTAATAAACACTAGAGACCTACTTCTCGTCTAAGCGTTATTCCTGACTGTTAGGAGATCTGCTGCCTTAACCACTACACCAAACTGGCTTTCCATTAGCAATTACAATGGATCAAAAATTCCCACTGTTGTAGCAAGTGCTTTGCACAGTGGCACAGAAGTTGTGTGTGCCTGGGACATGCACACAAAAGAAAGGGCACCTACAAGCAGTAGCCAGATAGCAGCAGTATCTGAATGACCCTGGTTAATCTCAGAAGCTAAGCAGGGCTGAGCTAGTTAGTATTTTGATGAGAGATGACCAGGAAATCCCAGGGCTGTAGGTTAGACTGAGATATTGAAAAATTAACCCAGAAGAAGGCAGTGAGACTCTATGTGTTTATTTTTGTCATGACTATGTGGGTATAGCCATAAAGATACTGGAAGTCAAGTTTGACTCAAAAGAAATTAGCTACACCTTTTATTCTTTTTTTTAAAAAAGTGAAGATAAAAAAACTTGGACGGTGTTACACATATTCACATTCTTATTTATTTATTTATTTATTTATTTAGATCTGGCCCCTGCTGATTCCAATTGCTGGAGGGCCACTCTAGACTGTTAATTTGAAGCTTTCATGACTTAAGGAATGAAAATAAGATTTCTCTGAGCATTTCACTGCCCAGAGTTCAAGGACCTCCCTTTAGAAAAGAACTAAAGAACAAAAAACTATAGAAAGGAGTAAGAAGATGGGAAAAGTGAGCTAATAAAAATGTATGATCTTCCATTTAAAGATCATCCTGCTCATTCAGCCCCTCCTTCATTTTATACTTCCAACATAATGAGGTTGACAGCCAACCCTTTCTAAATCTTCCTTGAGGTAGATAGTAAGCATGAGGAAAAAAAATCTTGTGATGAATTGAACTCAAGACCATAAAAAAACCATACTTGATGTTCTTTCAGACTCCCAGTCACTGGAACTCTTAATTCCAACTCTTTAAGGTACAGGTAAAGGTTTCCCTTGACGTAAAGTCCAGTCGTGTCCGACTCTAGGGGGCGGTGCTCATCTCCGTTTCTAAGCCTTAGAGATGGCGTTGTCCGTAGACACTTCCGGGTCATGTAGCCAGCATGACGACACGGAACGCCGTTACCTTCCCGCCGAAGCGGTACCTATTAATCTACTCACATTTGCATGTTTTAGAACTGCTAGGTGTGCAGGAGCTGGGACTAGCCACGGGAGCTCACCCCACCGCGCGGCTTCGAACTGCCGACCTTCCGATCGGCAGCTCAGCGGTTTAACCCGCAGCGCCACCGCGTCCGTTGTAGGCTAGTCTGGAGAGTTGAAAAAATGTCCTGGAAGAAGGCAATGGTACACTAGACTATTTTCATAACCTTGCCAAGAAAACTGTATGGATCAAGCTGAAGTAAAGTAATTCTGCTGCTGTCATTATGGGAGTTGGCACTTCAGTATTTGGCCCTAAGCCTCAATACGTCTTGAGCAACTTTTTCTGGAGAGGTTAATCTTTTGTTTGGTATGGTCCAGTAATCAGGATCCAATTTTTCCTTGGGAAAGGGGAACATTTCTTAGATTATCCAGCAAAAGAATAAAGCCAATTTCAATAGAAGGGAAAGCGATGTACAGAGCTGTGGTTAGTTGGAATGTAGTGTCTATAATCTGAATATATACATATATTAGCAGTTGGATTGAGTTGTATTTTGCAAAAGGCCAAAGCATGTTTATTTCTTACTGCAATACTGACACAATATTATTCACCAAGCCAGCTGTTATGCCCTGGTGGCCTCCAGCTGTGTTTGCACTACATCTTCTAGAATTTCCAGCTAGTCATTGCCCACTGTAGGTTGGGAATTCAGGGAGATGTGATCACAGCACTGTATATCTAAAGGGCAACAAGCTGGGGAAGGGCGTGGACTAGTTTTTCCAATGCCAGATGGCAAGCTAGGATTTCACTCCAGGTCTTGTTAACTGGTAGAAATATCTCTTGTCTTTCCGCAAAAGTCTTGATAACAGTGGCTAAGTTGTCTGAATTTGCAGGATTGATGGGATAGAGGCCTCTGCCAATAATGTTCTTGTAGCAGCATGCATTTTTGAAAGTGAGTCCTCCTTCTGCAGCAGTTAAGACCATCACAGGCTAGGGATGTGGTAAATATCTACTCAGTGCTACGTCATCCTTGAAAAATCTGTTTCCCTTCATGTATCCCTCCCAGTAATGCAAATGTGCGGAGAGTAAAAGAAAAGAAATACGGGTGTGTGCGTATGTGAGGAGGAACCCTCATCTCTTTTTCTGCAGAAAGGAAAGATGCATCTTTGCACGATTGCCTCTCATGGCCCTTTGGGCAGCTGCTTATTGGTTTGGGTCAGGGTCGAGTTGTCCCTTTGCCTGCCTCAAATGTCTCTCAGATTATTCTAAGATTAAAGGAAGTTGTTAGACCTGATTTTAGAAGTCTGTGTTCCCTCAGTTCTATTGCCTCATCTGGTCCAGAAGGTTGGGTTATGAGATGCTTGGTGCTGTATTCCCATCCTTCCATTATGATGCCTTAAAACTATTACTCTGGTGAGGATGTGTTGGAGGCAGCATAATCAGAGATTGAATATTAAGGAGCTGGTAGTACAAAACATCTGAAGACACCTGGTTACTTTTAAAATAGGAGGTTAAATGCAAACACGACAATGAAACTGTCTATTCCCTCCATAAAGAAGCAACAGTAGCAGTGAGAGACTCTCCTGTTGGGGAAGTAAAGTTTGAGGTGAGCAGGTGTTTTTCCACAGCTAAACTGTGAAGTGTTTAGCTTATCTAGTGAAACTGTAGGCTAGTTATTGTTAGATTTGCTGCCATGCTCACTTCTATTTTCTGGTTCCAAGCATACTTTCATTTTTCTCCTAGGAAGATCCCATAAAATGGTGCGTTTGGGGTGGAGACCAAATGGATCTTTAAGTTTTAAACATTAAGAAGGGTGATATTTCAGCATGAAATAGAGGACAAGGTCTTTGAGTGCTAAATTTAGGCTGTGAAGGCATCTGTGGGGAAATTGAAGCAAGTAGGGCATTGGGCTGAAGGTTTAAATCCTGTAATATGGAGCTTGAGAACCTGGACTGGCATTTGTAGGAACAATTTTAGAAACCTTTTAAACTTGGCACATTTGCCATATGAAACAAGCCAGGTTATGAATACCTTCATATTCCTACATTGTGTTATTAAGGTAGGGATGCCCACTTGCACGTATGCAAAGCTGCATTTTGCCGTGACTTAACGATGGGCAGCAGTAACTTTGAACCGGGCCTGGGAGGAGGTCGGTTTGGACCAAACAGGGAAGCTTCAATTTCAAGGTTTGGTGACAATCAGCTGTTCCGACTGGGAGTGGAAGTTGTAGTTTGCTAAGAGTGGGTTTCTTGTTCAGAGGATTTGGGAAGTTTCATATATCTTTGTAATGGAAGAAGTTTCTCTGACTGCCTTTACTTGGTTAGTAAATAGCGGGGGCTGTCATCCAAACCTTTTAGTTAATGGAACTTACGTAATAGATGAGCTGAGGTGCTTTGATTTCCTTGGAAGAGCTAGGTAATCAGTTGCAGAAGCTCAATTCTGTGAAGTCCCGTGTGGGTCTAATGCTTATCGGGATGAATCAGTAAAGGCTACAGATTGATATTTTTATTCCTTAAAGTAGGGATTAGCAGCCTGATGCCTTTCAGTATTTGAACTACATCTCCCATGCTGGCTGCAGTTGGCAGAATGGTAGTCCAAGGCATCTGGAGAATACCATATTGGCTGCTCCTGCCCTAGAGTGCATCCCTGAAATATCTAAAGATCCCGGCTGGTGGCAGATGTTTTAGCTTTGTTGGAATGGATATGAATTGCTGTTCAGCAATCTCAGACCGGCCTGGGGATCATCCAAAACATCTGAATAAATGAAGAGCACTCATTCCAGAGGGCTACTTATAATAACATGTTGCTGTGCAGGAGTTCCTGTGAACTTGGATGATTAAGATTACAGAGGCATTGACTTGATTTAAATTCTCTTCCTATCACTGCAGAGAGAAATTGCTACCCTGTAAGTGGCAGCTTCCGGTAAGCCAGGAGGAAGCAATGAATGTGCCCTGATGAACAGCCAGTTTTCTTCATAACAGTGGAGAGAGGGGAGCCGCTCTTAATTACAACCTTGTTCTGTCCCTGTCAAATTACTGAGCTGGAAATGCAGAGTCTTTCATTAAAACTTATCTGTGTAACTAGAAATTATATATACCTACAGCAGAGAGCACCTTCATGCCTCAGTCGCTCTCTTTGTCAAAGACACCTTGATGCTATCTGAATAGTTAAGCTAGAAGTATCTGAATCCCATTTCTCTTCAACAGCCTTCCCCAGCCCGGTGCCTACCAGATGTGCTGGATTCCAATTCCCAACCTGCCTGGGGACTGAAGTCTTCCACATGTGGAAGGTACCAGTTCACGGAAAAGCTGTTTTAGATATTGGAACCTTTCTGTCTATCCAAGTTTTGTTGCCTATCCTGCTTTGCCTTCCCGAGATTACTGACTTTCTATGTTCTCTCTCTCTCTCTCTCTCTTCCCCCCATTAAGGTTAATATTCTTTGTGAATAGATCTAATCCACTTTTATAGTGTTCTGAATAATTCCTGTTTAACTATGCCCTGGGTGAATAGTATCTGCTTTTGTGGCCTGTCTTGAAACTTCCACGATTCAGTTTTGTTAGATGATGCTGAGTTCATGTATTCAAAGAAAAATGAGCAAAACCTTGATACTGTTTTGCTACCCACAGCAGTCCTGTGAACAAATCTACGAGATTCACTCCATCCTCTTTATTGTACTGGCACTCCACTAATATACTCTTCCCTGTTCTTCTTAAAGAGCTTTGGTCCAGGAAGTTCTTCTGATCCTCACCATTCCCCTGTTTTCATGATGTCAACTGCATTTTTCTCAAACCAAGCATTATTTTTTTTTGCTTTGGAAGCTTCCAGCCTTCACATGGATACATGGTGCCCTTCTCCAAGGGTGGATGGCTTCATTTTATGTATTGGTATAAATAGATTTATGCTACTTTATTGCAAGGCACCCTGAACTAGTCTGCCTTACCGTGTACCCATGTTTTAGAATTAAGCTTTCACCCTACCCCATCTGTCTTTGAATTATGAAAATTGTTCACAGTTCTAGCCTGAGGATAGTTTGTCTTGAAGCTAATGCTCCCCAGTTCCAGTTAACTCTTCCTCCTGGGATCAGTCTGCCTCCTGTCAGGTGTTAAATTCCACCCAATGCTTTCATTTTCTTCCTACTGGCAAGCATCTCTTTTGTGAAGCCTGGCTTGTCTCAAAGCATTTCTGCATGCTGAACAAGTTCAGATCCCTCCTCTCTTATGCCATTATCTCATCCATCCATTGAGGCTTGGCCTCAGCTTTGCCTGGCTAGCTAGCCTGAAATGGGCAACTCCAGCAGAAGCTCCATAAACAAAAATATTTAACAGTTTCCAGGACTGCAAACTGTATTTGTGTGAGCATTTTTGTAAACCTCTCTGTGGTGCAAGCAGGATGAATTGTGTGATATAAATGTATGAAATTAACACAGTTTATCTCATAAAGAGCAGGACTCTCTTAAGGTATCATGTCCCTCTTGGACAGAGTAGCACCTTCCTTCCCTCAAGCCCTTCTCTCTGACAGTGGGGTGCTCACTCTGGGAACTGAGCATCACTATTGTGCCTGTAGTTCTCCAATCTTTCTGCATTGCCCAGCATGTCTTAGCTCATCTTCCCTGGCTTCCAGAAGATGAAGTGTTGCTTATAGCCAGGATGTTGCCCAAATATCCACCCCAGATTTTTACCCAGCAGACAGATACACATATGATACTTATTCAGTACACAGGACAAACCTGATTCTCTCCCCTCCTCGAAAGTTTAATTTATTTGCTGTTTGCTTGGAAAAGCAACATGAAAATCAGAAGAGAAAGTCTGCTGGTCTTACACATCTCTCTGATTTCAAAGGTTGTATAGCAAATTGTATCCACCTGTCAGCTTAATGGTTTACTTCTTGCATCTTGCAGCTGAGATGCTTTATCAGCTTAAAATCCTGCCATGCTTGGAGAGTTGTTTTTCCAGGCGACCTGTTGATATAGAAGTAATGGTAGCCATTGCACCTATCACATCACTATTGTTGCTGCGTTGATTATATTTTGGGGCCATTCACAGGTCACTGTGACATGGATGAAGAGCTGAAGGTTGATCTGTGGGTGGACTGGACAGCAGTAGATCAACAAAGATATCTAACTTCTAGCTGTTGAATAAGGGGGAATTGATTGCCCTTCCCTTCAACTACATTGCTGAAGAGAAGTAGGGTTGGGGTGACTAGGACTGGATTTCTATTTGGAAGGACCGTGAGCCCTTTTGTTTTGGAACAAAAACCAATTTCTGGCTCAGGCTGTATGTAAACTGAGTTCAGTTAGTGAGTCACAAGATTCTTGTAAGAAAGAAGGAGGCCCTATCAGCAGTTCATCTTGCCCCAGTATTTGAACTGTATCCCCCTTCCACAGTGTGAGTAACCCTGATAATTAGGCTCCTTAACCTTCAGACAGGGAGGCAGCTGAACCTCTGTGATTATGTTAAAAGGAAAAAAAAAAGACTATAGCTTCATGCCATGGCTTATTAGCACTTACTGTATAGATAGACCTATAGAGATTGTACTTCCTCAGAAAATTAGCTATGTTCACAAGTCTAGAGCTGCAATGGCTTCCATTCTAAACATGCCTTGTAACTGATGTTCCCTGTTCACGACCAGGCTAATTCACTTTCAGATACAGTGTCTGTCTGTCTCTATGACTAATCACCCATCCAATAATAGGAGATTGGAGAAGGCAATCCCATTTGTATTAAAATGCATTTAAGGCTCAGTGTGCAGAGAAGATCAACAGTATATTAATTTGCTAGACCTCTTATTCCAGCATGAGACAAATTATTGTGCAGTTTGCATTGTTGAGGTCACCTTCTGGTTATAAAGTAGTTTTAAAGAGTGACCTTTTCAACTTCTGACATATTGTTCTACCCCCTTATGGAACAGGATGTGATTAAAAATTTCGTCTCTCATCTTGTCCTTACTCTGACCTGTCCGGTGGGGTAGTAAATATAAGTCCTTCTTAGAAAGTCTTAAAAACCTGTAATAATTCAGGCTGCAGCCATAAACATACTTAAGAATAACATGTATTGAATGTAATGGGACTGATCTTCCAAGAAAATATGCACAGAATTATGCTGAAAGCACCTCAGAGCTAGTGCATTCTATCAGAACCAGAATCCTAATTTCTGTAACATTCCCCTCCAGGGTCTTATCACTCCAAGTGCTACAGTCCTGAGGAACCTATGGTTTGACATGTCAAGAAGAGGGGAATTTCAACCTAAAAGGGGGGGAATGGGTGAAAAAGAAGGAGAAGCACCTCACATGCTTAATCTGTATAGGTTATCTTGTTTAAAGATAGGGCAGAAGGGAAAGCTGATGGAGCAAATCAAGGACATTGTGTCAGAGTTTATAACTCAACTTGCTGCTTGGAGGCATTTGCATAGTTCATCATTCCTACCACTCACTTTGCTCTTCTCACTTGGCAGTTCTTGCTCCTGAGAGCACCCCAGCAGCACATTCTTTCTTGGTATTAATGGGGTGATGGCTTTTCAGTGACTGTTCTATATCTCATCCTACCTTCTACAGGAGAGTACTGAGTGGAGTCCCCAAATAATGTTATTTAAACCATGACTTGTTGAATAATGCTAAACCACAAATGGTAGTTTGCAGGTGACAGTGAATGGATTGACCCAAGATACAAAGTCAGAGCCATACAAAATCATGTTATGGATCAGCAGGAGGTATAAGATAATAATTGGTGCTCCCAGGACCAGTTGTACTTTGGTTGAAGTGGCTTGCAAGGATGTAAACCCCAAAGCTGTTTTCTTTATCACATTTGTGAGTTACTGAATGCACAACTTCAAACTGAACTCCAGTGTTGCTGATTTCTGAAGTTTCCTTTTGCTTCTTCAGCATTTTTGAGCATTCGGTATGCTAACTTGAATGATCTCATTGGAACGGTTGCCTTACTGGGTGGTGTTAAGTCAACCATTATTATCCCTGTATGATGAATAGAAGGACTGAGGCTGAGAGGGTATGATTTATTTAAGGCTACCAAATGAATTAAAGCAGAGGTCAAGTTTGAACTATGGCTTTTTCAATTTCAGTTAATAGTTCAACCTTTCAACAGCTACATCACACTTGCTTATATGTGATATTATTTATGGTGACAAAGCTGGTCCAGGACATTTGGTCTGTACAATGACAGGAGAAATGTGGGACACTGCAGGTATGTGAAAAGTCTCTCTTCAGAAGTTTCTGTAAATAAACAATGGTAGGAGTGATCTGTGTTGAGTATTGCCTATATGTAAAACCTCCTTGTCTTTTTAGCTCAATCATTTTAGCTCCCAAGCTGGCTGAAAAGCATCTCTTATCTAAATCTTTTCATATCTGCCCATTAGAAAGACCACTGATAAGAAGGAGGTATTGATTCTGTGCCATTGATGAATAGGACAAAATGTGTATTTGGAGTAACTGCAGCTAAGAGGAAAAGACCAGGTCAGATGGTGTTAATGTTTAAAAAAATCATTCAGGGAATTGAGAACTTGTTCACACAAGCTGAGAAATAAGAATATCAGGTCTATACTTGAAATGGTCTGGATATAGCCTTTAAGAAAGTCTTGTTTTGTTTGGTAGAAAAGGCAAAGAAGTCTAGCTCCTCTATCAGGAAGTCCCTTTTTTCATAAGTGACCCTGTTTGACCTTCCTTGGTGTCCTCAAGGTAGGGAGAATTAGTGGAAAGATGTTAAGCTGCTGTTGTTGTGCAGATATTTTGTCCAGTAATCAAAGCACTTGTTGGCTAAATAAAATGACTTTGTCCCCATTGAAAGCTGCTTTCCATTTATGTGCTTTTCACCAGCATAGTGTCAGTGTGCCCCTGCCCCTACAGCCATACAGTCAGGCCAAGGGTAAGAAATTGTAAAGCTGCTACTGTTCAGCTGATCCAGTTCAGGGCTTTGAACGTTGTGCATTTGCCTCTCTGCAGCTGTGTGTCTTTTGTGCAGTTTCAAAGTTCCCTCCCTCTTCAGACTGAAGTTGGATTAGTTCTTACTAAGGAAGGACAGAAGCAGACTGAATGGGGTGATGGTGATGAGAGGAGGTGATGAGGTGGGCTGGTATTTAGAGGCCCCAGCCTGAATGACAGAACAAGATAAAACAAAATGGCTCTAGGGAAGAGGAATCTCCTGCTGCAGTAAGAGGAAAGCAAGTGTTTCCCACAAAATCACCCAAATCAGATCTTTATTTTTGTGTCTCATATCTGCCTGCCTGTTCCTGATCAGTTTGCTTCACCTAAACTGCAATTCAGGGAGTTCTCTCTCTGCTACAGACAAAGTAATCAAATTTTAGAAATGCTGCCCATGCTTTGGGGCTAAAAATGGAAACCACATCATCTCCAGAGAGATGGCAGGCTTCGAGACACTCACTGGAGTGGACTGAAAATAACTTCTTTGGTGGCTTGGTATCTGGTTTCTGAGTATTCTGAAGACTGAAATGATTCTGTACAGTACTGTAACATTTTTTACAAAAAATACTTGTCTGTATTTGGAAAGCAGACTGGTGACAAAGCAAACATCACCTGCTCAGAGGTGTTTCAATATGTGGACAACAATGATGGCATTCCAGTCCCACACATCTGGGGAGCATCAGGTTGGAAAAGTCTGGACTTTCGGTATTTTTTCAGAAGATGACTGCTTTTACTTCAGAGAATCAGTGTTTCAGATAAAATATCCACCAAGTACTTTGTGTTTCGGGAGGCTGATATAAGTAAAATGTGTTCTTAAGGTAGTGGTATAATAATAAACTATTATGTGAAAGGGGAAGCAGATCCTTGCTGGTAATCTCTGTAGCTGTTGAGATTCTAGAACCTTTTGCAATTAATACTGACTTGGCTTCACAGGGGAAGTGGGCAGGCATCCATTCAGACTTTTCCAAGCCAGTCTTTCCCCCTGCTCTTCCCATATCCCCTGACCCTAACTTTAAAGTTTTGTGGCCAGGGATAATTGCCTGAGAATACCCTGAACTCAACAGGAGAATGGGGAACCTCAGTTCTTTCCTAAATCTGCCCTGAGTCCAAATGCAGATCCACAGGGTTCCCTTCCAGTTCAACCCATGTTGCTGTTAGTTTTTTCTTTCTTTTTTCTTTCCTTTTCCCCTCATAGGACTTATTCTATGACAGAAAACAGATTGAACTGACCACTCTGATGGGGCACCCATAGTCTCCCAAATCCTGTCTTACCACATGCTCAGGAGAGTAGGTGACCCTGAGGCTTGGAAAGGAAAGGACAACTGGGAATCCACCATCAAGTGGTGCCTTGAAACTACCCCACATTAAACTGTGTGAGGATGAGCCCAATGCATGGCCTTGTTGCTCAGGAGCAATGAAGGTAGGCTGTGGAGGCAGCACAATTTATGCCAATGTACTTTCCTCTCAACTCAAGGGCAGGAGGGAAATGCATTAAGGTGACTGTGAGGAAGAGTCCTTGAAAAAAAATCTTGAGATGCTGCTGAGATATTATAGCTCTTTTCAAGAAGGTTTTATCCTTAATCACTAAATCACAATGATGCATTGACATTTCCCTATATTTAAATATTTTAAAATTTAAAATATTAAAATTTTAATAAACGTACATATGATACACATGACTGGTTTCCCAAATTCGTAATATATGATTTTTAATATACATTTTAAGACTACCACTCTTTTGTCTTCTAGCAAACTCTTCTACTAGCTAGCCATATTAAATCCTATAGGAGTTGGCGTCTATTTGCTTCCTTCTGTCCAGGAGAGGTCCGTGTTTTTGCAGTTTTGAATTTTCTTCCGTTCTTCTTCGAATGCTTGTTAAGCCAGCTTTTGCTGAGCTGTATGAGTGCGAAGTTCAAAACAAATGCAGTTTAACCAATTTAGCTACATGGAAGCAAGACCTAATTAATCATGATGTCCAAATGTCTCCTGCTTTTGGAACTGCCTCAAATTTTACATTCCTTCTTGGCCACTTGAAAAGCTTCTGTGTTACTCTTAACTTCTTTGAAGCAGCCCTTATTGAATTTAAATGTATTCACTCACCCGTGATTGCTGCCAAAAAGCCCTTGTCTGTGCTTGCTGTGTGTGTGTGTGTGTGTGTGTGTGTGTTGGGGGAGATCTAATGTTTAAACTTCTCCAGCCCTCTTGCTTTAGTGCACTACTCCAGTCTCATCTGGATCATCTAATTGGGAGAACTGAAGTGTTCTGAACCCTTTTCTCCTCTCATAGGGATTAGCATCTGAACCTGCAGGGATGGACAGTGTGTTTCAGTACAAAGTTCTCGAGCAACTTTATTCCAAAGAGTTCTGCAGATACAAAATAGCAGGGCTGCAACCAAAGTGTGCATTGCAGTTCTTGTGGCTTTAAATACCAAATTAGGAACAGTTGTGGCTTCTTTTTGATTCATTGTTAAAATAATCTGTGGGTTGCTTACTTGGCTGGATGCAAAGCATAAAAGTTGCTGATGTCTGGTAATAGCGTTTTTTCTCCCTCCCCTTTGCTCTCAGAACTAAGGAAACTTATGAATAATGCAGCTTCAGGGAGCAACAGTATTAATGAATGCGCAAACCCTTTGGTCTAGTGAAGCCAGAGCGTCATCCAACGCCTTTGCCAGCAGAGAACGTTAAGCAGGTCTCTCCACCTCTCATAACCATTGGACCCTGTCCCGTAAGCTTTGGGTTAATAAAACAGAAGGACTTTGGAATGGAGGTTAAGCTTTCATCCTGGAATATGGTACCGTTTGGTATGTTGCTTGAAAGATGCTGGAAAAGCCTTAGTAATTGAACTAAAAAATAAAGAGGGATAGCAGAACAGCACTTTGAAGAAGATCCTTTTGTTGGGAAGGCCCTTAACTACTTTCTTGTTTCATTTTCTCTCTCCCCCCTCCTCCCCTGCCTTTGCCTCTTTTGAGTCACCTTATTTCCAAGAAATCTTTTGCCTTTTGTTTCTCTAACATGACCAAAAACAATAAAATCCTAAGCAGGAAATGGCTACAGATTACTTGACTCCAGGCAAGCCATGCTAATGAATCCCTGATAATAATGAGAGAGTGTCTAAAGAAACTGCTGCATAAACAGTGGTGGCCTCTTAATCTAACTACGATCCAGTCCCCATGCTCATTTTCCATTTCCTCCCCCCAGCTTCTTTCTGGGCCAACAACCTGGAGCTGTATGAAAGTGACTTAGCCAAAGAAGTACAGAACACCCCCTCTCCTGGGGCAAGAACACAGAGGTGGTGGTGTAACGCTAGGCAGCAGGGAGGATAGGATCCTGCCTCCTGGGGCTGTTTGATTATTCCTGCAGGAAACCAAGAACAGCAGATCCCCAAAGGAAAAGCTCCCTTGGCCTTGCTTGTTGCAAGCACTCTATCCATCCAAATGGAGGGACCCTTCCTTTGGAATGTCATCAAGGTGACCAGCCTTAACAGACTAGCCTTTTCTTCAAGAATACACTTGGAAGAGAGAACCTTTACTAAGAGTAGAAGAAGTGCCATGTTGCAAAACAGGCTCAGTGGCTTTTTTTCAGGCCAAAAGCCATGCTTGAGGTTTGGGTGGCATACCAAGGGTTACAAAAAAGTAAGCAGAGTTAGGACAAAAGCTGTACTATAGTTAATTTACATGTAATTAAAATTAATTAAACAATAACTATGGTGGTTACTTCCTATGTGCTTTATTTTCCGTTCTGTCTCATGAAAGGCTAGAATTGGAGGACTACATCTATAGAGGCTTTGGAGGTTGAACACCAGGCTTCTGATACCTGTGTAAAGTCCTCTAACAGTGTCTTGCCAATTACAAGCTCCCTCCAGGCCTTGGGTGGTTGAGGTAGATGATGTAGCAAACTTTGGGAAGTGAAGTTGCTTCATGTTTGTTTTGGGGTTAGGTAGAACCCCCATCCCACGATAATGTATTTATTTTATCTATCTATTTACAATGTTTATATACTACCATACTCCAGTATGACTTTTAGTGGTTTACAAATAACACAAAGCAATAAAAGCACAGCTAAGTAAATAGAAATAATTAAAATCATAAATAACTCATCCAATCTCAGCAGCATGAATCAGAGTCCTGGTGCTGTATTAAATATTTTAGTTTCTAGAAGGAAAATTAGGTAAAAAAGCTATGTGTCCATACTATGTCCAGGAATGTCACAGACTGTAATTATCAACTTACACTTTGGTTGTAGATAGGCAAGGATCTTAGAATATCTGAAGAGCTGCATTCTGCGTCTCAAAGGGCTGCCTCTCTTCTCTGGATATGCTTACACCTTCCAAAAGTTTTCTGCATCAGTGTAAATCTTCCCAAAGAATGACAGACTACCTGCAAATAACAGCTTGCTTTCTGTTTGCATCACTGAGTACTTGTGATGGGTTGATACACATGGCTTGTGACAATCTGGTGAGAAGATTAAAGACCAGTGACAAGAGATGTGCCAGGATAATGGAAGATGCTAGTCCAGAATGTTAAGTTCTACATGGTACAGTATTCAATTGAGTGAATAATTTCCTATATATTTTTAAAGAAGACCAGAGATGCTTGAAGCTTACCTTGGGTGAAGCGAAAGGTTAATTGATCTAGCAATTGAGTTCCAATCTTTGCTAATGGATGGGTGTCTCTGAGAGAAGACATAAGCCAAAATGTGTATTGACTGAATGCAGTGAGACTAGACATTTTAATGTTTATTCTCACCTATGTTGTAAGAAGACTATGGGAAATATCTTACTCTGATCTGTGATAGAAGGGACTGGATTTCCAGAAGCAGGTTGCCTCAAGGCACACAATGCATGAAATGCATTTATCTAATAAGAAGCCTTGACAGAATGCCAGGTGAGTACAAAGGAATAAGAATTTGCTCTAATCAGGATTTTTGGCAGCCTGGTTGAAAATTGCACTGTATAATCAATCTTGTGAAATATATATTGAAAAGATGAGAAATCTCTCTCTCTTATCCCCTGCCCATTTGCTCCAGGACAGGAGGGTAGAAATCCAGGTTGGTATTACTTTTGTACTAGTGCTCAGTAGGCTGTGAATTGCCATGGAATATTAGAAAGTCAACCCAGCTCCAAGTATTTGAACTATGGGAGATTAGGAGTGATAATCACAGACCATCAGGATCCTCAGGCAGCAGAATGGGCATTTGAAATTACAGCTCAGCATAGAGGTAGCTGGTGCAGTGGGTTAGAGCAAGGGAATCTATTCAGTGCTTGTGCATTACAATTTTCAAGTGCAAAGTAAGTTAATTTTTTTTAAAAAAAAACCTCATATAGGTTAAATTGAATATGTACATTATGTTTGTAAGAGTTCTGGAGATTCCTTCTGCTTCTCTTTTTAAAAATACATGGTTTTAAAAGTCCTTGAGGCAGAGGGCTGAGCCCCTAGGATGGAAGGCTGGATATTTCCCAGAAGCTCTCTGGATCCTTGGCCCTTCTTTCTGCTTTGACATAGCAGCTTGGCAGTTCATGTTCCACCACCTTTATTCATGGGGTCACCTTACCTAGCATCCATCCTTTAACCCCAGTGTGTGAGACAGATAGGGCTTGAACAACCTGTGCTTCCTTTATGGTGATTAAAAGTTAAAAAATGCAAAATGCAAAATAATGTATATAGTGCAACCTCCTGGCTGTGAAATGGAGAGGTCTGTTACTGCATTATTCAGACCCTTCTGTCCTTGGGAGATACATCAATCTCACCAGAGATAAACAAAAACAAACTTTATTTTAAAAGAAGTTAAACATAACCTCAATTTTTATGACAAATAAAAATTGAGGTTATGTTTAACTCAATTTAAACCGCCCATCTCCCCCACAAGGAGGGACCCAATTTTTAACTTTAAATATTCAAAATGCAAACATGCAACATTGAAAAAAGATAAATTACTGCAATGTCACTGCCACTGAAGGAAGATCTAAAAGAAAATTCAGTGCTCTAGGCGAACCACAAGATGGTCTACTTTGTAATGAGATGAGATAGAGAATTCCAAATTAATATTGCTGTTGACAACAAGATCCTGTAGAGGAAAAGAACCCAGTTTGAAGTGTGAATAAAAACAATATCCTAACTTACATAGAGATATATAGAAAATTAGCACCACATGCAACAACAAATCAAACAGTTTAATGTTCCTGGCTATTTTTACCTATTTCTACAGAGATATAAGACTTTCTAAAGCAAAATATTCCTCTGCTTCAAAGTTCCTAGATTGTTTCATCATCTTGTGTGTTCCAAGCTTTCCTCTGAGGTTGTTGGAGAGATGGAAGTGCCCATTCCTTAACCATCCTCTTTCCCCACTTTCACTGGGGTTTTCTCCTAGTTTTAAAACAGCCAAACTTCATTTTTTGATCTCTAGCAGAGGATGGAATGGGGGGGGGGGTTATCTGACTTTGCACATGTGACAGAGAATATTTCTTCTTTATAGAGATGTGTATTACGTGTATTGTGTCTCTTGCCAGCAGCTTGCAGTACTGTGAATATCTGGCAAGCACACACATTAACCACAGTACCATTGGTGGTACTTATTTAACTTCTATTCCACTAAATTTTGGCTGAGACATTTGGTTCTTCAACATAGTAATGCCTCCTATGGGTTTTTTGAATGAGGGTGGGAGTGATATTGCTTTACCATGCAATAAAGTGCAATAGATATAAACATCTAGAATTTGTTTCCTGCATAGTGGCAGGAAGAACATGACTTGCATATTACTATTTTTATTGTACTGGCAATAATCCTGCTGATACTTATTCTCTTTGAAAACCTAAACCTGCTTCTGCTGTTTTCTTCTTCTTCTGTGCTTGAGTCTGAAAAGACAATTCTTCTGTAATAATTTTACAGTTTGTTTTTACTCAGCTATTCAGCCCAGGTACATTCACTATTTTGGTTGGAATTTTGACTAGCTGGTGAATAATGAATCCCCAAATCTTAATTTTGAAGGATAAAGGCAACTTATAAAATGGAAGACTGGTTTTATCTTTCTGTTTTATCTTGTACCATTTGTCATAAGGACAATGTTAAGCAAGGTTTTTGCTAGTACTGTCCAATTGGTGAGAAGCTTCAACCATGCTTCCAGCTTGACTGTGGGACTGTGGGAGCCAATGGACAGAGAATTTCACTCTCAGTTATTTGTTGCATAACCAGGAATAAAATGAAGATGAATTACTTGAAAGTGAATAAAACATTTAGCAGTATTACATGTAAATGATTATTATCTTCATTACAATAATGATGTTGGAGATGTTTGCACTGAAGTTTTGGCTAGTACCATACGGCTCTGACTGAAAGAATGCTGAATGTTGTTGTCATTGTGGGATTTGCTTCATATCAATGTATCCTTGATACATTTACATAAAAGACAATAAGTAGATAGGCTGTAATTATATAGCTGGTCAAAAACTGCCTGAAGTTAAGCAAATGTAGACATCCAGTTCAGCAAAATGGAATACTTTAGAAGTTTGTCAAGATGCAGAGTTTAAGGCCACCTTATTCCTTGAAAATATCTTCAACTATGACAGTCCTGATGCCAGCAGAGTTGTTTTCCTACCCTTGGATCAATGGGAGGACAAAACAAAAACATCTGAACACAGCAAACCAGCAAGACTATGGATATGTGTCAGTCCTTCAAGGTAGATAGGACTAGGAATCCAATGTCATGTAGGTCAGGGCTACTTTCATTATAAAGCAATAGTACTAGAATCTTGCAAGTCTGAATGCACTTCCCCCCTCCCTACCTTTATCTTCCTGAGAACTAGGAAGAGTCTTGTCTGAGATGTTTACTCAAGTTACATTCCTGCCCCAGAGACAGTTCTCTTGTATCTGACTGTTGTCTTGGAAGGAGCTCTTCTTCCTGTTCCTCAAGGCAATTCCCTCTTCCCTCTACAATATGTGGTTCCATCAACATGGACTGCCACCCTTCTTCCAAGTTTATGACTGCAATGTCAATTGATTTTCAAGACTGCTTCTTGAATTATTTTTTGGCAGTTTTCTGACCCCACTTCAAAATGTTCCTTGCATTTTTAGCATATCTGGAAACTTTCCATTATATCTAAGAAACAACTGATGGCACTTCAATTCAAAGCTGCTGGGAATAGATGTGCAAAACATTTCAAGGATGAACAAAGGAACACGTCTTTCTAAGTGTTCTGGAAATGACCTTGGAATAGGTTGAACAACCTCTTGTGAGGTTAGAACATTTCAGTTTCAAAATATTTTTGCGCTCCTCTAGCTGGGAGCCAGCAATGGACCTTTTGCCCTTCTATGGACAGCTGTAATCCTGCATCTTATTCCTCATTTTATTCATTGGGTGGAGAAGATCCTATTATTTTCTTCACTGTGAAAGTGAACAAGGCAACAGTGGATTGCCCAGTGGCTGACTAATATTTGAGAAACCTCAGAAAGAAAATAAGATGGGTGGGTTACTCAGACAAAGAAGTGGCCACATCTTACGGCAGCTGTTTCCTTAAAAAAAATGGAAAACAGAAAATGTCCCATGCATTTTTTAAAGACATCAGACCCTCTCTTCTGTCCTGTTCTTTATCTGCTGTTGGCTTGAATGTGTTTCTATACACCCTGGATTTTCTGCAAGAAAGGCCTTCAGCATGAATTATCCCTGCTTTCCACTTGCTACAGTTTTAGGCTCTACAGTAGAAGCTCAGGAGTGTAGCTGTCAGTATGTGCCATCTTCTTGTTGTACGCCTCACATAGCCATAGCGTGTGGAGCGCTTCTCCTCATCCTATGCACTCTTCCTTAGCAAAGCCCTTCCCCCTCAATTCTCTTTATTGAGAAGTGTCAACAGATTAGAGGAGAATCCCTCTGGACAGACAAAATGCTGTCACAAAAGGTATTAAGCTTTCTGTGATTGGATTACCACATGGCCACCTGTCATCTGCCTTGGTGCCTTATCTGTCTCTCTGAACTGTTGTTCACAACAGAACAAGGTGGCATTTTTCTTGAGGAACTTGTTTCCTGCACTCAGGGTTTCTGTGTGTTTAGACTAAAGAACTTCGGGGATTAGAACTGTCTGAGCAGGATAGTAATGTTATGAAGACTAAGTAGCTAATAGGCAAAGCAGACTAATCCATTGGTAGGCTAAGTACATTGCTGCACCTATGCCAGCATCTTGTGGAGGAAACCTTAAACCACATAGCCTGTTACTTGTCTTAGCTTGAGGTGGTTCCATTGGGTCTGTAGGACAGTCCTCCTTCTCCTGCCAAAACATTGCCCAGTTAGCCTTAGAGCTTGTTTGTCACTTCTTTTTTATGGCCACACTCTTATACCATTTAAACCATTTGAAGAGAGTCTGGTTCAGCTGATCACTCAGCAAAACCAGAGATGGCAATATATTGGAGGATTGATGCATGCCAATGATATAAGCAGAATTGAATTAAGTATCAGAAACCAGAGCCATGGTGTGTGAGGCTAACCATTCTGTCTCATTTTGGTCCTCCCTTCCTCCCTCCCTCCCTTTCACTGTCTTGTCCTCTTCATATACAAGCTGACCTAGCAAGGCCCTACCACTTTTCCAAGAGTATTTTTGAATGGTGCAGAATTTGAGATTCTGAAGGTACATACAATGAGGCTGAGAGCTGCTTGTGGGCCTAGGGTTGCAGATTACGTACCTGTGACCTAAAACACGATGCATGTCAGCCATTGACAATTGGATGGCCCCAGTTTAGGGAAGAGGCTGATCAAAGGAAGAATAGACAGCATATGTTTATGTGTATGTGCATTTAGGTCTCTGTGTGTGTATACACACACACAGAGAGAGAGAGAGAGAGAGAGAGAGAGAAATTGTGCGATGTCCTGATTATGTCTGTGTTGTTTTTATAGTTTTCTGATGTTTTTTACTGCACAGAGTCATGAATTTGAGATAGGCAGTGGAAGGAAGGGAGGGAGGGAGGGACAATGGAGATGGGATAAAAGCCAAAGCACTGGGAGAGCAAAAGTGGGAAACAAAACTGGATGGAGAGAGAGAGAAGAAAAGACCATTGAATAGAGAATGAAAGGGGAACAAAAATGAAAGAGAGAACTCCGGTTTAGTCCTTACAAAAATGGTTAAAATTCAGCAGGGAAGCGGCCCCTCCCAAAACTAATCTCTAAAGGCTTGCAGACTCCTCAGCAGTGATGTCTGCAGTCCTTTGCATCTCCATCCTTTCATTTGCTTTCAACAGCATCATTTATGCTTCTCTGCTAATGTAGGCCTCCTCTCTCAATTCACAGGTAATTATTTGGTTATAAATTACTGTTTTAACCAATTGCTTAGTTTAAAAAATATAGTTAGCATCTTCAAATGTTAAGAATATATATCGAAGCCTCTCCCTTTATGCAAAGTAATACAGAAAGCAACTCAAAAATTTGGTGCGCATTGGCCTCTTATAATGAATGAACACGCATTGCAGGCTTCCTCAGCTTGATATCCTCCAGGTTTTGGAATGTTGCAGCCTAGACCTCTGCACAGCAACATGGGCTGGAAAGACTGATTAGAACCCACAGCAATGATTGTAAATTTCCAGATGATAAGTCAGCTGTTTGGTTATTCTTTGTTATTACTTCCTTTGTGTAGGAAATTTGGAATGTCAGAGGGATATTTTATCCTACAGTTTGGTCAAATCAGTTGGCCCATTTAACCTTTTCTACTTGGAAGAGAGCAAGGTATTTTACTAGTTGTCAACAGCATTGAACACTTATTGTATTTCTAATCTGTTCAAGAGTCTGAGTTCTCTACATGGAATACAAGGCAATTTAATACAGTAAAATCAGTAAAATAATAAAATGATAACCATTAGTAATAAATAGCATAGGGAGCATATGTTTGTGTATACATTCATGTGCGTTTCTTTGGTGAACTATGTCTGATCCATGCAATGTTTTAATAGCTTGTAGCTTCTTGATATAGAGGACAAAAGCAGATAGGCCAAAGGAATAGTGGTCCTGATCTGAAATAGGACACAAAGAGAAAGACCTTTCTATATCCCACCTTCCCTAAGTGGGACTTTCCTATCAGATGCTGCATGAATTGGCCCTGTGAGATCTAATATCACATTTGCCAGTGTAATTGGCTTGTATACCCTTCCCAATTTTCCTGCTATATTTCAAATTAATCAGATATCCATCAGTTTGAATCTTGTAAGTTATTCCAGCTAATTAATTTCGGACTATATATGTTTGGATATATTTTGGCTTTGGGGCTGTTTGTGAATTTGCTTTGTTGCCAAATGGTCAGTAGCAGGAATTGGT
This sequence comes from Candoia aspera, assembly GCF_035149785.1. Lineage (NCBI taxonomy): Eukaryota > Metazoa > Chordata > Lepidosauria > Squamata > Candoiidae > Candoia > Candoia aspera. The sequence goes on along the minus strand of NC_086154.1, from coordinate 102,919,943 downwards.
TAAATGGTCAGTGGCAGGAGTAGTAAAAATAGTAAAAAACAAATGAACTTTTGAACCAATGCCTCTCATCAGTCTGCCGATCTTGTTCCCTCTCTCTCTGCAGGGAATTGATGCCAAGAACTCTTGATGGCCAGATCACCATGGAGAAGACTCCCAGCTACTTTGTCACTAAGGAAGCACCAGCTCGCATCTCCGCTATGTCGAAGGACACCAAGCTCATTGTGGTGGTGAGAGACCCGGTCACCCGAGCCATTTCTGACTACACGCAAACCCTTTCCAAGAAGCCAGACATCCCCACCTTTGAGAGCCTGACCTTCAAAAACAGGACTACGGGCCTGATCGATACCTCCTGGAGTGCCATCCAGATTGGCATTTATGCCAAGCACCTGGAAAATTGGCTCCTGTACTTCCCCCTCAGGCAGATCCTTTTTGTCAGTGGGGAGAGACTGATCAGTGATCCAGCAGGCGAGTTGGGCCGGGTCCAGGACTTTCTAGGCCTCAAGAGGATCATCACAGACAAACATTTCTACTTCAACAAAACCAAGGGGTTCCCATGCCTGAAAAAGGCCGAAGGCAGCAGCAAGCCCCACTGCCTGGGCAAAACAAAAGGACGGACCCACCCCGACATTGACCGGAAAGTAGTGCAGAGGCTGCGAGAGTTCTATCGGCCGTTCAACATGAAGTTCTACCAGATGACCGGCCATGACTTTGGCTGGGATTGACGGCACTTCCAAGCATTGATCCTGTCTTTCAGCTTGCTTTCCCCCCACCTATGTAGATAGGTCTATATGTAAAATGTACAGAAATCTATTTTATAATAATTTATTTTTTAATTCTTAAGCAATTAATTCACTAAGCTGCCTAACCCCACTGTAGCTCATAGCTGTGTTCTTGTTTATTTTGAACATCCCACCATGCTGAATCCTGCCCGGTTCCTTGTGGTCTGGGTTCGGCTTGTGCTGGAAAGTGCTTCCAGGTGTTTTCCCAGGAGAACTTTTAATGTTAAAAATAAAAAAGGGGGGAGGGGGAGATGATGGTTAAGAGACAATGAGAAAAGCACAATCTTTATTATAATTATAATTATTCTTTTTTTTTCCGATACGGGTACTAGGCATGTCAAAACAATTTTGTACAAGGCCCTTCATATTGCATCTCTGGGCTTTCTTCCTTCCTAGGTCAATCCACAGACATTTGTATTTTTGTTGACTTGGAAACAGCCTGGAAGTAAAAAAAAAAAAAAAAATTAAGCCTGAGGCAGTTGCCTTCACGGCTGGGTGTGGCATATGCACAGAAGGAAACAGTGTCCAGCTATGGAGCTGTTGCTGCCTCCTGTTCCCCATCTTTATTCGCCAAATCTTAGCATTCTTCCCCTTCACAGAGGCTTTGCGACATGGTAGAGCTCCAAAGTGAACACCTACAATTTCTCTGATCTCTTGCTTTTTGGATGGGGGAACAATGCGGATTTAGTCCAGCTTGAACTTCTTCCTGCTGAAGAAATGTGAAGTGCTTACTTGGGAGACTGCAAACGACACAGTATTTAAATTTTTTAAAGCTTAGTTTTCAAACTGCTGTTACAGAAGAGGAGGGTGAGGCCTCCGTTTGTTTTCTGAATCCCACTTTGATTCTTAGATTATTTCTCACAAAGACGGCTCATCCTGCAAGTGGTGTCCTATCCCACGAAACAAGCTAATGCCTTTAGCTCATTGCCACATTCAACCCATATGGGTCTTCCTTCCCTCACAGAGTTGGTTTAAATATAAGCACAAAAGCACAGTATTAGAACTCAATTTAATAAATCTTGCTAAATGGTATAGATCAGAGCTGAATGCACACTTTACAAAACTTGCCGAAAGAGGCACTGGAGATGGATGGATATTCAGGAAGTATCGTTTATCCAAACCTCACCAAATAATTCCACAAATCCTTCAGCTATCTTCTGTGTATATACCCAACAGCACTGTCCTGCGATGAATGTCAGAGTGAGTTTCTTCAGGGTGGCCACTTCTGTGAGACAAAGCCCATTGCAGATTGAGAGGATTTGTCACTGCTTGCTTGCTCAAAAGTTTTGTTCTCCATATGTGTGAGACTGAGTGCATTACTGTGCGGAGTCAAAATAAGTTCTTAAAGTTCCGAAGACAAATATGGATCAGATTGGGTGGGATTATCAGATTTATTCTTACCTTGAGAAATAATTGGATATAGTGAGTGACTCAATGAAAAAATTGATCTGAGGGAATCCTCAGAAGTATACCTGTATACCCTGCCAATACATATGCAAACTCATTTATACACACTGGCCAAGGGCATAGATTTTTTCTGTAAATATCCTTTATTTTGGGCATCCTTGATCTTGAGGAATTTACTATATCATCTGATGGAAAACAGCACTATAGTAAAGAAGACATTTGGACCAATCTTCTTCTCATTAGAAGATCCTGCATATATGGCCACCAAAATACACTTCCATTTAACTCTGATATGTATTTGATAGCCACATGGCTTTCTCATACAGTCAGTCAAGCAACATCCTTTGTTCTGGAACGTTGGAGTGATTTTTAATTTCTAGGTGCCTTGTTTTCCATTTCAAAAGCTGTATTTTTTTTATTTTTGGATTGGACTGCTGAGCGAATGCTTGGTCTTTCCTATCTCTTCTTGGAATGGGTTAAGGATACTTCCCTAGTTGCACAAAGCATAGTAGGTATGGTATCCATATACCTTGTTTTTTTGTGTGTGTTTTTTGAGTGATGATATTGCCATCAATTCACTGTTAAAACATTAAACTGCTAATCGTGGCTGAACAGCCCACTCAATGGAAACCTTCTGAAACCAATTAATTGAAGAGGCCTTACCTAAATATTATAGTAGCCATGAGGGGCATGTATCATATGATATTTGAACTGCATAGATAATAGTCTTCATAAAATATTGCCAATTTTTGTTCCATTCGCAAGAGCATATACATCAAAACTTGGAGGTGTGGTTAGATGTCTTTTTACCCTATAACATTAATTTATGGCTGAGTTCCATTCAGCACTGCAGTATGTCCCAATATTAGCAATATTTCTGAGTTTGCTATAACACATTATGGCTTAGAATGGTACATGTGTAAAAGGAAACGAATGACAAGCAAAAACTGTAAATTGAATATTTTGTGGTATGTACAACACAAATTAATTTTACACAGAGGTTTCTAGGAAAATGGAATTCTGATTCATACTATTTGAAGAAATAAAATATATTTTACCAAATCATGGAGGCTATCTCATTCTTCTTGATTGACAAATCAAGGGTGTATATTTCTTTGTTTGGAAAACTTTGGAAAAATATCTAATGTAGAAGGTAATATTCTGCCCTGAGATATCAGAGGAAAGCATCTGTTCTATGGTGGAAGGGCACTGCTGAGATAGCTACAGAGCATCCCTGGCATCATTTATGTTACTTTTGTAAAAATGTCACTTCATGGCCTTGCCCAGGGTAGCTCCGGGCCCCAAAGATTTTGCAGTTCTTCTGCAGAAGAACAGTTGGCCATTATCAAGCCATACTCATGTTAACACCAGTGAAGAGGACAAAAAAGAGGGCAGAATAAAGAAATTTTTAGAGCAAAATCCTTCTGCTTGACTGACATGTACACACGTGTACATGGATGTGGATACATGCACAAAATACTGTATGTATTTTAGGGGTGGCATCATTTATTTCCCACCCACTGGAAGAATTGAAAGGCAGTTAAACAAAAAAAAAAGAGAGAGAGAAACCAAAACAAAACCACACTTATATTGCAGCAAAAGGAACCCCCCACCCCCTCTCAAATGCTACTATCCCCACTGTCTGCCCTGTCTGGGTAAACAGGGCAGGGTTGGGAATTCAGTGGTTCCTCTGTCGTGGTTTCTCCCTCCACATGCCAAGCAGAATTGTTCTGGGCATCAGCTTTCCTTGCAAGATACATGATAAGGGTTGAGAAACCAGAAGAAAGTATTTAAAAGCCTTGGCTAAGGTTGAGAGACGTCTGCCTTCTAAGGACATGGGTTAAGGGGAATGGCACTTCTGGTTTCCAGGCTTTTATTGTGATAATGTGTGGGGGAGCTTTGGTCTTCCCAGTTGTTACTGAACTGAGCTCCCAGCAAAGTCTGACCAATGATGAGGGATGCTGGAGACCACAGTTCCCCAAGATCTGGAAAGCACTGCTCCCAACTCTGCTCTAGAAGGCGTAAGATCATCACTGGGAAATCCCAATTGGCATGTGCTTGGCAATGACAGAAAGATTACAGTTTTAGATACATGTTTTAACCAGGCTTCAGAAATGCTCTTGGTCACTCAGATGCCTGAAGCATCTCCTCCTTAGGGACCTAGGACAGGTAATTCACCACTACCTGCTCGTGGACCTCAAAGCCCATCTAGATGAATGTGGATGAAACATTTGAACCCTTTAATGTTTGCAGGAACTTGATGGGATTGTTAAGGAATGAAAGAGGTGTGTAAAGCATCCAAAGCATCATTTAAAAAATTCCTCTTCTCAGACATTGGGCTCCTTTCTCCCCTCCTCCCTGCAGTTCTAAGGGGCAAAATGAGAAGAAATGTATTCTTCTAACTGCAACTTGTAAATATGGACAGTAAACTGCATGGTAGAAAAACTATGAAATGGATATGTTCATGAAAATAATGTATTCATTATATTTAGGGAAAATATTAGTAAAAATGGTGTATACTTAACAAACAATTGTAATTGGTAAGATGAAATGACTGCCTTGTGCTCTTCTATCAGACTGTTGTGTATGTATGGCACGCTGAACCACAATATGCCAAGTACATTTTAGCCTGGAGTGTTATGCATACTTAGCCTTTGTAGTAGTTAAATGTCAGTATGGTATACAAACTAGAAAATGGGGTTAATTCCATAAACCATAGATAAACATGTCATGCAAATACAATCTTTGTGTCCCAAATATAATAGATTTGTATTTGGTGTTCAGATACAACAGATAAATGGATGGTGAATGGATGGCTATGGCAGTGAATATGCCAGATTTTTTTTTTGCTCTGTGATGGACAAAGCCCCAACTGGGTGTGGTGCATAGATTATCTCAACAACTCCCAAAAGATTTCCTGCCTCTAAAATGTCTACTGATCTACCCAAAGCTAACTATCAAAGTCAGCTATCAAAGGTGCATCATAAGGTGAGTATTGGAAAGCACCTGGAATTTTTATAGGATAAAAAAGAAATCTCCAATATATTTCAGTTCTTTTTAACTCATGAAGTTGTTTTCAATGGCTGAGCCAGAGCAATAGAATTAGTTTGGGTCTAACCAAAGAAGTCTCCCACAATACAAGAAATGGAGGCCTTTCTTCAACAGTGGTCCTTCTCTCTGCTTGAAGCCTTCTACTGAAGGAGATCCCCCCATCCCTCTAGATAAATGAACACTCAAGACAATTGTTTACTTATTTACATTGCATTTATACCACTTCAGTCTTGACTGACTCAAAGCAATTTATAGCTAAGAATCTGCAATAGAACCTTTAGAAATAATACAATAACAAGTGTGTTACTGTATAATGGTAGTACAAATAATACAAAAAATAATTACAGGTAAAAGTATAATTCCATGGTGTTCCATTCCACACAGAAAAACAAAATTCTAGTCTCCAGTCTAAAATAAATTTTCAAAAGATGAGGGAAGGGGTTACATTCACCTCCAGGAACAAGCTGTTTCATAGGAGGGGAGGTCTACAGAGAATGCCTGCTCCTGAGCCCACTCTTACTAGATTTCCTGAAACATGTGTACTTTGCTTATACAGGTAGTCCTCACTTGCTGACTTTCTTGTTTAACAACTGTTTGAATTCATGCCAGTGTAAAAAAACAGCTTTGCAACTAATCCTCACACTTATGACCATTGCAGCGTCCTGCGGTCACATGATCACCATTTGTGTGCTTCACAACTGGCTTCTGACCAGCAGAGCTAATGGAGAACATGGAAGTAAAATTGCAAGTTGCTGTCATGTGATATTTTGGTTAATGACTGTGGTGATTCTAACGACAAAATGGGAAGTGATGTCATAAGCCCATTGCAGTCACATGATTTTCCACTTAGCAACTGTGGGGCTTAGTGATGGAGTTGCCAGTCCCAATTGTGGTTGCTAAGTGAGGACTACCTGTATATATTGGGTGGGCAGATTTTTCATGGAGTAGGTGGTCTCAAAGATACTTAGGTTCCAAGACATATAGGGCTTAATGGGTGATAACCAGCACCTTAATTGCAACTCAGAAACAAACTGAGAGCCAATGCAGCTCACACAATAATGGTGAATCATGTCAATAACATGTCTGACCCACTTTCTCATGGACAGCCACATGTACCAAATGAAGTTTCTGGGGGGTCTTTAAGGGCAGCCCCATGTAAAGTGCATTACAGCAATCCAATCAAGAGATGACAAGGGCATGAGTAATTGTAATCAGCAGCTCACATTCCAGGAATGGCCAGAAGTTATGCACCAGCCAAAGCTGGATAAAACACCTTCTGGCCACACTACTCTTTTATCATGAGCTAAGAATCCAGGATGGTCCTGTCCCAGGTTATCAACCCATACTCATGTTGGCAGTCACAAGTTAGAGCTAGTACTTTCATTGGACCATTGTATCTGAAATTGGTGGAAGCTACCACCAGTCCTTTACTGTGGTCAGATCACTTTCTGGTCAAGTTGCATACTCTGTTCTAGACCAACATAGGGATGGCAGACCTGTTAAGATGGTCTGCCCCATAAGCCTGATGTATTCAAAGTGTTTCCATGTGGCACTTGGGGACTTTCCTAACAATCCAGCATCTACAGTAGCTATTCTTCCTGAGAATGATCAATGTAGGCAGGATTATGATGCAGGTGAAGGAAGAGCTGATGGCCATTTAGCCCCCTCTCCTATCAAAATAAGACTTGATTAGAAGATGTTAAAAGCTAGAATGTATTATTGGAAACTTTGAAGTCTGTGAGGCAAAATGGATATTAGTATTAATTTCTTTTTCTTGCTAGCAATTCTTTTTCCAGCATCTTTTTTTACTTCTTCAAAAGCTCCAGGCTACTTTCCAGAGGATCCTTCTCAGGCTCTAATTAGCTTCTCTGCTCTTAGCTCTCAAGACCCATTCAACTTTTCAGACATTAGGATTGATTAAGGTTTTACCAAAGCAGGAGCAACTCATGCCATCCCATCTTACTATGATTTGTTTACATTCTCTATGTTCCTAGTGTTTATATACTATGATTTGTGTTCTTCATAATCCTAGCATAATCTTAGCAATTTCATCCACAAAATGTCCAGCTAAAAAATCACAGCATCCACTTTAATGGATCTTTTACCTCATCCTACTGTAACAAGTCCCGGTTACTCAGGACAGTGCTGCTGGATAGCATTCTGCTGATGCTATCAAGAAGAAGGAAAAAATAACTATGCTTCACTGCTCATACTGTGTGACTCACATGTAAGCCTATACCCAAACAACTTCACTCTTCCACCAGCATCACCCTAGGCATCTCTTCATTTCATTTCCTGAAGCTCCCCAATATATCAAGGAGCAATGGCAGATCCAGAGAGATCACTTAGGAGCAATTTCCCCAATCTCCTAGTCATCTCCATATTCCAGAGGCTGCTCTCTGAATTGTTGGGAAAGTCCCCAAGTGCCACCCAAAAGCCCTCTGGTCCATCAGACACAGGGTGGGGGTAGAACTTCTTAATTAGCCCATTCCCCCAGTAAAGGTCTGTGGCTCCCATCAACCTCATAGTTATCTGATAAGACAGATTTTGGTGATACATGCCAATTCTTCCTTATTATGCATGATCAAATCTTAGATGAAGATAGATTCATTGTAAACAGACCTGTACAGGAGCACAAAGATAACCCTGGAGATACTGTATGTGTCAACTGTTAGTAAAACCCAAGCCTGGGAAGTATGAGAAAGAAACTAAAGATCATCCCACATCAATTCTCTTTGGTATAAAAGGAAGGGAAAGGGAAACACAGTCAGGCTTTCAAGTTTCTGTTGTTATAGCCTGTATAATAATACTAGTATTTCTTGTGTGTCTATTTTCTGAACTGGTCCTTCTTGATGGGCTGACAAGACCTGATTCTTGTCATCACAACTGTTTTATGTCATTCAGTCAACACTGATGTTCCTGTAACTGATCCTCCTCAGCATGGTTGAAGCTTCGTCTAGGAATATGATTCCCTCACCCATCTCAGGGTTACTATCATCCCAGGCAATAGGAATGGTTTTGTTTGGTGAAAGCAAATGTTGCGTATTTTGCATGTACCAAATAGAGCTGAGCAACTTACTCCAAATTGCCCCAGTCTACTTTGAGATCTGCATTTGCACTAAGTTGTTGCACAGCCTTGGTACTCAGATAGTCCCCCCACCCAAGCAGTAATAGCATTCAGCAAATGCCTGAAGGTAAATAAGAAAAGTTCAGCTGCATGGGATATAGGCATGTCTAGCTTTTTGAAAACCAGTCTCTTTTTCGTATTTATTAGGTGTTAGCAATTTTCATAAATATGAAGAGGGAGAAGCATTTCAGCCAAATGGAAAATTGTCTGTAGAATCTGTCCAAAGTGTACTTTTGGCATGGCTTTTTAAAAGACTGAGCTAGTCCTGTATATGTTTGAAAGAATAGAAACCACATTTGTAGATTAACACAAGAAGTCACAAACAGGTTAATAGGCTATTTCCCTTTCCAAAGGGAATTGCTTTTCCCTGGAAATGCACAACCAACAGCTTCAAAGAGTATCAGCTTAACCATGCTAAAAACACTTTAATGTTTTATTTGAGATGTCATCCCACTGTATAAATTTATGTAGAAGAATGCGCCCCTCTATTGCACTCAGAGGCCAGAAATCATAGGAAGCCCCAAGGATCAAGGGAAAAGTGAACCAGTCACATGTTTCAAAATCTTTGGGTAGCTTCAGCTAAAAAACTTGGGACCCAGTAGGTAACTATTCACATTATAATCATTAAGATTACCTGGAAAAGTCCTATTTCAGATGCCACAAATTGGTAAGCTGGTAAAAAGTCTCTTCCCTCCTGATTTCCAAGGGACTTTTACACTGCTTAGGCTCCTTCTGAAGACCATCATTTCTCCCAGGCCTTCCTTATGTGAATGGGAAAGATGGTTATTTATTGGATTCATTTCACTTTACTTCATTTCTGCCTCCCATTCATTTTAATGTGTAAGCTTTCTATTAATTGGTTAAACATAGTGGTTCTACTGGAGTTCTAACATCTTATGGTAAGCTGATTGAAAATTTTGAGGAGAAGTGATATAGAATGTATTCTTTAATAAGTAGAAAAAAATTACAAAAGTTATCTTATTTATGCATATAACTCTCTCTCTCTCTCTGTATTTATGCATGAGCACAAATGTGTGTGTATATGTGCATGAGCAGCCACTGGGGGTGCAAGTGACATGTGCATCATTACATCATTGTGCAAATGAGGCAAATTCTGTAATTTGCATCAATCATGATGCAACTGATGCAAATTGCATAATTGACACCCTTTGCCTGATGACATTGTGTCACACATAATGTCATTTCAGCTTCTCCTGGTTGCTTATGCCTGAGAAGGAAGGGACAGAAAGAGAGAAATGGAGAAGGGTCTTTTTAGCAGTTGTTCCTTTCCTCAAAGGGATGGGATACTTTCTGATCATGATCTCAGCTTTTCCCAACCTAAAGTTCCTCATTTTCCAGAAGTCAGTGAAAATCTTATTTTCAGAAGACCCTAACAAAATAATCCTCAGTACTGTTTTTATCAGTTGCTGTTTATGATGTTTTAAAATGCTCTTTGAGTGCCTTTTAGCTGTTGATTTATATTTTCTATTTGGCTTTCGTGGTTTTAACTGCTATTGCTGTGAGCTCCTAGAACTCTATGGAGGATGAACAATGACTCAATTATATAAAATAAATATAACATAAACAACATAGTCCTTTTTAGAGAAGTCAGGACTGGACAGTGTTGATCGATCCTGTATGAGATGTTGAATATAATCTATAATGAATACATTCTTATGGAAGTATGTCTTGTTTATGTTCATGTTATATATCCTACTGAACATGGAAAGGGTACAGCATTTGGGGCAGTCATCTACAGCTTAGGAAGGAATTTGAGTGAACTTCTCATGAGTGATGTGTGGTAGTTGTATACTGAGCCAGTGTGTGCTGTCCTTCCTTGTAAGCATCTCTCCAGCTGCCTGCAGCATCCTAGCTTGGTTTCCCAGTGTGTTCCCCTCAAGTCCAGTAGTGTAGCAAAACATAAGACTCTCACCTGGCCTAAGAGTTCAGCACCAGGCTTTGCCAGTCGATTGATCTGCAATGCTAAATTGATCGATCCATGCCTGCTAGGAATGTCATTACTAATCAACAAAATTCACATCATATACGTGATACATCATGGTGACCACTGGAATACAGAGTGTGCTTTACATTCATAAACCTTTCACACCCATAGGATCCCTTTCACTGGCCTTTCTCCACCTTTTTACTCTGGAGGAACCCTTGAAATAATCCTCAGGTCTAAGGGAATCCTTGCATAAAATGGCAAAAAATACAAACACTTCAAAATCAATTCACTTCTAACTTACACAGTCCAGGTTTTAGAATGTTTATGACAACAGCAAAGTGGCAGGCTGGCAGCTGTGTCATGGTGTGTAAAAATTCTCACCACTGCAAGTGCTGGGATTGTGCAGTGCATGGAGTTCAAAAAATGATTATTTTTTTCAATCATGGTCTCTTGTGGAGCCCCTGGCAGCCTCTTGTGGTACCCTAGAATTCTGCAGAGCCCCAGAGGAGGAGGCTGTCTCATACACTCCAAGGGAGTGAGCAAGTTTTGCTGTAAGTAAAATAATACCAGAAAACACTGTACCTTCCCCAAACCTCCTGCTCCCAGTGGAATAAATATGATAACCTTGGGAGTACAAATGTTGAGGTGCTTTCAGATAACATATCTCAACTTCCCCCAACCTAATTTACTTCAGTTATCAGGAAACTATAACTTCCATATTTCCATATTTATAAGCTAATGTATGCTTATAAAAGATAATACTTAGGAAAATAGAAATATAACAAATGCACCTATTAAGACACACCATCAGCTGATAAATTCATTTATGGACATGAGGGCCAATCCTTAGATATCTGAGGGTTCAAAATAATCACCTTTCAAAATAATCACCCTTAAAATGTGGAATCTTGCCTTCTAGAAAAGATTAACTCAAATCTTTCAGAATTATACAGTTTTTATATCAAAATGGCATGAGTAAAGAGCTATAGTAATATTCTTGACATCTGGGATACTTAGCTCAGAATTTATGGGTCAAAAGCTTAGAAGCTTAACTGAAGCAACTTAAAAAAAAGGACTGTATTTCTAACTAATTAAGTCACGTCAGCCAAATATGATTTATTTACTGACATCAGTCACATCTATAGCAGAATCATCTCATTTTTTTTTATTTCTAATGACTTTCCCTCCCTTCATTAATCTGGTTGTGAATTATTTTTTAATATGTCTTCTTGGCATGAAAGCAAATCAAAGTATTTTAAAGAAATAGCCCAAGGTAATTCTCTAGCACAGCTGAATGATGGGAGTCAAACCAAGCTTTGCTCCTACAATCTGACAGAGAGTTCCTCCTTCAGTCACAGGAGAAGAATTCAGCCTAACCAGCAATCTGCTCTCCAAACACTGTGTCCCAGGATCTGAAATTAAGACTCAAGAGTCAATTATTTAGTTTTGGATTTCCCTTTTCTTCAGGGGTCCAAATAAATAAATAAATAAATAAATAAATAAATAAAGACTCAAGAGTCAATTATTTAGTTTTGGATTTCCCTTTTCTTCAGGGGTCCAAATAAATAAATAAATAAATAAATAAATAAAGACTCAAGAGTCAATTATTTAGTTTTGGATTTCCCTTTTCTTCAGGGGTCCAAATAAATAAATAAATAAAGACTCAAGAGTCAATTATTTAGTTTTGGATTTCCCTTTTCTTTAGGTGTCTGAATGAATGAATGAATGAATGAATGAATGATGTAAATATTTCCCTGGAAGGGAAAAACCTTCCTCTAAACAGCTGTTCTTTTATCTCAAATAAAGAAGATCTTAATCTCCCTCCCTCCCTCAAGCTACCAATGTCTTAAAAACAGCTTTAGAACAAGCATGGCAATTTATGGGTTGAAGGTGGCTCCTCTGCAGCTTTATTTTAACATGTGCACATTTTTTAAACAAATATTCCACTCTTTTTGGATTTTGCAAGTGACACATTGTAAGGAGTGGTGGGCACAATTACTATTGGATGCATCATCCCCATCCACTAAATTGGGTCTGCTGCCTAAACTAACTAAACTAAACTAAGCTTAACTAAACACTTGACTGAAATAACAAAGGCAACTCCTTTGTGACTATCCATGGTAAGTTCTCAAAGTATTATTTCCAATGGTTCTGGAAAGTTCTGGGCCTTTTGATTGATAGTTAGGTAGATGATAGATAGTTGACAGACAGACAGACAGACAGATTTCTGTCATTTCTTCTTTCTCATCCCCCCTATTTGAGTCTGGTTTAGCTGTTCCCACCAGTGAAAGAGTTCTATCTGGGTCCAGTAGTTAAGCAGTTACAGCCTTTTCTTGAATATAAAGATCCCCCCCCCCCTTGGAATCTGGATGGGCAGAACAGGAAATCCTCCTTCCTCAGGATCAAGCTTTTAAACAAATAGCTCCAGTTTTCCCTTTACAACTAAGGGTACTAGGCCCAAGTTTTCTTCCTTATTTGTTTGCTTGTTTGCTTTTTTTTCTCTCTCTCTCTCTCTCCACTCATCTCACAGCAGTGACTCTGGGCAGCATACAAGGATTAGAACAATAGTTACAAGCAATAACCCATGATGTCTGAGGTAAACAATACATCCCAATAAATAAACATATATCAGCTGCAGAGCTTGCCTAACCTCCTGGCCCAATTGCCTGGGGAAACAGCCAAGTCTTCAGAGCCTTGCAAAAACCTAACAGGTTTGGGGCCATCCAGATTTCCAGGGCAGGTGCTGCCAGAGAGAAGTACGACTCCTGGGTCCAACATGATGACATTGTTTGATGGGGTTGCCCTGAAGTGTACCCTCTTGGCTAGATCTGGTGGGGTGAACAGAAACAATGGGAGAGAGGCAGTCCTACAAATAGCCTGGCCCTGCGCCATGTAGGGGTTTATAGGTGGTAAGCAGCACCTTGAATTGCACACAGAAGCCTACTGGGAGCTCACGTAGTAGTGGTGTTATATGAGCGTACTGAGAAATACCAAAAACTGTCTGTGCTGCTGTATTCTGGACCAGTTGCAGCTTCTGAATTCTGTTCAAGGACAACCCCATGTAGAGCATTTTACAATAATCCAAACAGGAGGTGGCTAAGGCCTAAGTCATCATAAGCAAGGCCTCCTGATGAACTGTAAACCCAGATTATTAGATGACTTGAAGACTGAATATCCAAATGAAGCTACATTACCGAGAGGGTAAAACCCTTTCCTGCAATAATTTGGGGGCAATGGTTATGTCTGATAGTTGAAAAGACTCCTAGAAAAAGTCTCTCACAAAATAGCTGCCTTAGTGGGTGTGGCAAATCATAAAACACTCATTTACCCCATGGCAAACTGGTGAACGGGTGTCCTGCCACTCTTCCTTCCAGGGTTATTTTTGCTTTAAAAAGGGTGGGGCTTCATTCTCCTGATCACACCTGCCGTTTTGAATCCAGGGATCCCTGCTGCAGATGCCCCATGTCCTGTAAAACCGGGATTGGCAACCTTTAGCTCTGTTCATCTTGCTGAAAGACAGCTCCATCTTCCCTGATCGCTGACCAAGCTGACTGGGCTGCTGAGAGGAGTTATTCATCTGGGCTACAAAGTCTACACCAAAACCAAGAAATAAGAATGTAAATATTTCTTTACATCCATTCCTACTGTCTTTCACTTGGTTCATTGGTGTCCTGCTTTTCCACCTCCTGCATCCTTATATCACAGGTGAGCAGCTTCTTCAATATTACAAGGCATTTTCAAAATGCACAATGAACCCGAGGGCTATGTTTAATCTGCATTTTTATGCACATATAATTTGGATGAATGTAGCAGGTACTAAACCATAGCTAATGAACACAAAGCATTTCTCTGCTGATGCCACACGGGCTGTGAATTTTTTGTCTCTGAGCGGTCTGTAGCCTGCTTCATCTTCATAACCTACTTCCTGACAACTCTTGTCTCCCAGTTACCAGAGGAGACTAAGATGTGCTACCATTAACAGTCCTGGAGTAATCAGTGTCACGCAATAACTCACAAAACAAACAAGAGCTTGGTAACCAGTTTTAAAATACCCTATGCAGGTTGTCTTGCCTCCGACAAGTGAGCTCTGATTCTATATGTTGATTCCATGTTTGAGAGTTTTCTGTAAAACCACAAGGTTTGCTTTGGGATTTTGTCTTTTGTCTTTTTTCTCTTTTGGTGCCTTCGAGTCAGTGTTGACTCCTGGTGACTTTCTGGACAAGTCCCTGGAGTTTTATCATATTTTGTCATATTTTCAAAGTATTATGTCATATTTTGCATTATACTGTTCACCTCTAATTTTATAATAGAAATACAAAGACACAATACTACCCAACTCCATGAAGAATCTGGTGTGTTTAGAAATGAGGGGAAACATCTGTATCTATCTCTGTATCTGTCCATATGGAACTATGACTTGGATAGTGAAAAAGGGAGATTCTAGAACCTCCATTCCAATAAGGCACGTCCTTGCTCCCAATAACTTCCCATTGTCATTTTAATGAAAATATCCTGAAAATGCTTGTGTTGTTAAGCTCCAAGCCTAACATATGAGGAAGAGTAATTTCATTTGTTGCACCTGCTTTTCAGTTTCCTGCTGTTATTCATAGAAAAGGCCTTGGGCATGAAAGCATGGCTGGAGTTCACTATAGCACCAATTGACCCAAGGAGCAAATATTGGATCAATAATACATGGGAAGAATAAAGTCTTTCAATGAGTGATGACATCTAGCCTGACATCTGTTTCTTGCCTTGCCTACAGCCATGCTGTTGTACACAGAACTCTTCTGAGCTAAGCAGGGTTAGGCTGAGCCAGTGCCTGAGTAGAACAAAAAGTGAAGATTTTCCATCTCAGGGAATGGATTGCTTCGAATGGTGATATATTGCCAGGCCCAGTTCATGAGCAGGATGAGCAGTGTATGAACTTGTCTCTTTGAGAATAGCTGCCTGGCAGGAAATACATGACTGGAAATCCTGTGTTTCAGTAAATGCATGGGGAAGCCAAGTGCAGACCGTACCACTGTGGTGCATGCACTGTAGTTATGAAGTCCATGACAGTGAAAAGCAAAATAGTCCTCCCCCCCACCCCCAAATCGGGTGGTTCTTCTTAAGACCTGCAAGGAAAACAATGACATTAAGAGAAGTTAAAAATATGTTCAGCAGGATCTTGCTGCTTTCATCAAAATGGCATCATCATGCCACAAGTACTGCCTCCTTCATGCGTGCCTGCAATGTCATGACACATGTGCAAAAAGATGGGGTTTGTGTCATGCCTCTAACCTTCTACTTTCATCATTCTGCCTCCTCCTTGCCTCCCTCCTGCAGATGCCACTTCCTAGCCTGTAGGATTCAGCATTATATAATAAGAAAACCTCAAGTGACAAGACAATAAATGACATAGAGATTTTGTGAACAGGTCCACATGAAACAGCCTGACGCTGCAAGCTCAGAATTTTTTTTAAAGTATTAGATTTAT
This sequence comes from Candoia aspera, assembly GCF_035149785.1. NCBI lineage: Eukaryota > Metazoa > Chordata > Lepidosauria > Squamata > Candoiidae > Candoia > Candoia aspera. The sequence goes on along the minus strand of NC_086154.1, from coordinate 102,904,155 downwards.
ATCCTGGCTTTCTTCTAGGAGCTCAAGGTGGAGGATATAGCATTTCCTCCTCCAATTTTCCCAACAGCAAAATCGTGTAAGAGAGATGAGGTTCAGCAACAACAATAAGCCCAAAGTTACCCAGTGAATTATTATGGCTGAGGCTGGAGCTAAAACCAGACTTTTCTAGTCAACTCATCTACCACAGCATATTGGACATCTGGATACTTTGGGGCCTGAACTTACTGAAAATCCTCAGATGCTGTTTTTCAGGTAGGGCTTTGCCTCCTTTTCTACCTCCTTGGTCCAAGTCAGTTTCTTATACCTGGACCTAAGCCCCACTGGACTCAAGGAAATTTACCTCATAAATAAGTATGTGTAGAATCATATTCTTCAGCTGCAGTCCTAGACATGCTTACATGGGAAAGTGGGTAAGCTTCTGAGAAGGCATCCATGGATTGCACAATTCATTTTTTATACAAAATGATGGGTGTGTGGTGATGGACTATTTCCAGTTCTGATTTTCTTCTTTCACCTTTCCATTGGTACTAACAATACACATCCCAAGTTCAACATTAAGAATCCAAATGTTTCCTTCAATGTTAGCTTGTGCAGACATACAAGGGAGTTTGAGCTAAACTGCTCTTTACAAGTTGGTTGGGCAATCTTAGGAGCTGAAGCTGGGGAAGGCTATGCTAAACCCGGCTTGATAAAAGCCAACTCTTCCCTACCTTCCTTGCAATCCCAAGGAAAAGATCAGAAGCATCTACTTCAATTTTTGACTATTAGCAGATTGTCACTGGATTTAGCTAGCTTTAATCCCAAACAGCAATGATTAACCACCAGGGGTTGAAGTTGGCTTGTTTGGGCAAACTAGAGTTGAAGCTCACCACAATTTATCCCCATTTGAATGAAATCACCAACTGCCTGAATTGAAGGAAGAGAGCATAGACACTCATAAATTGTTGTGCTGAACTATTTTTTCATTTTGCATAAATATGAGCCAATAATGTTGGTTTGGCCATATCATTGCACTGTTGTGTTGTGTACACATTCTTCCCAGATACAAAGCTACAAACCTGATGTCTCTAGGATTGCTTGTTTACTCTACTTCAGCAGTTATCTGTGAGAAGGTGGGAAGAGTAGATAAAGTAATCTGATTGCGGAGGGGAACTGGAACTGAAATATTGGTTCTAAGTCCTAGCAGAGGGTGACAGACAGCTGGACGTATCTCACTAGGTTGGTGTGAAGATATCTGTTTCACCCAGATTTATCTTTTTTCCACCTCTCTGCATGTGTCCTTGTGTGTATGTCCATGCCGAACATCTGGCCTAATATCACTAATTTGGGGATTTTTGCAAAGAATTGGGGAGAGAAAATTGGTAGCATGATGCAATAGGTTAGAGAGTGTTGAAAATGAAACCAGCACATTATTAAAACTGAGTCCTAAATGGCCAGACATAAAAGCTTTTGCACCACAGAAAACTCTTTATGAAGCCAAAACATAATGCTTAGTTCTGATGATACTTTCTCCACTGATTCTATCAATGGAGAAATAAGTGCCTTTTGTGGTCTGTAGATTTTGGAGCATGTGTGAATATTGTTAGCATACAGCCTGTGAAAAATAGTGCCACCATAGATTCTACTCAAGGTAGGGTTTATATTCAAATTATAGACCAGCTGAACATGTGAAAATGTCTGCAGAAAATGTTAGCCAGCTCAAAAGCTGAAACCAGTAGATAAATTGCTATGCCATTTAAGTGAAGGGAAACCACTTGGGTTTGCTAAGGGAAGGAGGAAACCTGTTAAGCAAACCAAGAAGTAAGTTTAGTCCTTAAAGGACCACTATGGCTAAGTAGTACCTAGATCAAAAATGGCAATGTGAATTTAGAGAAAAGCATCTAATGAGTACTTTTGTCTCTTAGGCTGAAAGTTAACAGAGAGAAAATCTATTCCTACACAAACAGGAGCTCACACCATCTGTGCTCTGTACAGAAAAGGAAGTTCTCATTTTATGCAATAACTGAAGCTAACCTGAAAGGGACTGATGAATGGGAGGTGGACCCTTTGACCTCAAGGTCACCAAAGGGTTGGACTCCGAGCAGGCCAAAATGCAAAATTTGGGTTGTTAACAAGCGGCTTCCTCTTTAATATGTGTCTGCTACCATGGGTGAGAGAGACAGATGACTTTCCTCCAGGGCTGGATGTTTTCCCTGAGGCCACAAGATCTTTTGCCCTTTCCTTAATTCTTCTGGGTAAAAAGAAACTAGAGTTATCTACAAGTGGCATCTCAACATTCTTCACTCATGGCAGTAGGACACCTTTGTCCTTTTTTCCTAATTTGTCTTCCCTTTCACCTACGGTAGCCAAACAGTGTTGGCAGCCTGGTCACTGCTTTACATATGCTCCAAGTTCAGGATTCTAGTCCATTTGGGGACTAGGTAAGTAACTTCTGCAAAGGAAGGAAGAAAAACATGTCTTCAAAGAAGTCTAGCTTAGCTGTAATTCTCATCATGTTGAGAGAATATGAAGAGAAGATCAGTATTGAAATCTGTCTGTTTGTATCCTTCCCTGCTTCTTTGTATTTCTTACTATGCACTGAACTTGGCCACAAGGGGCTGTCTCCCCCTTAAGGATGAGATCCTGGATCCTGCTAGGAATTGTTGGACATGGAACCATAACATCATAGAATCATAGAGCTGAAAGGGCAGGAACCCTCATACCATCTCAGACAAATGGCTGTAGGTGATGGAGCACCCACAACTCCAGCAGGCAGGCTGTTCCACTGCTTAATAGCTCTCATGGTTAGGACACTTCTTATTTCAAGTGTGGATCTCCCTTTTCTACCCCACAGGTTCTTGTCCGACCCTATGCAGCTGTGGCGAATAAATCTACACACTCTTCCCTGTGACAGCTCCCAGTAGCCTAGGTTAGCATGGCCAATGGTGAAGAGTGAAAGAACTGTGATTTTACATGAACTGTTAGAAACTTACAGCCATGATGCAGTAATTTTGAAATGGCTATTCATCTTTAAATCAGATGAGATAATTTGATTTAATTCGATTATATGGATCAAGCTCTTCATAAGCAAAACCCAGCTTCATTAGCTCCATTTCTACATCTGATAACTGTATAAAATCCTTTCCCAGTCAGATACTGGAACTCCAATTCTCCAAAGTACCACCCAGAATGGGGAAAATAGACATTCTGTGACGACTAGTCCCAAGAAACCCAGAGAGGTGCTGGATTGGGGAAGACTGTTCTACAGAAACAAATGGAATCTATAACCACAAGCCAATGAAAAGTCTATTTGCATATGGCCCATTGCACCAAATGGAAGTTACACAAGGAAATCTCATTAATCATACATGAAGCAACTCAGGTTTTAAAGCATAATTCTACCAAACAGCCAGACATTTGGGGAAGAGTGCTTCTAATTAAAGCTGTTACTCTTGTTTCACATCAGAAGGTTTCCAATGGAGCCAAATGTGTATACAGTATACGTATGTGTGTACACACCTATGCACGTACACAGAGCTGGCTCTAGACATTTTGGTCCCCTAGGCAAAGTCGTATTTTGGTGCCCCCTCTGGTTTGGCTCATCTTCCAATTTTGTTAGGAATTTCAAAAAGGCATCCTCCTGTTTGCTTTTTCTCTGAGTTTTTGAGCTTTACGCTTACGATTTTCAGCCCCGGACAATTTCTTTTCTGTTCCCAGATATTTTCACACTATTTACACAGTAAATAATTTTAATTACATCAGCACCCCATTGGTGTCATATGGCAACAATTCTGGGAAATTATAGTTAACCCTCAAGTTGGTGTGCTAGCTTACGGGGTGCGCCGTTACTGCTTTTTGCTTTTTTATTGTGTTTTTTGGAAGTCTTTTCAATTTTGGCACCCCCTAAAGTTTGGCACCCTAGACTGGTGCCCACCCGACCTTAGCCTAGGGCCAGTCCTGTATGCACAACATTATATAATAAAGCAAAATAGAAGTCATTACTTTGATAAAGGCATCCATTATCAATGTGACTGCTATCTGTGATCTTTACTCTTCCAGATTTGACATCCAGGCACAGTATTTGCACATCATCATTTCTTGTAAATATCTTAATTAAGAATCCATCACATCTGGCAGAATAAATTTTGGCTTAGATGAAGGGGGAGATTAGGATAAGATTTAAGGATATATAGAAATAGCAAACTGCATTTGGAATTTAGAATGCTAAAAGGATTAATGCTAAAGGCCTGAGCTGTCTGACAGCTACTTAATTTAACGTATCATACTGCTAATTAACTCTTTGAGAGTTAGGGTAGTCCATGCCAGTATGCAAACAATCGTGCCTGCAGGTTCACAAATAGGAATGCTGGAAGCTTGCATGTCCATAAGCTTCGTATGCCTGTGCTTGTGTCTATTTCACAGTTATTGAAGACACTAAGCTATAACTGAAAGTAGTTTAAATCCACCTCAGTGATTTTACATTACAGGAGAACTCCTTACTAGCAACTTGTGTAAATGTCATGTGCAAAGGATTAATGCATGATAAAGGATTAATGAGTGTAATTACTTCCAAAGGAAAGGCAGGCATATTAAGGATTTAAGAGTCAATTGGCAATATCTGTGTCTTTCTAGAACTTATTTGTGTGAAGGTGTCTTCCCATGTTTTAATTTTGGCATTACAATTACCATAATGAGAGAGCCAACTCCAAAAGCAATGTAGAGAATCCCAGCCTAACTATCCATATTCGGTAGAGGAAGAGAGGATCAACAATGTTGATGCCTTGAAAAAAAGCATGGAAAGCTGGAGACATCCCACTTATGCTTCCTTTCTTATTATCCATTCAGATTTCAAGCATCCAAAATAAAGATAGGTGATGCTCCAGAAATAGCATTAGATTAATTGTACTAGTATCCCACAGATTTTCTTGTCACCTGTATTCATAGCAGATGCAATTTAAATCAGATTGCTAGATCTTGGTATGGATCTGTGAATGGGGCTATTTCCAACCACCGCCTCTTCTTCTGTGTTACATCCTTGTTGAGTGTTAAATGCTGTCACAGTGTCTTGAAGCCTGAATGCTGCAGAGCAGGGGAAAATCATGTAACATTGCACATGTTTCCTATGTTCAACACAGTCTGGAATCCAAAGCTTTGATGCTAATCCCACCACAAATATAACATTCCCAGTTATTCCCACCATCTTGATTGAGTTACACTGAGGGGGTTCATAGACAGACTTGGCCAGAGTCTAAAAGGCACAGCAGCATCTGGAGGCAGCATCTGGATCCATTTTAGACTGAATACCAATGGATCCTCTCTGAAAATGGCTGTGTATAAAGTGAAGGAAAACTCATCAACAATGCTTGTCTGCACACTGCAACTCAAGGCTCTTTGGCACCTTGAATCTGGGGTTACTTCTAGATGGAAGATTGTAAAGTACACTGATTCAGCACAGCAAACAAACAAACAAATCTTTATTATAGTCAAATACCAGCATAAGGAGGGTGGGGTACAGTCAGTTAAAAGCATAGAAGGTACATTAAAATCTAATATAAGAAGGTAAATCACAGAAATACATTAAAATCTGATATAAAAAGCTAAAACACAAAAGTCTAGAGGAAAAGGAAAAAAAGAAAAGAAAATTTAGAGGGAGGGGTAGGAGCTTTAGATGAGCGTGGGGGAGCATAGTTTAGTATATCTGTAAATACAGTACTCTAGTATATTAAAATAAATGCTAGTTTGTGGCTCTGGTCATCATCTGACGAATTTTAAGCACTGCTGCGCAGAACCTGGCAACATTGTATGTTGTAGCAGGGTTGGAATCTGACAGCAGCAGGGAGGTGTAAAATTATCCTGAGCACCCTGGGTATTTATACAATAATGGTAAGATGAGGCTAGTGCAAATGTCTCCGTAATACAGGCACTGGAGGAGCACATGCTCTGTTGTTTCTATGTGACCAGAGTCACAGGGGCATTGTCTCTCCAGGTAAGGAATCTTCCTGTATTGGCCTTCAAGGACAGCTGAGGGGAGAGTGTGACATCGTGCCAGAGTAAAAGCCCTCCGATGGTTGGGTACCTTTTTAGTTAAGCATGTCAGAGGGGAGGCAGAATACCTGTTGGATTCACTGGCAATAAAGGTTGGGGACCTGGCTAAATCCAGTTGGTGCTCTGTGTCTGCTACTGTTTAATGAGTGTTTTGGCCTGATCATATCCCATGCTGAGTAGAAGACCTGGAGAGAAGTCCAAGGATGAGATTTTAGTTGCCACTGCCTGTTTCCATGTGGACTGAAAATCATCCCTCATAGGTAATGGGGCAAGGCCAAGGGGAAAAGGGGATAATCTAAGCCAATAGTTGAGTATATTCAGCACAGCAGATACCAGCAAGCTATACAGGGCCAGCAATGATCTTAGGGTTCATTGCCACAGTGTATGTGGCAAATCAGGTATAACTGGAGGTTCTGGCACAGTTGGAAGGAGGACTGCTTGTTCTATATTAGAGATTTTCCCAATGCAAGACTACAATTTCAGAACTTCCAGTTTAATGTTTAAGCAACAGGACTGTAATCCTTCCCTGAAAGTATATTCTATTAAACCCAGTGGACAGCATAGGCTTGTATAATTAATCTGAGTATTAACATATACAGTATGTGCATGTTTGTGTGGGTGTGTGTGGGTGTATATATGGAAGATTACACAGTGTGCAACCAAACTATTGCCACTAAACCATTTTAGCAAAAGAGAGCCATACTTCAGAAGACGTGTCTCATCTTTAAGACTCATATATTTAAAATCCATAGAGCTGCTGAATAACTAAATCCCCAAGGCCTTCATACATAAATACATACAGCAGCAATAAATATAATCCTTAAATCAATGTATTGCCTTTACAGCGAATTGCCACAGCTGCTGTAGATCTAGCCCTGACTCTTCCTTGCTGCCCCATGAATATCTTTCCTCTTGCTGGGTTATCTTATGACCTGAAACTGCCAACAAAAGCAGCTCATTTTACTGCAGGGGTTCCAGGAGTGCCAAAACAGGTCTAGATAAATAAACCAGGTTCTAGGAGCCTTATATATTTTAGAGTTCAGCACATAATCAATTAGATCTTCAGCCTGAAACTTTCCAGAAATACAGAGCCATTTCTGAACTGGGACACCTCTGCCCCTCCCATCCAAATATGCAGGGGCGTGAAACAAAATCAAAGTTCAGTAAAGGCCTGTCTTAGGGATGGGTGTATAAATTGGCACCTTGATGAGGCCCTGGGAAATTTTATTGAGACTGTTGTTTCACTATCTTGGATTTTATATTTTATATTCTATATTTATAATGAGTTAAAGCAATGGTGTTCCCCGTAGTAACATATGGCTGCGAGAGCTGGACCATAAGGAAGGCTGAGAGAAGGAAGATCGATGCTTTTGAACTGTGGTGTTGGAGGAAAATTCTGAGAGTACCTTGGACTGCAAGAAGATCCAACCAGTCCATCCTCCAGGAAATCAAGCCAGACTGCTCACTTGAGGGAACGATATTAAAGGCAAAACTGAAATACTTTGGCCACATAATGAGAAGACAGGACAGCTGGAGAAGATGCTGATGCTAGGGAGAGTGGAGGGCAAAAGGAAGAGGGGCCGACCAAGGGCCAGATGGATGGATGATACTCTAGAGGTGACGGACTCCTCCCTGGGGGAGCTGGGGGTGTTGACGACCAACAGGAAGCTCTGGCGTGGGCTGGTCCATGAAGTCACCAAGAGTCGGAAGCGACTAAACAACAACAACAATATTTATAATGAATCTATTTTTATGATATTTTAGTCTTTTATTATCTTAATTTCATTGCAAACCACCCAGAGTCGCTTGCTGAGATGGGCAGTGAAGAAATGTGATAGATAAACAAACAAACAAACAAACAGACGATTATCCTTTCATACGTCTTAACCACACAAAACCAGTTTGGAAAACCCATTGCTAACAACTATATCCGACTCCTAGAAGGAATTGACCAGAAACACCCAGTGAATTAACCTTGATGCTTGAAGGCTTGTTCCACTGAAAGGGAGTAACATTCAAAACACTGTAATTAATTCCAAACCCACCCATCACCTTTCAGTTGTTTTTTCCAGTATTGTTTAGTTGAGCACAAATCAGGCCTATCAACCAGTCTTTTATGAAAGAGGAAGATTGCCTTGACTGCTCTTATAGCAAAGGAGGGAACAGTCACTTCCCTTCCAACAAGGCAGCAGAGAGAGGAGGGTCAAGATGGTTCTTATATATTTATTTTGAATCACTTCCAAGACAGAAATCATTGCATGCAGCAAATAACCCCCCAAACATAAAGGGACTCTTGGTGGTAATGTAATAGTCTGTGTCCTGGAAAGTTCAGGAAATAATAATGAAGTTCACATGTTCTTCTTGAGAATGAGCATGCCTTTTGTAAGTGTCAGTCTTGCATGGTTTAGATTCAGAGGACAGTCTTAGCTGGGGATGTGCTCAGCTAAGCTTGCTCTTGGCAAGTTGCAGAAGACATCTGATTGCAGAACTTTGCAGTCCTAAACCTATTGCACTGAGTTACGTAACTCATGACAGAGGCATCCATTGCAAAACAGGGAGACATGGCAGTATTAAGTTAATATTCCATGCAATTAAATCCAGTACTGAGTTTTTTTTATGTGATGGTAAAGTTGGGTGTGCTTGTGCATTTACTTAACCCTGCAAGACAGAACAGTATTAAAAACAATAACAATCTTTGGAGTTGGATTATGAATTTCTTGGGGAAATTTATAATCCAACTATATTACAGTCAGATGATGTTTAGGATCATTACTGAAAATAACAGTGACATTAAAAATAAACCGAATATTATTGCACACATTTTTCTTCTTTGTACTTCTGTAAGTGCCATACCTGAATCATAGGTCTCTGACTAATATATTGCGCTTAACTGGTCTATGTTTGCAAACTCACTAATATTTTCCAATATGCACAGCATTAATTAGGAAGTCTCATAATGCCCTTTTTAGAATTCTCTTCCCATTAAACTGACAGCAGGGAACTGTACTGTATGTTTTCTGCAGACAGCATTGTTTAATGGAAACTTTATACAAATTAGACATGGGCCTTTTGTTGTAGTGGGATCTCTAATTTAATTGTTTTTTGCTCCCAGGAGGCAGGGTGTGCACTGCTCCTCTGGTCTTTGGAAGCAAGCAGGCAGTCAACATTAGGCTGCATTGTGAACACAACCAGACTAATGGCTCTTCTTAGAAAACAATATATTAACAGAAAGATGCTACTACAGATTAAGGTTACTATGGTAACTAATCATTTTGGCCAGGTGAAGAGGTTGAATTTAATTGTCCCCCTTTTCAGATGTTAATTTTTGCACCTGGGGGGAAAGAACTTGCCTGGACTTGTTTTAGTTTCAGTTTCCCTTCTGTGTAGGCATGTAGAGAGTCAAGCTGCTCTCACTGAGAGCCTGTAAGAATGCAGAAGCTTTTAAATATGTTTTGCTTTCTGTAAATACAATTATTTTTATAGAAATGCCTGGTGTGTGACTTTTCTGATCTCTCCTGGGCCAAAGGCTTTCCTAGCAATCTGCCAACACTTTCTGCAGAGGAAAGTGTGGCTTACTTATTACAGGATCAAAAAATGGTGTTAATAAAGTGCTTCAGGGACAATAGCAGAGAATGTTTGTCCCATAAAATGTCCTAGTCTTAGGCAGGTTTGGGTTTCTCTTCTCATTGGAAAGAATAGAAAGCAAGGAAATACACATCAGACTAAAGTAGGTATCTTGTGGGTATATAAGCCAAATAAACCCAAATTAAGCCAGCTCCAATTCTTATCAACCCCAGCCAGAAGGGCCAGTGGTAAGGGATGATGAGAACTGTAGAACTGTATTCTAACCACATCAGTAGGGCAATATGTTGCCCATTTCTTCCCCAAGTTATTGAAAGCTATAGAGGTCAAACCTAACCCAGAAAAGAAGTGGAAACCAATGCAGGCCTTCCAGTATGGCCATAATATGACTGTGGTACTAGCTACTACTTAGCAATCTAGCTACCATATTTTGTATTAATACGGATAAACAGTACACAAGGCAGTAGTCTAGTTGTGGTGTAGTCAAGGCATGGTTAACTATTCTGAAGTGAATGACTAGCACTCATGCACTCAGGCTATAGTTGTGTATTAAGTACACAAACATGCTTTTTACTGCTATTGTTACTTTGAAGTTCAGGGACAGCAAAGAATCAAGGGGCACTTTGAAGGTATTTTTTCTTGTTCTTACAGAACCGTTTGAATCCTCATTCTGTTGTCAGAATTACCACCCTGTGAATCAAGCAGTATGATGTGGTTCACACAGTACATTCAACACACTGGCTGGGCACATGAAAGATGGTAAGCCTCCAACAACCATATTTGAGTTGGGAGCAATATATGGATCCAACCTGTAAAACATGCATCCCTGTAGTTACTCTGAACATCTTTAGGGTAGAAGTAACACATGGTCAACTCCTAAGACGAGAAGGGGGATCATCTCTGTTGAGGATTGAATTTGGGGTCTGGCCAGAGCCATAAGTGTCCAGAGCCACTCTTTCTCTCTCACACCTTCCCTTTCTTTCTGTTAACCTCCCACAAGAGGAGCTGTGTAAGAACATTATTCAGATGAGCATTAACGCACTGCAGCAACCCAGAACATCAGAAAAAGGAAACAGACTGCCTATAGAACATCTTCCAACAAAATGGATACCCATGTAAATTTACCAAGTGCCTGACCACTCAACCCACTACAGCACAATCAACAGAAGCCATGAAAAGGACAACACTGTCATACTTCAGAAACATCTCAGAAACAACCAACAGACTGTTACAACCACACAGCATCACCGTAGCACATAAACCATCTAAAGCCCTCCAAAGCATCTTAAGTAACCCAAAAGACCCAGTAGCCCAAGAAGAAAAAAACAGGAGTCATCTACAATATACATTGCAAGTGTCCTGACAGTCAGGAATCACACTGAGATGAGGAGTAGGTCTCTAGTGTTTATTACTGCTACATAAGACAGAATCCTAACAAACTGAAGAAGCATGGGAAAAACCCAGACAGATAAACCCCGAAAGTTAAGGCGGGTCTGATCTGTTTCTTTCTTCTTTCTTCTTTCTTCTATCTTGTTTTCTTTTTAATGGGACTATTATGCATGTCACAAAATTTAGAATGCTGTATGGATCTGAGATAACGATTCCACCTATGGGAATGGGACTTGCTTCTGTATAGATGTAAACAGGATTGTGTTGGAAGGCTACAATCATAACAAAGAGTAAATAATTGAGTTAGTTACTTCTAAGCACTAACTAACTTAGTTGGCTTCTAAGCACTGGAGGTCACTTATTGTCCTAACAGTCAGGAATCACGCTGAGACAAGGAATAGGTCTCTAGTGTTTATTACTGCTACATAAGACAGAAAATCCTAACAAACTGAAGAAGCATGGGAAAAACCCAGACAGATAAACCCCGAAAGTCAAGGCGGGTCTGATCTGTGTCTCTTTGAATGGCTGCTTAATTCCTCAGTACTACGCATGCGTTTTCCCCCCTGGATAGAGGCCCCCTCCTGCTCACCATCAGTACTCATGACAGCAAGAGCTGTAACAGGCACTATGTAGGACAGGCAGGCAGAAGACTAGCAGAGTGCATCCACGAACACCAACTGGCAGTCAGTAGACACAATGAAAACTCCTTAATCTCACAACACAAGGACAGACTCAACCATACTTTCAACTGGGAAACTGTGAGCATCCTAGACCAAGCTAAATCCAAAAATGCTAGGGAATTCCTGGAAGCCTGGCACTCAGACAAAGCAGCCATCAACAGACACGTAGAGGTAAACAACTTTTACACATCATTCAAAAGAGATAATAAAAAAGCTAAGAAGGAAATAAAAATACCAGAACACATCCTCTCCAGCAGCCTACACCCAGATAATCAGGGATTAACACCAGCAAACAGTCAAGCAGAAAACAGTACCCTAATCAAGGAATTACCAAGAAGAAAAGCACATCCCCACCAACACAGGCAGGGCAAGGAACTCTATATAAATAGGGAGTAAACCCCACACTCACTTGCACTGATGATGTTACCTAGTTGGGTAATGAAACATCTGCAGGAAACAGCCAAGCTCAGAGAGCACCAAAGACTCCACAGTTCAACCCTGATCTACAAATATTCTCTTCTATTGGAACTTTCATTTCTCTTTCCCTGTCATTCTTTTCTAGAGGGTAAAGTTGCCCTTGCAAAGAGCATTTGAAACTAGAGCTGTCAGGCTGTCTCTTCTCGCTTTCTGAAATTTTGAAGGCACCTCCATAGGAGGCCTTTCATCCAATTCAGAACCAACTGTGGACCTGTGTGATGTCATATTGTTGGCTGGTTCTGAAATATGATTTATCTCCACCCTCAACCCCTTAACTAGAATGTACTTAAAACTAGAGCAAAGCTGTGGTTTTCTTTAAAACGCAGAGACTTTGCAGAAGATTATCTGTTTTCCATTAATAGGAATGCTTGACTCATCCTACCTAGACTCCTAGACTTTCTCCTCCTCTGCCCTGAGCCACTATTCAATCATTTTACCTTTAGATTTTTTTTTTTTTTTGTTTACATAATTTATATGACCATCCATCTCACAACAGTGACTCTGGGCAACATACAAAGTTGAAACGACAACCTTTTGTTAAATGTAGGAATTATAGCAGGGAAGCTTCAAAATTTATAAATGATCTTTCCTCACTTAATTTCCCATTATCACAACTTGGAGGAGAGTATACTAGTTTTGTTTTTTGTTTTTATGTGGAGTGGTAGTGTAAGGATTTTTGTTTTTCCCAGACTTATGGTAGCTCAGGAAACAGAATACTGATGGTATACCATTCTTTGCACTCTTCTCTTGATCAGCTAGAGGGACTACTCATTGACTCAGGGTGACCTCTGTGTATTTTCAAGTACAGAGAAGTGAAGACAATTGCAGGTCAGCTTTAAATACCTTTGGAGGGGTTCAGGAGTGGAGATGGTGGTATGGAAATGTCTTTACTCTGGACAACAACTAATAATAGGCTATTCAACATTAAACAATTGTGATGGGCCAGCATTCAGGAGCCAGAGGCTCACTAGAAGAAAATGTTTCACAATTTTATGGATTTCTGCTCCCAACATGTAGAAATCCTTGGGGGTAGTTTTAGTATGAGGGTGATGTTATTTGCAATGCTAATCTATTTTGTCAATTCTTACTCATCCAGTATGTTAGTTTCAGTGAGTTTTGCCCAGGAAAATTTTTCTATAAGGATATGAAAAGGGTAAAAGCTCATTCCTTGTTAATCTTCCCTGCAGTTACCCTCCAGAGCATCGATACTTAGCCAACTGTAGAGACAGCCCAAATCTGCATCAGAATTTATGCTGACGAGAAGCAGCCCTAGTTGATTCTGACTTAGAAAACTGTGTTAATTGGTGGCAGTTTTTCAGAAATGTACCCTAGTCATTTGAGGCTTCCCCTTGCCAAGGCTTATTATGAGAATGGAAGATACCCTCTGAGCAAAGCTAAACTTTTCCCTACTTTAGATTGGAATGTGACAAACTATCAACATGGGGAAACTGACAGTTGAATGTCCTTAGATCATATGGTCCAAAGGCCAAAGTTTGTGAGGTTTATGTAACTACTCCATGTTGAATCAGGAACAATGCCAGGCCAAGTATGTGACCATTTACAGATTTGACCTATAGGATTTCAATGAATCCATGCTCACACAGCAGAAATACCTGCTTTTTGTAGCAATCAGGCCTCCAGAGAATACTAAGAAAGAGGTTAAAAGCAGAATATCCAATATGGGCCATTTTTGCATAGAAGTAAAACATTTAATCTTAAGTCAAGGTCATATCTCTTCTATGAATAACATTTTTCTATCAGATAAGTTGCCCCAAGTCTTCTAATAATGGCAGTGTGCAACATTTAAAATATTAAGGTGGACTTCTGGTGGAGGCATGGTAAGCTAAAGTCTCTGTGAAGAGTGGAGACAACAACCACGGCAAAGACCGAAGAACCAGTGAGTAGACTGGTACTTTGGAACCTCGCCAGCCAAGGAGAGGATGGGAGATCACCCACATATGCTCCGGATGGCTGCTCCTTGCGAGGAGACCACAGGACAGTGGTCCCCCATGGGATTAAGTGCCAGGAGACAAAGGGAACAACCATCAAGCTCACAACTATGGTGGAGCCTTTTAAAGGACACTAAGTTCGCTAACCTTAATTCTAATCATTTTTGGAAATTGCCTATTTAACTATCTTAAGGCTACTAGAAATCTTTGGAATGACAAGTTTGAAAAGCTACCTGGTGCGTCTATCTTCATTTCTGAGCAAAAGAAAAAATAACTATAAGTTTAAGAACTTAAAGAATTGAAATAAATGACAAAAAGCTAAATAAGATTTTGAACCAAGAAAGTTATAAATGAAGTAAGGGTCTAGTCAAATTAGGAATATTGAAACTTTTACTATAAGGTTTTGGAACTAACTATATGAAATAAACAGCTTTTCATGGGAACCAGAATTATTTTGTCAACTATAAGTAATAACAGAGATTAGAGACTTTATGATTTAAACCAGACAGTAGAGGGGACTAAAGAGTCCAGAAAAGAAAAAAAAGAAATCCTGCCTTTGGTTTTGATCTGGACTGGGATTTACAAAATGACACAAAACACTATCACATTTGAAATATTAAAGGAGATCTTTGAAGAATGGGGCCAGAAATTAGTAGCTATAATATCAACAATATTGGTAACAAGGTCTGCTTCTATGGATAGACTATGTTTAAAAGATGTTAATGGAGGAATGACAGATGTGAAACAAATCTTGCTTGATGCAGATATAGTGGAATCAGAAATATTAGATTTTTTTTTAAAGTGTGGATTAAAAAATAGAGAAGATATTTAAAGTGGAAATACAAGTGGCAGTTCAAGAGAATGACCCTGATGAGGACTCTTTACTGAATATACAAAAGAAGCTGGTTGAAGTTTTAAAAATTAAAGTGGAAATGCAAATGATAAACCAAAAGAATGACCTGGAAATGTCTTTTTACTGGATTTACAAAAGAGGTTTATTAAAACCTCAAAGAAGCCTATGCAATGGGACAAAGAAGAACTGAAGAGAAATCAAGTCCTATGACAATATTTGATTGAACTAAATGTTAAGATTTTCAGAGGTAAAAGGAAGGAATATAAAGTTGGTCTATTTGAACAAAGTTAAAATAAGTAATGTTTTTATGAAATTCTGGCAGCCCTTTATGAACTTTTTGCTGACACCAGGTTTGAAAATTTGATGCCTTATGGATTTGTTTATAGGTAAGGGATGGGTTATGGGAAGAAGAAATATCTGTTTGTAACCTTATGCAGGAGGTGGGGAGGTGAAGAGCTACCAAACTTGTTTATACTTGTGATGAAGATTGGAAGTCACTTGTTTATATATTTCTTTTCTTTTACCTTTATTTCGCTCTTCCCTTTTTCTTTTCGTCTTTCTACTTTCTATGCACTTTTTAGTCTCTTTGTTTACTTTCCTTTCTCTCTCTGAGTTTAGTTTGTATTAGTTTTTATTACTATAATATACATATATACTGTATATGAGTGTGTGTGTGTATGTGTGTGTGTGTGTGTAGTCTTAGTAATTTTCCAGTCAAAAAAATAAAAATAAAAACTAAAACAATAAGGTATGTGTAAAATATGTGACCTGAAAACCTGATACGTCTAGGGATCATTAGAGTACAATCCAACTATCGAGTATTTGTGACACAAAGCTTTCAAATTGAGCTTTGATACAAGAAGATCTGAAACTTACTTTCTCAAAAATTGATCCTGAATGTGTATCAGTACATATACTGAATATACTCTTACGTGGTGGGATACCTTGAATCAGTATGTTGGCTTACAAGGCAGTGTCTAGATTATAAAACCTAGCTTGCATAGAATAGTGGGGTCATGCATGGGGTAAAACTGAGCTTCAACTGCACTTTGCCAATAGCCCAAAATGTACCCAAACTGACCAGTACTCCAGTGTTAGCTTATCAGCCTACATCCCCTGGATTCCCTTGGTCTACAAATCTAGTCATGTCACCAAAATAAAATAAAATAAAATAAAATAAAAAAGCAGCAAGATTTGTCTGGTACAATTTATTTTTAGCTAACCCACACTGGTTTCTAGTAATCACCTCGTTCTTCTCTTAGTGCTTGCAAACCCACCAAGACCTTTTCTAAGATTTTGCTACTACTGTTGTTAAGCTGATTGGTCCACCCTAACCCTTTTTTAAAGATTGTAACAACATTAGCTGTTCTCCAATCTTCCGGCATCTCCTGTATTTCAACCCATTTTTGGTGGAGGGGAGAGAAGTTAATGCTATCAAGAGATTGGCATTTTGCCATGTGGAAGAAGGGCAGAGGCATTAAGAAAGATCTGGACTAGGATGTGGTGGGGGCTATGAGGTATGGATCAGTAAGTAGGATTGCTGTCATTTCTTGCCTGAGTTACACTAAATGAGAGAGCAAACAAAATTTATTCAGAGATGGGCCTCTTAGAACATAATTGTCTGGACTGATGTTTGAGGTCAGAGCACTGGAGCAGCACCATGTGATTAAGCATCCTTCATTAGCCTTACCATATCTTAAATAGTTTTCTAAAAATAAACCCAATTTCCACATATTATTTTGAATATTGCCAGTTAGTTTTTCCAATGACCTAATTCTAGTGACTTTTAAAAAAAAAGATCCTCCGAATAAATGGAAAAATACTTATGTTTTATTCATTGCAGACTTCATCCCTTGCTAATTTACTTACATTATTTACAGAATTGAGAAGTGTATTAGTAGTTTGGGCAACATCCCTTGTTCTATTAAATGCTAATTTCAAGCTATATCATTGCCTAAAATCTTTACTACATCTTGAGGCAGGCAGCAGGTCATTCCCATTTTCCATCAGTTGTTAACAATCCCCTGTCTAAATGAAATAATCCTCTCTCCATTCACTTCCTCCTTAGCCAGCTCAGTTCGGTATGAGACTCAATGTGAAGAAAGTCCTTTGGTGCAGTGTGTTTCATTTTGGATCTAGCACGAAGTTGCTAACTAGCTATAAGTCACTAGTTGTCAGTTCCCTTGTAACATAGTGAAGATGACAAACATGGATGTGCTCTAGCCAGGAGATCCATAGATTATCTGGCTGCCTCGTATATGATAGACCATTTAGCCACTCCCAAAAGTCTTAGGAGGCCCAGGGGACACCACATGGAGGCAGTCTATCAATTGTCAACTAGTTATAATTGCCCTATGACCAATGTATATTTTCTATATATCTTTTTATATTCCCAATTCTTTTAATATAATATATTTGTAATATGTATGATGTGCTGCCATATGATAAATAATAATAATAATGTCAGTTCCCTTCCTACCTTATAAAAACCACAACACCTCTTTTTCCCCTTTATTTTTCTTACTGGAGTTATAAATAGGGCAACTAGCCTTTGTGAGGTTCTGCTTCAGTTCCATGGGACAAGCCAAATGAAACCCCCTTGCAACAGTAAGTTTATTCTTGTCCAGGAGTCACTGCTCACAGTTGCTTTTCACTATGTAGCCATTTAGCAAGATAGGTATGCACATGCCTGAAAAATATAATATTTTACATGGAACCTTTTCTCAGATAGCACTGTTCTGCTAGAGTTTTAGAAAAGATCCAGAGATTACAGAGCAATAACAGTGAAATGAATGGTGAGCAGTAGGAAAGCTATAGAAGCAAGAATGCAGGAGATCTATATGCCCTGGGATAAGTTACCTTCTCCAGTCTATTCATGGGAGCAGGAGGAATCAATCTGCCCTTGCTTTATTCATCAAGAGTTGGCTTTTTTGAAATGCTTTTGGATCTATTGGGAATGAACATATGGATCCTTTTTCTAGGCATTATGAGACTGCTCAGTAAAAAACCCATCACTCCATTCCTAGGACAACTGAAATCATTTTATAACTTCTTATCTGCCAGTCCTACTACCTTTTCTCAGTGCATATTCTTTTACATTTCCTATGGGCAAAGCTTCTATGACACAATAATATTATACAAAAAAATGCTTTAAAGGAAGCAGAGATACTTTGATTTTCCCATAAGCCTCTCTTTATAAAAGGACCTACCAGGAATTGTGCCTGGCAAGGGGATGATGCTATCTATATACTGTAGACGATTAAAAGATGCTGGCATAGGGGCAAGCTTAATTTCAGTCTTCATAGCCACACTGGTGAGTTTCCCTTCTCATTGTAAACACATGGTTTGTCTGATTGCTTTCTAGCTTTGGGATGGTAGCTTTTTCATTAATTAGAATGTAGCATCTTAATGTATTTTTTCTGTGTTTAGTATCTTGACAGTGGAGGCCTTGTCTACGCAGAGGACTTCAACAACCATCAGAATGCCTCCCTGAAAATATCTACAAAAGGAGTACAACTATTATGAGTTAGTAGATCAGAAGTGTATTTGTGTATGTTTATGTTTGCCCTGTTTGGAGTAAGGGATCTCAGATGAAGTTACTGAGAAGTTATTCTTTGATTTACCCCATTAGAGGATGATTACACCTATGGAAAGAGATTCCTTCTATCCACACGAGGGCTGATCACCCTTGTTTCTGTTATATTTTAAGAGCACTTGCATGTATATAAATTATAAACTTCTCCAGAAACCTTGAGTAGCCAGAGCTTCCAGCTGTATTTGCCACAGATTTTCAGACACCAGAAAGATCACTACAGAAAGAAGGCCAACCAATGATAGAAAAGTTTTCTTTGCACGTTTGTTATAACGTGCAAAGAAAACAAGAAAGATTGCTGAAACTTGATTTTTTTCCTATGCATTTCTTTTATATCAATAGAGGACTGTGTGAACTGGGAAGCCATGTGGCTTTTGAACATTTTGAAGCTTTGTATATTTACATACTTTTGGTGTAGTGGTTAAGGCACCAGGCTAGAAACTGGGAGACTGTGAGTTCTAGTCCCATCTTGGGCACAAAGCCAGCTGGGGGACCTTGGGCACACTCTCTCAGCCTTAGGAAGGAGGCAATGACAAACCACTTCTGAAAACCCTTGCCAAGAAAACTGCAGGAACTTGTCCAGGCTGTCTCTGAAATGGAATGGATTAAAAAAAAATCTACACACTCCATGCAAGTTTGTTTGCAGAAGAAGAGAGGAAAACAAGAATGTATATATTAGTCTTGAGGAAGCATTCCAGTAAGGTAAACTGGTCAGGCTTCATCAGTTCTTCTTAATCTTTTTCTTTCTTTTTTTGAAAAAGGTAAATGTTTCAAGAACGTAAAGATGCCAGTTCCACTCTACTGGTCTCCAAACCTATTATCTTTCCTAAGCAAGGTGTTTCAGACATAGCAGTAAACAGAATATAGGCAGAAGGAAAAAAGATCAGGCATGGTTTGTTTGTGCAGCGATTTCACATTGTGACAGTCACTGGCTGTATTATTGTGATGTGCTTACACAAAACCTCACACGTGCTCTTACAAAATGGAGGCATTAACTTGAGGACCCTGATAGGGAAAGATAGGCATTTTATTTTATTAATGGTGTTTACCGAAAGAAAATCAGTAATGGCTATAAGAGCTCTCTAACATTGACTTGTCAGAATATTCCTAGATATAAAGAAACATAATGGTAAGGAACTTGGCACAGCAAAATTCTCACACTTCTTGCTGCAACTGGACTCACAAGGGTATAGCTTTTTCAGAACAAAAGATATATAAAACAATGGACCAGAATCATGCCCACAGAAATTTGGAATTCAAATCCTATACTTTTTAAAGTATAGGATCTTGGTAACTAATGATCTACTGGTACATCAACTGGACATGGAATTAATACTGAAAGAGGTAGAGTCACATATCGGGGTGGGGGGCGAGGGGAAGACCAGTGCCAGAGAGTATGAATAGAGAAGAACCCACCTGGAATTCTCACGGTGTTCCTGCCCATTGGCTCTCCAATGGCTTGGAAACGCAGTGTCGTACATCATTCCAACCTTTCTGAAATAATAACTCTAGGACGTGGTAGAAAACAAAACCAAACCCTGTTTTGTTGCACACACAGGTGTGCTGCAAGATTAACTTATTTTTGTGGAACAAGCATTCTGAGTATTTGCTTTTTCAAGATCATCCAGGAAAGCATACAGCAAATGGAATAATTCATCCATATCCAATATGGCCAGAGATTGTTCATCTCCTCTCAGCCTCCAACTCTAATTACAAACTCATGCATCAGGAGATAGAGGAGGCCGGAAGATCCACACATCATCCAAGACCGTGTTAGCTGGCAACCACAAGGAAGCCCATAATGCATTCCAAGTTTAAATCTGCCATCCGATCATTCCAATTGCCCTTGCAGAATTTTATTGTGCTTCCACAATGTAATTTACTTCAGCAAAATTGTCATTTTTATTCCTAAATAGTAAGCTGCCACAGAGCTAAAAACAACGCTTCACAGGGTGACCCTGAGGTTCACACATCGTTACTGAGGTCCTGTTTCAATTGTGCAAGAACACAGGGGCTGCATAATAAAATCCTGATTGCCAGCCAAAGAGAGCCATATACAGACAAGCATTTCTTATTGCACTTCTGGAGCCCTGCATTTTGATTGCATTGCCATTGATGGCAGAACTGGGCATGTTTTCTTCAGGTGGACAGTACCTCTGCACTGCAGCCATATCCAAATGCTCTGCAGACCAGCTGTGCTTCACCACAAAATGCACATCTGCAATGGGGGTGTAAATCCTACCTCCTCTAACCCCTTCTGATTCTAGTTCTGGTACATTCAGCTCTGGCCTGCTTACTCTGGCTGATGATGTTATTTTGACTGTGTTGGTTAATTATACACTTAATGAGCTCATTTGGCTAGTGCAAGTAATGGATCTGCAGCAGTTCTCTAAAAAGTGGCACACGTCTCTTCCCTGTGAATCTGATATCCTTCATTTATACTATCAAACCCAGACACCTAAGCTCTTCAGGAGAGCCATGCTGTCCATGCCATGGCTTGGACATTGTGAATTGTGACTTGGCAAAGTTAAACTTTCTTTGTGATGATATCTGTCCTTTGGAATGATCTACCCTTGCTGTATGACAAACCCCAATATGTGGGTGTTTTAAGGATTCTGTACACACCTTTTACCCTTAGGTTGGCCTTCTTCAGCCAATAATTCCCATTAGTATGGGTTTTTTGAATAGATTATTTTTTATTTTCTAGCATTTTTAAGGCTTTTGTAATCAACTACTTTACCGTTCATGTAAATGAGAAGTGGTACTGTGTATGAATGTATTTTTTTCCCCAATTAATAAAAAAGAAGGGGTCATTCATGTAATACCTGAGAAGGTAGCCCTACATGCAGACGATATAGAAATTCTGTCTGTCTCCCAGGTGGGAATGAGAACGGCATTGAGGGCATTGGCTTCCTAGTGCCTAAAAGAACATCATGTAATAAATTATTAAAAAACTAAAATGCTAGTCTTTGCATGACACAACAGTAGGATGCATAAATGGCTAATTAATAGGACTCCAATAGAGCAGGTATGTACTTATAAATATCTTGGGGTGCAGCTCCAGGCTTCCTTATCTTGGAGTGCACATTCCTCTTTTAGGGTAAGTGTTGCCCAATGTAGCTCCACAGCTGTCTTGAGATTTTTCCATTCAAAGGGGACACATTTTATTTCTGCAGCTTGCAAGGTTTTTCCTGCACAAGTTGTTTCCCAGCTTTTTTATGGTGTTCAGATTTGCATTTTTGCAGAGTTTAATATCCTGGAAGCTGTCCAGTCCAAATTTATAAAAGCTGTATGTGGAGTTCCAGGATGCATCAAGGTCACCTTATGGCTAGAGACTGCTTTGGTTTCTGTGGGTGCCGCCGCCTGATTCTATCTCCCCCCCCTTTTTTTTTAATCTGTTCAATCATGTTCGATTCTTGGAGACTGCCTGGACAAGTCCCTGCAGTTTTCTTGGCAAGGTTTTTCAGAAGTGGTTTGCCATTGCCTCCTTCCTAGGGCTGAGAGAGAGTGGCTGGCCCAAGGTCACCCAGCTGGTTTTGTGCCCAAGGTGGGACTAGAACTCATGGTCTCCCAATTTCTAGCCTGGTGCCTTAACTACTATACCATCTGGCTCTATCGCCTTAGTTTCTGGTTAAAATTGATTTTTTTCCCCTGTGGGTCTGGCTCCACTGGTTCTTAGAGACCATTTAAAATCAATCTGGCTAAAAAGAGCTCATGGTGAACTCCAGTCCTTAGGACTTTTTTTTGGAAAGCCTCTGCCCATTAGGATTTGAAAATACCAGGAGTCATCTTAAACAAGAGCCAGATGTGTAGTCAAGTCAAGATGGCAGCCAAGACTGTATTTGAAGTCACCATTTTGACTCGTTGGAGCCCCTTTGCAAATAAGTATAACATGGCTAAAAAAAAGTTTTTAAAAACTCTTCAGCACAGAAGGAGCCTTAAAATCCTCTCCTTGACGTTTTGGGTGATGTCATCACATCACTGCTTGCCCCTTGCAGGCCTCCAATAGTCAAATGCAGCCATGCAAAGGGCATTCCCTGGTCATGGAAGGTTTGCCCTCCCATGTCATAGTCACCGGGTTTAGCTCAGAAGACAAAACCCAAAAAGCCAAAGAAAATATGCATTTCTGAATGGAGTCAGAGAGCCAGTAACTTGCTTGAAATCATTCAGGACTCAATGGCGATAACATCCTGCCTCTGTTGAAAGGGCATTGGGCTTTCCTCCTATAGATGAACATTAGTAACATTGATCTTTCAGGCTCTTGGCAGGACTTCAGATATAAAATAAAGGGCAGTACAGCTGAAAGCTCCCCAGGCTCTGCTTCTAATTCAATTTCTCTTAAAATTGCAGATGACCGTGGTTTATATATATGAAGCCCTGATAAAGTATCACAGACAAGAGAGAAAGGAAGACACTCTGAGACCCAGACTGCAGAGAAGTTGGGAACCAAATAGATCAATTTAGCAGGCATGATTTGAGAGTCTTCTCCTTTCTGTACTTGTGGAACATATTGCTGCCATATGAAGGCGTATCCTGAACGCCTGGCTTTGCAAGTGAAATGGAAGCCGTGCATTCTAGTAAGCTGAATCCTGGCTTAGCCCAAAGTTTTATTCCTTCTCCCTGTGATTTGGACAATTTAGAACAAGTCAAGTGTTCTGTTTCTATTTATTCATTTGCCCTTTTTTTATTAAAAAAAAACCTTTTGCAATGCAAAAGATGGGCTTTTCTTTGTTATGTTAGGAGGAATCCAGTTCTATGCAAGCCAGATTTAAACATATAGAACTTGGATGGTTTTTCATTTGTTTTTTCAGTATGTGACTTTGGAGTAGAATAGATACATTTTGGATTGAATATAGTTGGGAGGTCTTTTTCGAACAGTTCTGAGGAACATTATAGATATCTTCACAAGGAAGCCACTATCCTCCTTGACTACACAAAAGGGTCAAGCAAGACCTTTTGTTACTGGGGGTGACATCTTCCTTTGCCCAATTCCACATGCAAAACTAATCAAAGAGTCATCTTCTTTCATCACAGGTAGAAGTGCAATATCCTTCACTGTACACAAAGGACTGACCTCCAGGACCTCATTGCCATTCACTCCTCTTGCTAGTTCTTCCTTGCTATCCATTCCGACAAATGAATAAATGCAGGAAGTACAAGGGCGGCAGAACAGACTGCCTCTCTGCCTGCTTGTTCATTCAGGAGCTCATGCTGCCTGGCATGTATTTGGAGAAGGTGACCTAGGCAAGCCAGAAAGTCCAGGGCAGCTATAAACAAATATTGCCAGCTCAAGGGCACTGACTTAAGAAGGTAAGAATGGTAAGTGGGCAGGTTGTCTGTGTGTGTGTGTGTGTGTGTGTGCAAGCAGAGGGATGCCAGCCTTGTCCCCCTTCCCTAGCATCTTTTACCTGAAATGGCCACTTCATCTTTGACAACCTATCCTTTTTTCTGCCATTCAGTCAGCAGAACCAAATACCTATAAAGCACAACTGGCCTATAGCTCTGTCTTCTGGAAGCTGTGGTAGAATGGTGGCTGTAGACATATAGAGAGCCCACGAGTCGTAAACTGTAGAGGGAAATAGTGAGAATCCACACTTCTGTTGGGATGATTCCCCTACCGTATTTGATTGTGGGTCATCAGAGGGCAGCCTCAAAGGCTCCAGTGTGCAGAAGAAGATCCAGAAATGGGATCAACTGCAGCTATGCACTCTCTTTGGTCTACCAAATAGTTCAACCCAACAGAAGTAATCAAGCAAGCATGGATTACATTTCTTTCACATAATGTTTCTGTAATACAATCCCTTAACTGTCTGGCATCAGAAGTACATGCCCATTAGATCTCTGTCATCCCTACTGGCCCAACATCTCTCCAATGGTTACTCTTTCCACCCCCTGCAGGTCCCTTCTTCAGCAACAACCCCATTCCCAATCTCTTGTTGATCTCTTGTTTTCATATCACATTCTACAGAATCATCCACCCTGAAAATAGCCGTAGACTGGCTATTAAAAATAGTTTGGGGTTTTCTGGCAAAGAAGATATGGGACCCATCACTTTTTGAATCCTGTAGAGAAATCCAGGTGCAGGTAGTATTTCTGTATCTATATCTGTCTCTTTTTGTAGTTTATAGCCTGCCCAGCATTGGCAGGAACAAAGACATCTGACCTCGCAAATCATTGAACTGAGAAGTTACTAAATAACTGCAGAGCACCCCCTTCCCCCCGCTCCAAGCCTGTAAATTTTGCTGAAATAGAGGCTTTGCAATGGGCCAGAAACAACACGGCAGGCTCCAAATGATTTCTGGTTTAACCTGAACTAGTGAACATACTTTATCCCAAGAAATGCCAGCTTTTTACTAGTAGTCACAAAAGACTCTTCTGAATGATAAAGATGAGGGTTTTCTTATAGTGCATCTTGTAACCTTACTTCTACTTAGAAGTAAATTTCATTGAATATAGCATGCTTTACTGCCAGGTAAATGGATACAGTACTGCAGCCTGAGAGCTTGCATATGCTTGTCCTTATAATAAATAGACTTCATTATTTACTTATTTATTATATTTTGAATCCAACAAGAGCAATCATTCTCTGTATGGATTTCAAAAAATGCATAAAAAGGCAATGAAATAAAAAAATATAAGCAGAATAAATTCAACAGGGTTTCAATACAGGAAATCAAGTATGAAACGTATTTTAAGATGGCTAGCCCACCCAGGGCATTTAAATTCTCTATAAAATCTGGGACTGTATTTCTAAGACTTAGGCCTGTGCATGGCAGCTGCAATTGCTTCAGGGAATGTTTTCCTGTGCAGAGGTGACACTCTATGCCTCACTGAGGCACCTTCCTCCACTCTGTCCACATCTTCTGGAACATTCTGTAGTTGAAAGAGGTTTCTGCAGTTGGAAGTGCCTAAGGAAGTCATCAGAGTGACATGAAGCAAACTAGTGCGACAATTTCACTTCACTTCAGAAGCTGAAGAGGTGTGTGCATTGTTTCACTAAACATCTTTAAAGTGATACTTCATGTAAAGAATCATTGAAGAGAAGCCCCCTTTGAAACTCTGCACAGGTTTACAAAAATGCTATGGGCAAGAGAAGTATCGTCTCCTGATTCCTAAAAGTTAATATAATCATCATGCAAGTTTCCTTGGGGAAAGCCCTTGCAGAGTTCTGAATCCAGACAACCACCTCCTATTGATTAGACATAACAATCCAGGAAGGTTAAGAAATGAGCATTGATTGTCAGCTGAGCTTGTCCAAGCACGTTGCATCTTAGGTCTTCAACTAGTAGACCTCATTCAAAGCAGCTACCCTCAAGAGACCCCGAATACTTCCATTAATGGGACAACACTAACAGTGGAGTCTTAGATCTGCTGGATAAGAGTGATTTTATTTTCAAAACATCTTGCCAATTTGTCACAGCACAACAAGCTCTTGAGGGTATAATCAATTCCCTTTTAGGATTTGGTTATAATAAACCTTTACTATAAACCATAATAAACCCAGAACACTCTGCTGGATGGTCCAGTGGAGATAGAAGGGCAATGGAAAAGAACTTATTGGGCATCCTCATGAACACATCTAACTTGATGAAGACCTCTGCCACATTCAGTTGAATTCCATGCAAGTGTTCCTCCACTTGTGCTCTAGCCAGCATCTTCCTCATTTCATTACCTTCAGCTCGGACAGCAAGACACAACTGGGCTCTGCCATTGGAGAGAGGTTGCTTGAGAGTGATCATGTCAAATGCCCATGTCACTTCTGTAAACATCAAGTCCCCTCTCCCACCAGGTGTGGGAGAAAAGAAGGAAACGGAACTGCCTAGTCAACTATCACCCAAGCATCCATTCCATTCTCAGTGCATTCCCACCCATCCCAACCCCAAACCTCCCCCTAGTAGACCCCAAATACATTTGAAGAAGCTCTTCCTCCTCTCACAAAGTCAGAAAGTAGCCACGTATACCAAAGGTGGGCAGATAAAAAACAAACGGTTTCTTTTTCCCCTCTTCCTTTTCCTTTTTAAATGTACAGCATGCAGTAGAGTGGAAGGAGCAAAGCCAAATAAACCACCATTAAGCTTGTATTTGGTTACTGGTTTATTGTCATTATGAGACAGGGTCATGGAGGGAAAAGGAGAGGAAGATAAGCATTGCAAGTTACACCCTCCCTCCAAAGGAGACCACCTAGTCAGTTTCAGTGGTTATGCAGTTTTTTATATATACTGTATAATTTTTATTTCAGTTTGACTGTGTAGACCATAACAGCTTATAGCTAATATTACAAAGAATGGGAATTCCAGAGCACTTAATTGTACTCATGTGGAACCTGTACACAGATCAAGAGGCAGTCGTTAGAACAGAAAACGGTGACACTGAGTGGTTCAAAATTGGAAAAAGTGAGCAGCAAGGTTGTATACTTTCACCCTACTTATTCAATGTGTATGCTGGACAAATAATTCGAGAAGCAGGAATGTACAGAGAAGAACAGGGTATCAGAATTGGTGGGAGACTCATTAACAACCTGCGATATGCAGATGACACAACTTTGCTTGCTGGAAGTGAAGAAGACTTGAAGTATTTGCTGATGAAGATCAAAGATTGTAGTCAGCAGTACAGACTACACCTGGATGTGAAGAAGATGAAGATTCTCACAAATGGACCAGTAAACAATGTCACAATAAATGGAGAAGAAATTGAAGTCATCAACAATTTCAGTCTACTCGGATCAATGATCAATGCCAAGGGAAGTAGTAATCAAGAAATCAAATGACGAATCACGTTGGGAAAATCTGCCATCAAAGACCTATCTAAAGTTTTCAGAAGTAAAGACGTCAGTTTAAAAACAAAGGTGCGTCTGACTCACACCATGGTCTTCTTAACTGCCTGTGAAAGTTGGACATTAAAAAAGGAAGATGGAAGAATAATTGATGCATTCAAATTGTGGTGTTGGTGAAGATTGTTGAAAATACCATGGACTGCCAGAAGAACAAACAAATCAGTTTTAGAAGAAATACAACCAGAATGTTCCCTAGAGGTGAAGACATCTAGGCTTAGGCTCTCATACTCTGGGCACATCATCAGGAAAGACCGATCTCTTGAAAAGGACATCATGTTTGGTAAATTTGAGGGCCAGAGGAAAAGAGGAAGACTTTCAGTGAGATAGATTGATACAATCACAGCAACAATGGATGCAAACATTGGAACAGTCAAGCATATGGCGCAAGACTGAACAGCATTTCGTTCTGTTATACATACTGTACGGTCACCATGAGTCGTAAACGACTTGACGGCAACTAACAACAACATAATTTTTATTGAAGATTTTTACAGAGATAAGAAATAAACATGAAAGTGTATAGAGAAGAGATAGAAAAAAGAAGAAAGATAAAAGAAAACGTGCAAAAAGCAATACAGTTAGAAAAAGAAAAATGAAGAAATGACTTCCGATCTTCTTTGCAGCAGCTACAAACAAGCTTATTATCCCCCCCCCCTTTAAGATTACATTACAAAGATTCCTTCTATCCCATGTTCAGCCCTTTTTTTTTTCCGATCAGCAAATCTAGAAATCACGATTTCACTTTTTTTTCAGCAAAAAGTCCATGGAAGTTTTCCAGTCCTTTCTAAAAGTGCTGATTGTTTTACCCCTGACAAGGCAGGTCAGTTTTGCCCTTTCTGTTAATTCTGCTATCAGTTGTTATGCACACAGCTGCAGCTGGTGTGTGTGTGTGTGTTTGTGTGATGCTGCACTGTAGCACTTTCAAAACTGCTCCCCAAATGGGTGACTTATACTTGCTTCCCTGCCTACCTTTACAAATATTCTCTAAAATCCTTTATGAGTGCACACAAACTCAAGGGTCCAGGACACGTTGATTCATTTTCTTCCCACTTCAGAGGTAGAGGAAATCTTTTTCAGAGGGTCCATGATTCAGATTTTTTTGTAATCCACTTTCCTATATACTACTAATGCTTTGCATCTGCAGTGCGTGATGGGCAGAGACATGTCCTGCTGTGCATCTGAAATTTTAGGCATATGATAGGACTCAGTGTTTAGCTTGACCTTAGCAATTAGTGTGCAGTAAATAGGCCTAAATTCAGTTTCTCCTCCAGTCTGTTTCAAAGCAGTTTGAATCTGATCATCTTCATTTCTCCAAATCTTGAATTACGGAGAACACTCAGGAATGCCATGAGCCAATGAGGGCACAGGCTTTTTCTCTCTAGAAGAATGCGAGGAGTGACAATCAATCAGTATCCTCCTCTATGAGCTACCACTGGTCATTGAACAAGAAAATCTCCTCACCCCCACTCCACAAAAAAGAAATTGCTAATGTCCCCTCCAAGTTTTACATGCATCCTTCTGTGTGCATTTGTTTAGTTTCCTCCTCCTCCTCCTCCTCCTCCTTATCTATGAGTCTGTCCTATGACAGGAAGCTATGTGACTTTCAGATTACCACAAACAAAGCATTGAAATCTTCCAAAGGTGGAGTTAGATAAGAGCTCCCACTAATGGGAAAACAGACTGCCCACAAAGTATGTAGACATGGAATGACTGAAACAAAAATACCAGTTT
Source organism: Candoia aspera (assembly GCF_035149785.1). NCBI lineage: Eukaryota > Metazoa > Chordata > Lepidosauria > Squamata > Candoiidae > Candoia > Candoia aspera. The sequence goes on along the minus strand of NC_086154.1, from coordinate 102,875,045 downwards.
TGGTGCAGTATCTAACAAAACTGAGTAGAGTCAGAAATTGATCAGCTCCCCAAAACAGATGATGACAAGAGATCAATCAGGTCTAAAGCTGGTCACAAAACACTGGTATGTGAGTGCCTTTAGTGCTCATAGGGTTATTGTGGGAATCAAATACAGAGCAAAGGTTAGAAAGAAGGAAGGCCTGCAGAGACCTTGGTGGCTGGAAGGAGTTACGGAAACACATTCTCTCATTTGTCTTCAGCATTCCAGATGAAAGTGAGAACCTTGATTTTGACACTTGAAAAGTGAGGCCACTTTAGGAGTCATGGAGGCTTTTGGAAAGTATGAACATAGTCTCAAGACCTTTGCAAACACAATGCCAAAAATTGTCCCAGCATTTTAATACCTTTAAGGGTCTGTGAGAATGTTAACACAGAAGAAATATAAAAAATAAGTGAGAGTCATAATAGCACTACTTGTTGAAGTGCTACCTGTTATTTTTTTCAGGTTCATAGGTGCAGCCTAATATGTAATATCAAAAAGGGGGAGGGGGAGGAGGAGGAGGAATAGATGCTTACAGCCCTGCCATAAATTATTTTTCATTCTAGAAAGTTGGTTTTATTTTATGCTTAAAAGATTACCAGTAAATATGCATAAAATGCCTTTCCATCATTATGGAATAACCCTAAACCAGGAGCAAGATTTTCAAGGCAGTGTTTGGGATGAAATTTAGTCCTACAAATTCTCATTTTAGGACTGAAACTTTAAGTGGATCACTGACACATTGCCGAACGTGGATGCCCCCCTCCCACTGCTGATTTTTAAATTGTCCTGTGCACATGATGATTGGTGTCTTTGAATCATGCATCCAAATTGCAACCTGCAGTTTTCATGCTGCTGCTCAACAGCCCACAGGAGAAGCATGGCTACATTCTATGCAATTGGGATGTTCCAAAATCAGACATATCCTTTTTGAATTACAGAAGTTTGACAGTACTAGGCAGACTCAGCTTCACCATTTAGGCTGCACCTTGTTTGATTGATGAAGCTGAAGTCAATATAAGTTGAGACAAATTGATAGAAAGCAACAGAAAAATGTACAGTAAAGTCTCCCTCCAGTTGAGCTCAGCTGCTGGTGATTTCATGGACACATCTGCATAGATTTTTTGACAACACTATGAAAGTGGTTTTCCACTGTCTTCTTCCCCCAACTCCCTAATTTAGCTTACTGCCTTGGGACTTCCTAGTGGTCTCCCATCAAAGTACTAACTAGCATAGTTTTTGTAAGATTAGAAAGCATTTTCAACATCACCTCCTGCTGTGCCATCTTTTACTTTACTGGCTTGCTAATCTGAACATCATGGCGTCTTTATACTGTTTGAGTCAGCTTGAACTTCTGGCGACTGTAGGGATAACTCCTTCCCATCTTTCCCTGTAGGTAGTAATAACTTGTAGCCCTCGGATTTCCACCATCCATTTCTTTCTGTTCCTCATTATATTGGCCTAGCTGAAAAGGTGGAGCTTGCTGAGATATACTACAAAGTGTGTCTCTGAGGCCCTCAAGGGTGGCTGGTTCTCATATTTTGGAAGGAAATAATCATTTTTTTCTGCAGGCAGATTAGTTGGCAGGTGGCCCTCTTTGGAGTGACTCTTTGTATTTGATTATGCATACCCAAAGGAAGACTTCCAGTACTCTAAAACAATGCCATCATGATTTGAAGCTGCCTGCTGTAGAGGCTTGTGGAAGCCAACCAAATTGCCTGACTGGCTATTAGTATGAGGGCAGCTTTGCCATTTGCTATGGAAATCCCTAACAAGACAGGAACTCTGGACTGTTGCCAGTGCATTGCCCTTCTTGGCTGCTCTCCCATTTGGTCATGCTAAATAAGTAGGCAAATAAGCCTTTTCATGAAATCCAACACCCACTCTGCTACCCTCTTCTGCTCTCCCCTTTCCACTTCCTTCAAGCTGAGGAGAGCTAATCAGTTGTTTTGACATTACAAAAATCCAGATTTGACGTGGAAACACATCCAAAGTTCAAATCCAAGGACAGGATTAATGAGGACTTCAAAGAAATGTACTACAAGCCAATCTTACTAATTTAGTACACCTGATGCTGGCAACCAGCGAGCTAATTGGAAAAGATATTCTTTGGGGGCCATTATGTTTTGGTCTTTAATATTCACAATATGGCAACTCACAGGAGGCTGGGCTGCTAGGTGGATGGGGATAAAAGGGTTTCCAGGCACTATATTGTACTAAAGAATTGCACTGTTGCCTACATAATGAGATTGTGCTGTAAGAGTGCCATAAATAATAGAGTTCAAGTGGGAGTTTCCTTCCCCCCTCAAATATGAGTGTAATATTACAAATCCTTGAGAGGCTTTTTGTGAATTGAATAACCTGATTAGCATGGCTGTCACATGGCCAAAAATGCACAGCTTGCTACAGAAATGTACCTAGCATAAAAATGTATGTTCTTTTAGCAGGCACTACCATAGAACTTGTAGGGTGCTTCTGGCCTTTCAATTTGTGGGTGATTAGCACTCTCAGAGCACTGATGAGCTGCAGAAGCACATGCTCAGGCAGCTACCAGTTGGGTGATCACTGTATCTAACCAGGGATATTCCTTCAAAACCTGTTTTTCATTAATGGGAGGCATTCTCCAATAGGGACTATTATTGTGCTACCTTGTTTTCCAGAGATCTCCCAAAAACTGCAGAGTTGGGGATTTGGGTTCTTTTCAGGTACATGTTGTTTACAGGTAGATGAGCAGCTTCAATCTAAATGTTCAGGAATATTGCACCCCCACCCCCATGCATGATTGTGTGTGACAGTGGGACTGCATTTCCAAGTGCTAAAGGAATAAAATAATAATGATGCCATGATGAGACAGATGAAGCCAATTTTGAGACGTTATTAATTCTCTCTCCAAATCCCTGTCATCACCATCATGCTTCCTCTTGCTAAACTGGGCCGTGAAATGCTTGTGAGATTGGGCCTCCCACAAGCTACCTTCTCTCTAGATGCTTTCAGATGGATTGTCCAACTTACACCATCACCCATCCTAGCTGAATCCAGTGGGAGCTGTAAGTGAAAACTTTCAGAACGACTAACGAATGGTTACTGCAACTCTGAAATCTTGCTATCATTAGCTTGATGGGATTGGCAAAGCAGTTATGGATTGAAAGGAGCACCTAGGATCGCTGTGGTTTCTAGTGGATCAAAATGTTCTGATTCTTTGGGCCAATAAAAAGCAATCATGGCCACAATCACCACTTTGTTTCTATATTGGCTTTCTCCAACTGGGCAAAAAGCTTCTGAAAGTTTTCACAGTAGTTATAAAGCAAAACTGTTTGTGAGAATTTATACTTGTCATCCAAAGCAAGTGTTTTCCCTGCAAAACAGATAATGTCACTACAGTATTTTGATTCAGAATAATTTCCAATAAATTGAACCCTGAGTTCTTATTAAAGTTTAGCTTGGATGTTTTTTCATGTTTACTGTGTGAAAAAAAGGGAGAGAGGTCAAAACCTGAACATGTTTGAGCAATGTGGGTAGTTTTAAATACTCTTTATCCTATAGTCAACTCTTGTTGAAAAGATTCCATAAAGTGTTTCACCAATACTGTGATGGCTTCTGCCTGCCCTTTTAGTTTACCCTGATTTTTTTTTTTAAATAAATCCCTCTCCCATCAAACTTCCAAGCTTTGTTCTTAATCTGGTCATCGTTTCCATCTAAATGTCCACATACCTAGTATTTCATGGTCTCCCTGCCCTTCCTTTCCTTAAGTCTGCTATGTACATTCAGTGGATGAAGATACTTTTTATGTAATGGAGAGGGTCCCCTTCATGCTCATGCACCCCCTTCCTTATGAAAACAGGTTTGCACTCACCCTTTCATTACCCCAAGCAGTGAGAAATTCACTAGCAAATTTCACTGTCTAGTCCGATCTTCAGAGAGTAGTAGTCATCATAAGGCTTGTTCTAGATTGTCAAGTTTGCTGTTAGAGACTTTCTCAGTCTCACTTGAAAACTCTGCATCTCTATGAGACACAGAATTTAGTTATATTATCTTTAATTGCGAGGGGCAGAGAAGGACATGCTACTTGGAAAAAATGGCTGTCACTTCCCAGAGGTGTCTCCAGCTGTCTTCTTGCTATGTTGACCATTAAAGACCTTCATCCTTTTACTATGGCCCCATTAAATTGTTCATGGATAAATATAAAACTATTTTGATGCTAGCAGAGAATACTCTTACAATACTATAATGTGAAAAAGCAGGCAGTTTGTATGAACTTCCTAATAATTTCCTTCCTTCTCCTTAAAAGAAAGTGTGATGCAAGATTGTACAAATGTTTCTTGAATGAATATGTATATGTATGAATATATATGTATGAGAGGCTGGATAGCATAGTGGTTATAACACCGCCTTTAGAGCGGGAGACTGGGGTTCAAATCCCGGCTGTACCTACCTTACCAGTAGGGGTCCTTGGGCAAAGACCCCCTAATGCTTCACCTGCCTACCTCAAATATGAGAGTGACACGAACTAAGAGAGTCATGCCGGCTCGGACGTCGCCCAGATTAACAAGGTCCATGCCAGATATTGGGGAACCAGGACAATCTGACGATAAGTGGGCTTTTGGAACAAACCATACATGGACGAGACAAGAGAACCTGGAATTGATGGAATGCTACTACAACAGCAGACCTAATGAGAGGGGATATATGAAACGCACGAGGGAACTATGGATGGACCGAAGACCTACATCCAAACTAACTGAGAAACAGCCAGTTACCCAACGCTTCAACATAGTGAAGAGGGAGCTGCTCTCACAACTTGAGATGGACCAACTACACATTATATCCCAGACTCAAGAAGACCCGGAAGAACAACTGGAGGTGCAGCCAACACCTGAAGCTGGAACATCACTGCCCCCCCCTCCATTACAGTGCACAGCAGCTGAAATGAGGCAAAAGATCATGGATAAACTAGCTGCAGTCAACTCTCAAGACCGATTACCAAAGCTCAGTGGAGAAGTACCATCATATAGTATTTATTTATTTATTATTCAAATTTTCCTACCGCCCATCTCCCCCAAAAGAGGGACTTCTATGCTAGAAGATGCCAACAGAGCCCTCGCGACAATCCCTACTATCAGTATAACTCAAACCAATGAACTAGTATGTGCTACAGCTGCTGTAATCCTGGAGTTGCTTGTCTACATGATCAAGAAGAACAGCAGTGCATACTCTTCCTGGAAAATGAGGTTGGAGGCTAAGATCAAGGCAACTCGGAGAGAAGTTAGTCAGTTGGTGGAGCTACAGAAGGGTGTGGAGATTAAGGATAAGACTCGGCTACTGAAAAAATACAAGGGCCTGACTCCACCTGAAGCCCTAGAGACTGCTAAACAAAGGCTCACAGCACTGGCTGCCAGGCTGAGATACACTAGAGAAGCAGAGGCCAAGAAGATAAATGCCCTGCTCTCCAAAGAACCATCCAAGGTGTACTCCCAATTGCAGTGCAACAGTGCAGTAACAGCAGAGCCACCAGCAGCAGAAACTGAACAGTACTGGAAGAACATATGGGAGAAAGAGAAGATGTATAAGTGCCTGCAGGACCTGAGAACAGACCACAGAAATCTCCCAGAGCAGGAACCAGTCAACATCACAGTAGCAGACATCCAGCAGCGGGTCTGGAACATGAAGAGCTGGACAGCACCTGGCCCAGACATGATCCAGACCTACTGGCTAAAGAAACTAACAGCAGTGCATGAATGCCTAGTAGCACAGATAAACCAGCTGCTAGTAGCAGGCTGCCACCCAGACTGGCTAACACAAGGTAGGACAATGCTGATCATGAAAGACCCCAACAAGGGAACAACACCATCCAACTACTGGCCAATAACCTGCCTCCTCACAACATGGAAAGTCCTATCAGGCATCATAGCCACCAAGTTGCAAGACCATGTAGGCCAGTACATGAGCACAGCTCAGAAGGGCATTGGGAACAACACCAGAGGTTCAAAACACCAGTTGCTCATAGATAGAGCAGTCACCCAAGACTCCAGGTCTAGACAGACCAATCTGAGCACAGCCTGGATTGACTACAGGAAAGCCTATGACTCAATGCCACATACATGGATCTGTGAATGCCTGGCACTATACAAAGTCAACAGAACACTCAGGACCTTCCTCAAGAACTCAATGGGACTGTGGAAGACAACACTGGAAGTCAACTCAAGGCAGCTTGAACAAGTGGCCATCAAGTGCGGCATATACCAAGGTGATGCTCTGTCCCCACTGGTGTTCTGCATGGGCTTGAACCCCCTCAGCGAGATTATCGCAAGAACTGGATATGGATATAAGTTCAAGAGTGGAACTACCCTCAGTCACCTCCTCTACATGGATGAGATCAAGCTAAGAGTGAATGAGACATTGACTCACTGATCCACATGACATGGATCTACAGTGAGGACATTGGGATGTCATTCGGACTGGAGAAGCGTGGCTGGATGGTAGTAAAGAGAGGGAAGGAGTTAAGACTGATGGGGTGGAACTACCAGCAGGCCATATAGCAGACATACAGACCAACTACAAGTTCTTTGGTATCCCACAGACACATGGGGAACCATGAGGAGGAGGCAAGGAAGACAACAACATCCAAGTACCATCAAAGGATAAGACAGGTCCTAAAGAGCAAGCTCAATGGGAGAAACAAGATCCATGCCATCAACATATATGCCCTGCCAGTCATCAGATACCCTGCCAGTATAGTGAGCTGGCCAAAGGAGGACATGGAGGCTGCTGATGTGAAGACCCAGAAGCTCCTCACAATGTATGGAGACTTCCACCCCAAGTCCAACACCCAGAGACTGTATACCAGGTGGAAAGAGGGAGGGCGGGGTCTGGTGAGTGTCCAAGCCACTGTCCTGGATGAGACCCAGAGCATCCAGGAGTACATCAGTAAGATTGCATCCAAAGATAAGCTGCTGAGAGAATGCCTGAGGCAGCAGCAGACATGGAAGGAAGCTCAAGCAGAGAAGTGCCATGGCAAGACAAGACCCTGCATGGGATGTACCATCAACAAATAGCTGAGGTGGCTGACATTGGGAAATCCTACCAGTGGCTGGAAAGGGCTGGACTAAAAGACAGCACTGAGGCACTGATCATAGCAGCACAAGAACAGGCACTAAGCACCAGATCCATAGAAGCAGGGGTCTAGCATACCAGACAGGACCCAAGGTGCAGACTGTGCAGAGAGGCCTCAGAGACAGCCCAACACATAGTGGCAGGGTGTAAGATGCAGGCAGAAACATCATAGACTGAATGGCACAACCAAGTAGCTGGCATTGTGTACAGGAACATCTGCAGAGTATATGGCTAGACCCTCCCAAGTCCAGATGGGAGATTCCACAGAAGGTTGTGGAGAATGACAGGGCTAAGATCCTGTGGGACTTCCAGATCCAGACAGACAGGCAGGTACTGGCCAATCAACCGGACATTGTGGTAGTAGACAAGGACCAGAAGTCAGCGGTGGTGATAGATATAGCAGTGCCAAGTGACAGCAACATCAGGTGGAAGGAGTATGAGAAGCTGTAGAAGTACTAGGGCCTGAAGGAGGAACTAGAGAGGATGTGGAAAGTGAAGGCCAAAGTGGTCCCAGTGGTGGTAGGGGCACTTGGGCCTGTGACTCCCAAGTTGGGAGAGTGGCTCCAACAGATCCCAGGAACAGCATCAGAGCTCTCTGTCCAGAAGAGCGCAGTGCTAGGAACAGCTAAGATACTGCGCAGAACCCTCAAACTCCCAGGCCTCTGGTAGAGAACCTGAGATTGAGGAAGTCACATACCACCCATAGGGGTGAGAAGGGAATTTGTGTGTGTGTGTCTTCCAGTCCATTTAATGTTACTTCAAACTGAGAAGATTACAAAATATATAAGCTAATTGCTGAGTGCAGATGGCACAAGGGTAACTGAATTTAAGAGAAACATAATTAAGGAAAAGTTGATGATCTTGAATGAGTACAAAGCTCCATGGCCAGATGGGTTGCATCATAGGATATTGGAGGAACTTGTGGATCATCTAGATGTAGCTATCCATTATGTCTGAGAAATCCTGAAAGGTGACGTACCAGATGTTTGGAGGTGAGCAAATGTTGTCCCCGTCTTCAAAAAGGAAAAAGTCCAGAACTGTAGAACTACTGACATAAATACCAGAGGATATTCCCCTGTGGGTAATGAACAGATTAGTTTGAAATTGAAAATAATGACATGATTATTAAAAGTCAGCTTGGATTTTTTTTTTAAAAAAGTCCTGCCAGACTAATTTTATTTCACGTTTTGATCAGATAATTAGCTTACAGGATTGTGGGAATCCCGTAGTCAGAATATGTCTTGATTTCAGCAAAGCATTTGAAAAGGTATCCCATGATGTTCTGATTAACAAGCTCATTAAGTACAGCTGGTGATGAGCTTGAAACAGCTTGGCTGATCTTGAAAAAGCTAAGCAGGGCCAGATCAGGGTAGTACTTGAATGGGAGATCATGAGGAAATATGAATAGTGTAGGGTAGATGTATTGCTCTGTCTCCAGCCCAGTAGGGTTGGGTTATAGGTGGTTGTCATTGTTTTTGGATTCAGAAGCAATGACCACACAGTATGAGTATTTAAGGCTTTTCCAAGTTAGTATAAGAAAACAACCTAATAACATAACATGAGATAGCAATCAAAGAATATTCAGGAATACTGAAGAATACAATAAGATGAAAAAAGAAAGACCTTATGCCCCTTCTGCCAGTCAGGGAACCCCAGAGTAATGACAGTGGGTGGACCCTTTCACTTAGGTCTGCATCAAAGTTCCATCCCATGTAGGTTTCTGACTAGCTTATAGAGACTCTGAACCATAATTAAGCATGCCTGCTTTTCAGTGGTCTCATCTCACTGAATTTTTACTAAGGAGAAGTCTATCTTATCTTGGAATGCTTTACACTCCTGCCAAGAATAAGACCATCAAGGTTCAATGTTGAGGATTCCTGCCATGAATGAGACCATCAAGGCTAAGGAGTCTTTGTTTGTACCAATGAGACCATCTCACAGTTAAGGAGTATCTGTTTCACAAGGTTAATTGGATTGAAGATGAGAAAATCATCTTCATCTATGCAGATTTCTTACCAAGAACAGGGCAAAACAAAGTATAACCCAAGTATGACCATTTAGTGACTAAAATAAATGTTTGCTTAATTCTGCACAATACCAAACCATTACATGAACCTATAAAATCATATGGAATTCCTTGTACCTAAGATAATGAGGTACTCACCACTACACAATTCCTCCTTGCCAATCTTCTAGTAAAACCACCAGCACTACAGTAGACTGGGAAGTTGAAAAACCATTCCAGGAGAGGACAATGGAAAATGACTTCCATATTGTTGCCATGGACATGTCCATGCAATCCCCAGAAATTAAGCTTGACTTAAGAGAGTGTCTTTAAGTATAAGCTGAATGTTATATCCATTCCGTGGGATCCATAACTGGTGAGGAAATCATACTCAAACAGTGTTCCTGAATAGTTCTTTATCTACTTGAAATTTCAAGTGGGATGCCCAATAAAAAGGTTTTCACCTTTATATTAATGGCTTGGCTAAGGAGATAGAGATTATTCAGCAGAGTGAAAAAACTGGGTAGGATAGCTAATACTTAACTATCCTGCAATGCAGGGTGTAGAATACTGAATCTGAGTTACAAGAAGGGATATTTTCATTCCCCCTGCAGCATATGGGAGAGGGCCAGAAACAGTGGAGGTGGGTAAGCCTCCTTCAACATTGTCCACAGTGGTGATTCTGATTGGCCATCACAATTTTTTAAAAACAAAGTTTTCCTGGAAGTAAAACAAAACAAAACAAAAACAGTATACAAAAAATGCAGGAAATGACAACCTCTCACCCACCTTTGCAATGGTTGGGTTTTCTGTGTATATGGTTACTCCCTGTTTATTATGGCATCCTGGTTGTCTAACAATTTGCAGGGATGAATGTTTACTTTGGAGCAGTAGGAGACTGATTTCCTCATGATCCTGTCCATGGTAATTGAGGATCTCTGACCCAATAGTTGTATGAACACCAAAAAGTTGCAGGGTGTTTGCACATGAAGGGCCCAAAACGGTGGTTTGTGAACAGCGACTCTCTGTGCGATATGACTATCCCCTTTGCAATAGGAAGAGCTTCTGCAAGCTGACTGAGATATGAAATAGGCGCATGGATTCCATCAGGTTTACTTTTCTCCTAAAGGTCACCAAGACCTTGTATGTTCCTGAACTAAATGTTTTCCTAGTGCCATCATGTTTTGTTTTAAATTCTAATATGGGATTTTTGTCCTGTTAGTCACTTTACCATTTCATTGTAAAATTCATACGCTGCTATTCACTTTTCCATATCTCATGTTGGTCTCAGTCTACAGCTATATAAGACGTTTAATATATATTTGCCAGTGCACACTGAATTTTCAGCTACATTTTCCCAGACCATTACATTTATAGAATGGATCAACCTTGTACATCCACCTTGTACCATCACAAGGGAAAGAATTACTATGAACCTGGCCCTCAGCTTCAAGTAGATGGACAGTTATTATGAAAGCAAGAAAATTTATTTTTCCCTGTGCAGATGTAACCAGGAAGGGAATTAAAAATTATGACCAGTTGCCATGGTAACCGAGCTCCAAGATTTTGGCCTAGCAGAAGGGTGGGCTTGTCTAGGCTTTCTAGCTGGCCATTTCCATCCGCTGAAGCCAGAGAAACACTTGCTGTTCATAGTGGGGATAAAAATTTTATGAAGCTAAATCTAGGCTGTGTTTTAGTGTCAGTCAGCATTAACCCATAGCATGAACACATAAATAATTGAGATTTCAAGCATCCCAGTGCTCCAGATTAGAGACATGGAGGCCTAGAGTTCTTTGCATCCAGAGCAGCTTGGGTGAACTATATGGAATGGTTTCTGAGCCCTACAGTATTCTCATGTGTGACACCGTAAGAGTGCCTGACATCCTCTCCCATCATTTACAGCAGCTTTCCTTGGGCCTTGAGTTGCGTTAAAGACAGCCAGAGAATTAATCTTTTGGATAGTTTGATTAGCATGGTAAGCGAGAGGTGAGCCCTGGGGTAATTGGTAAAGAAGGATGCAGTGGGGTGGGACAGATATAGTTACACAAATATCTACACAAAGCTCACCTGAAGGGGCTCTTGTTCTGGACTCATAGGCTGGGTTTACCCAACTCATCTGTTAAAGATCCAGTAGGTTGTTTGAACTGCTAACCAAGTCAGTAATGGGACAACAGAGGGAGAGTTTTAACCCCAAATCAGGATAATTATGAATCCAACAACCCTCTCTCTATTAACAATGTTATGTGTTTCAAAAAGTTAGTCAACTGAGAATTAGTGGTCAAGCCTGCCTTGTCAGCTTTCTAGGAAATGAGACAGAGGTGTAGAGGTGCTGAAAATACAAGGCACATCCATTACAAAACTCACTGCCAATGCTTGGCAGTTATAGAACAAGATTCCCCAAATTGATTCATTGCAGGAACCAAGCCAGGCCCACTGCTGACTATCTAGCCAAAGGAGAAGAAGCCATTCATGTAATGCCTGTATTCATTTGATGCAAGGGCTCACGGGATACAAGGCAGGGCTAAAGGCAATAGGTGGGGACTTAGCATGATAGTGTGCTACTTGATCCCATGGTAAGAACTTACGAGGGTGTTAGTGGCTGATTGGGGTATGTGTGCTTTATGAACACAGCCATAAAAGTTTTTAAAAAGCCATAAACTCTGTCCCTTGAATGTTGGGTCTTCTGTGGTCTAATTGACCTGTGATTAGTTAAGTGGCTCTTCCTGTTACCTGGCAACCTGAGCCAAAGTATTTCTGGAGATGCAAATAAAATGTCATTGCTGATGTATGCTTTTTATTCTTATTCATTAACCTACAACACTCTTTCCATAAATAAAGGAGATCAGACTTCCACATGTTCTTTCAAATCTATCTATTTCTCCCTCTGAGTTTCAAGGCCACCAGTTATAGGTTTCCCCAATTGTGAGGGACAAATCAGAGATAGACTGTCCTTAAAACCTTCACTAAAAAAACAATTTCAGTCGGCTATTTCCATTTACTGAATGTTTGCAGAATTCATTGGTTACTCACTATTGAAATGACTAAGCTTTTAGTTCATTCCTTGGCTGTGTCACAGTTGGAATATTGTAGTAGCCTGTTGGCTAGGTTACCTAAGACATCATTCTGCCCTTTGATTTATGTCTAGAATGTTACTGTTTATACTATTCTGGACCTTCTTTATTTGGCCCCATCTCTTTTTATTGCTGAGCATTACCTTGCTTGGGAATCTGAGTTAGATACCTGTACAGATTGTGTTGACACATCACACCCAGTTATTTGAAAGGCCTGATGGTGGCACACATATTTGTGTGCTTGACCAGCTTATAGTGGCAAGGCCATTTGGTTCTACCATGTACTAGAAGAATAGCCACGTCCTGCCTTAGAAATTTTTTGCAACTGGCTTCAGTTTTGTGGGATAGACTCCCACCAGGCTTAGACCTGTAATCAGGTCCCTTGAAATTTTAAAACATTTCATGACCCCTCTATGAAGTTGATTCAAAAAAAAAAAAAACCCTTACCTGTCATTTTAAATATATAGAGGTTATAATTATCTGTTACAGACTATTTAGTTTATAGGCTTCTAATTTTATACGATGACATTATGATTTATTATAATGTATTGTTTCAATTATGTTATTCTATGTATTGTGCTTAGTTATATGTCCATAATAAATAAAACCACTGTTACTACTGCTGCAAATGCAGTTAGATGAGTCTGTACTGTTGTCATCTCAATTGTGCAAACACAATGGTATTTCTTATAAAGCAGGCAGCTTCTATTGCAATCAGGAACCCAAATACATGTGGTGGAAATCCTGTTCATGTTTATTCAGAAACCAGATGGAATTCACCAGGAATTACTTGAAGGTAAATGCCCACAGGCTTGCAGTTTATATTTTCTATGTTTATTATGTTTTTAAGCTCACAATTCAGCTGAACCTGTTGCCAAAGTTCTTTTGGTCAACTGCCTGAATAAATTCAGAGAGAAAAAAGGCACCTCCAGACAGACTGATTGAACCAGTCTGGAATCAGCTCTGGACTTATCCTGTCTCATGGCTTTAGCTATGACCAGGGACTAAATCGATTTATTGATGGTTCAGCTATGGAGTAAAAGAAATCCCAACAAAAGTTCATCATTTCACCTGAAGTATGGCCATTATTCTTCACCCTGTTTCCTGACTCCTTTTTCTCCTGCACACACAAGTTCAGCCATGATAGCATTGTAGTCAGCAATTTGAAGTTGGCAGAAGTAACATGATAGTTGTCTGATAGCAGTTATTATTTATTATTATATATTATTATAGAGTCCCCCTTTTGGGGGAGATGGCCAGTAGCAAAATTTGAACAATAAATAAATAAAATAAATTATTATTATTTTCTATCCGTTATTTTTATAAATAACTCAGGACAGCAAACATACCTATTACTCCTTCCTCCTCCTCTTTTCCCCACAACAGCCCTGTGAGGTGGGTTGGGCTGAGAGAAAGTGACTGGCCCAAGGTCACCCAACCGGCTTTCATGCCTAAGGTGGGACTAGAACTCACAGTCTCCTGGTTTCTAGCCCAGCGCCTTAACCACTAGACCAAACTGTTGAAGGAAACAATACAATAATACTTAGGTAGAGGTGCCCTATGTCAATATAAGTATCCGTAGCCAGCCATGATGTTGCCAAAATGACAAAATATGCATCATGACACTGTGACACAAGCCCTGCCCTTTGTCACAATGTCACACATAGGTATGAGAAGGTGCAATCTACGTCATGACGATGCAACACTTCATTTCTTGCTCAGCCCTGGACACCCATTTACTCTATGCCATGTCCCATGTTCCAATCAGAATGGTGCCAAGCCCAGGAATTATCCTTTGTGGATATGGGGTAGAGATGCTTTGGTGAATTATGCTGATGAATGCAACATAGAAAAACGGCTCCCTTTAAACACCAAGCTAAATGAGGTATGCCAGTCATGTATGGCAGCCCACCAGGGATTTGATAAACTTCCTGCTTTAACGGCTTGCCTGAGACTGCAAAAACAGGAGTGTTGTCGAGCACTTGGCAGAGCACAATAGGTAGCTGATGAACTGCTTGCTTGGAAAGCATAAGAAGACTCATTCAGGTTATGAAAAGCTCTCTGTGGAATATCCTTTTATTTTTTCAAATAAAGTTAAAATACCGGAAACAGAATAGGCGAGCAAGCATAATAAACTCTCACTGGCTTCACCTATGACAAAATGGCAGAACGTTGGCAGACCTCACATCCTCCTGACTGTTGGCCAGCTCTTCCACCCAGGTGTTCCCTAGATGTGTTAGAGTACCACTCCTGTAATTCACAGATAGCAAGCTGTTTACAGTATCCACTGGGAGCTGTGGGGGTTAAAATCCAAGAATATGGACAGCTCCAGATTAGAAAAATTGGCGTAATGGAATGTTTCCTTCTCAGGCACAGTAAGAGAAAGTCAATGAGAAGTCCATGCCTTTCTTTTATATTTTCCTATGTTTCCAGAAATGAGCTTGCCTTGGAGCTGATGGGCCAAGTATCTCTTCACTTCCTAGTTGCCACTGCATTTCCCAGTTCCTCCACTTTAAGCTACAGCAGCTGTGGTATCTTTCAGCCTAGCTGCAGACTGAGAGGAGTTTCTTCACCTGCATTTTTCAATCCAAGTTCAAAAATAATGGTTGCATAGTTGGGATTTCACACACCCTTGCTCCCATATTAATACTTATTATTACTTTTGGAAAACGTAGTGCCTGGGATTCATTTTCTCACATTGAAACATTTTATCTCTGCTCTTTTTCTGATGCTCTACAGCAGCTTTTAATTTTAATTGATTTTAAAGTATCCATACAATAATGCAGCATAAGATAAATAATTCCCAGTTGCTCTAGCCTACACACTAAATTGCACATCTCCCTTATCCCACTATAGCCAGATGTTCCAGCTACCAATATACATTGTATTTAAATTTAGAGGAAAATAATGTGGGTGGGAGGAAAACAGAGTAGTGATGTTACACTTGTGTAGATTGCCCACACTACTATATTTGGAGTGCAGAACTTTTTCAAGTGGACTTGGGAAATGCACTGGGGGAGAAGAAGGAGGAGGATGCAATGAAGAAACATAAGAAAGTGTTGTGAGCCAACAAATTCCAGAGAAATGTTGGTGCTTACATGACAGAGAGTCCTTCCATGCCAGATTCCATAATAAGTCCCCATGAAAATGTTAGGCTAGGTTCACACAGTTCATTGAATCATAAAACATGAGTGGACAATCCAATGTTCTAGGCTGGGTTCACACAGTTCATTGAATCATAAAACATGGGTGGACAATCCAATGTTCTAGGCTGCATGCAGCCTCCATCTGCAGTTTTGTGGTTCCACATCCCTCTGGAATCCCTCCAGCCAACTATAGTTGTAAACTAATTCTCTATCCATATTATAAAACATGGTTTACAAACTACTATGGCTAGACTCACACAGTGTGGTAAGGCAGAACCAAACAACCTGATAATAGATTACAGTGATATGAGAACCCAGTGTGGGTTTTGAGCAGCTGAGCTAAAAAGTAACAATGGGGAGTGGTTTTAGGGTGATTTTAAGCCAAGAAAGCTGAGGTTTAAGGATAATAAAAGAAAACAGTCTTTTGAATTCATGGCTGCTTGACTGTAACTCAGCAGTACAATGGCCAGGTTTTGAGAGAGAAGCTCAAAACAAAAAGCAACCATTGGAATATCCAGCTGATACGTTTGCCTGCTGATCTATTTTGAGGTAAGGATGATACAAGATTGGATCATATTTCTCACCAAGGCTACAGACTGGGCCATTTTAGGGTTCCCTCATGGGTTGCATAATTAGAGTAGTGACCTGAAAATAGGAAGGGATTTGCATTTATGTGGAGTTCTCATGATTTACACATTGCAAAGGCCATCTCCTTTCAGCTCAAGGTAGAGAACAAACAGGCCATGAATTTCAATTAGAGAAGGAAAGGTAGCTGGGCAAGCTACCATGAGGTTTTCATTCTTGTCCTCTGCTAGGCCCTTGTCTATGCAGTTTTTCCAGAACAAAGACAGAGTAGACCTATGATGCCAATAAAAACAGAAAATACAAGTTACACCTGTCATTGTGGCTATTCTTCCCAATAACAAATCTGAAAATTTGGAAAGCTGGCCAAAACTCATGCCCACGACCACTGTTCTTGCTGGTATATTATGTTCAAAAGTGGTTTTAGCCAAGAATTCCTGGAACCCATATTTTGATAGAAGGTTGAAGAAGATCTTGAATTGCTCCAATTTTCTGCGTATGTTTTTACTATGGCACTTTTCCCTTTTTTTCATTTTATACAGTATATCATATTACTATCTGCACATGCACTTCTTATTCTCAATTGTTAATACAGATGTTATAGTTAATATTTAGATGACATTGAAATACAATTTTCATGTTTGTTTTTACCATTTATTTTGTTGTTATTACTGGAGGGGAAGTTCTTCATAAAGCAAAAACAAACTGAGAGGTCAGTTGGTTAGTTAGATTGATTTATCAATCAATCAATCAATCAATAAAAGTTCAATTCTCCAACTTTGAAGAGAGGCTTTGGTTTTCTTTTTAATTGTATATGCCTTCAATTCTCTTGGGAAACATACAAGATAAATCATGAAACATTATAATGTATATTATAATATACATGATGACCCTTTTTTGTTACTTGTTACATGAACATGATTGCCCTGGGAAGTAAAAATAATAAGTAAGAGATAGAAATGTAAAAGGAAATAAGGCCACGCTTCATCCGGAATACCTCGGTAAAGTGTTCAGCCATCTGCAATGATGTTTTAGACCTCATCAGCACCTAAGCAGGAATGACAAAGCCAGGAATGACTCAAAGTTAATGAACTAAATCATTAGCAAATTACAAATTTCTGTTAGTGAATTAGGAAAATACTTCCTAACTGAGGATTTATTACAGTTCACTTTTGGGTCTTTGTTTCAACTGCTACAGGGATGATTAACTCTTGGAAGGACTCTAAGGTCCTTCCTACCCTCATTCATGAACTTGCATAGAATTAATCATTAATGGCATTGTATTTATTGCAAGGTTGAAAGAGCATAGCCATGACAAAATACCAACAACCAGTATGAAGGAGGAATATGCCATAGTTTTGAATTTTAAAGTAGGGGTTTGGAGGGGATTCTATACTTGGCATGATGAAATTCCTGTTGGCTAGCTCTTGCGGGATGATGTAGTGTTGCCACTTCTGAACATTGGGCTTTGTGAGATGCCCAGAGATTTGGCATAGCTGGTTGGCAAGCTTAATCCCTCATAGGCAAAACTCCCTCATCACTGACTTTGGTAGACAGCCAAGTTAAGCATGGTACATTGGCAAAACATGATTTTTCAGGGTAGAACCTAGTTCTAATAGGGTTGGAACTTCCTGGAAATGTTCTATATTAGATAATTAGCAAAGTCAGCAGAATCAGGCTGAAATGGTAAGATACAATGCCACAGAGATAAGTAGGCTATAGACAGAGATGCTGGTCCAACACCTCCCCTCCCCCGGTAGCTTCATTATTCTTAAAAGCAGTGAAGAGTACCTGAGGTAGCCTGGTAAGCAGTCCTACAGAAAGCTTGTGGTTGGCCACAATCAAGAAATTCAAGCTGAGAAAGTGAATAAAGCCTAAGCCTGTCTTAGCCCTGCCACCCCAAAAGAGGATTTAAGATATTCTTTCCAAAATAATAAGCCTTTAATAATTCTTTATAGAGTTGTTATAATGCACTAGATTAGATATTCAGGAGTAGAGGGAGGCAGCGAAGAAGAAACTGGAGTGCCCCATGCATGAACATTCATGGAAGAGAGTTTGGGCATCTATATGTATGATGTGTGATGTCAGGTCATCAGTCATATGATCATTATGAAATATGTACAAAGTACTGCTAGTGTCAAATCCTGTGAGCCAAGTTTGCAAACTTATAATGCAAAGATTATGAAATGGTAAAGAAGGAGGTAGTTTGCAGACCAAGACTCTACATGTGTGGTACCAAATTTGTTTTCACATTCCAAACTGCAAACAGGAACTGTTCTTGAAATTTCTTGCATCACCTCTCTGGAAGAGGAAATGCACATTTATGCCTGCATTGAGAATATCCAGCCTCTGATGCGTTTAGAAGTGCAACTGTGGCTTTTAACTTGTGTTAGCTTTCTGCCTTTCCTTTTTTCCTTTCCTTTTCTTTTCTCTTTGTTTTGTTTCCACCCCTCAATCTGTCCTCATTGTAAAAGGAGAAGGCAAGCTGACCCTGAACACTGTAGCGAGAACTTCCTGTTGCTCCAGACTCAAGCATATGTTTGATTTGGCAGATCTTTCTTTGGTGCAGATCTATGAGGACTTATTTGGTTTGTTTTTCTCTGAAGATAAAATGCCCAAACAAACCTTGGGATCTGGTCTCTAGTCAGAGGAATCCAACTGTGAAAAAGGACAGGTGTGGGTTATACGAGAGGAGGATGCTGATCAGTTAGCCCAAAGTACCCCGCCTGGAGGATGTTATTCAAAGAAGTCTCCCCATGACATTGCAATTAGGGGGATTTTTATTACTAGCTGTGGTTGGCAGGACAGAAATGTAGCAAATACTGTGTGAGAGAAATAAGCCTCAACTATGCAAGAGGTGGTCCTTCCTCCTGCCCTTCTGAAAAGACAGGCAGACAGGATGGTAGAAAGATCTTTTCCTTGTAAGAAAACTTAACCAGCATGAAGGTGACAGATGGAAAGTGGAATTTCACTTCATGCTGGAGAAGCTTAAGCAAGGAATAGAAATACATGATTTAATTGACTGTCTGATTAATTAATGAAACTTCTACATTACTGAAAAGATGTTTGAAATAGAAGGCAAGGTCTTCAAATTCAGGTTGACTCTTAGTGACTGCACCAATATAACCATGCAGAATTTTTGGCAACATGATACGGTTGGTTTGTCATTAGCTTTTCCTGGGATGGTTTTGGACTCCCACCCAAGTACTAACCAGGTCTGAGGCTGCTTAGCCTTTTGAGATCAGCCAAGGTCAGCTGGGTGCTTCCTGTCCTATGTGGCCTGTTAACTATGGTTTCTTATTTTACTGGGGCAGGACACATGGACCTTTATTCCTGGTCCACTCATTGCCATACCTCATTATATGGCTGGCTGAAAAGTAAATCACCACTTACTCAAGCTATACTTCCATAACCATCAATGATCAATGCATAACATTCAATGCTTAGAGAAGAAGTGGTAAGGAGGGACCTGCCTCCTATTTGTATGCCATGGCCCACAGCTATTGTTTGAGACAGCTAGAAGAGGGAGCATGTTTTAGATAAGACTTGGAAGAATCAGGATTAGAACCTGTAGATTTTTCATAAAGGCACCCTAATTTATCCTTATAATTCAAGCACTCTTCTTGATCAATCAAGCAGTATGTCTTCACAATACTGTCTTTTTTTTAAAAAAACCTGATACCTACAAAACCTAGAGAAGAGGCATTCTTCCTTGAAGACATAAAGGAGATGCTATTCTACACTGATGCCCTCTGTGACATTAATATGAACCAACTAAAAAAACAAAGACTGTTTCAGTCATATAAAGGTAATGAAAATTAATCTACTCTTATATAATTAATCAGATGAGATTAATTAATTGGGTGATACATGCCTGGGCAAATTAACAAGCAGCATGAACATTTCTGATTTGCCTGCTTGCTACTAGAATTATAGAACGTATGAGTTTAAAGGCACTTTATCTACTCCAACCTTATGCTCATTGTCCTACACTATCCTCACTACACTATTCTCATAAAAGGTTGTCTAGCCTTATTTGAAATATTTAAAAAGTGAGTCCCATTTTAGTGGTCGATATTGTGGAGATCTGTTGGGTTTTTTTATGGTCTCCATACACTGGTTATATTTTATGCTATGCTGTGTATTGTTCTTTGTATCTTATTGTGCTTTTAGTTTGCAAAGCTGCCCAGAGTTGTTTGAGAGTTGGGCAGCCTAGAAACATGACAAGTAAGTAAGTAAGGTAGATTGTTCCACTACTAACCAGCTTTTACCATCAGAAAATGTCTCCTAATCAGCCTGAACCTCCTTTCTTCTAATTTCAACCTGCTGGTCCTTGTCAGTTTTAAAGAGAACACATCCACACCTTCTTACATGTGACAACTTTTGCAGGATGTTATCATAGTTTTCTCATATATATTCTCTAAACATGCCTTTGATTGTTCCTTTGATGGCTTGTTCCCGTTCCCTTATTATACCGGTAGCTCTCTTCTGAACTTGCTCCAGCTTTTCTATGTCCCTTTTGAAGTGTAAATCCCAGAACCGGACCCACACTCCAAGTGTACCGTAATCAGCACAGAGCATAGAATGATTACTTCCTGTGATGTAGATGCAATGCTTCTGTTAATTCAGCCCAGGATTGCATTGGTTGTTTTAGCTGCTGCATTACACTGCTTGTTGATGCTGATTGATAAGTACATCAATACTTCTGTGTCCTTCTCACATGCACTGCCACTAAACCAGGTGTTCCAAATCCTGAACCTAGCCATTTGAGTTTTCCTATCTAAATGCACATTACACTTGTCACACTTGAATGGCACACTGTTGGATTTGACCTAATATTCAAGCCTGTTGAGTTCATTTGAAATTATGATTTTATGGTTTAAGTAATTAACCATTACTTCTAGACTGGTGTCATCTGCAAATCTGAAAAGCCTCCTTTTTATTCCATCACATTGGTAATATATAGGTACTAAACCAAGGAACCATCTTTGGAGGACCTTATTCAACACTTCTCTCCAGGATAATGTAGAACCATTTATGAGCTCCTTTAGATAGGATTACCATAAATTGGCTGCAAAACTCAGGATGACCTCTAGATGGATCAAAGTTAGAATTTATTGTACCTCTTTCCTGCAATCTAATGGTCATTCTAATTTTTGTAGTCTAAATATGGTAGCCCTGCCATTGAGGAATAGTTGTTTAACAAAATGAAAAATCCATTGGATTGTCTTACCTTCTAGCCCATATTTATCCATCTTGTCCACAAGAACAAGCATCGCTAGTATAGCTACTTCTCATTTACAGAACAACTAAAAAGGATCTTTGTTTATTCATCCTTATAAATAGTTGCTATTTCTGTCCCATTTTTAGATGAGGAGCCATGATTTTGACTTGTAGAAGGTGACAAAGGGCAAATTTGAATTCAGGATGGCCTGATATAAGTCTCCATATACTTCAATAGACTTTCTTGGCTCTGTTTTTATCTAAATCTGTGTGATTCCTTTTTGAAATACTTGGTCACCATCTTTTCTTTTCTTTTCCTTTCTTCTTGATTAAGCATTGGGTAATTCTGAAAAAAAGAAAATATATTGTATAAAAGCAAGACTGGGTAAGACCAAAGTCTGATCCAATCCTGCATTTGGTGTTCACAGTGATCCACAAAGAAGAATACAATTCAATGTCTGCAAGAAGCATGCAAATGGGAGATGACAATAGCTACCTTTACTATGTCCTTCACAAACTAATAGTATAAAGTGAATCCTTCTAGCTTGCCCCAGAGAGCAGAATGGGCCCTTCCCTCTTGGCTTTTAGAAAGGCTGTGAAAACATGGCTTTCCATGTTTTCACAGCCTTTCCATCAAGCCATAAGGCTGGAATGTTATAACCAGTCCCTCTGGTGAGAAAGCCTTTGACTGTGTGGACCATAACAAATTGTGGCAAGTTCTTAGTGGTATGGGGATACCAAATCATCTTGTCTGCCTCCTGAAGAATCTGTATAATGACCAAGTAGCAACAGTAAGAACAGACCACAGAACAACGGACTGGTTTAAGATTGGGAAAGGAGTATGGCCAGGCTGTATACTCTCACCCTACCTATTCAACTTGTACGCAGAACACATCATGCGACATGCTGGGCTTGAGGAATCCAAGGCTGGGGTCAAAATCGCTGGAAGAAATGTTAACGATCTCAGATATGCAGATGATACCACTCAGATGATGGCTGAAAGTGAAGAGGAACTGAGGAGCCTTATGATGAAGGTGAAAGAAGAAAGTGCAAAAGCTGGCTTGCAGCTAAACCTCAAAAAAACCAAGATTATGGCAACCAGCTTGATTGATAACTGGCAAATAGAGGGAGAAAATGTAGAGGCAGTGAAAGACTTTGTATGTCTAGGTGTTAAGATTACTGCAGATGCTGACTGCAGTCAGGAAATCAGAAGACGCTTAATCCTTGGGAGAAGAGCAATGACAAATCTCAATAAAATAGTTAAGAGCAGAGACATCGCACTGACAACAAAGTTCTGCATAGTTAAAGCAATGGTGTTCCCTGTAGTAACATATGGCTGCGAGAGCTGGACCATAAGGAAGGCTGAGAGAAGGAAGATCGATGCTTTTGAACTGTGGTGTTGGAGGAAAATTCTGAGAGTGCCTTGGACTGCAAGAAGATCCAACCAGTCCATCCTCCAGGAAATAAAGCCAGACTGCTCACTTGAGGGAATGATATTAAAGGCAAAACTGAAATACTTTGGCCACATAATGAGAAGACAGGACACCCTGGAGAAGATGCTGATGCTAGGGAGAGTGGAAGGCAAAAGGAAGAGGGGCTGACCAAGGGCAAGATGGATGGATGATATTCTAGAGGTGACGGACTCGTCCCTGGGGGAGCTGGGGGTGTTGACGACTGACAGGAAGCTCTGGCATGGGCTGGTCCATGAAGTCATGAAGAGTCGGAAGTGACTGAATGAATAAACAACAAAAAAGGTAATTTTGTTCAATGTAGCCCATTTAGGAATACATAACTTTTCTCTTTTTTCTTCTCTCTGAGTCATGTTCACCGTTTCAATGTGCTTGGTACATCGTAACGTTTCGCATGTCATTAGCCTGATACGTGTTTGATCTCAGAAGGGAGGAAGATTCCTCTTCGGGGAGTTCTTATCTGTTGGCTGCTGGGTTGGAATGTATTTGGGTTATCTCATGTATTCAAGGTTGCTTTCCCAGGATGTGTGGAAAATGGTTACCGGCACCTGGGAGGGGGGTGGTTGCTATGGCTGGTAGCGGGGAGGGATTACGTTTGGAGCCGAGGGTTTTTAGTTTGTATTTGGCACGCTTTTAGTCATTCTCAGCTTTCTCTGTAACTGTCATAATTTTCCTAATAAATCAGATTTCATTTAAGTAACCTCTTGTGAGTCTGAGTGTTTGGGATAGGCAACCATTACACTCTGTCCCTCCATCCATCTATAATACCCCACATACACTGAATCGTTGGCATACCTTTTTGACATTTTGAATCAAGGAACATGTTGCAGAAAGGTCATGTTCAATTGTTGAACTAAATGCTACCTCACCTCAATTACCTTTTCCAGAGCTGGAGACCTGAACCCCCATCTAACATAACAAGAAATGAAATTTCAATCAAACAAAGATGGTTCTTTTTTTTTTTTTTTTAAGTTCCTTCCAACTCAAAGGAACATTGGAAAGAAATTATGTAAAGGGACTCTTGTCTTCTCCATCCATCAACAAGAAAATTTTCCGAAAAGGAAACGGAACAGGGCCAAATGTGGTATGGTGTGAGAAACTGGCAAAAGAAAGGCTGAGGTTGAAAATGGATTGACTGCTGCTGGAGGCCATGGGGAAAGGCATTCCAGGGAAAGTCCCCAAATGTATCCCAATGGGAGAGCAGCTCACAATGCTGTTGACTGCTCCATTCAATCCCCTCCTGATTATGTGACCAGAAAGGAGTGTATGTAGCCTGTCCCATGCTTCCCAGTGCACGCATACACACAAACACACATGGATGCAACATGAGGAGGGAGCAGAAGCATCTATGCAGAGAATCACCTAGAGGAGACAAATAACAAGATGTGCTAACGTATTGGGTGACAGGTAAGCTGCTGAGAGCCATTTGGTTTATTTAGTTTGTTTATTGTTACTTATTTATTATACCAATTTATACAGCTACCTATCTTGCAATTGCAACTCTGGGCAGCAAATATAGGGTTAAAACCAACTAAACAACAAACAACAGCAACAACAATAAACAATAGTAACTATCCAACTGGTTGTGGTATGTAACTAATAAATAAGTAACTTTGTTACACAGAAGAAAATGTAGGTTCTTCCTATAGTTACTGCTGATAAAGGGGTTGGCCAGAATTCAAGAAGCCATTTTCTGCATGCTTTCTTTACAGTGTAATGGTACAAAAGGATATTCTGTGAATTTAACATATACACACTTGTGTGCACGCACACACACACACGAATCCAGTTTTGTTCTACTGAGTTCAATTTCTTATCCCTCTCAGGAGAACTTCCTTCTCTCTTTTGACACCATTTTTGTTGGGGGCAGCTCTGCTTGAAGTTTATGTTGAAAAATTATCCTGTGTATTGAATTGTTACAGTTTAGCATGAACTCAGGCATGTTGCTTGCCAAAAATGCTAAAATGTACATCTCAAAGGCAGGATGTTGCATCTTGTCAGTATAAACAGTCCATTACTGAGAGTTCACAGTCAGGGGAAGTCAACTAAATCTCTAAATTTGGCTTGGGTTAAACTTCTCCATTTTAAATGAGTTTCACTAGGATAAATCTTTCAAAGTAGAAAATTGACAGTAAGCCTGTCAACATATATGCAGGATTGTTCTCTCACTGCAGATCAGCCCATTACCAGCTGGTTTACAAAAAGTGTCATTTTTTTTCCATCCAGTTTGGGTCATGATACATACATGTATCATCACTTTAATCTGGCTAACACAGGCTCTCAGAATGATATGCATCATACAGCGCAACCATCAAATGCATTATGAAGAGAAACATCTGGCCCAATAAAACAATGACAAAAACTAAGATGCTTATGGTTGCCTGCTGAAGCTCTAGGCTCCCCCCTTGTTCTTTCCTTTTGCCTCTCAATTTCCCCTTTTTGATCCTGCTGCTTTAAAAACTGAATGAGTTAAGAATTGCTCAGGATGATAATAGGGCTGTTAAGTTTCTTTTAATGATTGCCATCCTAGGAACAAAACCCAATCAGGCTCTTTTGGAAAGAGGATGTAGTCAAGCACAAAGCACTGGAAAAGAGAGGCTTGGAAGAAAGGAAAGAAGCCGTTGCTTTCACACTGTTAGGTGTTTAAAGGAAGATGAGCCCAGGATACAGATGACTAATTCTGGCTAATTGCAACCTGCATGGGTCAAGGCCTGGAGGCCTCACGGTTGTTAAGTCAGGGCAGCATCCATCACCAGCCTCTCCACCGAACTACTACGGTGGACCATCAGCAAGTCAGGACAATGGATAATACAATGGTGGCCTGAGAGGACTTAACAGCCACAAAATCTGATCATCAGAGATGTTGATTGCCTTCAGTCCAATTCACATTCTGATTCGCAGATTACTGTAGGGCTGGGATTCTCAAACTTGTTTACATCATGCCTTTATTTTGATTGTTTAGAAACTGACTATCATGACTATCCATTAAATTAATTCAACATCTTGTGCATGAATAAAAGTATCCATTGGATTTCCATTCCCCCCATCATCTTTCCAGCAATCTGCCACCAAACTTCCTATTAACTAGTTCATCCGCAATCTTCCAGCTGCCTACCTGTTGATCTTCCTGCCACATACCTCCCTATCTTCACAGCACTTTCTCCTTCCTAAAAGCCCACCCAGCCCTTATAGCCTTGTTGCACCCCAATCTTTGCAGCACATTCCCTCCCTTGTTCTCATCAGTCAACCCAGCCCTGATCTTCCTACCATGCACACAGCAATCTTTCCAAGGGCTTCCCACCTATCAGCCCCCACCACATCAATCTTCTCAGTCAGATCTTCATTTGAAAGGTGGCTTTTTTCTACACTTTTTAAACAAATCACACCCTCATGTTCCTTTTGAAATTCCTTCATGTTCCCCAAAGGGGTGTCTGCCCCCAGTTTGGAAAACCTAGTCTAAGGGAAGTTGCTTTGAAGAAAGAAACATCCAACAAGGACTCTATCACTTCCTGCTCCTCACCCTTGTATATGTGCACTTCTTTGTGTCTCATCCTGTACTGAATACTTTTCCTATCTTCAGTCCCAACAGGAAGGAAGATTTCCCACATCTATCAAGATACATTGTTCCTTGGCAGCAACTGCTATGCTCAGTGCAGAAAAATAGGAAACATTCAGTATCTTCAAAATACATGTATTGGCATGAAAGGGCTTGCCTCACATATATCAAGGACAGCTGTATAAATCAGCTAGGATGGAGTGGAAAAAGAGGGAGAATTACAGAAATGAGGGAGAAAAATTGTGTTAGAAATCGTAGTCCTATTTGGAAGCCACCATCCACACATCTTTGGAGAAGCAGAGAGGAATGCAAGTATCTAAGATGAACTGCTGATGTAAATGTGGTTGCTTCATGTACTTGTTTCTTTGGGGTATTTTTATTGGTCAAAACTCAATTCATTCTTAATGCATTTGCCCTTTGAAGAAGTAAATGAGACTAGATGCCTGGTAAGTTTTCTTCTGTCAGAACCAGACCTAAATATAGTTCTGATGGAAGTAAAATTTCATCTTTGACATAAAATGTGAATGCTGCCATATATATTCCTATTCCAATTCCTTCTGGAGAAGCATGGATTTTAGAAATTGGGGTACTGTATAATGCTTTTCATCACAGAAATATTGAACTATTCTTTCAGGATTTGTCAGACTATACATCCTGTTACAAAGCTGGAAAACTCTTGTTCTATATCAGAAAATAAAGCAATGTTTTCTTTTCTCTCTTTTTCTTTTCAGTTAAGTGGCAAAATTCAGTGGGGCAATTTTTTTTACTAAAAATTATAAGATCATAATGGGATTGCCTTCCTGCCCTTAAAGTCTTCCCACCCCTCTTGGAAAATGAGCTGAACTTACACTGCTGTATTTCAGTGCAAAATAGCTGGATTTGGGTGACATTTTCAGGTTAAAAAGGCCAAAATTAGAGCCCCAGGTTATTTTAAAAGAGTCTCTGGATCACTGGAAGTTCTCCTGTGGTCCAAATTGGTCAGGAGGCTAAATTTGGCCTTTCCCCCCAAAATCATTGCCCTAAATAATTCATTCTCCTGAATTCTAATAGAAGGAAAAAATCAGGCATTTCCAATATGACATTTTGAGTTTCTTTAAATTTAAGGAACACTCCAGCTTTCAGACTGCTGGCCAAGATTTGTCCTGTGCAAAGTGAACCCAGATTGTTATACTGATTTCATCTTTAGAAGCCTCTCTGTTAAACTCAGCAGCCTGCTGTTTAAACTCGGAGAACCTGAAAATGCTCTTTGAGCATAGCAGGGGCTTGCCAATAAAGAAGACTGTGTTCCTTGTTCTGTTTTGCCTCACACTCTACATTGTATAGGTTTCTGTGAGTTTGTCTTTAGGCCACAGTCCCAATAATGACATTATCTTTCAAAGTAGAACCCAGAGAGGAACTGGCCTGTTTCCATGGGAACAGTAAGTCTTCCCTAGCTGTGTACAGGAACCTCAGACTGCACGCATTAGCACAATGGTAGCAGACAGAGCTGATCTATAGTCAATCCACACTGAATCCTAAGTGATCATTTTTACCATTGAGGCACCAGGTGTGAAATACCTACTTTATACAGCAGATGAAGGTCACAGCTAAGGGTGGGTTTTAAAAAAAATGTTCAGCAGAGCAGTTGGGCCATGCTTGGGACATGTTATAAAGCTTTCCACTTTTCAGTCCACCTGTAATTAAGTTTTTTCAGAATGACATAGATCTGAAGTGCTTCTCCCCATCAGTGGGTGGACTGTGTTGAATGAATGTATATATGTGTGTGTGTGTATACACACACACCCCTTCAGCCCTAATCTTCACCAATCTCCCCAAAGGCAAGGTCCAGCTTTGAGTTTGACTGCATCAGCTTGGTATGAGTTGCTCGGGAATGAGTATACTGACCTCAGCAGCCTTCTTAATATCAGGAACATATTTGAGGGGGATAATACCAGCAGCCCAGCTGCTGGTATCATTTCCTCTAAAAGCCAAATGTTATTTTTAAGGATGATTGAGATGTTTTCCAGTGAACATTCTTGGTGTGAAATATAAGGACTCAGGGAGGTTAAACAATTTGTGAAAGAGTATTGCCCTCAAAGTTTTATTCTCATGCTCTGTTTTGTTGGTGTTTCTGCTTTGTTCCAAGTCTTCTTATCTCATTACCAGGGACCAAAGCAAGCTTTTCCTTTACAACTATTGTGACTTATCTTTATATTCACCTCCTTAGATTTATTCCTTTGCACTGCCGGCACTACTGCTGATTAGCAATTTTCTGCTCTGTCCTCTTCCTGGTTCACAGAGTAGTATCACTGCTTAAACTACAACCCATCTGCCTACCAGCAGCTATTTCTTAGGAGCACACCTTTTTCAAGTGTCTTTCCCTTGTTGATAGTCATGGAAGAGGCCATCTCATGAGGAAGGGAGCCCCCCACCTGCTAGTTTTGCTTTCTTCCAGATTCAGATTCATGCCAAAGAAATTTTCTGATTGGATTTATAAACCTACACACAGAGACACACACAGACACACACACGCACACACAAGTGTTCACAATAAAATTCTCATTCATCTGCACCAGAAGGGTTTCATCCTATTCCCAGGATGAAAGGAGCATAATTTACTTCCTGTCATGAGAAGTGTCAGGAAAAAAAAAATAGGAGATCATCCCTAATTCAAAGCAACAAACTTGGTTGAATATTAGAAAGTGAAACCCAGGCATTTAAGTGATAAGAGCTCTGAAAGCTCTCTGGTGAAAGTGATGGATCTGTCAGTTTCTCTTTCTCCCACATTCAGTCCTTTTAAATCATAAGATTTTCCTGTACCATTTATAAAAACTTTCTGAATATTGATAAGCTTTTATCTTAAAACACACCAAATGAAAATCTTACTCATGTCTATTCAATATACCCAGTAATGTCAGAGTGACAGATAATGAATCCAAGGACAAAATAATATCAGAACATTTGAACCTCCCAGGACTCTCCATTATAGATCTCAAAGCAGCCATTTTGGGGAGAAAAGAAAAAAGAAACTACCAGCACAATCAAGTGAGTGACTGTTGAACAGACATACATCAAAAGGTTTCAGGCAATCTCAGAAGGTCTCAACAAAGACAATGGGTTTTTAACACATTGCAATTGTTAATTGATCAGGTACTGGTAATCTGTCTCACAGGTAACCTGCATCTGCATAATCATTCTGTCTTCCTCCCACTTCCCCTCCACCCCAATTTAAATCCTACATCAATTTAGCCACTCCATGCATCTGATGAAGCAAGCTGTGCTTTTTAGTAAAATGTGTTAGGCGGGAAAAGTACTACCAGACTCCTGATTTTTGTTCTGTATATGTGTATATATTATGTTGATATGATATATGTGGGCATACCTGTGTGTAGTGCATGGATATGTACATGTATAAAAGCTATACCCATTACCGAAACTGCCTAAAAGCCTTGTTTGGGTGTTTCCTCCCTTCCCTTTTGGCCTCCAATTTCAGCTGCACAAAAAGAAACTTCCTGCTCGATTGGGGAAGGCAGATATACAATTGACCATTAAGTAAATTAGCCATTTGGCATGCCCTGACTTTCAGATTGTTTGGAATGGCCAGCCCTTCTTGAGAATGCTTTTCTGCATTTAGGAAAGACCTGTGGCATTCTGTCATTTCATGGAGCCCTGGCCCTCCAACATCTTATTTTCAGCCAGAAAAGTCTAATAAAAAGCTTTCCACATCAACTGAGAGTATTTAAAGTGAGGGGGGAAAAGGGGGGGGTCCTCTTTAAGACCTAGGTTTGCTCAGAAGTGCAGTGCATTTATCTTTGTTTGTGAAAAGTAGTACTATTTTAAAAGGCATTAAGCATGAAGTGATTAATCAAATGGCAAGAATAGGCCTTTAGGGTGCTCTGGAGAAACACAATTGAGAAATGATGCTTTCTGCTCTATTGAAATGCAAATGCTGCACACAGCTCAGCCCCTTCATGGAAAAAAAAGCAGCATGTTATTTGTTTCTGGGAATACCTGATTCAATTTTTTTTTTCTTTAAGCATTAAGGTGGTAAGGTAGAAGAAGTATACTTCTTCAACTAGAGCAATGATATAATAATTAACTGAAAGATGCTTGAGGAAGTCACAATTCCAAGCAAGCAGGCAACAAATTGGTTGCCTTTGTTTTACATTAGAGATCTTACCTTTTATATCGCTCTTTTTTATTAGCTCAGTCTTCCAATTTTAAGGCAATTGAATATTTTTCAGAGATGAGGCTGACAGCTGTTAAAAGCCATGAGTGACAATGATTTCATTTTGTTGATAAAATTAGAAAGAATTAAACAGAGAAAAAGGTCTTTTTAACCTTTGTTACAATCCACTCTCAATTCAATTAAAGCCCCTAAATGCAACTATTAGAAGTCGACTAAATGACTATGGAACTTGGAGTTTATGCTTGTCATGAGAAGAAGATAATAGTACTTGTGAGACAATTTTCACAGGTACAGGAAATAAATCTGAGTTTGGAATGCTCACAAAATGTTTAACCTATTGAACTCATTCCAATCCTAGAGGAAGGAAAACTGGCTAAATGAATTCCATGGAATATTCTGTGGAATAATCTGCCTCACACTGATTGTTGGGATCATTTATTTTGTTAAACTTATTAGAAGGTGCAATGCTAACTTTTACTAGTACATTTAGCCTGCGGTCATCTGTTCTGATTGGCAATACCTCTTACAAAACTCAGACACAGGGAAGCTTTTTCAGCACCTGCTACCTGACTTCCTTTCAGCTGGAAATTCCAGTGACAGAAGCTGAGCTTTTAGTCATGCAAAGCATGGATACTGCTACTAAAGCACAGCTCAGGTGATTGCCACATAAGATGCACATAGTTGCCAGATAGTATTAGTCCCACCTGCATCACAGAGAAGGTAAATTGGCTTCACTAAGTGCCATGCAGATCATGACAGGTTCAGAGGCCTCAGGTACCTTCAGTGACACACAGTTTCCTGGAAGAGTGCAGTCCTAGAAGACCCCGTACATGCACTGAAATATCCAAAATCTCCCAATTGTTGTGTCTGATACAACCATCTTTCCCAAATGGGTACTTTCCAAGTCATTTGACTACAGTGTCTATCACATGCAACACAACCTTTAACGGAAATGTAGCTTTGCTTCCCTTTCAGTTCTTTCACAGAGGCATATGAGTGTTCTATGTGTTAAGAGAACAAAAGCATGCACATAAATATCAAGCAAGCCTATGTGCAACTTGGGCAACTTGTCTGTAGATAAAAGGGTGAAATTTTGTATGATAACTTTTTCTTTTCTCTTAGTGAATGTGGAAGAATTGGTCAAAGATGCATATCTGGTGCATGCTTTTCAGCTGTAAGTGCATGTCATTCCCAACATATTCATAGAATAGATGATGGGAGGCAAGTATATACGAGCTGCTGTCTCTCATTTGTGCAGAAAATGATGAACAGTCTTTGGTAGTAGCATGGAAACTCAACTCTTAATTATTGTTGCGGATTCATTTCTGCAAGAAAGAAGGATATAACCTGTTTTGCTGATCTATTTCTGATGACCTTCCATTCACCTGCAATCTGACACTCTGCCCCTTATTTATTTAGAGTGGGGATCTTTAAAATAAATACATGTCATTTTGTGATCACAGTCTTTCATCCTACAATCAGTGATCAATTCTGAGACCAAAAGCAGGGATAGTCAATAGAGTAAAATATTCTTCTTACTTGATATCTGTGTGTAAAATAATACCTCTGATAGCTACCCTAAAAGGCCTTTATTATTTATTCATTCTACTATGTTTTCTAGTGTAGTGAATGTGCAGATGGGGCGTGAGAAATCTTTGCAGACAGATGGTCTTGCATTTGGGGAAACAAACTTGTGTTATCTTCCTGGTTGCTTTAATGAGCTGATTCTGTTTAGGGGGCACATAAGAGAGGGAATTTCTCAGCCTACTAGATCTTCTGTATTTTATTTGCATTCACCAAGTGGAACAAATCCTAAAATGGCTAGTGTTCAAACAGTCCTTAATTCTGCAAAGTGAAAACTTGTGAAGATTTTGGAACCACCAATAATTCTGGAGGACTGCTTCACATGAGACATACGTAGAATACAAAATACTCCACTAATTCAGGCATAGCTACTTTGCAGCTGTTTTCGTCTTCAAGGCCTGCTCCTGTTCTTTTCTTCACTTATGACTATTTTGAAAGAAAAGACTGTCTTTACCCATACATGTCCTGCACATTTTCATGAGAACGGTTCTGACCTTACAGAGATTATGTTTCACCCACATTAATATGCTACTAAGAAATGTTTCTTTGAAATTGTTAAGAGTTCATAAATTCAGAAATGTATTGTGGTAGGTGATATAGCATAGCAGTTGAGAAAATGAACCATATATCAAGAAATTTAGTTTGAATTTTGCTTTCACCATGAACTAATTAAATAACTTTAGGCAAGCATCTTTCAGTTTCAGGGAATCTCCGCATGAGGACTATCCGATAGTCTGAGAGCAGTTCCAAGTCTCTCTCAGCTACATTTGCATGGTTAAGACAATTTATTCTCAGCTCAGTTATTGTGCTGCTGAAAATGAAGCAAAATCAGTATTTTGTTTGCAGTGGTTTGAAATCTGGTATTTCCATACAGCTGGTTTCCATGTTGGATGGAACTCCTGCTCCTGGGCTCTGGGTGTCCTGGCAGGTCCTTC
Organism: Candoia aspera; assembly: GCF_035149785.1. Lineage (NCBI taxonomy): Eukaryota > Metazoa > Chordata > Lepidosauria > Squamata > Candoiidae > Candoia > Candoia aspera. Next base: position 102,842,175 of record NC_086154.1, on the reverse strand, counting down.
ACAGGGAGTAGTGGCTCAAATTGCTTCATTTCTAGCATTTTTGGATCAGTGGCAACAAGTCTGGTCATGCATCAGCTTGAAACTATTTCTGAGAGTTTGGGGAGTGAAAATGATACTATTTGATAAATGATAAAAAGAAAATGATAATCCTTCCTACAAGTCTACTGACAACCAGGCCACTACAGCTCAGCTTATAAAGCAGAGTGGACTATAAAATAGTCAACCAGGTGCCATGACCTGACAGTCCCATTCCCAGTAAAAGAAGTTGGACTATATAAGATCTAAAACCGATCACAATGTCTGTGTGTATCTGGTGAGTTCCAATAAACATGAAACTGGTCACACACTGCCTCCTCTTGGTCAGTAAGTAGCAAAAATGTATACTATAAATTTAGCTGGGGGATAGGGGGAGGGTGCCTCAAAGCCAACGACAGCCTTGACCGCAAAGTGCTGTTGGCCGTCAATCATGATTGGAGCAGGAGGAGGAGGTTGGGGATGCCAGCGGGAGGAGTGGTGGACAGGCTTGAGCAAGCTGCAATGGAAAACAGGGTGCAAGCATTTCAAATTGTGAGGCAGGTCCAATTTAACAGTAACTGGATTGATAAGACCAACAACAGGGAAAGGACCAATGAACTTGGGAGCAAGGCTTTTAGAGGGTTGTGGTGACTTGATAAATTTGGTGGATAGATACACCTGATCCCCAATCTTGAAGTCGTGTTGCAAGGAACGATGCTGATCGGCTTCAAACTTGTAAGCAGCCTGGGCATCAGCCAAAGCTTGTTGAATCACCGGCCAGGAATCAGACAGCTTAACAGCCCAGTCCGATGCAGAACATGTTTGGGAAGGGGGTTTTGGCAGTTCAGGGATGGGAGCAAAGTCGTGACCAGAAACCACACGAAAAGGGGTTTGCCCGATACTTTGATGGACAGCATTGTTGTAAGCCACTTCAGCAAAAGGTAGTAACTCCACCCAATCATCCTGATGGTAGTTAATGTATGTTCTAAGGAACTGTTCAAGAGTGGAGTTTAAAATCTCAGTAGAACCATCAGTCTCAGGATGGGAAGACGTGGACAGCGCTTGTTTGGTGCCAATCAATTTTAAAAATGATTTCCAAAACTGGGAAGTAAACTGTCCTGCAGTCACTGACCAAATGGGAGGGGCTACCGTGGAGGCGGTAGATGTGGAGGAGAAATAGGCGCGCCAATTGCGGGGCTGATGGGATGGATGCAAATGGAATGAAATGTGCTTGTTTGGAAAAAAAATCTTTTACAACCCAAATGACAGTTTTCTTCCAACTGGGAGGAAGATCCACAATAAAATCCATAGAAATCTCATCCCAGGGACGGGACGGGCTGGCCACTGGCTGTAGAAGCCCCTGTGCTTTTCCCCCCTTATGTTTTGACATGGCACAAACAGGACAGGAAGCAACATAGTCTTTTACATCACATCTCAAGGTAGGCCACCAGAATTGACAATGAACCAAATGCAATGTTTTGACAAAACCAAAGTGTCCAGCAAGTTTATCATCATGGGAACACTGTAAAATCTCAGCTTTTAAAGTTTCAGGCACATAAAGGTGGTGTTCCACCCATGCCAGACTGTTTTCAAACGAAACAGTGTCTTTATTAGCTAGCAACCAAGTGTCAGATTTCAGCGCCTGGAGAAAGTCCTTCCGTAACTGACAAGGAACTTGCACTTTCCACTTCCCAGACTGGGCTGGGGGCGGGGTTCCCTGCACTCAGGTCTGGCTCCGAGTGACAGCAACTAAACCCAGTTGTGGTTCAGTGAGAACAGTCCCAACCACATCTGCCCCCCGGTCAAAATCCGGAGGTAAACATGACAAAGCATCAGCCAGAAAGTTTTTCTTTCCTGGGATAACTTTTAACTGGAAGTTGAAATGACTGAAAAACTGACCCCAGTGAATTTGTTTAGGACTGAGATGCCGGGGGGTGCGGAGGGCTTCCAAATTCCTGTGATTGGTCCAAACCTCGAAAGGGCATTTAGTGCCTTCAAGGAGGTGATGCCAGGCTTCCAAAGCAGCTTTTACAGCAAACGCCTCCTTTTCCCAAACATGCCACTGGCGTTCGGTTTCAGAAAATTTCCTGGACAGATAAACGCATGGTTTTAAGTGATTTTTAGAATCTCTCTGTAACAAAATAGCCCCAACTGAGGAGTCAGAAGCATCAACTTGGACCACAAAGGGCCATTCAGGATCGTGGTGCTGTAGAATAGGCTCAGCAGTGAAAAGGGATTTCAGTTTTTCGAATGCTGCCTGGCATTCAGGCATCCAATTCAGCACTGCTCCAGGATGTTTTACCTTGATTGTCTCCCTCAAGCCCTTGGTATGGAGTAAATCAGTGAGCGGCAAGGCAATCTCAGTGAACCCCTGGATAAATTGGCGATAGTAATTACTGAACCTGAGGAAACTTTACAATTGCCTCCAGGTGTGGGGACGTTCCCAGCTTAAAATCGCCTGAATTTTTGCAGGGTCCATTTCAATGCCCTTGTCAGACACCCTATAGCCCAGATAGTTAAGTTGGGTTTTGTGGAATTCACATTTGGAAAGTTTGGCATAGAGTTTGGCATTTCTAAGCTTGCGTAACACCTGTTTGAGGAGGTGTTCGTGTTCCTCCTCAGTTTCAGTGTAAATCAGAACATCATCTAAATAAACCAGGACCCCTTTAAACAAATGATCATGTAATACTTCATTAATCAATTGCATGAAGACTCCGGGCACCCCTGCCAACCCAAAAGGGAGGACTTTGTACTGAAATGAACCCAGTGGGCAATTAAAAGCAGTTTTCCACTCATCCCCAGCTCGTATGCAGATGCGGAAATAGGCTTCGCGAAGATCGAGCTTGGAGAAAATCTTGCCCTTAGACAAATGAGCTAACATGTCCTTCATGAGTGGAAGAGGGTACTTGTTGAGAATTGAGATGGAATTTAACTCTCGATAGTCCGTACAGAGTCAAAGTGTGCAATCTTTCTTTTCCCGGAATAGCACAGGGGCCCCAACTGGGGAATTTGCAGGTTCAATAAGCCCCCTTAACAGATTTTTGTCAATAAAGTCTCATAATGCCTCAAACTCCTTCTGAGTCATTGGATAAATTTTTGGCTTGGGCAATTGAGCATTGGGAACCAACTCTATTGCACAGTCAGTTTTCTGGTGGTGGGGTAGCTGATCTGCTTCCATTTCCCCAAAGACATCTGCAAAGTCTTGGTATCGATCGGGCAAGCCTTCTAAATGTGCCAAACTAGGGCGCAGCATGGAGATCGCAGCCCTTCCAACCCCCGCACGTGCAGCTCTCTCTGCTGTAGGAGCTTGGTAAAACCTATCTTTAAAAGTCACAGTTCTGTGTTCCCAGTTTATATATGGGCTTCAATAGGTCAACCAGGGGATCCCCAGAATTACCAAGGGATTGCCAACAGGTGCTACTATGAATTTTAAAGTCTCATGGTGGCTGCCCATTTGCATTGCAACAGTTCCAGTGAAATGGGTTCCCCCCCCCCGCTGCCGTTGAACCATCCAACTGTGTGAAGATCAAAGGCTGCTGGAGGGGGAAGCTAGGCAGGTCCAAAGCAGCAACCAGATCAGGGTGAATTAGACACCTGGAACACCCAGAGTCAACCAAAGCCCAGACCTCTGTAGATTTTGTGTGGGAGCCCAATTTCACTTTTACTGCTAAAGTGGGACAGTCAGCACTCACCATAGCATCCTCACGCCCATCCTCCTCCACCTGCCCACAGGCGCTTTTCATGGCAGGTGGCTGGCGTTTCCCACCTGCTCCTTAGAGTCACCTTCAGCCTCTCCCAAGGAGTAGAATACTTCCTCAGCATCAGCTGCGCCCTTGGCTGCTGTCATCCACCGCAAGGCAGGGGGCGATTTGGCCGGTGGCTTGCCCGCTCGATCTCCAGCCTTGGCTTTTGGGCAATCAGCTGCTCGATGCCCTTCCTTTCCACATCGGAGACACTGACCCCTCGTGTAGCGTTGATCTCTCTCCTCATCCCAGGCTCTATAGCTTGGCTGGGGAGCAGTCACAGCACTTCGGGGTGTCCTCGTGGCGGGTGGTCTTTCAGATCTTCTAGCTTGCATGAAGGTATGCTGAATGTGCTCAGCCTTGCCTGCCAGACAGATCCATTCATACAATGACTCTGGGTCGTCTCTACACAACGCCCACCGTAGGACGTCTCGGTTGAGTCCCTCTTTAAACCGTTCTATTAAGGTTGACTGAGACCAGTCGGGGATTTTCCCAGCTAGAGCCTTAAACTCTAGGGCGTAATCAGCTACAGACATTTGGCCCTGGGTAAGATCCTTCAGCGCCTTCTTAGCTCATGCCTTGGACAGAGGCTCCTCAAAATGCAGCTTTAACGCCCCCATAAAGTCCTAGAAATACTCAAGTGCAGGGGAGTCAGCCTCACTTAATTGAACATACCAGTCAGCCACTTGACCCTTCAACTTGGTGGCAATGGCAGCTATCTTAGCCTCTTCGGAAGGGAAGTATGCTCCAAACTGCCCCATGTAACTTTTAGCATTGGTAAGAAAGAAAGATAACTTGGTTGGATCCCCATCAAACTTGACAGAAAAGTCTTTCACCCCCACTCCTGTTGGAGCAGAACCGGTGACTGCTTGAGTGTTTGGGCCCCCAGGTTATGGTAGTTGTTGCTCTGCGGGGTGGAGATTCATCCTGGAGCCGTCTCTGGCCTCGCTCCGCTGGCGGTCCGGATGGGAGGATGGGGGATGGTTGTGTGAAGCTGGGATCTTCTCCGCGCCTCCCCTGCCCCCCCAATGACAGACAGGTTTCTTAGCATGTACTCCATCAATTCTATTTTGGCCTCCATCACTCTTAGCCTTTCAGGGGTTTGAGATTCCTCCCCCCCCCCTTGCATGTTAGGCTGTCTCTCTGTTGATACCATGGTAGATTCTACATCTGGGGTCAGCAGGAACTGATACTTCCAAGATGCCTGGGATGTCCCTGGCTGGGGTTCTCCAACTTCATCCCAGGTGATCAACTCTGCGGGTGATTCACCAGTTGCTCTGGTTCTCCCCCATCATCAGATTCCTCCACCTCAGGACTGGAACTCGATTCCACCCAGAAATCTGAAGGTTCTGGGGTGAGGCTCAGTTCTCCGCTCTTGACCGTCAACTCGGGCATCAAGCTAGCCATCTCCTCAAGTCCCCCGGTCATAAACTTGGCCATCGTTAACTATTTTCCCTCACAAGAAACTAATTTTGGTAGGACCTAACAGTACAATTTTGGTGATTCTCAGCTTTATGTAATGGTTGCCTATTCTAAAACACTATCAGACTCATGAGCAGGAATTCAAAGATATCTGATTTATTAAAGAATAGTATGCAGGATCACAGAGAAAGCTGAGAATGATAAAAGCGTGCCAAATGCAAACTAAAAACCCTCGGTGCAAATGAAATCCCTCCCCCCATAGAATCTTCCCAAGTTCACAATCCCAGGTGCTCCTAATGGTTTCTGATGGTCTGCGGGAAAAGTCCTTAAACAGAGAACATAACCCAAATACATTCCATTGTAATGAACACAGATACAGAGCTTGGTACAAGGTTTCACAGCAGCTCCCTCCCAACAGAAATGCATGTCAGCACCATGGCATGTGAAACGTTACGATGTATACTGTACATTGAAACAGTGAACATGACAGCTCCTTATGCCAACAAAGCTTGGATCTCTAGGATGGCCTTTCCAAATCTGCTGAGGGGTTCTTAGAGTTGATGCAACACATTTCCAAGGCATCTGCTTAGGAAAAGTTGCCTGGTACATTGGAAAGAGTTCTTTCTCATTGTTCTCCTTTATTCTGCTGTGATCAGCTCTCTCATGCTGTATCAAGTCTAATTCTGTACATGCAATTTAAGTGGAATATTGATGAAGAGGTTTGTGTCCAGAATCATAATAAAAGATAAGGTTAAGCTTGTTTAGCATAGAAAAGGCATAATAGGTGGAAGAAAATATTTCAGTTCTTTGGTTCGGATTATTAGATCCAAATCTAATGGTGAAAAAATTATAAGAAAAAGGATCAAATATATCATTGGGAAATCCTCCTAGTGGTGTAAACTATTTGACTGCAGAACAGACTACCTCAAAAGGTGATCAGCTTCCATTATTAGAGGTGTTTCAGCAGAGCTAGAATGGCTTCCTATAAAAAACGATGTCGTTGATTTGTCTTGACTCCACAACCTTTTCATCTCTGTGGTTTTATACATCCCATTTGGATGTTCTAGGTAATGGAACTGGGGCATATTCAAAGTAAGTCTTCCACCAGAAACTCTGGAGAGGGGGAGGTGTTCCCACTTACAAAATATGATTATTTTTCACTTCCTTTTTCATGGCTGAATAAAAATGGGAAACAATCTGGAAATGCCTTGGGTTACTGATAAAACAACTTTAATTTTTTTGTCTCATTTATTTATTTATTTATTTATTTCTCTTTTGCTGTAGATTACTTTTTGGTTCATTGCTTTCTTAAGTGTACAGTCTGAGCAGGGCAAGCAGGAAGACCTGGATCTGCCAACTAGCTTGGGGATCCAAGAGTGGTAGACAGTCCTGGGGGTGGTTGGTGGTTCGAAGACACTCTCTCTGCCTTTTAGTCTTAGTTTTTCTCTTTTAACTTTGTATTTTTAAAAACTTTTTATATGGTTTTATATGGTTTTTAGGATCTTTTATTTGTAAGCCACCCAGAGTCACTTCTGTAATGAGATGGGTGAGAGCCAGTTTGGTCTAGTGGTTAAGGTGCTGGGCTAGAAACCAGGAGTCTGTGAGTTCTAGTCCCGCCTTAGGCATGAAGCGGGCTGGGTGACCTTGGACCAATCACTTTCTCTCAGCCCAACTTGGTGCAATGTAGACTAGCCTCCTTGTGGTGCACCCAGGGCAACGTGACTTATCACGGCTAAATTAAAAAAAAATGAGATGGGTGGTGTATAAACTTGATAAATAAATAAATAAACAACATAACATAAAATCTTAGAAGTAATAATAAAAAAACCTCCTGCCTTTCAAGAATACCATACCCAGCCAGGTATACCCATTCCAAAGATAGGGGTTAATTTTGATCTGATTTTATGTGCAAGATAACTGTTGGATACTTAATCTTCCATCTGTCTTCTGTTTTCTACCACTATTTCCTGTATACAAAAAGTTAATTTGATGGATACTGGGAAGTTCCTTAAACACCAGGAGACTTCACACTATTTTTTCCCATTAAGTCCTTACATTTTTGGAGGTGTGAGATAACAAATATGTGGAATGGAGCGTTCCACTAATTTGCTCTAGAGATTATTTGTGGTGATTTCCTCTGTGGCCATAAGATTGCTATTCTGTTTCTGAACCAAGAATAGGACAATACAGAGGGAGCCACAATGACTTTTTGTAAAGAGAGATGAACAGCATTCATTCATAGTCTTCTCTAAGTAGTATTATCTTGAAAGAATTGTCTGAATTACAGAGGGTGAGTTGCTAGTATCATTTATCTAAAAGCATAATCTTTCCCAATCTGTTGCTCTCTAGAGGGTTAGGGCTACCACCTCCAAAATTCCTAGCCATTATAGGCAATAATCATCTCAGGTATAGCAGACTTACCACTTCCTCTAGCTATAAACTCAGCTAGTGAATACCAACAGGACTATAATTAAAAGAGCACTACTGAGAATGAAGAGGAAGATATAAACGTATGAGAGACTGGACACCTGACTTCTGCAGAGGGATCTATCAATGCAGCGTATGACTGGTGCTTTCCAACACCCTTGTTCAGTCTAATGTGGTCTCCTTATAAACAAAGATTTAGCAATGTTCTGAAAAAACACTAGACCATTTTTTTTTAAAAAAAATGTGGGTTTAACTAGGAAAGAGAAGAGTTCTGCCAGCTGTATGTTGCTAGTTCTGGGTACAAGTTTTCTGCTGCTTCTGTCAGCAATGGGTTTCCTACAGTTGTACTAGTTACTGTTTTTATTAATTTGGGAGAAGAGGCACCGGGTCATTCCAACTACTTGCATGCACTTGACCATTCCACAGCCTATACTTATATGGGCTGTCAGCTCCAACCACTTGTTGTTAGCACTGTCATTCCCTTGCAGAACTAGTCAGAGTTTTCTCTTTATTGTTGCTTCCTTCTGCTATGCCTCATGCCTTTCCTCTGTCAGCCACACTATTTCTGGACACAGGTTTGTGCTATTTATCACTACACCCATGTTCCAAAATAGTCCAAATGACAAATAACAGGCATATAGCCTGCAACCTATTAGTTGAGCAATTGGATATTCAGTCTAACTATCTACCTACTCTCACTGATCCTTACCTTGTGCAAGCCACTTGGTGTGTGGATGTGGTTATATGTGCACACATCAAATGTAATCTACATGTCTTTTTGCCTTAAACCCATGCAGATGACCAACTAATCCCTGAAGGTGAAATATCAACCCAGGATACCTTGCTGTTCTGTATCTTCCTATCAAGGCAGAATAATCACACATCAGTTCCTCTCCCCTGTTTTTTAACATCTATATGAAGCCACTAGGAGAGGTCATTCAATGATTCAGGGCTCAGTATGTTGATGATACCCAATTGTACATTGCTACCTTAGGCCATGAGGGAGATGCTGTCAACGTCCTTTCCTGATATCTAAATGCTGTCAGGGTCTGGATGGGAAAGGACAAACTGAAGCTGAACCCTAGGAAGTCCAAATTGCTGTTGATACATCAGGTTTTCTTTTGCCATCAGAGTTCTTCCTTGATGGACAAGCACTATTTCCCATGGAGCAGGTCTGTGACTTGGGGGTCCTTTTGGAGTCATAATTCCTTCTGGATCAGCAGTTAGAAGCCACAGCCAGGAGGGCTTATGCCTAGCTTTAGCTGGTGCACCAGTTATGGCTGTATCTGGAGCAAGAGGACCTGGCTATACTAACTCATGTCTGCATCACCACCTAGTGCATCACCTAGTTAAACTGTTGTAATATGCTGTATTTGGGGCTGCCTTAAAGAGTACTTGAAACCCCAGTTCTGCAGACCTTGCATTGGTTGCCAGTTGGTTTCTGGGCCCAATTTAAAGTGCTGGTTTTGGCCTATAATGCCATGTATAGCCTGGCATCTAGATAACTGGAGGGCTACCTACTCCAGCCACTACTTGCCCAATCAGTCAGATCTTCTAGGGAGAAATCACTGTGGATCCTACACTTCCAGGAGATTTGGGGGACCAAAGCAAGGAGGAGTTGCCACTCTGTGACAGTGCTGACATTGTGGAATAGCCTCCCTCTGCCAATCAGGTAGACACCCTCTTTGCTGGTGTTTTTTTTTTTTTTTTAAAGAAAACTTCTGAAAACTGGGTTATTTTGGAGAGCCCTTCTCTGAGTTGGTGTTGCCATTGTTATTTTTTATTTTTACGGTATTAGTGTGTTTTTTTCTTTAATGTTGTTTATTATTTCTATTTATGACTGTCAGGTTTTGGGGTCACACCATGGATGTTTTAATTTAATTATTTATCTTAATTAAGCTGCTGAGAGTCTTGGATTTTGGCAGGATACAAATATGTTTAATAAATAAACTGATAATATGAACTTGTAATATTAATCATCATTCTGGGCTTTTTTCCACCTTATACTGGGGGAAACTTCGAATACATACAGTATGATGGGCCTGCAGCCTTCTTCTGATCTCATTCTCTTTGGGTTGCATCAAGAACGTAAACAATTTATAATACAGATAGGAAGCCCTGTTTGTTTGTTTGTTTGTTTGAATTTTAAAGAAAAAGGAATGATCTAAATACATGATGATCTGGTTTAAGAAGATGCTCAACAACAGAGGAAAATGTGTAGTGCAGTGTATGGCTGGTTCTGCTGAAACAGCAAGAGTCTGGAAGCATTGATGGACAAACTCTAGTAAACCTGTTCCTCATCCATTGACCAGCGTGACACGGTTTATGGGAAAATGAAGAAAGACTAGCAATGCTGTATCCTGACCAGAATAATAATCAGATCAAAGGATGACAGGGTTTTAAACCGGCTGGTATTTTTTTCTTTGGAAGATGCAGTTATTCAGTAATTTTGTGGTCACAATGGCACTATTTTGTTCCTGATAGGTCTTGAAATGTTACAACCTAATGTGTAACTGATGTGTAACTCATGCAACAACATGAAGGTTACTGTGTAAATGTATGGGAAAGGTGATGCTTAATTATGTGGCAGAGCAAAAGGTGGTGATGAGGCATCTGTTCAGGAAGAGAAGTACATGCCTACCTGAGCATGAAAGGAATGGCTCATCTGAACTCTGCAGGGAGGAAGCTTGATTGTTTATTGCACTTTGGACATATGGCACTATTCTAGAAAACAGTTCAGAACAATCTTCACACTACAATATGAACAAGATGCAACAAGCCCAACCTTGTGTATGCAATTCATTGGTGGATGAAAAATTGTTCATTTGTGTGACCATCATTATGGAAAGAAGGTGTGTTTCCATGGATGTGTCTTTCCATATAACTTGGCAGGTTAGAGGCTTATTTTCATGTACACTTCCAACTTTTTTTTCGTAATGTCCTAAGGAAAAACCTTAGTACTGAAATGCTGTTTGGTAGGGCTGTGCAAATTATTTGGAAGGATACATTGGGAAGCAAATGCAGCAGCTTCAAGGAGGCCTTTTGAAGACTTGGAGTGCTAGCTTTGAGAGTCTCCCTGTATCAAAGAACATTCCCTTTTAAATGGTTTGCATGGCCCTAACTTTTGGGATCTCCCCAAACTATAGTGCACAACTACTTTCAATTCTTTGATTGTAATTGGATCAATTAAACTTGAGTTGTCACCGCTTTTTAATCTGCATATCTACATTATTTTACAGGCAACTAATACAGTGCTTCCTTTCACTCTAATATATTTATAGTAAGAAAGCCCAAAATTTAATTCCATGTGAGAAATAATCTAAATGCACAACCTCATACATACACAGCTGTCTGTTTTCATCCTGATCCATTTTTTTAAATGGCACTGAAAAGCCTGTTTTAATGTTCTTGTTTAATGCCTGCTTGTGGAACAGTTACTTTTTTTTCCCCCTTTCAGATTTGGTGTTGATAGCTTATTTGTCTGGATAACACATCTATTTGATTGCTGTTATGTGCTGTAAAAGCATCTCAGAAGACACATAACATTTAAAATGAGACACAGTAACCTTAATCTCAGGTACCTGATAAGACATGGGGAGATTAGTACTCTTTTGTTTCTAGAGAAACACAGCCTCATTAACCACAAGTGAAAATACTTGATTTGTGTCTAACATTTGCTTGGATTTGAGAATAATTCTGGCAGTTTATAGTTGTATATATTTAGAGGGGATCTGGTTGGTAAAGATTGCTAAGAGTGTAAGTTGTTGGTAGCAATAATAGCAGTAATTAGGGCTCCAGTGCCTGCTTTGCAAAAATCTAGGCCACCACTCAGTGGCAGAAGAGCTGTTCAAGCTTTCTTTGCTGCCATCTAGTGGTTGCCCAGAATGTTATAGTCCAGATATAATAGCCCTTGCAGCAATAGCATCCACAAATAAATTACCCAAAGTTGGTGGCATAGTTGACTTGATGTAATGGTATGTAGGAATGACCTTGGGAGATGGCAGGAAGAGCTGCAGACTGGACAACTGTAATGCAAAATGTATCTCAGTCCACAGGAGGAGCGGGGGCATGGGAAGCATTTCAGAAGGGATCCTCCCTAGTTTTCCAGACAGTTAAAGGAAAGGAGGGGAGGAATACTTTCAGACTTGTAAGATTCTGTTAATGTAACCTTACAATAAAGATAGAGCTAGTATTCATTGTTGTGCTTCTTGTCTGGACTACCTCAAAGGGCTAACAGCCCCTCATCCATTTCATCTCTCACACTCGCATTAGCTATTCTTTGAAAACAACAGTGTTGGAAGAGGGTCTGATTACCTTTAGAATTGGGATGCACTAAGTTGAAGTAGCTCATTTTTGCTATGGGATGGGAGCCCCCATGAAATCCTTTGGTTGATGGTGAGTGAGAGCGCTTTCTTTCCCACACTCACAATCTCACCCAAAGCATTTCTGTCACACATTCACACAGCCTTCTCTTCACTTCACTCTGCACTGGAGAGAATACTGAAACCCAGGTTGTTCAAGAAGATAATCAGTTACTAATTTAGCTAGGCTGACTGTGTTGATTTTATTTGAAATTATGTGTGCGACTGTTTCTTGTTTTCCCTATATTTTGCTTTTGCAGTAAATTCTTTTTTGCATCTTTACATCTGGCTTCATTGATTTAATAAATACATTCTTATTCAAAGTTTCCATACCTGCAAGACTGCATGGTTACATAGCTACTTCTTGTGTTTCAGGACTGGCCCAAAGTGTATTAATGTTTTTCATTACTGGGTTGTGGGTAGGAAGATCCAAAGTACCTGACTTCCTGGTTTTCTAGAGCCAGAGAGATGTTCTTGTTAGAAGGGCTAAGAACGTAGGCATCCGTAGAAGTCACAGTGACATCAAAAAGATATTGTGTTGGGATGCCGTTGCACAAATGGTGCAAGTATGTAACACATCACTTGTGTGCTGATATCATGGCACATGCAGTGTCACTTGCCCCTTCCCTCCCCACGAGTGTCTATTGCTAAGATCTACCCAGCGGGACAGATTAGGAGATGTCAGGAGGTTCATTTTGACTGGTGGCAGTGTATCATATGGGGAAACTCTTGAAAGAGAGGAACTGCCAAGTAAGTTTTTACACTGTCCCTCCCCCCAGTTTGTAACAAAGGGTTCCCACCTCTGCTTTTGTTCAGTTCATACTTGGCCAGACGTATCATGAATACAGATAAAATATTGAACATTTAATACAGCCTTTCCTTGGTTGCATTTCTTTTACAAGCAACCTTTCCCAGCTGTTCAAAACGGAAACAGCCCTTTATCTACCAAATCCAAATAATCTAGGATAGCTAGAGTTGTTTCTCAGAGGAACTGTAATGGTTTCCCAACCCACAAGGCTTTGCTTCAGACAGATACTGTGACTGTTCTTTCACCCTATTATCTGCCTGGACTTTCAGCAAATGTTATTTGTTTGTCAAAACAGTACCGTCAAAGGGCCCCGTGTTCTTAATTAAAACCTTGACCCTCTTCTAACCCTCTCTGGGAAATGCTCATTAGTGAACTACTCTGCTGCAGGCTGCCGAAAATTTGGAGACAGCACTATAAACATGGAGATTCCAAAGTGCCTCACGTAAGACTAAGTAATTTCCTTCTGTGAGAGTCAGAAGATGCTCGCAAATTTGATCATGGGGTGAGCAGTTCACAAAATTCAGCCCCAGGATTTCAGGGCTGTTCACCTGGGGAGGGGGCTTACTATAGGAAGGATGAAAAAAGCTTATAAACAGATCAAGAAGAAAACAGTGCTTCCTCTTTCAACTAGTTTATGGGGGACATGAGGGCTGGCTAAGGCAAGAAAACAGGCCGTTTGGCTTTCTGGCTGGCTCCCAAATTAAATGAATATAATGAACTGAACTGTTTCCTTGCACTCATCATCTTTGTATGTGCCCAGCTATTAGCAGTTTACAGAGATGGGCCACAGCCGCATTAATGTGCCTGCTATTTGACTCCTGCTATTCTACAAAGAAAAATACATACATGGTGGAACACTCCAGCAGAAGTTCATCTCCCAGGAATTCTTTTCAGTCCTTGACCGCAGAAGCAACGAGACTCCATGGTAACAAGAGACGATGCTCCATACATGCTACTTTCAGATAATGCTCCAGGTCAGAGATCTATTCAGTTGAGTGAAGTTCCATTCAAGCAGAGGGGAAAAAAAAAAACCCTCCTTGTTTCTTAATCTCTCTCCCAACCTCCCGAGGCTGCTTTCCCCTTCATTCCTCCCTACCTGAGATAGGGGATTATTTACCTATACGTTGACACTCTTAAAATGCTCTGTCATCTGTCAAAAACTTATCTGTCTTTCACAAAATCCAGCTCTGACTCAGCTGTTTCCAAAAATATCTTCCAGTCGTATCGTAACAGCTTGCAGCTGCTTTTTAGAACTGAGGCATGAAAGGAACATGATAGTGCCTGCCTGATTAGAAAGCAAGATGAATGCAACATTTTGTCCAGGTAAAACGTGGGCATGCTTTAAAATTCTGCTTTTTGGTGTGCTAATCTATGGCTGTTGCAGGCAACGCACTGGGACCTGCGAGTCCTAGTTCTTCAAAGAATCTAATCAGATTCAGCACTTTCTGCAGCTGTAGCACTAGAACAATTCACCTGAGGGAGGAAGAGGTGATAAGGCATGTCATGAGAGGGGCAAGGATGTCGCTACACATTAATACTTGTGGAGGTAAGGCAATTAATCTTAGCTTATTCACCTTATTGATAAAGCTGTTCATATCGGTAATGCTGTAATGAGAATCAACTCTGCCTACTACAGAGATGAAAGCATTTCAGTATTTCATTCCTAGTGGACCCACGGTGGGATAATACCAGCTGGCACCAAGTACCATCAAGCCTGTATCTGATATCTGATACAAAACCCACATTGGCTACTTGAAGGGCAAATTATATTGGGAATTAGATGGTGGGGGGAGTTTGTCTTTACTGTTTCTGCTTAAAGGTTTTCAACATTAGCGATCATGCTAATTTTCGGAGTCGCCTACCTGGGGCGGAACTTGAAGACGCTATTTTTCAGAAGCTCCAGTTCTTGGAGACGTGATTTCAGACATTAGTGCTGAGAGACTCGTACTCGACACCAAGGCCATTGGCCATGGAACTTGTTTGGCAGCCTACAGAGTACTCAAGAACACACAACAAATGAATACGGTTAAACTTTTTGGTCTTTTTTCTTGGAGGAGTGGACACCTTAAGATAAATGGATCCCTAAGGGCACCTGAACCCCTTCCCACAAATCAAATACCGAGGCAGCCATCCATCCCCATCCATCCTCCACTTTTACCCACTCAGTCCAATGATGTCCCAGTTTTGCTATTCATGCCTTCTGCAGCTTTTCAAGGCCAACAAAATAAAAATAAAGTACAATCCCCAGTCACAAGAAAGATGCACATGATATCTCTCAAAGTTTCAGCTTGTCTTCCATTATATTTACCTTACAAATGAAATCATCAGGAAAGGTCCAAAGTTTGGTACTACCAGTGTGCTAATGACAGTGCCATCTAGGGAAGTTTTTTTTTTTTTTTGTGCTAAATCAGTGTCTGGTGTTGTTAAAGTATATTGTAAGTTTAATTCAGACAAGACTCCTTGAAGTACAGACCTCATGTGTTTCCTTGCAATCGGCTCTGAATGGGAAACAACAGGACAGGACTTTCTGAAGATGACCCCTGAGATTCCTTGTTGCTAAAGAACTAATTGGGAAGCCTTCTGTTCATTTAACTTTGGTGTCTGAAGTCCTAAAACCATTTCCAGGCATAGATTTCCATTGGAAACAACAGTGTCATGTTCACCGTTTCAATGGTCTGAATACATCGTAACGTTTCGCATGTCATTTTCCTGACCCGGGTTTGCTGGAGGGAAATTTCCAGCCATGCCAGGCTGTAATCTGTTTACTGCACTGTGGAATGTATGTTTGGGTTATTGCCTCTGTCCAAGGTTACTTTCCCAGGCCGATGTGGGTAACGGTTGCTAACACCTGGGGAGGGGATGGTTGCTAAGAGGGAGCGAGGGTGGGACTGGATTTGAAGCGAGGGTTTTTAGTTTGTATTTGGCGTGCTTTTGCTCATTCTCAGCTTTCTTTGTATTTGCATACTATTCTTTCAATAAATCAGTTATCCTTAAGCCCTTGCTTGTGAGACTGAGTCCATTAGAATAGGCAATCATTACATAAAGCTGAGAATCGTAAAACCCTTATTCTGCTAGCCCTTATCCAGTGTCACCTGTGAAGGGGAGCGCTAGCGAGGAACGAGTCGGGATTGAAAGAGATGGAGAGCGAGGCATTGAGCGAGGGGGAACCGAACTCCACAGTGGTCAGGGCAGAGAAGGTACCCTGTAGCGATGCTCTGGAGGGTCGGGCAGAAACCAACCCCAACTCGAAGGAGATGGAGGGTCATCCAAAAGTACCTGAAATGACCAGTACTTCGGCTGGTGACTACATTACATGGGATGAGGAATTGGTCACCGGGGCGGCTCAAGCTTCCTGGAAGCGGCGGTACCCGCTGTCACCAACGGTGGTCAGAAAAGAGGCACCCGAGGGGTCACCCACTCCTGACCGTATAAAGGTGTTGGAGGCAAAATTGGATTCGGTTGAATTCTTGCTGAAAAAACTGTCAATGGGCTCCAGTTCACCCGGAAAAGGAGGGGAAGGATCCCCCCATAGGCATTCCATCTCCCCGGCGCCCCTACTATCCCCCTGAGGGAGAAGCAGGGTTCGGCATCGAGGAGAGGAGAGGGGCCCAAGGGTGACAATTTCGAGGTCCCCTCCAGCGGGGAGGTGCTCGCTGGGGGCTGTGTCAAGGGCTGAGCGACCAGAAATTGGAAGAACCCCACCGTTTACAGTAAAGTTCGACGGGGACCCTACCAAATTGTCCTTCTTCATAACTAATGCTAACAGTTATATGGAGGATTGGGAACAGGGATTCTGGTCAGAACAGGGCAAGATAAATGCCATTGCCACCAAGCTGAAGGGGAGGGCAGCCGATTGGTATGTGCAACTGTGCCAATAGGATGCCCCAGAGCTAGAAGACTTCGAGGAATTCTTATGGGCGTTACGGCAGCATTTCGAAGACCCGTTAGCTCAGGAAAGAGTGAAGAGGGCATTGAAGGGACTGTATCAAGGGTCACGCTCCGTGGCAGATTATGCGCTGGAGTTTAAAGCGCTGGCTGGGAAGGTGGAGGACTGGTCCCAATCCACCCTGGTGGAGATGTTCAAGGATGGGCTGGAAACGGAGGTTCTGAAGTGGGCTCTGGGGCGTGAGGACCCGAAAACCCTGTATGACTGGATTCAGCTAGCAAGCAGCGCCGAGCATGCCTTGGAGACGTTTACCCACCGTAGATCGATGAGGTATGGGAGAATCAGTAAAGGGTCCCACACCTCGGCTCCCCCAGGGAGAGCCAGTCAGCGAGCCTGGGAGGAAGAGAAGGAGCGACGCTATGCAAAGGGGCAATGCCTGCGGTGCGGAAAAGAGGGGCACCGAGCGGCGGCGTGCTCAAAGAGGAAGACCGAAGACCGGGGGGAAAAATCATCTGGGAAATCTCCGTCTCTACCAAGAAAGATGAAGGCGGCGTTGGTGGAGGTCGAACCGGAGGAAGTCCCTTTCTTCGGAGATGAGGAGGAGGCTCCTTTTGATCAACCGGTGGGAAACGCCACCCACCTGCTTTAAAGGGCACCACTGGGCAGGTGGAAGAGGAAGGGCACGATCACACTTTGGTGAGTGGAAATTTCCCTACCCTGACAGTGAAGGTGAAATTAGAGTCACGAACAAGAACCGTGGAAGTGTGGGCAATGATTGATTCGGGGTGCTCAAGATGTTTAATGAACCCTGATGTAGTAGCTGCCTTACAGTTGCCCACATTCCCTTTGAAACGACCCATGATCTTCACCCAATTGGATGGATCCACGGCGGGGGGGGAAACCGGCAATGCAGTCCACAGGGATGGTGGCATTGCAAATGGGAAGCCACTGGGAAAAGCTGCCTTTTGTGGTAGCACCTGTGGGGGGTCCATTGGTCATTTTGGGAATGCCTTGGTTTGTTCAGCAGAACCCACATATAAACTGGGTTCACAGGACTGTGACTTTTGCAGATGGATTTTACAAAGCGCCGGAGGGGGATGAATTGGACAGCGGTGCAGCGGGGAGGGCGGCAGCAACAACCCCGCACTTCCTTGCTGATCCGTTAGAGGGGTTGCTGGAGCAATACCAGGACTTTGCGGATGTATTTGGTGAAAAGGAAGCGGATCAGCTACCGCCGCACTGAAAAACTGACTGTGCCATAGACTTTATTCCTAATGCAAAGTTGCCTAAGCCAAAAATATATGCTATGACCCAGAAAGAACTGGCAATGCTAAGAGAGTTTGTGGACAAAAATCTGGCTAGGGGCTTTATCGAACCGGCCAATTCCCCAGTGGGGGCACCCATTCTATTCAGACCAAAGAAGGATGGAACTTTGAGATTATGCACAGATTTCCGTGGTTTGAATGCAGTCTCAATATTAAATAAATATCCTGTCCCGTTAATCAAAGACATGTTATCACATCTGGCAAAGGGAAAAATATTCTCCAAGTTGGATCTGAGGGAGGCATATTTCCGTATCCGTATAAGGGAGGGGGATGAATGGAAAACTGTGTTCAATTGTCCTCTGGGCTCTTTCCAATATAAAGTGTTACCTTTTGGGTTGGCGGGAGCACCTGGGGTTTTTATGCAATTAATTAATGAGGTCTTGCATGACCATTTGTTCAAAGGGGTCTTGGTATATTTGGATGATGTATTAATTTATACGGAAACAATGGAGGAGCATGTAAAGCTGGTCAGACTAGTGCTCAGCAAGCTGAGAAAAGCTGAACTGTATGCTAAACTGTCTAAATGTGCTTTTCATAAAACTCAAATTGACTATTTAGGGTATAGAATTTCAGACAAGGGTATTGAAATGGACCCAGCTAAAATTGAAGCCATTCTGGTGTGGGAGGCGCCACGTACATGGAGGCAACTCCAAAGTTTCCTTGGTTTTACAAACTATTATCGGTCATTTACCAAGGGGTTCGCAGAAATAGCTTTGCCCCTCACTGAGTTGCTTAAAACTAAGGGGCAAGGCGACACACAGAGATCAAAAAATCTGGGGGCTTTACTGAAATGGACGCCTGCATGCCAGGTGGCTTTTGACAAGCTTAAGAAACTATTCACAGCAGAACCCATTTTGCAGCATCCAGATCCTAACAAACCATTTGTGGTACAAGTGGATGCCTCTGATTTCTCAATTGGAGCACTCCTGCTACAGGCAGATGAATCGGGATGTTTAAAGCCTTGTGCTTATCTCTCCCGCAAATTCTCTGAGACTGAGAGGAGGTGGCATGTTTGGGAGAAAGAGGCTTTTGCTGTTAAAGCTGCTTTGGACACTTGGTGCCATTTGTTGGAGGGAGCTACCCACCCTTTCGAGGTTTGGACTGACCACAAGAACCTCGAAGCACTCAGTGCACCTCGTAAGCTCAACCCAAAGCAAATCAGATGGGCTCAATTCTTCAGCCGTTTTGATTTCAAGTTGAAGTTTATCCCGGGAAAGAAAAACTTTCTAGCTGATGCACTATCCCGCAGACCCCAAGATTCCAGTTCTGTGCCTGATATCGTAGGGACGCTGTGGATGGAGCCCCAACTGAGTCTGGCAGCTGTGACCCGCAGCCAGACTCATGCACAGCAACCGGATGCTTCACTTTCACCCGATCCGGGACGTTTGCCAGTTCCCACAGACTTGCAACAACAGTTTCTTTCCAAATTGAAATCTGACACTTGGTTGCAAGCAAACTTACACAAGGTTACTTTTGACGGCAATTTTGCTTGGAAAAATAATTGCCTCTATGTGCCTGATGCTTTGCGCAAAGACATTTTGCTACGTTGCCATGATGACAAACTGGCTGGGCATTTTGGGTTTGTTAAAACACTCCATTTGGTTAGGCGCCAATTCTGGTGGCCAACAATAAGGCGAGATGTTAAAGACTATGTTGCCTCCTGCCCTGTCTGCGCTGGCTCCAAACGGAAGGTTGGGAAGCCCCAAGGGTTGTTGCAACCAGTGGCCAGCCCCTCTCACCCCTGGGAGGAGATCTCTATGGATTTTATCATGGATTTACCTCCAAGCCAGAGGAAAACTGTGATCTGGGTTGTAAAAGACTACTTCTCAAAACAAGCCCATTTCATTCCATGTGCTTCCATTCCCTCCGCACAACAACTAGCCCGCCTCTTTTTTGTACATGTGTACAGGATCCACGGGAGCCCCTCCCGTTTGGTGACTGACAGAGGCACACAATTTACATCACAATTCTGGTGGGCTTTTATGAAATTGGTGGGCACCAAACAAGTGCTCTCCACTGCGTCGCATCCTGAGACTGACGGATCTACAGAAGCACTTAATTCCACACTGGAGCAATATTTGCGTGCTTTTGTTAACTATCAACAAGATAATTGGGTCGATCTCCTACCCTTTGCTGAAGTCGCCTACAACAATGCAGTGCATCAGAGCACTGGTCGGGTGCCGTTCCTCACTGTCTTTGGGCACGATTTCGTACCCATTCCTGAGCTTCCTCAACCAACCGCTCCTCCTACGTCCCCGGCAGACTGGGTAGCACATCTTGGAGACTCCTGGCCGAAAATAAAACAAGCTCTTGCGGATGCCCAGGCCACCTACAAACACTATGCTGACACCAAACGGGCACCTCAACCACTTTTTCAAGTTGGGGATAAAGTATACCTCTCCACGAAATTTATTAAATCACCCCAACCCTCAAAAAAGTTGGCACCCAAATTTGTGGGCCCATTTCCTATTGTTGCCCAAATTAATCTGGTTACTTTTAAGTTAGACTTGCCTCATAATCTTAAACGTTTGCATCCTGTTTTTCATTGCAACTTACTCAAACCTTTCCATCAATCTGACCGCTGGCATCCACACCCCGCACCACCTGCGCCTATCATGATTGATAGCCAACAACACTTTGAAGTCCAAGAAATTCTAGATTCTCGGCGCCTTCGTTCTGCATTGCAATACTTGGTCCGCTGGAAGCATTTCCCACATCCTGAATGGGTGGCTGCTCAACATGTTCGCTCTCCTGTTTTAGTTACTCGTTTTCATGCTGCCTACCCTATTAAACCTGCTCCTTAACTCTTCATTTTCGTTAGGGGGGCCAATATGTCATGTTCACCGTTTCAATGGTCTGAATACATCGTAACGTTTCACATGTCATTTTCCTGACCCGGGTTTGCTGGAGGGAAATTTCCAGCCATGCCAGGCTGTAATCTGTTTACTGCACTGTGGAATGTATGTTTGGGTTATTGCCTCTGTCCAAGGTTACTTTCCCAGGCCGATGTGGGTAACGGTTGCTAACACCTGGGGAGGGGATGGTTGCTAAGAGGGAGCGAGGGCGGGACTGGATTTGAAGCGAGGGTTTTTAGTTTGTATTTGGCGTGCTTTTGCTCATTCTCAGCTTTCTTTGTATTTGCATACTATTCTTTCAATAAATCAGTTATCCTTAAGCCCTTGCTTGTGAGACTGAGTCTGTTAGAATAGGCAATCATTACAAACAGAATAAACATAACTGGACATTTTAAATCTTAAATTATCTTGTAGCCCATATATAATTTGGAGAAGATATTTATGTCCCAAGGCATTTTATGCCTATAACATGCATTGATGTCCACTGGATTTCAGTAAGGGTTTCTGATCTATTCCTGCATTTGTAAATTAGGTCTACATTTTTTAAAAAATGTTCTTGTTTACCTGCTATATCATGGTCCTGAATATCATCAGCAAAAAAAAAAGAATTGATTATGCATTCACAAAATTTCTTTTACTTGGTTTTGAGGATATCATCTCTCCAAGCGTGTAGAGTATTTTTTTTTCCTGCAGTTTCCTTTTGATGAAGTGCCCCCCCTCCCTTTTTTTAGGTCTTCATTTTGGTCCTGCCCTGTTCCCCCAGTGTCAGAGAAAGTTAGCCTCCAGGCTTGAATTACAGCAAGTCTTGCTTAGAAAACACACCATGAGATTTTATGGCTCCAGGGAAGAGGCTGTTACTGCATTTTCCCCACTCTTTGGGATTTCTTTTTCAATATAGCCTTGTACTACCATTTTTGCACCCATCTTTCTGCTAATAATTTTGGCCTAATAAAATTTAATAAAGCTACAACAAAAATTAAGCAACTGTAGGAAGGACTCAGTTTCCGTATAGTGACGTTATAATGCAGTGGACCAATTTAGAACTGTTCTGTTTATCACACCCCTCAATTTGTTTCCTTTACATTGTGTAAACCTTAATGGCCTGAAGAGTTCCTGTGTTGGCTATGGGCTGAAAGAGGTCCTACTGGATTTGTGCCTTTTCCTTTTTGCTAATCTGTTTCTGATTTCTGTAGAATGTGATTCAAAGCAGAACTCTGCACCTTCGGCTCCATTCCATAGCAGGCCGGAGTTCAAATGTCATGTCTGAAAATTGAAACAGGGGCCTCTCTTTTTTCTATAAAACTATGAGCATCAGACTCAAGCAGCTTCAGTCTTCGGTTTAGTTTTGAACTTACCTCTGCCTTGATTCTATACTTATTGCCTGTAAAGGCTGCATTTTTTTAGTGTGTGTGTCTACCACATTTAACTTGTAGACAAGGGTAACTGGACTCCACTTCTGGCTCAAAATTACTTTCCCACTCATAAGATCACTGCCTTTCCTGCTACGTTTCCAGTATTTTAGGTAAATTCAATTTCTCTTTCTTATTTGTTTGTTTGCTGAGAAGAGGGTAATCTTGCCGGGTAGAGACAAGTATGACATTAAAACTGCTTTGTTTTAATTTGGGATGCCAAGAAATATGAGAGATCATCCCCAGCAGACCTTGGGAGCTGTTTCTGAGATCTTTGTCTAAAACTTTATCCAATATTTTAATGGCCAAGAAAATGTATGTTTCTCTCCTCCTCATCAAATATGGAGCCACATGTTAGCATGCCTTTCTTGCAGCCTGTTCTCACTGCATCATCTGTAAACTCTACCCAGAGTAGTGTTAGAGATGCTCTTTCAAAGAAAAAAGCTGTTGTAACCTATGGTAAACACAGAAAAGCAGTTCACACACTAGCTTTGACCTTGAGCATTATAGCCCCATTGAGAGATTGCTGCCCAGGGGACATGTAGAATGCAAAGATGTGTGCGCTCATACCACTTCATTGCTGATAAAGGAATAAGCGTGGAGGAGCTCACCTAATTCACTTTCTCAGCAGCACTTACTGGATCAGGAGTAAAGCACAATAATACATTACACCAAAAACATAAGAAAGCTTTTGCTGTCCTACCCATTTTTCCCTTCTCTGTCCCATAATACGAAGCAATTGCTCTCCTTTTAACAGGACAATGGAGGAAACTGTGACGTCTAGAGCAACACAAAGAAACAGAACATTCCAACCAAGGAAAAATGTTCCTGTGCTACAGTGACTGTCAGTGGTGAGTTCAGAGCCCGGGACTGAGCCAAAGTTGAGGAACTAAGCCCAGGGTAATACAAGGGAAGGTTGGTTCCTGACTCATGGGCAGCTTGGTGGAAGCAAGGGATTATTATAAGGACAGGGTTTTAAGCTGTAATTCTAACAGCTCACCACATGGGGGTAATAGTGTAAGAAACCCAAGGTCCCTCCCAGTTTTAGCAGACCCAGGGATTGATGCAATATGTCAGATTCAGCTTCTTCAAAGCGGGAAACAAAATAAATCTGGTAGTGATAAAAATATGTAAAGTGACTTTACTCTGTAGACCCTTCTCTGCTTCCAAGAGAAGAGAATAAAGTATATATAGCTCAGGGTTGAACTGTGGAGTCCCTGGTGGTCTGTGAGCACCAAGCACCAAGCTCAGAGAGCACCAAGGACTCCACTTCTCTGCTTTCCTATCACTTAACAGCAAAGTATACTGGTACTTTGTACAGGTTATTGGAAGAAACCTAAACCCCTGTGGCCTTGAAGCAAATATTCAGAAACCATTATGAATACTGAACAAAAAGGACAGAAGCACTAACATTGTAAGGAGAGCACCAGCTCCAGTCTTCCTCTTTACTGAGGCAAGCAGTCAGGGCAGCAGAGTTAACATCAGCATACCCTTTCATCAACTCAAGGACTGGAGGACAGCACGTTAATGAGAGTGCCTGGCTGTTGGAGAACAGCATTTTAATATGGTGAAGCTTTTAAAGACCTGCTTATGGCCAACAACTGGGAGAAGAGACTGAACCATCTGATCTTTTCTGGGGAGAATAAACTTGCCAAGCAAAGAAGTGATGTTGCTGTCATTGATGATTTTGCAAGCTTGAAGGCAAGGAAAAGATACTCGGCACAGAGATTCAGCAAAAGTGTATCCAAGAAATTGAAAAGAAGAAGAGTGTAGTGTGGTTGCTTTTAAGCACTGTGACTTTGAGACAGATGTGTCAAGGGAGGGATCAGCCTACTGTGGACATTCTAGGTGGGTGGGTGGAGGCTGGGTGCAGGGTGATGATGAGCTTTGGCTGGCCTACATTCTGTCCACATGATTATCTTTGCATGTACATGTCAAGTTAACTGAAGAATAAAGAAATACGGTTTGCTGAAATTGTGGAGACTCTTTCCATGACCATCTTGGCAGTTTGGGTCATCTGAAAGGGCAAATGGCCAAGGCCTGGTAACCGAAAGCACGCCAGGAACAAAATATAAATGTCCTAGTGGCAGGTGCAGCTGGGCTGGCTATCATTTGAGCTCATCTGCAGTCTCCAGTTATACATAAATATAAGGGCTATATGGGATAGTGAGGAGCTCCATACATCAAATCTGCCCTAGGTTGTATCAAGGTCAACTTCTAGTAACTTCATGGACTGCTATAAACTTAGTCTGGATTATTGCTATTTTTATCATCTTTCCCATCTATTTTACAGTCCTGAGGTTTATGGTAGTTTCCAAATACTAAGACAAATTTAAGAGATACCTACAAGTATTGTTGTTGTTGTTGTTTATTCGTTTAGTCGCTTCCGACTCTTCGTGACTTCATGGACCAGCCCACGCCAGAGCTTCCTGTCAGTCGTCAACACCCCCAGCTCCCCCAGGGACGAGTCCGTCACCTCTAGAATATCATCCATCCACCTTGCCCTTGGTCGGCCCCTCTTCCTTTTGCCTTCCACTCTCCCTAGCATCAGCATCTTCTCCAGGGTGTCCTGTCTTCTCATTATGTGGCCAAAGTATTTCAGTTTTGCCTTTAATATCATTCCCTCAAGTGAGCAGTCTGGCTTTATTTCCTGGAGGATGGACTGGTTTGATCTTCTGGCAGTCCAAGGCACTCTCAGAATTTTCCTCCAACACCACAGTTCAAAAGCATCGATCTTCCTTCGCTCAGCCTTCCTTATGGTCCAGCTCTCGCAGCCATATGTTACTACAGGGAACACCATTGCTTTAACTATGCGGGCCTTTGTTGTCAGTGTGATGTCTCTGCTCTTAACTATTTTATCGAGATTTGTCATTGCTCTTCTTCCAAGGATTAAGCGTCTTCTGATTTCCTGACTGCAGTCAGCATCTGCAGTAATCTTTGCACCTAGGAATACAAAGTCTTTCACTGCTTCTACATTTTCTCCCTCTATTTGCCAGTTATCAATCAAGCTGGTTGCCATAATCTTGGTTTTTTTGAGGTTTAGCTGCAAACCAGCTTTTGCACTTTCTTCTTTCACCTTCATCATAAGGCTCCTCAGTTCCTCTTCACTTTCAGCCATCAAAGTGGTATCATCTGCATATCTGAGATACCTACAAGTATAGTGTTCTAAAATAGAAAATGCAATCTCATGTCTAGGCTTCTATCAACGCATAGCTATCTGAAGCTGGACACATCTGGCTGTAGCTTCCAAGTAATCTTCAAGGACAACCCCAGGTAGAGTACACTGCAATCATCCACTTGTGAGGTGACTAGGGCATGGGTGACCATCTTGGGGTGGGGTGGTTTATTACAAACTGAGCTGCATTAAAAAACACAGCTGGAGCCCAGGGCCATTGAGGATCCAATAAACTAGTTTCAGGGGTGAGCACTGAGGGCTAGATGATGGGACAACTCTCAGATAGAAGCCTGAATGTCCCTGAGTGCAGCCCACCCACAGAGTCCCACCATATCTACACCTGCCCATCATGGCCTTGATGATACTGCCTGCCCTGTCTTCTCCCCCAAGTTCCTCCTAGCTTTCCCCTCCTGGGCTGCTCCTGCCTCAAGGCACTCTGCTGTGGTACCTAGCTGTTGTGGCAAGCTCCACCACAAGCCTCATCAAACCCCAAGCCTCACCTATTGCCATTCAGTTAAAATTGCAAGTGGTTGGCTGTCTAACAAAACCCAGGTCCAGCAGAAAGGCCTTAACAGGCTGATGCCCAGGGTGAAGGTCAAAGAGCAACAAGCCTGAGCAACCACAGACCTCCCATTGGAGTAAACAGACTCTGATCATGCCTTTGCTGATCCAGCTCCTCCTGCCCCACCTCAGGACACTCCTTGAGTTGCTCCCCATGAAGCAAAGAGCACCCTAGGGATCCAGGAAGCCATCATTTCCAACCTTAGGCAAACCTCCAATCCAGTCTGGGCAAATTTCAGGGGGATGGCAGATGCCAGGTGGGGCTGTTGCTGGGGTAACAGTCAGACCCAAGCCATGCTATTCCACAAGCCTCACTATGTCCAGCTGAGGGGACGCCACACTGCACTGAGCAGCAACCCTCCTCTCCAGAACCTTCCCCTGTCACCACAGTTTCCACATCAGCCCCTACAACGACTCCTTAGCCCACCACCTCTGCAGACTGTACCAGCTCCCACTGGAATCACCACTTCTGTCTCTGGCAATGTTCACCTGGGCTTCCAGAACCTCCAAGACTTCCAGGGCCCCAAGGGCCTCCAGGGTATGGGTATACTGGTAACTCCCTATCTTCTCTCGCACATTGAGTTCTGAAGATTTTCTAGTGAACCTACAGCAGAAGGGAGAGACGTAAATTGATTATCATGTACATCAAGCAGAATAGGAATAGGTAAGAGTTTGGCATCATCAGAAAGACACTGCAGTTTGTTGGAAGATAAAATTAGTTTATTGAGATCACTGTCCCCATCGATGATCAGCAGCACTGAAAGAGATTTTGGGGAGCCTCTTCTGAAGTATCCAGATTTATCACCATACATGGAGAGGCACTTTGGTCAACTACCAGCCAGACAGGCCATTTTTAACTGGCCACTCTTCTGTATGAAAAGCCATCAGATATTTGAGGACTGATATACTGTATCTCCCCTCACCTATCTCTCCTATAGGATAAACATACCCAGATCCTTTAAACATTCCTCATATGGCTTGGTTTCCAGACACTTCACTCCCTTGGTAGCCCTTCTCTGAAATTGCTTCAATTTGTCACTTTTCCTTTAAAACTGTAGTGACCAGAACTGGACACAGTACTCCAAAGGTGGCCTAACCAGGGCTGAAGATAGTGGAACACTTACTTCCCATGAACCTGATTTGTCTTCAATATGAGTGCTGTAAGTTTTTGGTAACATCTGGATGCAGGTGTTATAAAAGCTTTTATTCCCAACTGGCAATCAGGCAATAGCTCCCAACTATCATCATGATTAGTTGTAGCCTCATTCATTCACCCTCCTAAATTCATGCTTCACATACCCTGTATCTTATTAAATTAGGGTTTCAAGGCTGCCAACCTTAGTAGTAGTATCCACCAGTCCTATTTAACCTCACTGTGGGAATGAAATGAAGGCATGCAAAGTGGCTGGTAGAATGTGCTGAACATATGGGGTAATGAGGAAAAAGATCAAGTGTCTTGAGAGCAGAAGCTGACTTGGTAAGATTGGATAGACCTGATCTCTTTATCAGGAATGTAAAAAAATAACTTGATATGAAGGTTATAAGCATCATTTCCCCTTGTTGGTTGTTGTGGCCTTTCTTATTCAATTGAATGTCATGCCAGCAGTGAGTTGGTGCTTTTACAGCACCTGGATAGAGTGTTAATACCCACAGACTGAACTGAATGCCTGTTTAGGTCATTGCTTTTTAATCCAACCCTGTCTCTTTTCATCCCATCCTATTTGCTTGTTGTCACTGTTGTGTTTATGGTTTGCAGGGTAACCAGGTGTTAAAGGAACAAAGGGAGTTGCATGGGTGCAGAAAGATTTAAGCCAATAAAAGGTTTGTGCCAGAAAACACACGGACAACTCATACTGTCATTGCAACTTGCACTTATTTCTCTATGATGGACTATTGGAGACTCAGCAGTCTTGGCTTAATTAACCTGGGAAGATCAGATAACTGAACATTCTAACAGTGTTGTAAATGCAGTTATGGGTGCATCCTTTCCTTTGTTAATTAAAAACAAAAACATCTTCAAAAACCATTCAGAAATAGAGAAGTGAAGTTTCAGCCAGTCAATGTAGTATGGTGGTCACAGGTGTTGGACTTGGACCTGGGCAAATAAGTTTACCATGGAGCTCTCTCTCTCTTAGCCTAACCTACTTGAGAGCATTATTGTTGTGGGGCTAAAATGAGGGGAGGCCCCCCAGGTATGCTGTCTTAAACTCACAGGTGAAAGGAAGGATATAAATATATACATTATGTTTTCACAAAAACAAACCCAGCCTCCTTCTGGATATAGACACTATGCTTTTCCCAGAGTTCAGCTCAAAGACTATATCTTACCAAAAGGAAAGGTTGAAAATGTACACATGAACTATGGAAAAGAAATGTGGTTTCATTCCACTCTGATTATTCTCGAAATGCTACACTGTTCTACAGCGTCGGTTTACTTCCTTGGGGCTCTTGTTATTTGGCAAGGAGAGATATGCAGGGCTTTTGTTACTATATAGATTGTTGAGGGCAGATTTGTGATTCTGCCCACCTGCCTGCCTTTCCCCCCCTCCACCCCCCGTGTGAAAACAGCAGCCCCCTTTCCCAGAAACAGATTGCCTTACAGCCTATTGGTCACCTTCATCAGTTTCACACGCCTGCTTGGCCAGTGATGTCCTTAGATATTAACTCCAGACATTTTTCTACCAGAGGCACCGAATAAAATTCCAGGCCAATTGCAGAATTCAACCAACATGGTTAAATCCTATATTTTGAAGCATATGCATTACCATCTAAAGAAATTCTCTAAGACTATTAAGCCCAGAGTCTAAAATGACCTAACTGCACTATTGAAAGAAACTCAGCAGGAGCTGCTTTTGCTGATACAAGTCCTGCTGGTGAGCTCATATCCTCAGTTTCATTAGTTCATTAGCTTGATGGGGTGGCAGTAGCAGCTAATTTCTAATGCATAAGACGCACCAAGTGCAAGTCTTTTATAAAATACTTATTGGAAAAGGTCCAATTGCAGAGAGTTTTTATACGGCTGATAAAGTCTACTCTATGAAGTTTCCCTCACCTGCAACTAACCTTTTCAAACGAAACAAGAAGATATTTTCCTTCAGGCAGCTGGAGCAAAAGCAACCTTGAAAGATTTCTAATTTTTGGTGTTGAAAATCAGCTATTTCCTGTGCTGTATATTTCTCTAGAACATATATTACATTCAGTTTCAACCTCTGGAAATGCACATAAAAATGACACCCTTTGGACACAATCAACACTGGGAAGTATTCTGGAAACTTACTTAAATTGTTACAGCAGAAGGAATTCTAAATCATGGCAGTGCATTTAGATGACATTTTTGTGGTTCAAAGCATTAGATATCCTTGGGCTGACCATTCATACATAAGATTAAATATTCCCCAATGACTTTATGAGTACTTATATAACTTTGGTGTCAATAGGTTGGTCCTTGTGCATTTCATTAGTGAACCTTTTATTTTGCTTTTTTATTTATTTATTTATTTATTTAGGCTTCATAACTCTGATCTAATGCCTTGGCAAAGACATACCAACACTTTCTCCAGTTGCATGAAAATGGGCTATTTTCCTTTATCATAATTAAGCCTTACTTTATATCAAGGGCATATCCTCATGGCAGGTTGCTCTATCATGAGTATAAGCCACCATTCATTTGGAGAGTAAGATTGGACCTTATCATCTTCTAGTTACTTCCAGACCACTGCAAATGTGATATCTGCCCATGGTTTCTGCTCTGAGTTGAAAGTAATACACACCCCTTTTATGCTGGCTCAGACTTTGCTATCCCGTTTTCTTGATGGGCATTATTTTGTTATAGGTAAATTTCTGCAATTTGATTAGCTACTGCACAGAGTGGTAGGAATGACCCATCACTTATAAGTCAGTGATTGCTGCTCTGTGGCTCTCAAAATAAGGTGTGCTGCAGGTATTATAAGATATCGGAACCTCAAAAGCATCGTTGTTATAACATTTGCTTAATGTATAGAGAGCCAGTTTGGTGTAGTGGTTAAGACACTGGACTAAAAACCGGGAGACCGTGAGTTCTAGTCCTACCCTGGGCATAAAGCCAAATGGGGGACCTTGGGACAGTCACTTTCGGGATGGATTAAAAAAAAATGTGTAGAATGTCACTGGTTTGAAACCGGAAAGATTTTTTTAAAAATTACTGTTTTTCTTTTCTTGAGTGCTCTACTTTTCCCCATTTTTATTTATTTGTGAATTTGTTTATTTATGGAAGTCACCAGAACACAGCTGAAAACATTTTTCAACTATGACATGCTTCTTTCTCAAGTGTCTAGAAAAACAATGAAATGTTGCACCAGTGGGGATACACACACACACACACACATACACACACACAGACATACTGTATATATAGAAAATACATAGAAAAGTAGGTAACTCGGGAAACGAAAAATAGTTTGTTTTTATTGTTTCTGCTGGAGTTTGAAGCAGTGCCATGTCAGGCAAATGTTATAACCACTAAGCTGTTGCTTTTTTTTTTTTTTTTAACAATAGCTGCGACAGACCTTATTAAGGTGAATTAGGAAAATGGAAGAAAGGGATTTTTATTTTAAAGCTGTTTTTTGTCTCTGCATATACACACATTTTGATTATTTAACCTTGTATATATAAACGTAATTTAGCAAAATGTTATATATACAATTTTGTATCTGTATGTGTGTGTGCACATGTATGTGTGTATATGCATCCGGTAAGAGCCACCCACAGAAAGGAAAGCAATTGGCAATTGCTTTCCTGGAACATTAAGTTGGAAGGGCACTACAGCAGAGGAATTGTCTAATGGGAAGCTGTGGCAGTCTGTAGTCTGGATTAAATGTTTTGCCAGCTGTTGCCAAAGTGTTTTAGTCCAGAGAGGTTTTCTTTAACCAGTTCAAAGTTAAGCCAGCATCAGCACAGGACAGGAACAGCTTAAAAGTGCAGTAGATACAGTATGCTCCAAGCCAGGCAATTGACTGTTCTGCTCAGTATTACTTACACTGACTGGCAGCAGCTCTTCAGGATTTCTGGCATGAGGTTTTCTCAGGTGCACTTGGAGATGCTAAGAATTTAACCTGAGGACTCTTATGTGCCAAGCAGACGATCTGCCATGAAGTACAGCATTCTCTAAGCAGAGGATCTAGTTGACAGAAGGACAACTATGTTAGTGTGTTGCCATAAAATCAACACTGTGCTTACTCTAAGTCCTCCCAGGGCTGCTCTAGAAGGAAATTCTTGAAAAACCATGATGTGATTGTCAGTCTTGAAAAAGCTTCCAGCTTTGTTACTCTACAGTTTATGTATGAATTTTCTTTAGAAGCCATAG
Source organism: Candoia aspera (assembly GCF_035149785.1). Classification (NCBI taxonomy): domain Eukaryota; kingdom Metazoa; phylum Chordata; class Lepidosauria; order Squamata; family Candoiidae; genus Candoia; species Candoia aspera. The sequence continues at coordinate 102,810,847 of NC_086154.1, read as the reverse complement.
CTCTTCATTTGCTGCCTTTAACATTTGTATGTTACATAAAATAGAGTGGGCGTAGATTAAAACATTAATCCAAATCCATATTTTAAAAAAGGTAAATTTAGGATTAGGGTTGAATCCTGTTGACTGCATCCATGGAATTAAGTCAAGTTGTCATTAGCCCAACTGAAGAATAATGTTCAAGCTTTCAGGTTTCTAAGAATTTTTTAGCTGATTAAAATTTCAGAAAAAAAAAAGTTTGCTTTTTGTGTGATTTGGAGATAAGTAAGTAGATAAGATACCTACATGGATAGAAGAAAAGCAGTCTCTGCTTGCAGATTCATGTCAAATGAAAATATAAAAGAAAAGGGGGGTCAGGTTTTATTTAATGTAGGGTGGATATGCCTTTCAAATCCTGTTTCTTTCCATAATTTCTGTCCATTCTGTGCAATGTATGAAGAAAATGTAGTCAGGAGATGATCTCAGTTTATGCCTTTGGTCACCATATTTATTTACAGGGGCAGAATTCTCCGCATAGTTCTTTCTTTGGTAGCAAATCATAAGAATGAATACAACAGTCAACAGAGACAACAGAGATAACATATTTGGGTCAGAGGATAGTACAGTCTGTTCAGAGACTAAGCAAGCAACCTGTTACTGACATTTAAACCAGAAGATTAGTCCTTCTACTTTTTCAAGGTGGTCAGCATGCAATTTTAAAACACCAGCTCTCCACCTTTGCCAACTCTGTATCACCAGGAAGGCCTTTGCACAGCTTTATCTGGTGTGCCAGTTGTGCCTTTTCCTGGATGAGGGGGCCCTTCAGACAGTCACTCGTGCCCTGGTCACTTCATGGCTTGATTACTGCAATGCGCTCTACACAGGGCTGCCCCTGAAGACCACCAACAACTTCAACTGGTCCAGAATGCAGCAGTGTGGACAGTGATGGGCAAACCTCTCTATGCTCATGTCACAGCTCTTGTCATGATCACCGTTGCGATGCTTGTGACATCGCAATGGCTCACATGACAATGCAGGGAAATGGGTCCTGGGTGGATTAAGGGAAAAGGCAACTAGGTAACAAAAGAGAGCAACAGGTGCTGGCAACAAAGTATCAACTCCAGCCGGAGGCACGGAAGAGAAAGATACAATGTTGCAAAGAAAGCAATTGGCAAGACCAGACCATGAGGCGCGCCCGAGCTGTCAAAGAGATTACGAACCTGATCACCTGGCAATAAACCATCACCGGCCAGGGAAGCAATCAAGGAAACACCCGGAGCACAGGAGGGCTCCATGACCCCTCACCTACCGGCAACGGAACCGACGGGGCTCAGGGGCGCACCCAGAGTAAGAAGGGGTGGAGCGCTGACCGGCGTGGGGTATTTAAATCCTGTTCTGGCGCGCTCCACTCACTCTCAGCTTTCTCAAAGGGCACGCATACTGTTACTCAAATAAAACCAGAACCTAAGCCTACACTAGCGCCTGTGTTTTTACTGGGTAGCAGGCAGAACCTGACATAAAGCTGAGATCACCAAACCAAAGTCGCCAAGCTCCACCGGACAAAAATTTTCCGCGGGAGAGATCAACTGGCGAAAACGGAACCGGGGACAGCAATGGAGCCAGCACTTCGCACCAGAGGCGTGAAGGATGGACCGCAAGAGGCAGAGGAGACCTGACAGCTGCTGGAGGCAGCGCACCTGGAATGGGCACCCTCCCTGCCCACACCACACCCCAGTTCCAGACCTGGAGCTCCAACCCAGACGGGAGAGCCCCGACGGAAGACGAAGTCGGGGACCAGCAACTCCTCACATGGGCCGGCGGAGCAGGAACCTGGACGGGAACACCCTACTCCACCTGGAGGCTCCGCTACCCCCCAAACGCCCGAGCAGGAAGGCGCAAGACTACAGACCGGACAGCATCTGGCAGCACCGACGTCGGATGACCAGGGCACGCCAGACAGGGTCACGGCCCTGGAAGCCAGGGTACGATACCTTGAACACCTGCTCCTGTCCCCGACATCGGCAGACCGGAGCACGCCAGACAAGGACACAGCCGTGGAAGCCAAGGTACGAGACCTGGAACATATGCTCCAGTCCCTGGCAACAATCGTAGGCGAGCGCTCCAAGACTGAGGCGGCACAGGGGGCAAGAGGGGATCGAGGCACCATACCCACCCCGCCAACAACCCCGAGCAGAAGGGGCCAAGCACAAGACTCTGTTGCAGGGCTTCGTGGTCCCAGGCCAGTGGGAGCCATCCCTCACCACCCACAGGTAGGGGTCCCACAAATTGGGAGGTTTGCCAAAGACTTCCCCATACAATTTGATGGGGACCCCACGAAACTGTCCTTTCTCACAAATGCGAGGGACTACATGGCCCAATACGGCCATTACTTCAGCACGGAAGCAGCCAAAATCTCGGCGGTGGCCACCAAGCTCCAAGGCAGGGCTGCGGACTGGTACGTACAGATGTCCGAGTCCAGAGCCCCAGCCTTGGCCAATTTCCATGACTTCCTAGCCGAGCTGAAGCATTACTTTGAGGACCCCCTGGCGAAAGAAAGGGCCAAGTGCACACTTCAAGTGCTTCGCCAGGGAAGAAAAACGGTGGCTGACTACGCCCTCGAGTTCAAGGTCCTCGCAGGCAAAATCACAGAATGGTCTGAGGCCACCCTGATCGACATGTTCAAGCATGGCCTCAACCAGGAGGTACTACAATGGGCACTCTACAGGGACGACCCAGCCTCCCTTCACGGGTGGATCTGCCTAGCCAGAAAAGCGGAGCACGCTCAGCGCACGTTCCTGCTCACAACCGCAGAGGACAAAATCCCTCCCAGCACAAGAGGACCAGTCCCACAGTCGGGCCCAACCTGGCACGCAGACCAACAACGGAGGCTTGCCTGCGGGCAATGTACCAGGTGTGGGAAGACGGGCCACCAAGCGGCGGACTGTTTCAAGAACAGGACAACGGATCGCCCACCCAGACCAACACCGAAGACGCTGCACAAGCCATCCAACCCCCCCAGACGTCTGACAGGAGCGCTAGCAACCCTGGATGAGGACGCGTATGCCTACCTCGCAGGGGACGCGATCGACACCCAAGAACAGCTGGTGGAAAATGCCCCCCACCTGCTCTAAGCAGTGCCGCTGGGCAGGTGGTGAAGAAGGGGCGCAACAACCCCAGGGTGAGTGACGATTGCTCCATCCTGGCAGGGACAATTGAACTCTCGTATGGCCCTAGAGCCATCGCGGTCGAGGCTCTGGTGGACTCTGGATGCTCCAGAAATCTGATCCACCCAGACATTGTCGCCGCATTAAAACTGCCCTGCTCCCCCCTCCCTAAACCGCTGGCGTCCCAACAACTCGATGGCTCTACAGTGGTGGGGGGGGGGACCGGCCACCCAGAGGACTGGAAAGACTGCACCCGGTATTTCACTGCAGCTTACTCAAGCCGGCAAGTGATCCCTCCCGGTGGCACCCACGCACGCCCTCCCCCCCCCCCAGTGATGATAGACGGACAACAACATTTCGAAGTGAAGGAGGTACTTGACTCCCGCAAGCGGCGGGGCTCCCTCCAATACCTAGTAAAGTGGAAACACTTTCCACACCCTGAGTGGGTCGCTGCCCGCGACGTCCAGGCCCCCGACCTGATCCGCACCTTCCATACCACCTATCCCTCCAAACCCGTGGCTTAACCTTCTCAAAGGGGGGCAGTATGTCATGATCACCGTTGCAATGCTTGTGACATCGCAATGGCTTGCATGACAATGCAGGGAAATGGGTACCGGGCAGATTAAGGGAAAAGGCAACTAGCTAACAAAAGAGAGCAACAGGTGCTGGCAACAAAGTATCAACTCTAGCCGGGGGCATGGAAGAGAGAGATACAATGTTGCAAAGAAGGTAATTGACAAGACCAGACCATGAGGCGCGCCCGAGCTGTCAAAGAGATTACGAACCTGCTCGCCCGGCAATGAACCATCACCGGCCAGGGAAGCAATCAAGGAAATGCCCGGAGCACAGGAGGGGCTCCATGACCCCTCACCTAACGAAGACGGAACCGACGGGGCTCGGGGCGCACCCAGAGTAAGAAGGGGTGGAGCGCTGACCGGCGCAGGCTATTTAAATCCCGTTCCGGCGCGCTCCACTCACTCTCAGCTTTCTTAAATGGCACGCATACTGTTACTCAAATAAAACCAGAACCTAAGCCTACACTAGCGTCTGTGTTTTTACTGGGTAGCAGGCAGAGCCTGACAGCTCTGCTTTGCAAGCTGCAGTGGTTGCCACTTTGCTTCTGGGTATGATTCAAGGTGCTGGTCACTACCTATAAAGCTCTACGTGGCATAGGGCCTAGTTGCTTGAAGGGCTGCCTGTCTCCCAGAGTATTTGCCTGGCCAGTCAGATCTGCCAGTTGGCACACTCCGGGTTCCTTCAGTTAACAATGCCATCTATTGGGACTCCAGAAGTGCACCTTCTCTGTCATAGTGCTTGCCCTCAGGAATGAGGTTCCCCCAGAGAGTCAAATGGCCCCCACCTTACTGGTATTTTGAAGATGCGGTTCTTTGCCCAGGCCTTTGGAAAAAATGATTGACACCCCTCTTCTCTTCTCTTCTCTTCTCTTCTCTTCTCTTCTCTTCTCTTCTCTTCTCTTCTCTTCTCTTCTCTTCTCTTCTCTTCTCTTCTCTTCTCCTCTCCTCTCCTCTCCTCTCCTCTTCTCTTCTCTTCTCTTCTCTTCTCTTCTCTTCTCTTTGTTCCCATCCAGGTTTGTTCTCAGCCATCTTAATTCTTTTGTGGTATTTTTCTGTAGTTTTTTTCACATGTTTTTTCTTTGTTTTTTAAATACTTTTAACAATTTGTAAACTGCCCAGAGTCATTGGGAATCAGGTGGCATATAATTTAAATAGATGATGATGATGATAATGATGATTACTACTGCTGTTATCATGAAGATGCACTGGGATTTCAACTTCCACAATACTCGGCTACACGTTGGGTAGCTACAGGGTGCCAGTTTGGGGAAGGACTTAAAACATAATAAAATGTAATCTTTCCTTCCCCCTTTCCCCCCAAAAGAGCAGAGACTCGAGATTTCTCACTATCATAACCCAAATGCTAATAAAACAAATAGTTCTTTGCCATAAAAATATGAGATAAGTGTATCATTTTTTGGAGGAAAAATGGATTGAAAACATTCATTTCAGTCCAACAATGAGAGTCGATTGATTAATTATGTGCTATCAAGTCAGTGTTGACTCTTAGTGACCCCATACATAAATTTTCTCCAGGACAATTTGTCCTTCATTCTGGTCTTCCCATGATTTATCCATTGCTGCTGCAATTGAAGCCATCCACCTTGCTGCTGGTCATCCTTGTCTCCTCTTTTCTTAATCTTTCCCACCTTTATACACTTACCCATAGAGTCTTTGCATAATGTGTCCAAAGTAAGATAATTTGTGCCTGGTCATTTGAGCCACAGGTGATCCATTTGATGATCCATTTATTTGTTTTCTTGGCTACCCATGGTATTTTCAGGTACACCAAAGTGGTATTTTCGAACACCAAAGTTCAAAAGCAGCAATATTCATTCTATACTGGGTTTTCAAAGTCCAGCTTTTGCTTCCATCGAGTGTCACACAGAGAACAATTGTCTGCATGATTCTGGTCTTTGTATATGTAAAGACATCACAGTATCTGAATATCTTTTCCAAGGCCTTCATGTTTACTTTACTAAGTGCTAGTGTGTGATAGATTTAACAATCAGAGTTAGGCACACCTAAGCTCATTGGAGTTAATAGACTCAAGCAAGCTGAATCTGGATTGGACTGCATCCCAAACAGCAAGTGTAGCTTGGTCTGCTTTATCAACAAATTAAACCAAGATCTTTATCTTTGGGCTGTGTAAATGCATACTGATCGTAACCATAGCATTATGCTTAAGGAAACCTTCCAGGCACGTACACTGAATCCAAATGCTTCATTATGAGAAAACATATTTTACAGATAGGAATTATTAAGAGAAATGGACCAGTGTTTCGGATGTCAGGAGTACAACAATGGCCCTCCATAGAAAATCAATTTCTTATCAGTCAGGATGGACAAAAGCTAACAAGAAGTTCAGATTGTTTATAAAGCCACAGGGCAGTTTCAAGGGCAACTTCTCTTATCAGGAGTTGTACCAGACACCACATTCTGCCTACAGTTCAGAGTGCACCAGTGACCAAATGAAGCATACAAAATTAATGGAATGTTGAGCAATTAGGATAAGCCTTCACAATTGTTCAAGATGTCCCTTTGGAGAGACACACCTTTGCCATAACTATGATGATGGGAAGGAGGACATCTTTCCTGTTTTGGCTGAAAAAATATTTGACACTCTAGCTTTAGTATAAAAGTATTAGGTCTAGGGCCTTTTATTTAGTTTGTATGTATGAGAAAAAAGGGTCACATGAGGAGAGAAGGAAAGGGGACCAGAAGTGAGAAGTCTGAGAGGATTGCCTTAGGAATTATGGAGCTCTTGGGCCACCAATTATCCTCAAGACTGGGTAGAAACACAGTGAGTTTTACCTTGAACATGACCATGAAATGGTGATCATGGTATATGCAAGGCGGAATTTTTTTTTATGAACATCAAATAGAAGTACAGTAATAATATCCTTTTTTAAGGTTCTACTAAAAACAATTTTGTGAATATTTTATACATACATACACACATACATACAAATAAAATAAAAGTGGGAAAATTATGTAACAGTCTGGTTAAATATCAAGTGAACCCTTCTTCCTTCTACTAAGTCCTAATGTCATTTGAACTGCTGCTGAAAATTGGCTTAGCTTCCTGTCCAGTGAAATCAGTGATAGGGCTTTGCTCTTTCCTGGAAGAGTAAGGGGAAAGATCACATTAAACCTAAATCAGTATCAACCACATTTAGGTATGTGCCTTTGTAAGCCAATTTACTTTGTATTAAAGGCAGATTTAGAGGGTGAGTAGGGTGTCCCTGGAGTAATTGTGGAGGGTTACATGCTCATTCTAATTTATCTCTTTCTCTCCTCCTGTCTCTTGTACAAACCAATTTGTCTCCCCTTTTTTTCATCCTTTTTGTGCATATAGAAGAGGATATAGGTGTTTTCCAACTCTGGAATATACTCTTTTTGGAACTGCAATTGGAATTTCTGCATGGCATCTTGCTGGTTTTTAGAAATGTCATATAAAAGTACTCCAAACAAGCAAACACATCCTGGTTTATGTCTTGATCTGAAGAAAGCTGACTGTGAGCATCCTTAGAAGTAGGTCTGAGCCATCCAGTGTTGGGTATAAATGCCACAATGTAAAAAAATATCTGGTCAATCAATATAGCTCTGTTGCTCCTTGCTGAAAGATTTGTAGCCATAATTAATCTTTAATCTTCAAACAAATCTTAAAAATAAGACCAAGCTAGGGTAATAGAATTAGCCATGCTAATCGACTCTGGCTCTTTAAACTCCATTAATGGTTTCCAAGTGCTTTGTTTCTTAATTGGGAAGGCATAAGCCAAAAATCCTAATTGGGATTTCTGAGTATTGTATAGCAACTACAAGAGATAGATTCCATATGGCAATCAGAGTTGGGCCTGTCTCTGCAAAGCCATGCAAATTATGGGAAGATGATACATGTAATAGCAGAACTATCAAAGGCATCGGGATCATTTTCCTAATCCTGAGGCTGAAAAGAAATGCAGTAGATAATGAAGCTTGACAATCAGTGGAGCAGCATTTGGCATCACATGCTTTTCTAAATGTTGAGATATGGAGGGCAACATCAAGAGTCAAGAATGTGATTTTCACATGCTCATGAAGAATATAAAAAACCTAATAAAAATAAAATCCCTACTATTATGCTCCAAATTAAGGTCTGACATGTACTACTCACTATCTCTTCTAGAATACCATGCCATGAACCAGAAGTTTTAGTGTACCATACAGCTGTGGCTTTTTGTGCTTTAGTTGTACATTTAGAGACTTGGCTCATAAACAATATATGCCACACAACAATGCAGAGAGAGTGGGTGACAGAGTTATGATTGAATATTTATTCATTTATTCATAGATCTCTAAACCACTTCAACTAAGGCAGTTCTAAGGAGCATACAGCATAATAACAATAACAGTCTGGTGATAATCTTGACTTGCAACCTGGGAGCCAGGTGGTTGGATTGGTAGAAATCTTGGCTTTGAGGTGTTGATGGTTAATCCCAGACCTATTTCCAATAAGACCATCTTTATCCATAACTTGATGATGGATGAGCCAGCAGACTGGCATATGTTACCAAACCTGGCTGGGCAAAGATGATGGTGCTGCCTTGTCTGAAATCTTCCCATCAAGTTATTGGATCCTTCAGCAGGCTCAATGCCAAGGTTAGGGAGTGTGGGATGGCCTTGGTGGTAAGAGATACTTTACCTGTGATCAGAAACTAGCAAAAGCTATGGGAAAATATTGCCTATTGAGACAATATTTTCCCATAGCTTCTGCTAGTTTCTGACCTCCCTCATCTGCCCCCAATGTCTCCGTAAGAAAGAATTAAGAATTACATACATATCTAATGAACTGCAATGCATCAAATATGCATATTGGCTTCTTCTACACAATTCATATCAACTGGAAATTTATCTGGTAATGAATTGAAGTTTGAGAAAGCCTGACTAGTATTTCTGACAGCTGATGTCTGGTAACCACTGAGCAGGACTGGGCAACTAATAGGCAGAATGAGGAAATTGCCACAGGTTGCATTTGCTGGAAGGCAGCTGGTAGGAGTTGGAGGGGAGAGTTGTGTGGACTGTTCCTTTCAGGAGCAGTGGAGCACTCTGTTCATCCCTAGTGGTGAAGATGAATTGCCAGCTTTGGTGCATGGAATTGGAGTTCTACTGTAGCTCTTCAATCAGTAAAATATCTTGGCTAGCATTGGAGACTCAGATTTAACTCTGTCTTTCTTCCAGCCAAACATATCCCTCAGGAACAAAGCTCTAACTTTTCCCTTTCCAAAATAATGGCAGGACTGAAGCCCTGGCTAAATTTAACATGGCTAAATGCAAGAAGACTCTGAAGAAATGCTGCCCTTTATTGATAATCTGAAGGACTGCCTGAACATGGTCTAGGCAACTTTCTCCCTTGGTGAGATGTCTGCCCACTGACATTCAAAGCCACTATATGACAGACCAGTTGCTGTGCTGTACACAAGCGAGTGCCATCATTTTACCAACTCCTTATCCTTTGCAAAACTCATCCTACTTACGACTAGATTCATTCTGCTCCCAAGTTCTTTCTGCAGCTGCTCCAGTGAAGCTGGCATAAGCTCTCTTCCAGTTCTTCCTCTTGTTCCTTCTAGCCCAGACTCAGTGTATTCTGTAATTTATTATGCATTTTCATAGCCAGCATCTTATTCACTTTAATGATTAAGCAGATATTTTTCTGGAAAGTTCAGGGAGTGCACAGCAGCTTGCAGTAGTAGTGGCTTCTTTGTTTTGTTAAAAACTCTGGTCATTCAGCCAGACTTCTATCAACCAATTTTTCTCATACTTTACAAAATGACTTTTATTTCAAAGCTACATTTGTTTCCACTTTGGCAAGTCAGGGTTGTTCTAATGTTCCATTCCAGTTGTGGATTGGTAATGCATAACGAATACAGCCATATGAATATTCAGATCAAAATTGAGATTCAGTTGAAAACTGACACAGTCAAGTCACTTCACTTCAAGGATTTGAAGTGAATCATGAAGTGAACTGGATGCCTCCAAACAGTATGATTCGGCACATGCACAGAAATAGCTTGTTCAGAATAATTCAGAAATCCAAATCAACTCAATTTAATTTTTCAGTTTCAATATTGAGATAAAATCTGATCACTTTTCTAAATCTAAGCAGGACTTTTGCTTGATTTACACAGGCCTGATGATGAATATAATGCTGAATATCCATAATTGTATTAAGAGGTTATATTCCAATAAAGGAGGTCAGGTATTTCCTAAGTGGTCCATCTGTTAGAACTCTAACAGCCACTAACAATTGATTAGGCATTTATCAAAGCTGTTAATAATTTATTAAATCTTTGTAGCTATCAATAGTGTGACACAGTTTATTAGGATATCTGGTTTAATGTTTCTACTATTGATTTAAGTGGCATTCAGCTAACTTTCATAGTAACTGCAGGTGATCATTCACTCCTTTAATCAAATCAGAATATTTTAGGTATGCAACCCTCCTTCTGTCTAAGGTCATCAAGTGCCTTTCTTCAATTACCAAATGTTATATTATTGCCAGGAATAATAAGGTGAAAATTGTATCATCATCACCATCACCACCATCATCACCATCATCATCTTTCTGAATTAGGTCTTAAAATTTCCTGGAATTTGCTGTAACTTGAATTCTACACACTATTACCTACTGCTAGCACTCATAAGGCTCAAGAGATCCCATTTCAGATTAATTTACATGCTTCTCCTCCTGTAATTTTTAAGAAGAGAGAAAATATATTTTTCCCCTATCAATCATGCTGTTTCCAACTTAGAAGAGAAGTTTCTGTTGTGGTTCTACAGCCTATAGGGACAGTCTGGTTTCCCACTAATATTTGCCTTATCCACCTCCTGGTCCTTGTCAACTAAATTTATTATTTATATATTTATTAGACTGGCATTCCATTTTGCATTCAGGAGCTCAAGCTGGCATATATAGCACTCTGTCCTCTCATTTTTGCTCATAACAAAACTGTTGTTGTTGGGCTGAGAGAGAATGACTGACCCTATGTCATCTAGTAAGCTTCTGTAGCTGAGGTTGAATCTTAAACACCTTAAGCATGACATCACAGTAACACTGGGCTGAAGCTTCTCTTTTTCCTCCCCTCCCCTCACTGAGCTTCAGCATCATGTTCCTGGGGTTCTTCCTGTTTCTGCACACACATTTAGAATGTACCTTTCTTTCATCTCCTCCAGCCAGTTCATGGTCACAGCTATTGGAAAAGGCAGCCAAATGCAAAATTCCTATTCTACCACCCTCTCAGGTTACAGGAGTTTGGACCTGGTTAGTTCTTGGATAGGAGATCTCTGAGGAATACCAAGAATAGACTGGAAAGTTAAAAAAAAAACTATTCCTGGAGGAAACTAATGGTAAACCATCTCCATACTGTCACCAAAAAAACCTCCATGAAGACCAGAAGTCATAAAGAATCAAGATCTTAAAGGGAATTTCCCTTTTTATCAGTACATTTACAATTTAAAAAAGCTTCCTGCTGAATACTCTCCCAAGGATTGTGCAGATAAACTGAGCCTCTTGTAACAATTAATGATAGAATAAGGTGTGTATATGCAAGAAATGTTTTGCTCTGCTTTCATGACATTACTGAAAATGAGACCAAATAATATTTGAAAATAGAATCAAGAATGTCCAGAATTTTGTTCCCAGAGGGACAAACCAGATGGCCATGGGAAGGCCAGAAACAGGATATAAGCTCAGTATCTTTCAGTGTATTTGTAGAAGATGGACTGCCTGCAATGGATAATTCTCCAGATTATCCAAATCATTATACAGAACTGTTAATTGTAACTGGGTGTACTACAGAGGAATGCTACTATCTAAAACATTGTTTCTTCAGGAAGGGGGGAAAGGAAGGAAAATAACATAAAAAATCTGTTACAACTGCACCCATTGTCTTCATTTGTGTGTTTTGGGGCCCATGCTGGAGAATAAAGATAGCAGACATGATTGCCGTTTCACTCTGCATCATACCCTATTTCTTTAAAATTATTTTAAAGGAAAGAAAATCTGCCAAGTGACAAGAAGGGAAAGAGACCAGTGTAGAAATTTACCGAACTTTGATGAGAGATTTTCTAGCTAGCTAGACCATCATCATGAGAAGTTAGTCACATACTGACCTCTCAGAAACAGCCAGGAACTACAAGTTCTCAGATTTCTCAGGAATCTGGTTTATTCTATATCCATCATGGAAAAGCTCTGTCCCATAAAACAAAGACAGTCCACAGGGTGCTCCTAATCTGGCAAGGAAGCCGTTTCTTCCAGCTGCCCTCCCCCCCTTTCCCACTGGCCCTCAAGAGCGTTTGTCTCTGAGTGGCAGTAGATCACAAAGCTTTTTCCTTCCATGCCATTATAAAGCCTAGATGCACATTTGGAGCCAGTTTAGCCTTCCGGCTAATTTGACACCCTGTCCTGCTCTAGATGGAAATGTGCTCAGTGTCTCCTTACATACCACAAGTCAAAATGAGTAGGCCGTGATGACACACCATCTACTAGGTCTCATGCTTCTGTTCTTCTCCACCTACAGAACATTCAGGCAAACTTAACAGCTTTCAGATACGTCCTTATGTCATTAAAAGCTATTTTGCATCTCTCAACACAAAAGATCTCTGCCTTTAGAAAAAATGGTTTTAACAATTTAATCCAACTCTTCATTGCTTTTCAAAAACAGTCGAAGTTAAATCAGCAGTGAATAAAAACTCTCCATGTGCATGAGGTACTTCTTTGTAGTATATGAAATATGAACTGAAACATTTCTATTAAAGAGATTACTATAGTTGATTTATGAGCTAATGTAGGTCAAGTCTCCAAGTGTCTGTCTATACCTTTCCTTCTCTTGTTCTTAGTTTAAGCTTTTCTTTCTCTGTTACAAATATTTCCAGACATTTCCCCAGTGTGGTATAAGCAATGAAGAAATATACAGAACTTACAACAATATGGAAACCCAAGTATTGAAGTTATCCCATCACACCATATTTGTGTAGAGCCTGTATGGGAAGATATGGGAAGATCAGTCACAAAAGACTTCTATCACATATGTATCCTTGCATCCATTAATCTTATTGTTCTGTAAATCTCTTTCCAATCTTTTCTTTCCAATCCTTTTCTCATTTGCTGTAAATCAGGGAGGGGGGTGGCAATGTCAAGCGGTTATACTGTATGTATACACAACACACACACACACCCATATAGCTCAGGTAAGATTTTATTACTTAGATTGATTCATATTCCTTTGGACAAAAAAATTATCAATCCTATAGAGGTGGATAAGACTATTTTGTAGTAAATTCACATAAAACTGGCTGAATAAAAAGTGAAAAAAAATCATTTTAAATCTTACATTGTACAAGTTCCAAAATACATTGGCTGTCTATAGGGAGCAGAAAGTTTACAACCAAAACATATTATTGGCAGATTTCTCTCCAATTAAATATGTGTTCTCCTTTTTCTTTTCTCTTTGCACTGGTAATCATAGATTTTTCTAAGACAGGGTGTGCTCCAGAACTTTCTACCAAACTTTTTACAGTTCTTTTTCCTCTGCTAAAAATAATTACATTAGCATAGATGATCTATGCCCCTAAATATTCATTGATGTTTTTCTTGTTAATGCTGTTGCAAGTTGGAAATTTGGATAACCATCAGTTCATCAGAAATTCATTATTAAAATTAAAATTCATCCATAGTAAACTTCATCTTAACATTAAAACAGTAAGATTTTCATTATCCTACTGAATATTTTAAAGATCTTCAGATGCCAAAGAAATAAATCAGCACCATTGCGCTGAATTGTGTGTTGGGTCATGATTATTATTGTTATTTATTACAGAAAGCTGAAGGAGTCTTGCATAGTTTATCTTGATATGCCAAATCACCAGCATGCAAAATCCTTAAACTGTCGACCCAAGGAGGTATCACAAGAGTTCAAGGTGTTGCTTTTCTGCTACTCCATTAATTTTGCTACTAAGATCAATTCACCCACAACTTTATGGTTAATGGATTCAGCTGCTTACACACCAGTATTTTAAGCTAAGATTCACTGAGAAATTTTCAGTATTCCTTAATGTTGCATGGGCTTAATTTGAACCAAGTCTTATAAGTGATTAAGGTCTGGAACATCTGGAATTGTATGTAAAAAATTAGTATCTTAAATATGTGAATAAAAATTAGAACAGCCTTTTCATTGCATGTAGAATGCTGTTCTCTTACAGTTGGATGCTACTCTGAAACAAATGATGGGTTAGCTGATCCCTTGATGCACTCACTGCACTAGCCAATAATATGGTTTGCTTGGATTTGGTTTAGTGCGCTATACAAACCCAACCATTGTGGTTTATAAACTGAATTATTGCTTAAAGGTTATGTGACCCAGCCAATTTTGGTTGTTTCAGGGAACCATGATTAAACCAAGCATAGGTAGTAGTGATGTATTTTGTAAACCATCAGCATTAGGGCCTGGTTCATACATCACACTATGCCATAATGTGGCTTATGGTTTGGCTTAGCATGTTGTGTGAACTCAGCCACTGCAGTGTATAAGCCATGCTTTGCAGCTTAGCACAATATAAGAACTCAGCCAATATCTACAATTTGCTTATGTCTGAGGCTGGTTCATCAGAAAGACTGTAGTAAACATCAGCACCAGACAGAATGCCTGAATAGGGTTTAGATCACCTTTGAAGAACTGGACTCACATTCTGTGTCAAACTATAAAGTCATTTGCTTGGTTTTGGTTTAATGTGGAATGTGAACATAGCCATTGTGGTTTATAAACCATGACTTATGTTTCAACATAAGGTATGAAGAAGGCTAAATATGGCTTATTTAGCAACTCATAGCTGAAACAAAGTTGGATTGGCATGTTGTATTAACCCAGCTAATTTGGAAACTGACTGTATGAAGAAACATTGTATTGGAGATATTATGGGTAGTATGTTTCTTGATCTGTGATGGATCAGTCTCAAGGTGACACGCACACACCCTCCATTGAAGGATGCTACAGGCATCAAGTCATAAAGTGTCAAAGGTGCATAGTGAACCAGTCCAGTTACTAAAGGTATTGGCTAGCTTATATTGTGAACTGCTGCAGGCTGGTTTGACAGTAAACATGATAAATAAGCAAAGAAGAAATACATTTTGAATTTTTCCAAACCACTCAGCAGTGTGTGTCCTTTTGTTTCCGTTAAAGAAGCAAAGAATGGATGCAAGCTACTATAAAAGTTTGGGTAATTAGTTTCTTTTCCTGCCCTCCCCACTCCAATATGAACATAACTAATTTGGCCTCATCTGACCTTGGAACAACTCCAGGTTTACTGCATGCTCAGAATACATTTGAGATTGTTGAAGTCTATGGAATGCAGACCACTGAGTCTTCAAAGGAGCGAAGAGAAAATCAACAACCCAGCCTTAGCTGGGAATGGCTAGACATCATATAAATGGCAGTAAAACTGTTAAATCTATTTGCATTTCACACCCAATAATTTCATAGTCCACCTCAGAGAGCACTGCTTGAAAGTCAGCCCTTTTAATTGTCCAGTAAATTTCCTTTCAGGCAACTGCTTCATAAGCAGCCATTCCCTGAACACTCTGAGGAAAAACAGATCTCTGATTTATCTCTGGATAGAGACTGGAATGGCTATTTGTATGTCACAGTTTCTCTGGTCTGTTTCACTTAAACAGAAAGCAAATTCTCATGGTTAGAAGTCTGTTACCTGTCTGTGGACAAAAACTCAAATACATGTGGAAAAGCCAGCCAACAGCTCACAGTCTTTTTCCCCACAGCTCCCAGTGCCTGCCATCAGAGACCCCAGTTCCTTAATAATCAGCCACATAACTTTTAAATTTAATTAGAATTTAGAAAAAAAGAATCTGAGTTATGTTGTGCCTGTTAGGTTTCCTCTAGCTCTTTGGAGGTCATAATATTAGGGCAACGGACAGTCAGGGAGGTGTTGGCTACAAAATAATTTAAAAGGTGCAGTAAAATTTTATGGGATTTCTAAAACAGGCAGGGCCTGCTAAATGTCCACATCAAGTTAGACAAAGAACAAGAGGGCGCACAGATTTTTTATGGAGGAGGAGGAGGAGAAGGAGATTTTGTTTGGTGTAATAATGGTATTCAAAGATCAATCAAGTAAATTTTGCTACTATCCTTTTGGTTGTTGTTGACTTCCAGAAAAGGTACTTTACTGCTGCAAAATCTAATAAATGTGTAGATGTAGTCTAAATGTGTTTATTGAGAAATAACTTTAACTGAGCTTCATTAAATGAATTACACTTAATTGTATGTTACTTTAAAATATATTGTACTTTGAACACCTTGTTATATCGTGGCAATGCACCATTTCTCATTCCAGCAAGGAATGCAACAGTGCTTTAGAGTGCTGGAAGGGGTAATCGTCTTATCTTAGTTATGTTTATGGTTAAAACATAATGAATAGATGAGCACATGCATGCCAAATACTTTAGGAACATTTATTATATTATTACTTTCTATACTGATTGCATGTGGTCTAAAAGATAATTAGGGGTAGGAACAGGAGTAATTAATAGGGTTGTGCATCTTTCAAAAATGATTGGGAGGAATGCTTTCACACCAGAACAGCGTATTGGGGCTAATCATTAAAAAAGCTATCCTATTTTTCAGTTTTCTACACATGCTGAAAAAAAGGTGCCACTACTTTAGGAGTCACTTGAATGAGTTGCTTGCTTGAAGCAACAGTACCATTTTTTTTCAGAGCTTAATGGAAGCCTGAAAAAAGTTAGCCTGCTTTGATGAATAGTACAGAAGTACTGAGCGAACACTTCCATAAAGTTTCTGGTTGGCCACCCCAAAGGTAGATAAATATAAACACCTATTCATGTCTGTACACTTGTTAAAAGCATAGAAGCATATTCAGGGGATTTTGTCTCTATTCAGACAGATGAGCCTATGTAAAAATTAGAATGGATAATTAAGTGTCTCCCCAATCAAACTGCTGAAATGGAATAGTGTGTAACTTATTTGCTAAGTATTTCCTCTAAAGTATGCCTGTTTGCAAAGGAATAGGAAGAATAAATCTGTCTTTACTTCATTATGTAGTTTGTTTAATTTGATTTCTAAACAATGCCTTTCCTGTGGCTCTCAGCAGGCAATGAAACTTAGGAGCCCATAAAGCCAACAAGATAAATACTTATTTAATTATAAAGTGTTATATGATAGCATAAATCATCCCACTACACCAACCGTTGAAGTCCAGCCTAGGCAAGAAAGAGCTGCATAGCTTCAGAAGCTTATTTGGAATTGGTCTGAGATGATGGGATCTGAAGCAGTGTGGCTTTAGCACAGAGATAATGCCTTCCTTGCTGTTTGAGTCTTAAACCCCCAGATGTTCTTCAGTTATGTTGTCATGGTACACACATAGCATAGAACCTTTATCCATTTTCCACTACGTGGGATGATTCACACTGCATTTGATCGCTTCTTGACACTGTTGACCCACTGGGAAGGGAAAAGGGTGAGCAGTGAAGCCCCTGCTTTACTGTTAATGGTCATCCTCAGTCACAAGGCTATATGCAATGGTTTATTCCTTATATTACTAAATACCATCATTCTGTAGTGAAGAAAATAAATATAACAGACAAAATGGAGGCTGAACCCTGTTTTCCTCCCTGACTTTTAGACATGATCCAGTGCCTCTCTTTGCCTAATCCTATCAAATAAAATGTTTGTTACAGTCATAGACCAGCATACCTATCAGACCTAAACTGACCCTCCTTGACCCAGCCAAAGCCTCTGTGCAGTCCCATCTAAAGCAAAGAATAGAAGCCTCCTCACCAGCTCACAGTACAGCCCAAGTGCAGTCCTTGCAAGGAAATTGCAGCCAGGAGAAACCACAAGTTTCCATCCTCCATCAGCTGAAAGACCTCAACATTCCATCTCTTTTAACAATGAATTTCCCCAGTTCTGCTGCCCTATTGAAAGGCTCATTTTGCTAGCAATAGAACTAACCCCAGGTACACTGACAAGGACCTGCCTCGCTCCCCTAAACTGACCAGCCAACCAGATCCCTAGGATTTCCCACCTTGTAGCGCTCAACTTCTGTTAAAAACAAAACCAAAAAACCTTTGGTTTTCCATTGTTCAGGTCCCTCTTTCTTGTAAAGCAGGTTGAAATAAACTTGATTCTTTTCCTCTGTGTTGTGCTTCTCCTTCAGACTGAATCCATGACAATACTTTTTAGGAAATGCCAGCAGCTTCCAAGCTGTGATAAGTCTTCTATCCTTTCAGTTTCCAAAGAGCAGGAAGATTACTGTATATAATGTGTATTAGTTCAGAATATAGCATTAATGTAACAGAGAATAATATCTTAAAAGCTAATTTGCTATAATGTATGACAAACTGTCCATTTTACCCTTGAACTATTTTTAAAAAATGGATTTGAAATTAAGGCCAAGAGTATTCTGGGGCAATAATGGTCCTGTTGGCAGAATGATGGATATCCCTTTATTGATGGTAAAAAAATATAACTCAAAACATTCTTCTGCAAACTGATGGTCTAACTGTGCCAGAAGAGTTCATCAAGACCACTATTGTGACTCATAGTCAAGATTTGGGAGAAATGATGGCTGTCACGAATCAAGCAGAGGAGGATCCTGTAAGTCCAATAACACTTTATAAAAGAATGGCATATTAAGAAGGGGGAGTGCTTTTATAGAGGAGAAGGAGGCAGGAGGTGAAAGAATCCATAACAGACCTCATTATAGCTTTGGTAATATTGATTTTGTCATTAATAGCATAAGGAACGTTAAGTGAAATTCAAGTCTCAGTGCCAAGTGGGTTATTCCTACAATAAATGGCAGGTCGAGCAACCATGAGAGTGCTATTGTTAAGACAGAGAAGAGAGATCTTTCTAGAGACAGAGCATAAAATTTTCATTAGCCTTTGCATTGGTAGCATTCCTATAGGGAATGCCCCTTTCCTTCTCTTAAGGAGGGCATTTAAGAAGGAATGACAAAATTCTTCCATACAACTTTCCCATCCCTGATTTAGTTTCAGATCTCTGGCCATCAACACCTAATGGCAGAAAGGATGGGTCCTTATTTTAGGAACAGTGTAGGCACCTGTTAGCAAATGGCTTTTATTATTTTGTGCATTTTATTACATTATACAAAAATGTTCCTTTTAAGATAATATTCCAGAGTAACTTCTGCTGTTCTCTGACTGGTCATGCCCCTTATTTGAGTACATAACTGATTGTTCGTAAAAGGCTTTATCAAATAGAAATGTTTGGGTCAGGAGGAAGACCAAACCTTCTGTCGTTGCCGGGGACCGCTATCAGCTTCCATTGTTACCTAAGCCTATCAAGATCACCTGATGATGGAGAAGTCCCCCTGGAAAACACTTTGCCCTGGGCTCCTTCCCACCAGCAGTTAACCTTGAGTTGACATTCATGTGGCCAAATGACAGATTTTGCTGCCATGTAGGTATTTCTCCAGTGCATGTTGTTGTTGTTTATTCGTTTAGTCGCTTCCGACTCTTCGTGACTTCATGGACCAGCCCACGCCAGAGCTTCCTGTCGGTCGTCAACATCCCCAGCTCCCCCAGGGACGAGTCCGTCACCTCTAGAATATCATCCATCCATCTTGCCCTTGGTCGGCCCCTCTTCCTTTTGCCTTCCACTCTCCCTAGCATCAGCATCTTCTCCAGGGTGTCCTGTCTTCTCATTATGTGGCCAAAGTATTTCAGTTTTGCCTTTAATATCATTCCCTCAAGTGAGCAGTCTGGCTTTATTTCCTGGAGGATGGACTGGTTTGATCTTCTTGCAGTCCAAGGCACTCTCAGAATTTTCCTCCAACACCACAGTTCAAAAGCATCGATCTTCCTTCGCTCAGCCTTCCTTATGGTCCAGCTCTCGCAGCCATATGTTACTACAGGGAACACCATTGCTTTAACTATGCGGGCCTTTGTTGTCAGTGTGATGTCTCTGCTCTTAACTATTTTATCGAGATTTGTCATTGCTCTTCTCCCAAGGATTAAGCGTCTTCTGATTTCCTGACTGCAGTCAGCATCTGCAGTAATCTTTGCACCTAGGAATACAAAGTCTTTCACTGCTTCTACATTTTCTCCCTCTATTTGCCAGTTATCAATCAAGCTGGTTGCCATAATCTTGGTTTTTTTGAGGTTTAGCTGCAAGCCAGCTTTTGCACTTTCTTCTTTCACCTTCAGCATAAGGCTCCTCAGTTCCTCTTCACTTTCAGCCATCAAAGTGGTATCATCTGCATATCTGAGATTGTTAATGTTTCTTCCAGAGATTTTAACTCCAGCCTTGGATTCCTCAAGACCAGCTTGTCGCATGATGTGTTCTGCCTACAAGTTGAATAGGTAGGGTGAGAGTATACAGCCCTGCCGTACTCCTTTCCCAATTTTAAACCAGTCCGTTGTTCCGTGGTCTGTTCTTACTGTTGCTACTTGGTCGTTATACAGATTCTTCAGGAGGCATACAAGATGACTTGGTATCCCCATACCACTAAGAACTTGCCACAATTTGTTATGGTCCACACAGTCAAAGGCTTTAGAATAGTCAATAAAACAGAAATAGATGTTTTTCTGAAACTCCCTGGCTTTTTCCATTATCCAGCGGATATTGGCAATTTGGTCTCTAGTTCCTCTGCCTTTTCTAAACCCAGCCTGTACATCTGGCAATTCTCGCTCCATGAACTGCTGAAGTCTACCTTGCAGGATCTTGAGCATTACCTTACTGGCATGTGAAATGAGTGCCACTGTTCGATAGTTTGAACATTCTTTAGTGTTTCCCTTTTTTGGTATGGGGATATAAGTTGATTTTTTCCAATCTGATGGCCATTCTTGTGTTTTCCAAATTTGCTGGCATATAGCATGCATTACCTTGACAGCATCATCTTGCAAGATTTTGAACAGTTCAGCTGGGATGCCGTCTTCTCCTGCTGCCTTGTTATTAGCAATGCTTCTTAAGGCCCACTCAACCTCACTCTTCAGGATGTCTGGCTCTAGCTCACTGACCACACCGTCAAAGCTATCCCCGATATTGTTATCCTTCCTATACAGGTCTTGTGTATATTCTTGCCACCTTTTCTTGATCTCTTCTTCTGTTAGGTCCTTGCCATCTTTGTTTTTGATCATACCCATTTTTGCCTGGAATTTACCTCCAATGTTTCTAATTTTCTGGAAGAGGTCTCTTGTCCTTCCTATTCTATTGTCTTCTTCCACTTCCGCGCATTGCTTGTTTAAAAATAATTCCTTATCTCTTCTGGCTAACCTCTGGAATTTTGCATTTAATTGGGCATATCTCCCCCTATCGCTGTTGCCTTTTGCTTTCCTTCTTTCTTGGGCTACTTCTAGTGTCTCAGCAGACAGCCATTTTGCCTTCTTGGTTTTCTCTTTCTTTGGGATGTATTTTGTTGCTGCCTCCTGAACAATGCTGCCAACTTCTGTCCAGAGTTCTTCCGGGACCCTATCTACTAAGTCCAGTCCCTTAAATCTATTCTTCACCTCCACTGCATATTCCTGAGGAATATTCGTGAGCTCATATCTAGCTGATCTGTGGGTCTTCCCTAATCTCTTTAGTCTGATCCTAAATTGTGCAAGAAGAAGTTCATGGTCTGAACTACAGTCAGCTCCAGGCCTAGTTTTTACCGACTGTACAGATGTCCGCCACCTTTGGCTGCAAAGGATGTAATCAATCTGATTTCGGTGTTGTCCATCTGGTGAAGTCCATGTATAAAGCCGTCTCTTAGGTTGTTGGAAGAGAGTGTTTGTTATGCAGAGTGAATTGTCTTGGCAAAATTCTATCAGCCTATGTCCTGCTTCATTTTGTTCTCCCAGGCCATACTTACCTGTAATTCGAGGTGTCATTTGACTGCCCACCTTAGCATTCCAGTCTCCTGTGATGAAAATAACATCTCATTTAGGCGTGTTGTCCAGTAGGTGCTGCAGATCCTCATAGAACTGCTCTACTTCAGCTTCTTCAGCATTTGTGGTTGGGGCGTATATTTGGATCACTGTGATGTTAGATGGCTTGCCCTGAATTCGAATTGAGATCATTCTGTCGTTTTTTGGGTTGTATCCAAGCACTGCTTTAGCCACTTTACTATTAATTATGAAGGCTACTCCATTTCTTCTGTGGTCCTCTTGTCCACAGTAGTAGATCTGGTGGTCATTTGATGTGAAGTGGCCCATTCCAGTCCATTTCAGTTCACTGACGCCCAGAATGTCTATCTTTAATCTTGACATCTCACCAATAACTACATCCAATTTGCCCTGGCTCATAGATCTTACATTCCAGGTTCCAATGGTGTGTTGATCCTTAGAACATCGGATTCGCCGTTCACCACCAGCACCGTCGGCCGCTAACCGTCCTTTCGGCTTTGAGCTAGCTGCGTCATCACGACTGGGGCTAGTTGAGCTCATCCTCTGTTCCTCCCCAGTAGCATTTTGACCATCTTCCGACCTGGGGGTCTCATCTTCCGATGGTATACCGACATATCTCTGGTTGTACTGATCCATTTAGTTTTCACGGCAAGAATACTGGGGTGGGTTGCCATTACCTTCCCCAGGGATCGCATTTAGTCTGACCTCTCTGTCATGACCTTCCCGTCTTGGGTGGCCCTTCACGGTTTAGCTCATGGCATCATTGAGGTGCTCAAGCTCCAGCACCACGACAAGGTAACGATCCTTTGCGGAGTCTCCAGTGCATAAATGCTGTTATTGAGACTGTTTTGCTCAACAGGTTGCTTTGAGTACAGTGTGTTCCAAAAAGATAAAATGAGGTGTAAATGAACATTAGGTTTTCTCTATCAGCATGGACAAAAGGAGTGATTTCTACCCTCTCCTCAGTGGGATGTCATCTCCTGTTTGAGCAAGGCTGGTACATAGATCCCAGTTTAATCGGGTTTCATAGTATACCCCTTTAATTGTCATTAAGAGAACAGTATAGGAAGCCCTGTGAATCTGCAATAAAGATTCATGCTCTCTTGCTCTTTCAATCCTGTTAAGATTTGAAATGCTTGCTTACTCTTTCAATCCTGTTAAGATTTGAGTCCCTCATTCAAAAAAGTATGCATGATAACTTATTACCTGCATCTTTGTGCATTCAAGGTCCCTGGGAGGAAAATAATTTCCCCCTTTTGTTTTTGGAAAAATTCCTTCCCCCAAATCAGGTCTTTAAGAAAAAAAATGTTTTAATAAGGAGACAAGTTTACCCCTTGATGTTTTTTGACACTTACCTTCTATTCTGCTACCATTTCGGAAGCGTTCAAGAAAAATCTGGGGCTTTATTTTCAAAACGTTCTCCGTAGGAATCCAGGGCTTACCTGCACTTGTTTTAAAATCTCATCTGCCCTCCCACCCCTGAAAATAACAGCCATCTTCAGCTTCTTTCTTTTTCTAATTCTTTTTCCTCTCTTGCCTCTTTATCTTTCCAAGCAGCTATCCATGTCACCTCAGGCAGGCTGTTATTTACTTTCTCATCTCACTCTTCAACTGGATTAGGCTTTCACTGCATCAATATGGCTTATGGCACCTTCCTATCTCCTTATTTAATGCAAGTTCCTTTTTAAAAAAATCTTTATATATGACTCAGACTACTTTTCCATCGCTTCTGCTCTTCCTTCATCTCCTATCTCCTGTAGTGATTTTACCTATAAATGCTGATTTAATCTGAATGCTACTCAATAGAGTCCAATCTAAATAGAGTCCAATCCGCTCTGGCTGAACATCTCTTTATTCCTTTCTCTACTTCAGCTGAATTCCTGCCAAGGTGCCTAACAATTTCTGAATAAAGATGTATAGGCAAATGATAACATGTTATCGTTCTTCATACGCCATTTGGAAGCATACTTTCAATAGTTTGGTTTTTTGAAAAAAAATCATCTAGATTCTACATTTGAAAAATAGCCATTGTGTATGTATTATTGAACTAATCCATTGTTATTTGCTCATTTAACTGACAATTCACTTCTCTGTCACTGACTGGTTTTCTTCTGTTTAGAGTGACATTGTAGGAGTCACTTTTTCAGTTAACCAGTGTGGCAGGTGAAGCAGAAGTTGAAAAACTTCAAATACTACATTGCCAAATAGACAACGCAATGGATCAAATGCAGCAAATATGACAAGGAGGGATTATTTCCATTTCAGCATTCAACGAAGCCAAAGGGAAGCCTCTCTACACATTCAATTTGCCAGTTTGAGTAATGAGTATTTCATGTTTGCTTATTTCTGTATGACCACACTTTCTCTTAAGTATTTTATTCATTTATAGAGCAATTGCATGCATGTTTATTTGGAAAATATTTATTTATTTAACAAACAGCTGCCCATCGATCTAGAAGAATTCTGGGTATTCCCTACTGAATATATTTATCTTTGTGTGTAGTCTTAATACACAATTTGGTGCATATTTGTTCAAAAGTAAGACATAGGTTATGCACTGGAGGGTATGCCCAGGTATGTGTGCATAAGATTTCCACCTTTTTTTTTTATTATTATTAAGTAAAACTCTTGATAGGGGTTGCATTCCCCTTTTGCTCTTTATTCCTGAACGTGCAAAACCTTGGACCCATTTGGAAACTCATGGCTGACTTACTGCATACAAAGCTAACAGTCCTCTGGGATTGCCTGCTCTGAGTTAATACCTAACTAGTAAACTAACAGAGCTACTTAATTTGAGTTCATTTGCAAGTGCAGCAAAGAAAGAAACTACAATACCAATATGGGTTCTAGAGTGTAAACTTGCAGGGACTAAAATCATGCAATTCTGATGCAGAGGAAGTCCCAGAATGGCCTTTCCCTCCCTGAATTTTTTTGTATGCCATTTGTTCCTGGAAGGTGGTACATTAAAAAGCCAAACCCAATTATGTCTAACCCCATTAAAAATCTAACATGCACATTGAACACATATGTTCAGATAGCCAAAGTTACTGATTACCTAATTTAAACACCTCTCAACCTGAGAATGTCAGCAAAAGCAACTGCAGATCTCTTTGAAAGCCTCATTTTGCCGCGTGTATCTAGCAAAGCATAACATGCAGACATCCGCATCTGCATGATGCTTATGAAAATGTGTTTTCACCTGTCAAAAAACCAAAGCAAATTATAGTTTTGTATCTTGTTTTTAAAAGGCAGGGACATTCTTCTGAATCTTTCTTTCTGCTTAAATTGCATTATTTGTGCTTACATATGCATCTGCTTGGATGGTTTCTGTGGGGTGTCAGAATGAGATTCACTCAAGTGAATTCCTAGTCCTTTGAGTCTTACATTTCTGCTGCCCTAGAGCAAAATATGCAGTCCTTTCCTGCAGGCCTTTCTTAAACTGAGAGATCTGGGAACAGCTGCATCTACCGTCAGTATCGTTTCTCCCTCCATCGTGAAGTCAATAGCCCAGTATAAGCAGTATGTGGGGAATCCAAAAAATCAAGAGTCTGGTAGTATCTGATGAAGTGAGCCACAGCTCATCAGAGGTTATGCCTTTTAATAAAATTTGTTAGTTGGAAATGTGCTCCCAGTCTCCTGATTTTTTCTGCCACCATAGACTAACATGGCTCTCCTCCTGCACTATGGGAAACCCAAGTAACTCATGGGATTATATTTAACTAATTAGTTTCATTGTCCAGAATGAAACATGTTTAACCCTTCTGATCATTTGCATTTGGACGGGCTCTTTCCATGTGTATTTGGGGCAATTGCTTTGGTTTCTCTCCTACCGCTCCAAGAAAGACCCTGTTCCTCCATTGACTTTTATCATATAATTACACTCCCTTATTTACTGATGGTCCCAGTGACTTCCAGTTTCACCATTCTTTCCATCTTTTTTCTTATTGTAAAAAATGTGTTTAAAAAGGGAAAGATGGCATCATGGCACGGAATGCCGATTAACTGGTAGTATTAAGTGTTGTCCATCTGGAAGCCTCCCTGGAAGTTCTAGTGTCATCTGATAGTTGGCTCATTCTGCAAGCAGGTAGCAGCGAGCAACATTGCACTGATAAATAAGCAAGTAGTGATAGAAATCCAGTAGGATAACTACTGAACCCAATAGGGAGACTTAAGTCTTCACGTATGAAACTCAATGTAAAATAATGCCATAAATGTGCCCCTTCTGTCTCTCTCCCAGCATTAATGCTGTGGCCAAGTCTCCATCTGTTCTTAGCTGGCCACCTCCGACATCGAAGTCCATAGGATTCTACTTGACACCCATTAAAAAAGGAGAACGTGAGCATAAACTAAACTTACATAAATCACTTATAAGAACCCAACTGCCAGGATCATTATGGTTTTAATCAACAGGACCTCCATTCCTGTCTGAGCTTCTCTAGCCACAACTCCTCCACAAAGGAGAAACAGACAACAGATTTCAATTTAGCTTTAAGCGAGGGATGCTCAATTGGGTTATTAAATTTCACAGACTAATTGACACGCTTGCTGTAAAATATAAATCGCATAAACACAATTTATACTAACGACACCAGAGCAAAACCTTCTGTCTCCATCTCTTATCCAAGCCCTTTTGGGCCCATAGAGAGTTCAGCTTTAATTGTATCTTCATGGTGGGTAAGCTGTTTATAAAGGTGAAAGGTTAAAGGGGTGGGGGAAAGAGAGCAAAGAATGAAACTGAGGAAGTATGATGGGCAGTTTTCAGTTTGGATCCGAACTGCAAACTGAGTTTGTTCAAATGTGTGCGTGTGCATGTGCAAATGTGCTAATCTTTCTTTGTTGGAAGTCGATTGTTCCATTCATTCTCTAATGCAATTAGAGCATGGATGTCTGTATGCACACATCCCAAGACACATCAAACTTCTAGTTAATAATGCTTAATGGAAACAGATTAACTGCGGCTTGATCTCTAGGCACACATTAAGTGTCAATGTTCTACAGACCAATTTTTGCAAACTGATTTTAAGATCTTTATTGTGCAGTGACAGATCGGATGTTGGAGGCTGGTACTCAAATTATTTTGCTTTTATTCAGCTTCAGGTGCTACCGAAAATATTAAGAATGGTTTCCTCAGTTCATAAATTACAGTGAATATTATGTTGAATGTTACAATCAGCAGATTGTGTAAAGAATGCTTACCTGCAAGTGTATATTGGGTGATTCTAACAACTCAACATGTATTTAGTTGATCAACTTTTATGCAACCTCAGTCACAGAAACAACCCTCTGTATAATAGAGAGTTGGAATCAGTGCTTATGTTAGAAAACAGGAATTCAGTAAATGTTACAAAACACTTAAAATTAGCAATATGTGTTGAACAGAAAAGAAAAAAAAAGCAATAATCTACATTATTAGCTCTATGGGTACTTCCAGATGGAGGGCTACTAGTGTTATTGGTCAAAAGACAGTGTAAATGTATGCCATCTTTGTCCCTTTAATGATTTTTTCCTGAGGAATGGAAAAAAAATGGTTAACAAATGCGGCTCAGTACATTAGAGCAATTGCACAATAAAAGCTTTGTCTGGAAGCAATAGGTGTAAGTTGTGTTATATAGAACCAGAGCATGCTGATTAAAAGCAGCATTCCAATTTTCAGCTTGGACTTTTCACAGGCTTATGTGGATCTGTGAGGGACTGAACCTGGAACCTTCTTGCATGCAAAGCATGAGTTCTACTGTTGAATTATAACTAAAAACAAACATTAAGATTACAAATATAGTCTTTTGCAGCATCAGTCGCCATCAGGAAATCAACACAGTTCCCGTCGTGGGCTCTAGTCTTACATTCTTGTATTATGTGTTTAACAGTTTGCCTGTCAGCCCCACAGTCACATAGTTAGCCCAAACACAGTCAGTTAGGTGCCATCAAGTCAGGTCTGATTCCTGGTATTTCTGTAGAAAACTGCCCAGTCTCCAGCTGTTTCCAGTGATAATCTATAATCTCCCAAAGCTATTCTAGCAATTTGTTTGATCCCATCCATCTTCTTCTTTTCTCCTTCTTCCTTTCTCCTCCTCCTTTCTTCAACCTTTTCTAGCATAGTAGTTTTTTTCCTAGTCCATCTTCTGTTCATATTACATACCCAAAGTATATGACAAATGCCAATTTAGGGGGTGATGAAAGGATAGCAGATTGTTAACTATGTAATTTCCAGAGCTTGGAAAGTACAGTATGCTTTTTTTTTCTGCTCTGTGAGGCAAAGTACCATGGTCAGGTACTCTGCACTTTGACTTAGGAAAATAGGGACATCATTTGTTGTTCTGTCTTAAGCAGTAGTATGTTTTAGAATATGCTGTGGCCCTAAGATCTGCAGAACGGGTGGAATTTGGGTTTTGATCTCTAGAGCCTTACGGAGTTTGGTGCCCAGTCATTGTGCTTTGTTTCTGCCACTCTTTTTGACCAGCAAAAGTTCCAAAAATATTATATGTCCATGGGAAGTACATGGCTTTTTGCCACAGCCCTTTAAAAGGACACACATGGGTAGGAGAAGCTCACAGGCAGGGGCTGATGGTACATGCAGGAGATCCTTGTAGTTGTGAGCACAATGTCTTACTTTTAAAATTGTGGGTGAGATGGTAATCATAAACCCTGGGTTTAACTGGGAGGGGAATGTCAGTTTCTTGAGAAATAGTAGGCTAAGCCTGGCTAGGACACATGCAGCCCTTTTCTCCATCTATTTCTAAGAGCAGATTCTGAGATTCTGATCTGAATGCTGAACTGGCTGATTTACCCACTGGATGCAAGTACCTGGTGTTTCTTTCTAACAGAGAGAGAGAGAATGGAAAGAAATACCTTTCATACCATGTATGCATATATGTAACAAGAAGCAGTAACATTTGTGGTTAGATTGAACGTTCTGGAATTTTTGAGGAAAATACATAAATTGTATAATAGTTGAAAAATTGCCACTCTGTATAATTAATAACAGAATCTCAACAATGCATATTCTGTGAAATGAATGGAAGTGTATGTTTCTGTGCCTAGTTGCCTTGGAAAAGTTAACATTAATTTTTAAGAGAAGCAAATTATAATTTATTTAGTTCTGCCAATTTTTTTCTGGCAGTTTCTTTCAACCATTTGGCTCTCATGCCTGTTCTGTTTTCCTAGATAAGGAAGCCTATGGGGAAGTTATGGTAAATTTGTAAAAGAGAAAGAGAAAAATCATTTCCAACACTATTCCAGGAACTATACATCAGAAAATCTGGATTTACAACCAGATACAGACTTGAATGGTACCATATTCCATTCTTATTTCTTGATACAATGTTCTTGGATTTTACATTCATACCTGACTTATATATAAGAGTGCAAGCAAATGACTAACATAGTTTTTCATAATTTTCCTATTTCTTGACTTAGTTTTTATTGCTAATAAATGGATTGATATATGCTACCCTTCATGAGGGAGGAACCAGGTATTTTGCAAAAGTAACAGTTGTAAGATAAAACCAATGCAAAACAAAACAAAACAAAACCATAAACAGATCATCACAAAATGTCATCCAAGAGAACCAAAGTGTGACTTTAGCATGAATTCATATTAAGCATGAAGCAGATATGAGGAAATAACAAATATTTAGGGTTCAGTAACTATCAAATTACTGATAGTATGCTGTAGATAGTTTATAGATACATGGGTCCAACTTTTAAAAATATTTTTCCTTCAAGTTAGGAACAATATTTTCATAGATACACACACACAGAGCCCATGATTGAAAAACAAACAAACATGACTAAGACTTTGGGAGAAAATGCAAATTGCTTGATTGATATTCAGTAGTACTTGTGACATAACATTTTAAATATAGAGGTGTGAAAGTAAAATTAGAAAGAATTATGGCTCATGAAATCAGTATCAAAAGGTCTCTGGGCATAAGAGAATCTCATAATTGTAAA
Organism: Candoia aspera; assembly: GCF_035149785.1. NCBI lineage: Eukaryota > Metazoa > Chordata > Lepidosauria > Squamata > Candoiidae > Candoia > Candoia aspera. The sequence goes on along the minus strand of NC_086154.1, from coordinate 102,781,271 downwards.
GTGAGCAGGCCCTGCTACATTTTCTCATCCCGCACCCCTCCCTGCCTTGACTCTTATCTTTAATCCCAGTCAACTTTTTAATTGAAAAAAATGGATTTCATTATGCTGATTGCTCAATTCTGTTATTAACAAGTTACAAATCTCTGCATTAGTCATTTGCAACCAACAGGTCATGACCTTTGAGAGCTAGAGATGGGAGGTCACCAGCAGTTCAGCAGAAGGCCAGCTATGAATAGATGCCTCTCCCCTGAGTCCTTGTCCCAGATCTCTGACAGAAATTTACCTTTCCTTTTCAGGCTATAAGATAATGAAATCAGCTCAAGAGAACATGTTGGAAGGCTAGGATCTTGTAGATGCAAAGGCGGACTTGAAATCATCCTTAGCTATGTTTAATTCACTTTCTTTTTCTGTCTCAGCTGTTTTATATTAAATAGGGCTGAATAAGGGGTAAGTGTAATCCACTTTGAATTTCATCAGATTTCAAAAATCAACACTGAAATTTCAATAACAAGAGATTTTCCTAATAACTCACTCAGCCATGATGGCACTATAGCCCTATAACTCAGCTTGTTGCAGTTCTGCAGCTTTCTCATCTCTCTTCTTCTGACCTTCCTTTCAAACTCTCATTTTACCGGTGATACTTATCAGACTAGCTCTCCATTAAGTAGAGTGAATGGCTGCCTCAGGCGGATGACTTAGGGAGTCATGAAAGGCCAGCAAATTGGGGTTATTTAATATATTATTATTGTGTGTTTACTGCCAGGCTGAGATGCTTGTGAGATTTTCTGCCTCAAGAGGCAGATTAATTCGATCAGCCTTAGGTATTGTGCATTTTGATGTATGAAGGAGGGAGCACTTACTGCTCTGTTTCAGGCAGCAAAATGTTGTAGGGCAGCTGGGGATGCCTTGCAGAAATCAACAAAACCAAGCTCACCAGATGTGCCTGTAGAGAGTTGATCCTTGGAATACTTCTCCTTGGTGAGAACCCAAAGGATCCACAAGTCACAGCCTACTGGTGATCATGTTAGACAGCCTGTTACAATGTCTATGTGGTCACAATTGGATACATGTTCATTCAAAATCCAGCTTTCTTCATGTCTTCTTCCTAGGACTTGAACTGGGTTATACCCTCAATGCCCCTTTACTGGTGTAATCTTCCTGCCTTACATCTCAGTGCAGAGCTCTATTCATGGCCAAATGACAGCATTAGGACTCATCTTTAGACTTTGCCACCCAACATCACTTCCTGGCAAATAGAAGGGGAAGAAATGGAAGCAGTGACAGATTTTATTTTCTTACTGAACAATAATAACAAACCCAACATCACTAGCTTATGTGAAAAGGTGAGGCAAAGCTTGCACAGGGATGTTGGGCTTGTCCTCATTCCTGTTTTGAATCTTCACATACAGTATTTGGGCAAATGCATGGAGAGGGCTACAAAACCAGAGCAAATTTTGGCAGACAACTTGCCTCCTCTGCAGCTCAAGCTCAGCCCACATTAAGAATAATTGTTGGGTGTCCTTCCCACCAGCTAGAGACAATTGATGGAAGGACAAATGAAGTCAGGGGAATCCATGGAATGCTTTCCTTGACATGTCTCACATCAAAACTGTAAGGGCAGCACCACTCCCTGGCCCTGTTACTGTGACAAAATAGGGCTCCAGAATGAGAGTTGTGCAACATATTCCAGCATGCTTTTCTGGTGCTCAGGGATTGGAGGAAAGCACGTTAACATTGCTATGAGGAACAGTCCATTGACTGAAACTCAATCCAGGGATACGCAACAACAAAACAATCTGAATGAAACCCTAATTGTATATTAGTAGGTAATTATTGGACTCCATCCCCTTATATTTTATTTTGTTTTGTTCTGGAACTTAGCTTTAGGGCTGTGTAGGGACCAGTCAGCTCATTCTGTGGCTGGATCCTTGGTTCAGAAAGCAGTCGTGCCTATCATATGATCGTTTTGGGGAATTTATTTTGAATCATTCATGATTCTACAGTATGAATTGGGAAACAGGGAGCCTCACCCTCCAATTATCTAGCATGGAAAAAACATAAATTCTTAGTGGTCCTATAGCTTTTTGTTTTCTATTAAAACAGTTTTTTTTCCACAAAAATCAGTGCAAGAATTTTTGAGTTTGACAGTCTTTCGACCTCCATAGCTACTTGTTCAGACCATTTCCGCAGTGTTCTCAAAACTCCTAGTAATAATTTTCTACAAGTTTATTTGGGTTCTGCCAAACCCTCCCCATCTTTGATTATCTGAAGACATTGCCTAGTATACTAACAGTTTCATAGACCTATTAATAGAAAGAGAATAGGACAGGGAAGTGATGAAACACAGCTTACAAGATGGAAAAGAGGACAAATACAAACACTGGTCATATCATCAAAAAGCAACTTCAAACAACAAGGGCATGTCACTGTAGTCAGAGTGCACATTCATTTATATTCATTTTGTTGGTTTTGGAAAATGATTTTTGTATTTGCCTAAACCTTTAGTTACTAAATCATACCCTAGGCTACTGATTTCAAGTTGTGACTTGGTGCTGGTCCGAAAAAGTTCTGTCTCCCTTGAGTTGAGTTCAAATCCTGGTGGTTACATGAACCTGTCCATATTATTTTGAATTACATAAAATCCCTGTAGTAGGCTTAGTGACTATGTGGTGATTATCGGATATGAAGTATCGGAAAACAAGCTTTGTTGATCATGGAATGTGTTGGAACGTCCTAAACTACTTGGATGCTTCAGAAGTTCATTCTTTAATCTGTTGTACCAACCAAGGTTCAACTGACAGTTCACTCATCTTCTACAGATGGAATGGAGGTGTCTCACCTTGAGTTGGCCTTGACTAGATCCAGTGACCATTTGCTAGCCTTCGGTTGCATCTCAGAGAAGTTTCCTTTCTCCTGATCAGTTTGCCCAGCACTACAGAATCACAATTAGGAACTACAGTACATGAAGTTGTTGTGGGGGGAAATACCTTGGAGGGTCCATGAAACTGACCAGATTTTGGCTATGGCTCATAAGAATTAAATGTCTGTCCCAAAATACAATGAATAATTATTGGCAACAATACCTGGTTATTTAACTTTTTGAAATAAATTCCATAGTTGTTAAATATCCTAGGAAATTTGTTTTAAAAAAAAAGGAGGCAGTTACTTGATGTTTGAATTTTTTTTTTTAAAAAAAACCTTCATTTATAAATATTTCAAATTATTTCTCTCAATATTGACCTAAATATATGGGTTGAAATCCCGTTGAGTTTATAGAGAAAGATAGATGTGAAAATGAACTCAAGATTGATACTAGTACTTAAAGGGATTCCTACATTAATACTTTTAAAGTCTTTTAAGTAGCCTGATAAATTATTGAGGAAGTTTTTATAGGAAGGACAAATCTCCAGATTTGCTTTATCTAAACTATGGCTTTCATATGATGACAGGGGTTACAACATTCCTGACTTTAAGCTTTATTACTGGGCCTCTATTCCAACTTCTATTTTCCTATGGAATTCAAATGATCCAATCCAAAAACCATTATGGATACAATTAGAAAGCTATTATATGGTATCTTGGAAGAGGCTGCTCCTGGTGTTTGTTTTTTTCATCAAAATTCAGTTGACTGTCCAGCATCAAAGGATGCAGAAATATTTGGAAAATGTTGGGACAGAAGTATAATTTTTACCCTTATTTTCATTTTACACTCTAGAATAATCACAGTTTGAAATTAGCATATAAATCTTTTTTTAGGTTCAAATATATGTTACATTAAATTAAAATATCTTTAGATTTCACAGCTTGGTCTAGATGCATTAGCAACATCTAAAACTCTGAAATTATTATTAGCACTGAAATAGGTTTGGGGTAATTCCAAATGTATGTTTTGCTTATAAACAATCAAATACTATTACCAAGGTAAATACTAGTTATTTGCAAGAACTTTGGAATAAAAAATTGCAGTGCCCCATATTAACAAATCACTGATTAGAAGTCCTGAAAATTATTATGCTTCTTTTGATCCTAAAACAAAATCAATATGGGATTGTTTCAGGATTTGGGGACACTTCAATTGCCAGCTGTGATGATTGTAACTCATGTCTTCATCACTACAAGATTACATTACTGTAATATGTTCTACACTGAAAATGACCATTAAGCTACAATTGGTACAATGTATAGTGGCCAGGATGTTAGTGGGTACAAATCACTACTTACCAATTATCTACCTATTGTCTAGTTACTTTATTGGTTACTTAATGGTTTCTAAGCCCAATTCAAAGTTTTGTTTCTGGTCTGTAAAGCCTCAGAAGACCATCTCCAAGTAAAATCTGCCAGGACCATGAGTTTGTATAAGGAGGGCAGGCTTAGGGGTCTGCCCCTGCAGCAGGTCTGAAGACCATCCTTCTCCACAGTGCCCCCTGCGCTTTGGAACTTCTTCACTTTGAAGCTACATGATGTGTCCTCCTAGCTGATATTTTACAAGGCAGTTAAGGCCGTATCATTTAATCAGGTATTTGGTGGATGACTTTTATGTCTTGGGTTTTTTTAATTTTTAATGTGTTACTAATGGACTGCTGTGTTTTTGTTATTATGGTGGTGGCTGAGTTTTGGTTTTGATGTGTGTTTTTAATCCTGTTATTGTAAATTGCCTGAGTTGTATGAGCTGGATGGTATATACATATTGTGGAACGAATAAATAACTCCATTATGGAGGAATGGGAAAACAATGGAAGGAATATCCCATATGATAGGGGCTTGCCCCTTTTATCCCTTTTTACTTTAATATCCATATGTTAACGTTGTTTTGGAAAGAAGAATGATATTTAAAGATGTTAATATGATCCATATAGTCACAGTCTGGAATGTACCAGCATATATAATGAACCTTGGATTTATTGAGCATGGAGTATTGTAAAAACTATTTTGTTATGATGGAAAGCTTACTACCATCTTGCATTAAATCTTTGACTGATGGTATCCATTTGTTCCATCAATGTAATGGAAAGACTGACTAATATTATTTCATGTTTTTAGCTTTTTGTTTCCTTTGCTTTTTTTTGCTTTTTTCCCCTAATATTTTTATTTTCTGTATGTTTAACAGTATTTTTTAAACCTTAAAAATACATTTTCATAGCAAATGAATGGAGGTTCTTCAGCAGATAAGTCAATGTGTAAAGGGTGCTGCTGTATGGAATATTAAGAAGGAAAGCAACATTTTTTAACAGAAACTTTGTGAAATAAGTTACTGGATTAGGAAGATCTTCCATACCACCTAATGAGAAAATGACTTCATTTCATGGTTAGATAGATAGATAGATAGATAGATAGATAGATAGATAGATAGATAGATAGATAGATAGATAGGGTGTATACACACATACACACCCCACATATACTGTATGAACTATACCATATGTAATAGTAGAGATCAAGACAATGATAGGAGGAGGAGGAGGAGGAGATTTTAAAATGACCTAAACTTTGCAAAATCTCATGTAAGATCAAAGTCTTCTGTTGTTTTATTGTTTTTTTAAAAAAGAGGTTAATGGGTACCATCTGCAGGCATCACACTGTTCATCCTTGAGATGGATAAATAATTAGTTCTGATATAAAGTAGCTTTCTATGTTAATATAAGGAAAGAGCATAGAAAAAAGGCGGTGAGAATGAGACATATTTCATTAATCCATCCAATCTCCAAGAAGACTCATATACATGTATGCGCTCTAAGTAGGTTCCTTCCTACTATATTTAAGCACGTGGTTGGCAGCTGATGCTTATTCAGTGTGATGATACTCCTTATGAAAAGGTAACTGGTGTACATGCAGTCCAGTATTGCATCTCCAAAAGTAGTTGGAAGCTTTCATTGCAAACAGATAGAAACAATGACATATGATCCATTCATACTTGCCTTGCTGCTCAGTCGATGTTTAGGGATACTTTAAGGAGGGGCTAAATATAGGGAAACATTATTACAAAAGGCTGAGTACCGTGAAACTGTTTCTGCACCCTTGAGTACAGTGTGGCCTTTGAGTAAAGATCAAGTCTTTGTCCCTATTTTAGCTATTTAATTGCTATAACTTTTGAACATCAAAAGTTATAACAATTGAATATTAATACAAAAATATACTTTCCATTATGAATAGATGGCATGAAATTATCATTCAAAGGTAGCTGGGAAGCTTCCATTCAATCCCTCCTGATATTTGACCTCTTTCCAAAATGATTTAGCTTTCATCAACAATGGTCATCAGTTCACCTCTGAGATCAAGATAGATATCATGTAGAAAAATATATGAATGGTCACCTGATTATTATTTGTTAATGAACTGCAATCACAAGAGGCTTAAGCCTTTTTTTGGTAACTACAGATATGCTCATAACTATATTCCTTGAGGTACTTGTTCCTCAGTGCAGAAATGATACAAAGCACAATTTCTTTCCTTTTAAATCTAGGAAAACTGCTTTTAAAAGGGAATAATTTTGAACAGCAAGAAGGGAGAATGTTAAGTAACTCTTCCAAACCCATATGGGATTATGAGGCTTTCTGCTTTGTGCAAAAACAACTGGGACTGTTAATAAAATATCACCACACAGATCACTCTTGTCCATGCTTTCTACATTCATGTGTTCCATTCCATTTCCTGGATACCTCATTTTCTCTTCCCCACAAGCATGTGCACAGATGGCAACTGTTTAGCTTCATAACATGAACACTTATCTCTGAACATCAGAAATGGAGGGAATTAGAATAAATAAATGCATCTCTTGTGGTTCCTGAGCTGATTTAGCTTATATTAAGGTGAAGGTAGTTTAAGAAGGGAAGATGAAACCATCAAACCAACCCCAGTTTATAAGACCTGAATGATGCCCTGGTTTCCGCCAGCTGCCTCTCAGGGTGGACCAGTCTGCTTGCCTTACGTCTGTGGTACTAGATGTCCTTCTTCCTGTCCTCAAGGACAGTTGCAGAGTTGCTTATCATCCTGTAAATCAGCCACAACAATAAAATGCTGGCACACCATGCAATAGCTTTTTTACTAATGTACTACTTTGCAATTGCTGTGCTTCTCCAACATATTAATGACACAAATTCATTACAATAAATGAAGACCTTGACTGGATGGAGGCCAGGACCAAAACAGTGTCACTGTTGTTGCCGCAATTTGGCAATCTGAAACTTTGTAATACAAATATAATGCTGTAGCAGAAGCTTTACCAACTACATCTAAAGCTGACCACTCTTATAGTTGTTTTTTTGGTCTGTCAATAAGAGTTACTTCCACATACGTTAATCAGAGAGCTCTTTCCTAAATAAAGTTTATAGGGGGGGGGTTGCAATAAATTTTATTAGATTCAAAGAAAAAGATAAAAACCACAACAAAAAACTACAAAGAAGAAAAACAAACTAAAAAAGTGAAAAAAACACAAAAGGTATATTTTTTTCAGTTTTACAAAGGATTGGGGCTTCCGGCTTTAAACAGCAAGGATATACAAAAATTTTAACTATCAATCTCTTTGTTGTTGTTTATTCGTTTAGTCACTTCCGACTCTTCGTGACTTCATGGACCAGCCCACGCCAGAGCTTCCTGTCGGTCGTCAACACCCCCAGCAACCCCAGGGACGAGTCCATCACCTCTAGAATATCATCGATCCACCTTGCCCTTGGTCGGCCCCTCTTCCTTTTGCCCTCCACTCTCCCTAGCATCAGCATCTTCTCCAGGGTGTCCTGTCTTCTCATTATGTGGCCAAAGTATTTCAGTTTTGCCTTTAATATAATTCCCTCAAGTGAGCAGTCTGGCTTTATTTCCTGGAGGATGGACTGGTTTGGTCTTCTTGCAGTCCAAGGCACTCTCAGAAGTTTCCTCCAACACCACAGTTCAAAAGCATCAATCTTCCTTCTCTCAGCCTTCCTTATGGTCCAGCTCTCGCAGCCATATGTTACTACAGGGAACACCATTGCTTTAACTATGCGGACCTTTGTTGTCAGTGTGATGTCTCTGCTCTTAATTATTTTATCGAGATTTGTCATTGCTCTTCTCCCAAGGATTAAGCGTCTTCTGATTTCCTGACTGCAGTCAGCATCTGCAGTAATCTTTGCACCTAGGAATACAAAGTCTTTCACTGCTTCTACATTTTCTCCCTCTATTTGCCAGTTATCAATCAAGCTGGTTGCCATAATCTTGGTTTTTTTGAGGTTTAGCTGCAAGCCAGCTTTTGCACTTTCTTCTTTCACCTTCATCATAAGGCTCCTCAGTTCCTCTTCACTTTCAGCCATCAAAGTGGTATCATCTGCATATCTGAGATTGTTAATGTTTCTTCCAGCAATTTTAACTCCAGCCTTGGATTCCTCAAGCCCAGCATGTCGCATGATGTGTTCTGCATACAAGTTGAATAGGTAGGGTGAGAGTATACAGCCCTGCCGTACTCCTTTCCCAATCTTAAACCAGTCTGTGGTCTGTTCTTACTGTTGCTACTTGGTTGTTATACAGATTCTTCAGGAGGCAGACAAGATGACTTGGTATCCCCATACCACTAAGAACTTGCCACAATTTGTTATGGTCCACACAGTCAAAGGCTTTAGAATAGTCAATAAAACAGAAATAGATGTTTTTCTGAAACTCCCTGGCTTTTTCCATTATCCAGCGGATATTGGCAATTTGGTCCCTAGTTCCTCTGCCTTTTCTAAACCCAGCTTGTACATCTGGCAATTCTCGCTCCATGAATTGCTGAAGTCTACCTTGCAGAATCTTGAGCATTACCTTACTGGCACGTGAAATGAGTGCCACTGTTCGATAGTTTGAACATTCTTTAGTGTTTCCCTTTTTTGGTATGGGGATATAAGTTGATTTTTTCCAGTCTGATGGCCATTCTTGTGTTTTCCAAATTTGCTGGCGTATAGCATGCATTACCTTGACAGCATCATCTTGCAAGATTTTGAACAGTTCAGCTGGGATGCCGTCGTCTCCTGCTGCCTTGTTATTAGCAATGCTTCTTAAGGCCCACTCAACCCCACTCTTCAGGATGTCTGGCTCTAGCTCACTGACCACACCGTCAAAGCTATCCCCGATATTGTTATCCTTCCTATACAGGTCTTCTGTATATTCTTGCCACCTTTTCTTGATCTCTTCTTCTTCTATTGGGTCCTTGCCATCTTTGTTTTTGATCATACCCATTTTGGCCTGGAATTTGCCTCCAATGCTTCTAATTTTCTGGAAGAGGTCTCTTGTCCTTCCTATTCTATTGTCTTCTTCCACTTCCACGCATTGCTTGTTTAAAAATAATTCCTTATCTCTTCTGGCTAACCTCTGGAATTTTGCATTTAATTGGGCATATCTCCCCCTATTACTGTTGCCTTTTGCTTTCCTTCTTTCTTGGGCTACTTCTTGTGTCTCAGCAGACAGCCATTTTGCCTTCTTGGTTTTCTCTTTCTTTGGGATGTATTTTGTTGCCGCCTCCTGAACAATGTTGCAAACTTCTGTCCATAGTTCAGCACCGTCGGCTGCTAGCCATCCTTTTGGCTTTGAGCTAGCTGTGTCATCACGTCTGGGGCTAGTTGAACTCATCCTCTGTTCCTCCCCAGTAGCATTTTGACCATCTTCCAACCTGGGAGTCTCATCTTCCGATGGTATACCAACATATCTCTGGTTGTACTGATCCATTTAGTTTTCACGGCAAGAATACTGGGGTGGGTTGCCATTACCTTCCCCAGGGATTGCATTTAGTCTGACCTCTCTGTCATGACCTTCCCGACTTGGGTGGCCCTTCACGGTTTAGCTCAATGGCATCATTGAGGTGCTCAAGCTCCAGCACCACGACAAGGTAACGAACCAAAACACCACATTATTTCTATAAATCAATCCACTTTAGCACATAATAAAAATCACTAAATACAGTTCCTCCTCCTCCTTACATTAAAATAAAGAAAAAATCATATAAACCTTAACCCTCTTTCTCCCCTCCAAAAAATAAAACATATTTAAGTAATCCCTTCTTACCACTATTCTACACATTTCTATCTCTATAATAACAATCAATTTAACAAGCTTAAGTTGCCTGCTATTTTAGTTAATACTACAACTTATAATAATAATAACCAGATACACATTATTTAACCCTAATACAAAAATATTAGTAATTTTAGTCTTAATAAGCTCATAGAAAAACCATTCAAAACAGTAAACCCAAATCTTTAAAGACAAATAGCATCAATCAAATCCCTAAATCAAACCAAATAAAGATTTTTCAATCCTTATCCCACTTTGTAGTAGACCAAGGTAGTTACATATCCCCACAGTATGCACAAAACTTTCCTTTTACAAAAATCAACCAGCTCAACTGCACCCCTCAAGGAGTCCAGGTTCTTTTCAAGACGTTCCACCAGGAAATCAATTTTACATATGGCTTGCAGATCACTTTCACCCTTAGTTTTCTCCAAGTCCTTTATCCAATCTTCATCCAACATCTCGATAGTGATTCCAATCTCAGTCTTAAAAGAAATATTTCTATCACTCTTAAATTCCTCAGTTTCATCCACCTCATCCCCAACCTGAAGGCACATTTTGAATCTCATATTTCCCACAATATCCTGGATGTCTTGCATAAAAGCACAATAAAAATCAGAAGAAATCTGCTTAATATCTTGGTGAAAATCAGAAAAGATCTGTTTGAAATCTTCCATGTCTCACTCAGTAAATTACAGTGCCCCCTAGGGGCTTAGCCAGTGAAAGTCAAAATATCAAAGAATGTATTTAGTCTAGTAAAAGTAAAATACTTCAGCAAAGGATCGTTACCTTGTCGTGGTGCTGGAGCTTGAGCACCTCAATGAGGCCATGAGCTAAACCGTGAAGGGCCACCCAAGACGGGAAGGTCATGACAGAGAGGTCAGACTAAATGCGATCCCTGGGGAAGGTAATGGCAACCCACCCCAGTATTCTTGCTGTGAAAACTAAATGGATCAGTACAACCAGAGATATGTCGGTATACCATCAGAAGATGAGACCCCCAGGTCGGAAGAGGGTCAAAATGCAACCGGGGAGGAACAGAGGATGAGTTCAACTAGCCCCAGACATGATGACGCAGCTAGCTCAAAGCCAAAAGGACGGCTAGCGGCCAACGGTGCTGGTGGTGAACGACGAATCTGATGTTCTAAGGATCAACACACCATTGGAACCTGGAATGTAAGATCTATGAGCCAGGGCAAATTGGATGTGGTTATTGATGAGATGTCAAGATTAAAGATAGATATTTTGGGCGTCAGTGAACTGAAATGGACTGGAATGGGCCACTTCACATCAAATGACCACCAGATCTACTACTGTGGACAAGAGGACCACAGAAGAAATGGAGTAGCCTTCATAATTAATAGTAAAGTGGCTAAAGCAGTGCTTGGATACAATCCAAAAAAACAATAGAATGATCTCCATTCGAATTCAGGGCAAGCCATCAAACATCACAGTGATCCAAATATACGCCCCAACCACAGATGCTGAAGAAGCTGAAGTAGAGCAGTTCTATGAGGATCTGCAGCACCTACTGGATGACACGCCTAAAAGAGATGTTATTTTCATCACGGGAGACTGGAATGCTAAGGTGGGCAGTCAAATGACACCTGGAATTACAGGTAAGCATGGCCTGGGAGAACAAAACGAAGCAGGACATAGGCTGATAGAATTTTGCCAAGACAACTCAATGTGCATAACAAACACCCTCTTCCAGCAACCTAAGAGACGGCTTTATACATGGACTTCACCAGATGGACAACACCGAAATCAGGTTGACTACATCCTTTGCAGCCAAAGGTGGCGGACATCTATACAGTCGGTAAAACCAAGACCTGGAGCTGACTGTAGTTCAGATCACGAACTTCTTCTTCCACAATTTAGGATCAGACTCAAGAGATTAGGGAAGACCCACAGATCAGCTAGATATGAGCTCACTAATATTCCTAAGGAGTATGCAGTGGAGGTGAAGAATAGATTTAAAGTATTGGACTTAGTAGATAGGGTTCTGGAAGAACTATGGACAGAAGTCCGCGACATTGTTCAGGAGGTGGCAACAAAATACATCCCAAAGAAAGAGAAAACCAAGAAGGCAAAATGGCTGTCTGCTGAGACACTAGAACTGGCCCAAGAAAGAAGGAAAGCAAAAGGCAACAGTGATAGGGGGAGATATGCCCAATTAAATGCAAAATTCCAGAGGTTAGCCAGAAGAGATAAGGAATTATTTTTAAACAAGCAATGTGTGGAAGTGGAAGAAGACAATAGAATAGGAAGGACAAGAGACCTCTTCCAGAAAATTAGAAACATTGGAGGTAAATTCCAGGCCAAAATGGGTATGATCAAAAACAAAGATGGCAAGGACCTAACAGAAGAAGAAGAGATCAAGAAAAGGTGGCAAGAATATACAGAAGACCTGTATAGGAAGGATAACAATATCGGGGATAGCTTTGACGGTGTGGTCAGTGAGCTAGAGCCAGACATCCTGAAGAGTGAGGTTGAGTGGGCCTTAAGAAGCATTGCTAATAACAAGGCAGCAGGAGACGATGGCATCCCAGCTGAACTGTTCAAAATCTTGCAAGACGATGCTGTCAAGGTAATGCATGCTATATGCCAGCAAATTTGGAAAACACAAGAATGGCCATCAGACTGGAAAAATCAACTTATATCCCCATACCAAAAAAGGGAAACACTAAAGAATGTTCAAACTATCGAACAGTGGCACTCATTTCACATGCCAGTAAGGTAATGCTCAAGATCCTGCAAGGTAGACTTCAGCAATTCATGGAGCGAGAATTGCCAGATGTACAAGCTGGGTTTAGAAAAGGCAGAGGAACTAGAGACCAAATTGCCAATATCTGCTGGATAATGGAAAAAGCCAGGGAGTGTCAGAAAAACATCTATTTCTGTTTTATTGACTATTCTAAAGCCTTTGACTGTGTGGACCATAACAAATTGTGGCAAGTTCTTAGTGGTATGAGGATACCAAGTCATCTTGTCTGCCTCCTGAAGAATCTGTATAACGACCAAGCAGCAACAGTAAGAACAGACCACGGAACAATGGACTGGTTTAAGATTGGGAAAGGAGTACGGCAGGGCTGTATACTCTCACCCTACCTATTCAACTTGTATACAGAACACATCATGCGACATGCTGGGCTTGAGGAATCCAAGGCTGGAGTTAAAATCGCTGGAAGAAACATTAACAATCTCAGATATGCAGATGATACTACTTTGATGGCTGAAAGCGAAGAGGAACTGAGGAGCCTTATGATGAAGGTGAAAGAAGAAAGTGCAAAAGCTGGCTTGCAGCTAAACCTCAAAAAAACCAAGATTATGGCAACCAGCTTGATTGATAACTGGCAAATAGAGGGAGAAAATGTAGAAGCAGTGAAAGACTTTGTATTCCTAGGTGCAAAGATTACTGCAGATGCTGACTGCAGTCAGGAAATCAGAAGACGCTTAATCCTTGGGAGAAGAGCAATGACAAATCTCGATAAAATAATTAAGAGCAGAGACATCACACTGACAACAAAGGCCCGCATAGTTAAAGCAATGGTGTTCCCCGTAGTAACATATGGCTGCGAGAGCTGGACCATAAGGAAGGCTGAGAGAAGGAAGATTGATGCTTTTGAACTGTGGTGTTGGAGGAAACTTCTGAGAGTGCCTTGGACTGCAAGAAGACCAAACCAGTCCATCCTCCAGGAAATAAAGCCAGACTGCTCACTTGAGGGAATTATATTAAAGGCAAAACTGAAATACTTTGGCCACATAATGAGAAGACAGGACACCCTGGAGAAGGTAGTGATGCTAGGGAGAGTGGAGGGCAAAAGAAGAGGGGCCGACCAAGGGCAAGGTGGATGGATGATATTCTAGAGGTGACAGACTCGTCCCTGGGGGAGCTGGGGGTGTTGACGACTGACAGGAAGCTCTGGTGTGGGCTGGTCCATGAAGTCACGAATAGTCGGAAGCAAATGAACGAATAAACAACAACAAAAGTAAAATAAACAAAGAATTCCCCAGGGAAAGTAACCGCAGGAAACTGAAAATTCAGAACAGCAGATTCAACATGTAAAAAAAATGCTAATTTCTTCAAATTTAGCACAAAAATACTAACAGGAAGACAGTTATTTAGTATCAATCTTTGTTTCCTTTGGGAGGAAAACAAAATCCAAAACTTTTTTTTTTTTTTTAATTATAAAGTAAATCAAGAAATAATGTTAGGCACCAAGAAAGCCAGCTTCACCTCGCTGTAGAAAGCCTCTCTTAGGGTACTTATGCTTTATATATATAACACACAAATTGGTGGTTAAGAAATGGGGTGGCTGGACTTAGTGTCCCTTTAAGGCTACAGTGTGGCTTGGAAATGATGAAATCCCATGCCTCCCAGCTGATCTTACCCGACAAATGCGAAACTCTGTTTGCAATCTTTGGCTACAATCAGCCATTTCGAGGACAGATGGGATGATTCCAAGAGTTCTCTTTGATCTGGAGAACGTTTTTGGGCTTCAGAAGAACTTGTCTGAGCCCAAAGAAAAACATTGCACTGTCAATTCCACTGCCGAGTTAGCAAGCGCAGCCATTCAGTCCACCATTTTCATCGTAAGCCCATAAAGTTTATAGTTTTAGAGGTATAGGTGAGATCAAAGTGATGAGCACTCAGTCCTGGGGTGAAGTCCAGGAGCAATTATTGAAGCACCATAAACTGTAAGGATGAGAGCAATCTTTGGTCCATAGCTATAACAATTTTTTTTTTAAATTTCAGAAGGATTGGTAAAGATATCAAGATTAGGAGAGCTCAGAGGTACTCACTGAAAATATTTCCAATCACAGTTCATACACACCCTATGGAGTTATAGCTCGCTTTACTTTGGTTATTGAATAAACCAGAGCTGACTGGGTTCATCATAGTTTGCAAACCACAATGATCATTTTTTTACTGACTTTATATGCTGCTGCAAACATGTCTGACTGAGTAGTTTACAGATTCCAGTGATTATACCACTTGTTAAACCATACTCAAACAAACCATATTTTGGTTTAGTGCAATATGTAAACCAAATCCATAATTCAGATTGTAGTTAAGGAATAGTGCAATTTAGAACTTCTGTTGTAAAGAAACTTATCTGTAATATAGTATCAGAATCCACTTCAATGGCTAGTTAGCATATTAGTCCTTCAGGAAAATTATGTGGGGTGCAGGAGCAGTTGAAAATGGGCTCACGCTTGCAGCAATGGCTCTGTTGTTCCACTTTTGTTTATCACTACGGATGGATAGATGTATTTCAGTTTATGATAACTGCTTCCTAATCATCATCATCCAGCAGAAAAGCAGGCAGCGGACAATTAGCAGATTAATGTTAAGCATAGTTTAGCATGCTATGCTGGATGAATGTTCTCCATTAATAATGTTTTTGCAAAAACGCTGTCACATGATAGCCACCAGTGGCCAGCTGGGTGGTAGCAGCTAACTGACCTTGACTGATCTGAAAAAAACTAAGCAGGGTCAGTCCTGATTAGTATTTGGATGGTAGACCAGAAGGAAAATCAAGGCTATAGACCTAGAATTGGAAATTAAAATCACCATCATCACCATCATCACCATCATCATCATCATCCTAGAAGAAGCAGTGAAAAACTACTTCCATGTAATTGCCATGAAAGCTACATGGATGTGCCTGTGTATTCACCAGGAGTTAAACTGGATGTGAGGGAATTTTTATCTCTGCCATCAGTATTTGAGATGGGTCTTCTACAACTTCCTGCTGAAGACCCAATACCACTATACTGAGGCTTCTTGTTACTTGTACAAGACTGTGAAATGGAGCTTCTGCAGCTGAAATACGAATCAATTGCATATAAATCATACCTGTTAACTTACACATGATACAAATCAGTAGAACCTAATATAAATATTTCTGATTGCCATAGCTGAAAAATCTTCAGCACTGACTGATTTATTGTTTTATCCAATAATCTTGATTCTGATATTTTAAACATTTAACTGATCATCATTTTAACACATTAGATTTAACTAAATATAACAACATCCCATCCATCATAATCAGCAATGACATGCACAGTCACACTCATTGCCTTTAAATGGACACCTGCAGTGCTCCTTTCATTCAATTTTACATGGTGTAATTGTGCATCTGATAAAGGGGGCAACAGCAAAGGAAATGCAGCATTTTTTTTTACCCTGTTGTTCAACTTCGCAGGGACTTCACAATTTAAGCAGAATTTAGGCTAGATCAGCCTTCCTCAACTTCTTGTCCAGTGGATAACTTGGACCACAACACCTTATTGTCAGGCTAATTGGGATAATGGCATCTGTAGCCCAATCCATCTGGTTGAAGAAGGCTGGCCTGCCAATTCTTTGCCTAATTCAGCAGTGCAATCTCTGTCTTCTTCTAATCCACAAAAAGACAAGAAGGAGATCCTTTATTATGGAAATAAAGTAAGAATTTAGAAATGTGACAGATCTTTAAGCAGAGAGAAAAAACAGCTGTGAGTGTGCTTAGCCCCCACCCTAAACCACAGCTTAGTTTGCTAAAGTATGTGGATTTAAGATGACTTAGCCCAACTGTAGTCAATTAGACTAATCAGCTTAAATCCAATTATTTCATCTTAACTGGCTTGTGGACTGAGGAATAAAAATTAGGGAGTTTCAACCCAGTGAAGGTGATTAAGGGAAGATAAGATTAAGGGAAGAAAAGTTAAAAGAATTTCAAATTATATTAATCTGAAGCTGATAGTTAAGCTTGCTCCAAATAAAATATATTATTACCTCCCACCCCCACCAGCATTCATACAATATATAATTTATTGTATGGGTGTGCAAATTGCATTAAAGTATAATGTAGTTTATTTGATTTCTACTTAGCATCTTATGTGAGCCAGCAATTGTGGTTTGTAAACCCTGGTTTATGGCAAAGGTATATAATCTGCAGCTGTTGAGCCACTTGTTGTTGTTGTTTATTCATTCAGTTGCTTCCGACTCTTCGTGACTTCATGGACCAACCCAACCCAGAGCTTCCTGTACCCTTTCCAAAGACTTGAGTGTAGCTTCCC
The DNA here is from genome assembly GCF_035149785.1 of Candoia aspera. Lineage (NCBI taxonomy): Eukaryota > Metazoa > Chordata > Lepidosauria > Squamata > Candoiidae > Candoia > Candoia aspera. The sequence continues at coordinate 102,764,198 of NC_086154.1, read as the reverse complement.
AAAGTTGTGAAATTGTAAGAGGAATTATTAAACACAAAGGGAGTAATAATGATAATGCTTGCTAATTTTATTTAGTATTCATTAGATTTAAATGCAATCCTTTCTTTCCAGGTCCCACTCACTTCTGTGTTTCACTTCTGGAAAAGGGCCTGCAGCATACCATACAATACCTAAGGTACATGTGGCCTTGAGCGTTGAAAAGTTGCATATGCTTTACTGATCATGTTGTGTAAACCCAGTCAGTTCATTCAATAAGTAATGTGATATGTGAGTCTGATCAATGTATAATTTGGAAGAATTTGGTTTGTAAGGCAAGATAGGATTCTAAACTGTTTTAAGTTTCATAGGCTACAGCCAGCATTCTGAACTGTATCCAAAATACATAGCCAGACAGACATTTCAGCCACCAAATTCTGCTGTAGGGCAGCTACACATTAGACTTGCACGACAAGTCTAATGCAAGTTCAGGAAGAAAGGGATGAATTAGGGCTACAGAAGGTAGAATCCACTTGGACTTTTCTGTTATTCTAACTATCTAATCACTAGAACTGAAAAGAGGTGATTTCCTCTCCTATAATCTCTTATTTGCCTGCAAAATCAGTTGTAGTCTCCTTGAAGCAGATTTTGATAAGGCAGAATAGACCATTGGGGAAATGTAGGAGAAAAGTCTCAGAAGTCTACTAGTCATGTGGTGTTAGATTCCACCTACAACCTTGGTCTTAAAGAAAGATCCCAGCCCTTGCCACACAGAAGTAGTCAAAGGTGCTAGTTACTTCTGCTGAACTGGTTGCTTCCAGACATGGCTACAAATCTAGAAATCCAGTAATACCCCAAGTCTGAGGGTGTCACAAAGGTTGAACACAATCTTTTATGGGTATCTTCTTCCCTGAGTGATAGAGATGCTGAAATTAGAATTAGTTTTACCTAGATTCAATTTAAATCTCTCTCTCATTCTCTCTCTGTGAACTTCTCAATCTATTTTGCATCTAAGATCGATTCTTTTTAGAATAAGCTACTCAAAGAGTACATCCCATGACCAGATCCATCCCTACCTAACACCACACTGCTGCCACATGTGTTCCAGAGAAGGTCTCTCCACCCCACACTAGTAAGGTCCTTGATCTGCCAGATATGGACTTTGGGTCCATATGTTCTTTACATGTGATAAGGCCATGCCTATGAATGTTCAGTAAGTTAGTCTCTAAGGTGCCACAAGGGTAAAGGTTTCCCTTGACATTAAGTCCAGTCGTGTCCGACTCTAGGGGGCGGTGCTCATTTCCATTTCAAAGCTGAAGAGCCGGCGTTTGTGCGTAGACAGTTCCGTGGTCATGTGGCCGGCATGACTACATGGAACGCCGTTACCTGCCCGCTGAAGCAGTACCTATTAATCTACTCACATTTGCATGTTTTCGAACTGCTAGGTTGGCAGGAGCTGGGACTAGCAATGGGAGCTCACCCCATCACGTGGATTCGAACCGCCGACCTTCCGATCGGCAAGCTCAGCAGCTCAGTGGTTTAACCCGCAGCGCCACCACGTCCCTACAAGGTGCCACAAAGTAACACTCAAATAGTACATTGTATTCCCCACCCACCCCCACCCCCATTAACATCACAGAAGGCTAGATGGCAGAAAGTTCCTGTTAAATAATAAGCCTCAAAATATTTGGTCAATGAAGGCATCTCCTTTGATCTGCATCTGCTGCACAGATGATCCCATAATGACCCAAGGGCAGCCAGGCAATCTAGGTTGGCTTGTGTAAAATAGATTGAACATTCCCGGATTAATAACGTTTTGACACACCTTCTGAGAGATGTGTCAGGCTTACCAGCAGAGATGGGGGCTTTCTGCATGCAGCCTAAGGGAATTTAGCAACAACCACATGCTACAAGGAAAAAAAGCACCAGTAATTCAGAGATTAGCAGAGACCAATAATTGTCCTGGATAACAGTGTCATTATCTACAATTTCCAAGCACTCACAAACAGCACTTAAGGTCATTTTTTAGGCCATTAGTGATTTTGTCTCCTTTTCTCTGCATATCTGTATCAACTAGTAGACATTCCTGAAAGCAAGATGAAAGATGAGCTGATTGGCTTCAAACATAAATGGCAGGCTTTCAGGAACTACCTTGGAGAAGCAACCTGATTTGTTGATTTCAGCCAAGGTTGCAAACCAGGGAGTCATGAAAGTAGGTTGATCTGCCCTATTCTGAAGGCTGGACACCCTGTTTAGAAACGTCTACTCTTTTAAAATAATGCTAGTACTTAGGCTATCTTGGATACTAGAGGGAATTTTATTTCTGTCACCAACCAAAAAAAACAGATACATATAGGTAAACTGAGATCAACTAACAGTAAATTAAGAATATATACAAATTCAAAATCCTTTTACTATCTGGCTGTTTACACATTTCAATACCTATCAAACAAAATTTGGCTACCTTATAAGGTAATTCAGAGTCCCACTCTGCAAATAGGAAATATACATAGAAGTCGTTGGAGCACCCAGGAAAATCTCTGATAAAAGGAGGCGTAGTAGAGTTGCATGAGTCTATAAAAGACAACAGGAACAAGAACAGTGATTCCATTGCTCCTGGGCCACAGGAACAAACACATTTTGCATAAGGAATTTTGCTAAATCTAAAAACTATAGAGGGGAAGATGTTAAGCTGTGCCAGTGTAAATCTGGTATTTCAAAATAGAGAATCAAGGTGCCTTGGTGGTCTCCTAGAGCAACTGAGATGATTCCTTGCATCCCATTTCCATTACACTGGATGGAATTTTACTTAGTTCATTCTGGCTTCCCACATCTAATACTCGTTGCTTAAGGACTTTGTTCATATCTCAAGGGAAATAATCTCTCTGGAGAAAACCCATGTAAGTATAATCTTTCATTTATGGGGCTCTTTCAGCTGGACTGGAATTTCTTGATCAAGGCCTTTGGTGCAAAAATTAAGTTCAGTCAAAAGTTAAAGATAGAAACCTGTTCCCTGGTCTCCACTTTAGTAAGACCTGCTTTCACTTGGAGGATCACATATGACACACATTAATCCTGTCCTCAAAAATGTATTAGAATTAGAAAGGGCTAAAAAGTCTTACTTCAGCAAAGGATCGTTACCTTGTCGTGGTGCTGGAGCTTGAGCACCTCAATGGTGCCATGAGCTAAACCGTGAAGGGCCACCCAAGATGGGAAGGTCATGACAGAGAAGTCAGACTAAATGCGATCCCTGGGGAAGGTAATGGCAACCCACCCCAGTATTCTTGCCATGAAAACTAAATGGATCAGTACAACCAGAGATATGTCAGTATACCATCGGAAGATGAGACCCCCAGGTTGGAAGATGGTCAAAATGCTACTGGGGAGGAACAGAGGATGAGCTCAACTAGCCCCAGACGTGATGACGCAGCTAGCTCAAAGCCGAAAGGACGGCTAGCAGCCGACGGTGCTGGTGGTGAACGGCGAATCCGATGTTCTAAGGATCAACACACCATTGGAACCTGGAATGTAAGATCTATGAGCCAGGGCAAATTGGATGTGGTTATTGGTGAGATGTCAAGATTAAAGATAGACATTCTGGGCGTCAGTGAACTGAAATGGACTGGAATGGGCCACTTCACATCAAATGACCACCAGATCTACTACTGTGGACAAGAGGACCACAGAAGAAATGGAGTAGCCTTCATAATTAATAGTCAAGTGGCTAAAGCAGTGCTTGGATACAACCCCAAAAATGACAGAATGATCTCAATTCGAATTCAGGGCAAGCCATCTAACATCACAGTGATCCAAATATACGCCCCAACCACAAATGCTGAAGAAGCTGAAGTAGAGCAGTTCTATGAGGATCTGCAGCACCTACTGGACAACACGCCTAAAGGAGATGTTATTTTCATCACAGGAGACTGGAATGCTAAGGTGGGCAGTCAAATGACACCTCGAATTACAGGTAAGTATGGCCTGGAAGAACAAAATGAAGCAGGACATAGGCTGATAGAATTTTGCCAAGACAATTCACTCTGCATAACAAACACTCTCTTCCAACAACCTAAGAGACGGCTTTATACATGGACTTCACCAGATGGACAACACCGAAATCAGATTGATTACATCCTTTGCAGCCAAAGGTGGCGGATATCTATACAGTCGGTAAAAACAAGGTCTGGAGCTGACTGTAGTTCACATCACGAACTTCTTCTTGCACAATTTAGGATCAGACTCAAGAGATTAGGGAAGACCCACAGATCAGCTAGATATGAGCTCACCAATATTCCTAAGGAGTATGCAGTGGAGGTGAAGAACAGATTTAAAGGATTGGACTTAGTAGATAGGGTCCCGGAAGAACTATGGACAGAAGTCCACGACATTGTTCAGGAGGCGGCAACAAAATACATCTCAAAGAAAGAGAAAACCAAGAAGGCAAAATGGCTGTCTGCTGAGACACTAGAAGTAGCCCAAGAAAGAAGGAAAGCAAAAGGCAACAGTGATAGGGGGAGATATGCCCAATTAAATGCAAAATTCCAGAGGTTAGCCAGAAGAGATAAGGAATTATTTTTAAACAAGCAATGCGCGGAAGTGGAAGAAGACAATAGAATAGGAAGGACAAGAGATCTCTTCCAGAAAATTAGAAACATTGGAGGTAAATTCCAGGCCAAAATGGGTATGATCAAAAACAAAGATGGCAAGGACCTAACAGAAGAAGAAGAGATCAAGAAAAGGTGGCAAGAATATACAGAAGACCTGTATAGGAAGGATAACAATATCGGGGATAGCTTTGACGGTGTGGTCAGTGAGCTAGAGCCAGACATCCTGAAGAGTGAGGTTGAGTGGGCCTTAAGAAGCATTGCTAATAACAAGGCAGCAGGAGACGATGGCATCCCAGCTGAACTGTTCAAAATCTTGCAAGATGATGCTGTCAAGGTAATGCATGCTATATGCCAGCAAATTTGGAAAACACAAGAATGGCCATCAGATTGGAAAAAATCAACTTATATCCCCATACCAAAAAAGGGAAACAATAAAGAATGGTCAAACTATCGAACAGTGGCACTCATCTCACATGCCAGTAAAGTAATGCTCAAGATCCTGCAAGGTAGACTTCAGCAGTTCATGGAGCGAGAATTGCCAGATGTACAAGCTGGGTTTAGAAAAGGCAGAGGAACTAGAGACCAAATTGCCAATATCCGCTGGATAATGGAAAAAGCCAGGGAGTGTCAGAAAAACATCTATTTCTGTTTTATTGACTATTCTAAAGCCTTTGACTGTGTGGACCATAACAAATTGTGGCAAGTTCTTAGTGGTATGGGGATACCAAGTCATCTTGTGTGCCTCCTGAAGAATCTGTATAACAACCAAGTAGCAACAGTAAGAACAGACCACGGAACAACAGACTGGTTTAAGATTGGGAAAGGAGTATGGCAGGGCTGTATACTCTCACCCTACCTATTCAACTTGTATGCAGAACACATCATGCGACAAGCTGGGCTTGAGGAATCCAAGGCTGGAGTTAAAATCGCTGGAAGAAACATTAACAATCTCAGATATGCAGATGATACCACTTTGATGGCTGAAAGTGAAGAGGAACTGAGGAGCCTTATGATGAAGGTGAAAGAAGAAAGTGCAAAAGCTGGCTTGCAGCTAAACCTCAAAAAAACCAAGATTATGGCAACCAGCTTGATTGATAACTGGCAAATAGAGGGAGAAAATGTAGAAGCAGTGAAAGACTTTGTATTCCTAGGTGCAAAGATTACTGCAGATGCTGACTGCAGTCAGGAAATCAGAAGACGCTTAATCCTTGGGAGAAGAGCAATGACAAATCTCGATAAAATAGTTAAGAGCAGAGACATCACACTGACAACAAAGGCCCGCATAGTTAAAGCAATGGTGTTCCCTGTAGTAACATATGGCTGCGAGAGCTGGACCATAAGGAAGGCTGAGCGAAGGAAGATCGATGCTTTTGAACTGTGGTGTTGGAGGAAAATTCTGAGAGTGCCTTGGACTGCAAGAAGATCAAACCAGTCCATCCTCCAGGAACTAAAGCCAGACTGCTCACTTGAGGGAATGATATTAAAGGCCAAACTGAAATACTTTGGCCACATAATGAGAAGACAGGACACCCTGGAGAAGATGCTGATGCTAGGGAGAGTGGAAGGCAAAAGGAAGAGGGGCCGACCAAGGGCAAGATGGATGGATGATATTCTAGAGGTGACGGACTCGTCCCTGGGGGAGCTGGGGGTGTTGACGACCGACAGGAAGCTCTGGCGTGGGCTGGTCCATGAAGTCACGAAGAGTCGGAAGTGACTAAACGAATAAACAACAACAAAAAGTCTTAAGCCAAATATCATATACCCATCACAAGTGATTAGCCCATCACTTGGGCTAATGCTTTTGCTTCATATAACTTTAATGCTGCAGGAATATATTTTTGTGTGAAAGAAAAAAGATTCTAAAAAAGCATTTTACATGGCATCTTCAACATGGCTGCCTGTCAGGGCAGCCTTGCTCCGAATAAGACATGGACTCACTTAAAGGGTTTAAGGATTTCCGGGTTTATTGAAGCAGAATGCATGCGGAGAAAAAGACGGGAATGCGGGTGTGGTATCAGGGTCTCCCGTTTATACCCCGGTGGCGGACCTTGTTCTCCTCCACCCCCTATTGTCCCCCAAGCCAGGTCCGGATGGGTGATTAGCGTTGGTATGGGTCTGACGATGGGTGATTTGGGCGATCTCCGACGTTCCCCTTTGTCTCCTTGCCTTCAGTGTGTCCCCCGGGGTAATGGGTGGGAGTTCCCCCAATCTGTTAATGGTTTCCAGATCCTGTCCGAGGTGCGTTTCTATTGTCCTGTTGATTTATTTATGGGTTTGGGTGCTTAAGGGATGATGTGTGTGTTTAAAGGATAATGGTCATCCCTTCCTCTTTCCTGATGTGCATGTTCCCTGTTGTGATGCACTTATGCCTTGCAACGGGGAACATGACACTGCCTATGGTATGGAAGACCATGTCAATATTTAAAAGGATTTGCCAGTTACATTTTAAATCAATTCATAGACAAATTTCTCTTTCTGGACCTTTATACAAATTCTTACAGTAATTAATCTGGAAAGATTCTACTCTTCAATACATCAGCCAATGCCTACAGAATTATCCTTAATCCCACATCATCTGTGAAAAGAGATACCCAAATATGATTGTTCTCCACATTTGTGGGATGCTCTTCTAAATAGCTTAAATGCTGAACTATTAGGTTGATGTAGAAATGAAACAAAAATGTGCCTTTGTTTGATCACCCCTTACAAGCTGGAATTTCAACTGAAAGGGGACCTAATGGATTACATCTGACTCTCAATCATTAATTTATAAATGAAAGTAAGCAGGTGTTGATCAATTGTTGAGCACTTAGGTTTGGCCCAAACTTTTCCTCTGGAAATTCAGAATGCTAGAAAGAACCTGGCTAGATTTTACATGTAAAGTTGCATCACCACAGTCTTCGGTAAAACAAGGCGGCCTAGTCAAAATGCAGTGCTTTCAAAAGCAATGAAGATATGCTGTGTGAATGTAAATATATGGCTTGTTAGGCCTTTATTTCAGATTAATTTTCTACTGTGCAAGTTTTTTTTAAATAACTTTTTAAAAATTAGCATATTCTGAAGATTTTAGCAAAACTTACTTTTTTACAGAAGATCTAAAAATTCTTTAGCATAAATATAAACAGTACACAGAGCAAACTAGCAACTTTACACATCTGCAGATCTGTATAAACAAAGACATTTGCCAGCTGTCTCCACCCTGGAATCCTACAGGTGTGTTGGGACTATAGCCCCCAAATTCTAAATCTTTGGTCATGCTGGCTGAGAATTCTGGGACAGGCAGTTCCAATACATCAATCAAATCTTTATTACGGTGATAGACCAGCATAAATTCCAACACATGCAGAGGACACCAGATTGGATATGACAGAGGTAAGCGAATAGATTCCAACTATCATGCCTACCCCACCCCTTTAAATGCAGAGGAATTCTCTCTACAAGAACTGACCAGAGGATGAACAGAAGTAACACAGTTCAGTCATTGTTGTTGCTTTTGATCACTATTTGTCATTCTGTGTTTGGCTGTGTGCTTTTTATTCAATTTGTAGACATTCATGTAACAAGCTTCATAAAATCCTGTCATAAATTAATATACTTCCACCCACTTAAGTCTGGGATACCCAACTATGATTAGCTTGGTGGCCATATCAGGCTTTGCATGGCATGGTGAAAGCATGCTCAAACTGGGCAGGACCTGGATATCTTTGGGGCATGGGTTTAAGAGGTTTTAAGAAGATCAATGGGTGCCTTAAGCATTTTGCCTTTTAACATTCCCCCAAACATGCAAAACAAGGCCTCAATTTTTATCCCCAACCAAACTGGAGATTTTTTTGCACCCTTGTTTTGTGTTAACTGATATTCTGAACAACAGATACATCTGCTTCTCCATCATGGTCCTTTGACCTTCTGTGTCAGTTACATCACGTTTCTTTGTCTTCCTTTCCCTGACCCCAGCCCTCTTACAAACTGAACAATTCTCCCCAATAGTTTTCCCCTTCTTGGGCCTGATCCTTGGTCTGTGGTTCCCTCACCTGCAGTTCACACTTAGCTTGGGATCCACTGAACTTCTCTTCTCTTCTCTTCTCTTCTCTTCTCTTCTCTTCTCTTCTCTTCTCTTCTCTTCTCTTCTCTTCTCTTCTCTTCTCTTGCAACTGAGAGTAAACAAAATGGACAGCTTTTTTTTTGCTTATGTTTGCTATTTAAGGAGCGTGGGGCAGCCCCTCACAGAAAATGTGTGATGGAATCCAAGGGTGACCTTGGAAGATGGGAAGAGATACCACCTAGGGAATGACCAAATAAAAGGGAAAGGAGCCCACAGTAGAATAATGGCCAGAGAAAGAAACTGAGGAAGGACCTGCCCTAACTACTTGGTGGTAAATAGGGAGGGCAGGAAATTTGTACTTTCAGACTTGCAAGATTCTGTTAACGTAGCTTTATAATAAAGTAGAATTAGCTCCTCTAGTGTTTCCTGTCTGGTTTACCTGGGAAGACTGACAAAATGCTACCCTAAGCACTTGAAGTTACCTAGCAAGAAATACCCTCACAATTCATCTGGAGAAAGCCAGCAGTGTTCCAGTTTCCAATGGTGAAGGCCCTTTCTGAGAGCAAGAGAGAGAGAAATAATCTTAATAAAAAATTCTAAAAGAGAGAGAAACCCCTCTGAAAATGTTGAAATGTCACATCATAATATGCCATTATTTCCAACATATTGCAAATGACAAGAACCAAAGGGCATCATTAGGAAGGAGGGAGGAAGAAAGAAATAAAGTCGAAACAGCCCCTGGATACAACTTTTCATACAAAATGCTATAAATTCCTGAAAAGCACTGGCTGCTGGGGCTGCCCCCATCATTCAATCAGAAGTGAATGGGGGAGCCCCATTTGTACCACCTTGGGAAAAACATAATGCTGAAAATACAGGTGTCATTGAGCCCAATAACCTTTCCAATTTTCCAAGGAGGTTTTCTTTTCTGCTGCTGTTGTCATTCTGGGTTGAAAGAATTGTTCTCCCTGTCTCCCACCATGAAAGAGGCAGCTCAGCTCAGGGGCAGATCAAAATAATCTGGAGCAAATAAACTAGCTCAGTGGCAAAGCACATGCTTTGCATGCAAGAAGTTCCAGGTCCAATACCTGACATCACCAGGTACAGTTAAAAAAAAACCTCTTGTCTGAAGCCCTGGCAACAGCTGTCAATCATTCTGGTGAGGCAATCTTGTGCGGAAGGACCATTGCTCTGGTAAAGTATCCTTTGTTCCCTAGGAGAGGAAGAGCTGATGAAGCAAGGGTTTTTCATATGTTTCTTGAAAACAGTTACTATTGTACTGTTCTAATTACTGGTGGGATGTTATTATTATGGTTCTCTGATGTAGGATAAGCCTGAAAGATGGTAAATCAAATAAGGGACAGTGAGGCATCCTGATATGAGCCCCCTTTTCTCTCAAATCGTATCACAATCACAGGCTTTTCCAGTTAGTGCCTTCTCAGAATTCCTAGTCAGCCTGATTGTTGCTTGTCTTCTGTAGCCCCAGTGTATTTGGAGGGCAGCAGTTTGGGAAGCTGTTATATGATTATATAATATAAAATGAAAAATTGGCTTGAACTGAAGTGCTTAATGTCCGGGCAGCTGAAGATGCACATTTAATTATTTAGAGTTTTTTTTTTCCCCCAGGTTGATATGGCAAAGAATTGTCCCTCTCTTTTGTTTAGGGCACATGGATAGAATAATTTTGAATCCCAATGGACAGGCATTTACAGATAGTCCTTGGTTAGCAACTGCAACTGGGACTTGCAACTTGGTTGTTAAGCAAAATGGTCACTAAGTAAAAAACATGTGACTGCAACCATGCTTAGGATTTTACTTCAGCTTTCCTTTGCTTTACAGCATTGGAAGGATATGACCCCAAACAGCGGGGAAGGTTTCTGGAACTAATTCACAAGGAATCTGGGTAAAAGGGCAAATCTTATAACCCCTTTTCCCCGTTCCCCCTCCCTTTGGAACGCTCACCCCTTCGCCGGGATAATTAGCAAGAAGAGAATGTATGTTTGTCTTTACATTCATTGGTGAGGAAGAGATTACAAGAGAGCAAGCAGGCACACAGTAGGGAATACACACCAAAAGGAATGTGCTAGCCCAGGTTCTTTGCCTAAGGTGCTCATCCCCAGCAGCCTAGGAGGTAAACAAAAGCCTTTAGTGCGAAACTGATTAGGGTCTTGTCAATTTCAGGCAGCAGCTGCTAGACCTAATCAGCTAATTAACAGTACAGAGCTGAGCTTGTTAACTTGTGGTTAGCACTTTTTAGGGATGCCCTGCCCAGAGAAGCAGCTCAGGAAGAGACAGCTTGTTTAGGCAATGTCTGCTCTGTGACGAGGGAGGGGGAAAAAAAGGATCAGGCACAGGACACAGTACTAACTGAAATGGCGAACACGTGACAGAGAGACACAAAGGTCATCAAAGCAGGCATTGGTCACAAAGTTACTTTTTCATCACCATCGTAACTGTGGCCACTGTCCAAGGCAGTCACTAAATGAGGACTAACTGTATTTGAACCTATAGAAGCTAAGAAAGAAATGTCTGTTCTGGAACTAGGTTTTAAAGGGACTGTCAGATCCAGAAATGAACTGAAACACATACAGGATGATGCCAAGGTATGACTTAAAAGACAAAGTAGTATTCATCTCTCCACTCTTTGAACAAACACTTAAAATGGCCATTGCAGGACACTGCAGTTTAGCTTGAATTAAAGCAGTAAATGCAAGATGTGAACATGCAGTCCACTTATGACCAAAGCAAGTTTGAGAATGCTTCACTATAAAGGTCTTACAGCTTCAGTGTAATGAAATGTGATGGCCCTTACAGTGATTCCTGGCTTTTGAAAATACCCCTAAACTTTAATATCAAGTTATATTACTTCCATAATAACTAGCTAACAAAAGCTGTTTATTATTGACTAAGAGTTATTCTTCTCTGTGCACACAGGGGGAAAACAGTATTCCCAGTACTTTCTCTTTACTTTAAACAAGTTTATTGAAATGCTGTTCAACATAATGGAAATGGCAATCAATTAATTTAAATGAACTTTAACGTCCCTCTCTTCTCACCCTCATAACCTATGTTTAATGGCTTAGCTCTGAAACCTCTAGGAATGCTATTTTTCACAATCATTCAGTCTTAAATGACAACTTGGCTGCTACAAAACTGTCTCACCTCATAACTAGGTCTATCAAAACCATTTCCTACTAAATTAGAAACCCAAACCAGACTTGTACAGATTGAGCTTCATGTCTTACTAGTTCAGCCTGCTTTTTGTTGCTAGGAGAACAATGGAAGCTGTGTGGGAGGCTGCAATAACCTTGTTCAGATTTTTTGTTTTTTCCTTCTTAGACTTAAGGAAGAAAAGGAGAAGCAGCACAGGTCTCTACACAGGGCTTGCTAGCTTAGACTAACTATTCCACTGCACTCTAGTCCAGCAGCAATCAGATGTCTCTTCACACAGTGTGGCCCTTCTATACACTTCCTACTCATTGGCAGCATTTGGAACTCACACTGGTCTGAGCCAATTGAAACAGGGCACCCAGGGACTGCCTTTCTCCATGAAGCACTATCAGAATGGTATATACTGTCTGCTTTCCCCCAAGCTCTCAGAGCAGAGAGATTTAGATGTTATATCATCCCCTCATGTATGAGGTTTTACCTGACTTCTGCACACACCCCTGTTCTATTTTTACATAGTGTGTGTCCTGTGTGGTGTTTCTGGTTACAATGACCATCAGAAGGCACTGCAGTACTAGTTCCATCCTTAAGCTGTTGGACTGTATATACCATTCTGATAGCACTTCTAGGTATCTCTTCCTGCAGTTGCTAAGCTCCTGACCTGGGGAGCTTCTAATGCTAATGTACTATATATAGTCATCTAAAAGAGTGAAGGTCTGTGAGTTCAATTCCAGATAGAAAGTCTGAGCCCCATAGAATAACATCTGCCTATTCACATCTGATGGTTCCCAATATGGATGAAACCGGTAATATGGTTCCCCTCTGATGGCCAATGTAACTTTCTACATGAAAATTTCAGTTAGATAAACATTCCAAACCATTCATAAACTCATCCCTCATGAAGAAAATGTGACAGTAAAATGGCTTCCTACACTTGTTGTTCAGTTGACTCCCGTTCAGGAAAAACTAATTAGTTCAGGAGTGTCCGCTTGGATCCAAGTTTCACTGTATGTTCTAATGTGTATGAGGAGAGAAGACTCTTGCATTTGAAGGAAGCAGTTCCCTAAAATAAACCTCTGTTCTGTACTGGGGCATTGGAAAATTCTGAGATTATTTTTAAAAAATATGTTTATAAAACATTTATTGAAATAGGTCCATCCGTGCTATTATTTTTCCACTGAAAATATCCATACTACTGATTCATAGCATCATCCAGCCATTGCTGTGGCAAAATAAGGCCCATCCACATTAGCATTGGTATGATCACAGCAGTAGTGTGCATAACTTCTTATTTTAGAGCATTATTAAAAAAAATGTGAAGCTGAGTTCTCTTTCTATTCTTTTCAGTTTTCCAACGATTATGAAAGACTTTCCAAAAAGCCAGAAATATGTATATTAAAATTGTATATGGATATGAATATATATGGATACATACTGTATATTATATGCATACATATATAGTTTTATTTAAACTGCACATTTATTTATTTATTTATTCAATTTCTATAGCAGCCCAGAGTCACTTGCTGAGATGGGCAGCTATATAAATCGAATGAATGAATAAATAAATAAATGTGCAGTTTAAATAAAACTATATATGTATGCATATAATATACAGTACATAGCTCAGGGATTGGACAACTGGTGTGAGAATAGCCCCAGTAATATGTATACTTCTGTCAGGATCTCTGTCTCTCTGTCTTTGTCTCTATTTTGTCATCTCTATTTCTTTATTTTGTTGCCCAGCATAATCAGGGATCTTGGTCATATGTATAACATGTCCCTTAAGCTACAGTAGCTACAGAAAAGTAGGAATAAACTGAGTACATTGGAGGCTCCCTCCCGAATTTCTCTGTATGTTGTCATGCAGTTTTCTATAAAATATAGGATGGCTATGACATCTGGAAAAATTGCATAATGATGTTACATATTCTGGAATCTTGATCATCACTTTAGACATGCCAGTTTTGTGCTTATTATCCCATCCTCATAAAGGAAATTTCTCCTTTTATTATATTATTTAACCATTTGTACTGGTACTCAAACAAAGGTCTGATAACCAGTTTTTATTAAAGGAAGCTGTCATCTTTAAACTATTATTGAGGACATTTTTCCCTGACCCTCCCAAATGTACTATTCCCCGAGCTTCTTTTTGAAACAATAAATAGAAGATGAACAAAATCTCTTTGAGAGAGAGAGAAGCTAAGATCCATCAAGCACCATCAGAAATAATTGGACTTGACAGCTGGCTTACAAAACACTACAGCTCAGACACCTTAATCATCCCCTGCTAGATGCAATTGATTAGAGACTCCTCCATAGAGTTGTCTTCTGTAGAGACAAACACAGAGAATACTTGGGCTATAGAAGGGACCTATGTATAAGAAGAACACATGAAAAGAAGGAAGCAAGAAGGGGTTAAAGCAGAAGATTATTTCAGCCTCAGCATATCATGATTAGTTAATGGAACCTAGAAACATCTGCTCAGTGTAGAATAAATATAGCTTCAACCAAATCCCCTTTCCCCCTTGACTCTTTGCTGTACAGATCCAAACAAAGTGGTTTTGCTCACTTAAGTTGGCCAGATCCATTTTCATCAATTATCCTACTAACAAAATTATCCATTTTGTTCCAGAAAGCTCCCAACACTCAGGAGCAGTTTTGGGGTTCGGACAAGGTATTAGTGAGGAAAAGGGGTCCAGGAAGATTAGCCCTCAGAGAGCAAAAGTGTTTCTTATTAAGACAAAATCATCATTTAATGGAACTCTTTATTGCTACACAACCTAGAAAAGGTTTGTGCCAAGCAGATTCTGGTTTATAGAGAGAACAAAGAAAACCCTAACCCTTTTTGAGATCTTTACAACTTAACACACAGGAAAATATATCAAATGCAAAACATGTATATGGAGCTTACCCCATGACCTTCATAGCAGCCCACTCATAATTAATAACCACCCGCAAGTCATCTGTAACATATTTACAGAGATACCCCACCGTCAGTTTATTGGCTATAGACTAATATTAATGTAAATTGTGCACTTAGATTTGCATTGTGAGTTAAATTGTTTGTATTTACAGAGCATCAGATTGTTGCACAGTGCAGATCACACAGAACCACTTGTGCCAGGAGAAGGTGGAAAAGACTGCTTTTTACATGGACCAGGAAAAGACAAGTAGAAGTTGCCTTTGTGGTGGCCTGGAGGTGGGTTGAGGATATCATCATGTATGCCTATCCTTGAGAAATGGTTAATGGACCTTTTTCTCACTGGGCAGACAGGATTTGTATATGAGCCTTTAGCCTCCAAGGTAATGGGTGCTGAAACATAACAGATTTTGCACACATTGTGCCTAACTGGGTGCTGTTGTCTTTGGAGTGAGACACTACTTTACCACTAGTACATCAAAGGATTAATTAAGCCTGCCTCGCTCATGGGCTAGGTATAATTAAAGTGGTGTCATGGGGCACAGCACAAAGACATTGCCAGGATATGCTTTTATTACGATTCTGCATAAGAAGGTGCAAAAAGGAAGGGGTTGCCATGTTGCCCTGTTTCTCTAAATCTCCCCCATGCCTGTCACTTTGCTGGTAACCTCCCAAAGACCCAACATCAAGGTAAACTCTTTGAGCTCTGCACATTAAAAACAGCAGCAACATTTGCATTAATTCTCATAGCCCCAGAATACTGCACAGTATATAATTTTCAAACATGATGTATAGAAAACACTCCTTTAATAAAACAATACACAGTGCATTAGTATAACACCTCATGGAGACATATATAAATGGCTTAATAAGGCCTAAGTGATGTTTATAACAAAGCATTTCTAAATGAGAGGCTGTAGACCATTTATCTTGGCAACTTACCATGACATGAATTCTAATAATGTATTTGGCAAAAGGACTATTACTCATAACTTGGACAATCATTTTTCATATGATGTATAGGAACATTTGTCCCTCGTTTAAGTGTACTAACAGTTCTCCCAATGGCCATCATGGCAAGTCAGAAAGCAGGAAGTGGCTGAGCAATAATTGAATGGATTCTTAAGTTAAAGGCAGAGTGTTTTATTAGGCTATTATTTATTCATTCATTAGATTTCTAGCTCATATTTTCTCCAAGAGCAAAAGACAGGGTGTAAGGCATTTCTCTCCCATTTTTCCCTAAAACAACAACCCTGTGAGGTAGATTAGGCTGATAGCGTATGTCTCACCGAAAGCCCTCTAGGGAGCTTCCATGGCTAAATGGAAGGCTTGAATTGGATAATCTAACACTGACCCACAGAGACAAAGCGTGGCTAATTGTAGTCTTGCCCTTCATCCTGTGCTGTACTTTACACATGGCATAGCCCAGATTAATTGAATATGGTGCAATTTCAAAGAGAGTTTCATGCTCTGTTTATATAGCTGTCATATCCTATGCATGATCTCTTCCTAAACCATTTCTCAAGGCTAATTTAAAAATGCAAACTTACTTGCTTGCTCTGTTACCAGCACACTCCACTGTGCATTTTAGGATGTTCATGTGCTGCTGCAGAAATCGTATGTAATGTCACAGCTCTAGTTTCATTTTTCACTCTTTTGAACAGCACACACATACTGTGTCCTGATTTAGATCTTCACCATTGTACATGCCTTATTAAAATTTACCTTCCATGCACAGAGGTGGTTTTTTTTCCCTCCATTTTTTAAATGGATGAGTCCTGTTGCCCTGATCTACTCTGGACTCTGAGCTTCTTCTACAGTAAATGGGAAACAAAGGAGGAACATCTGTATAATGTGTATGTCATTTAGATTAATTCCATTTATGCAAAGTCCCTGGAGGCACTTGCAAGATCAAACAAATGTTATGAAAGGCAGAAAGCATGGGACATGTTGAGTATGTGAACTATTTGTACCCAAATGGAAATATCATAGGCCAGTAATGATGCAAAAAGGACTCTATTCTATGGTGTAACTTGATCCATAACATTTCATTTGCTGGCAAAGGAGTGTTCTGGTCTTTTGGCTTTTCTATTGTCCCTTTTGAATGGTATATAAATGTTGTTTACCTCTATGTGTCTGTTGATGGCTGCTTTGTCTGAGCGCCAGGCTTCCAGGAATTCTCTGGCATTTTTGGATTTGGCTTGGTTTAGGATGCTCCTAGTTTCCCAGTTGAAACTATGGTTGGGTCTGTCCATACTAATAGAAGAAAGTATTAATAGAAGCTTGCAGGCAATTAGTATGGCAATAGAAGAATTGCTATCAGTGATGGCCCCCCCTTTTGCAGAAGAGTTTGCCCCATGATATCTGGATCACACCCTCCTTGTTGGGCTTCCAAAATGCTTTGAAGACATGGCTGTTTAGGAAAGTATTTGGGGACAATGAACACTGACCTAGCCCCATTGGGTGATGCCTTTAGAGGATGTTGTTATTTTGATTATTACAGGGTTTTTTTAAATTGTGTTGCTCGATGTAAGTTACTCAGAACTGTTTGGAACTGAGTAACACACAAACCATAGTAAATAAAGACAGAGAACTAAATAAGTGTGTCAGTAAAGCCATAGCAATCAAAAAGAAATCCAATTACAATTTCTCCCCCTCCTTCAAAAAAAAAAGGCACTCAGCTTTGTATAAAGCAGTAAAGAAATATTCCTTGTTGGCTTTGGAATGTATATTTGCTAAAGATAATGGGAAATTTTGTTTAGTCTGCATTCAGTTTAATTATTTTGTATCTCCTGGATTACTATGCAAATTGAAGTGCAATTATTGTTTTGATTCCACATTTCTGTGAATTTTGTGATAATGGTTTTTGGTTTGTGTTCTGTTCAAAAATGCTTTTACTAGGAAAAACTGCATGCCAAAATATGTATGAGAGTGGAAATTGTGCATAAAACCTGAATCATAGACGATTAGACTACTATTTACATCTTGAGTAGCAGCTACCAAAAATTCATTTAATCTCTTTTAAGGGTGGGAGAAGACCAGATAGAATTGAGGCAGCTTCCTGTGAGACCTTAAAATATGTCCCATTAATCATCCAATTGGTTAGTTGTAAGCTTGATTCCCTTTGGGTGAATGAATTCAGTTGCATTGTTTTCAATAGCACTATGAATTTATTTTATTTACAGGACTTCTATGGCCCCTGTCCCATGTAATAACCCTAGGCAACTCACAACAATCCATAAAAGCATGGCTAAAAACAAAAGTACCCTTTCCCCCAGGCCCCAGACCAAATATTCTCCTAGCTCAATCCCCATCCTAGCCCAAAGCCTGGGGGAAGAACCAGGTCTTCACAGCCCTCCAGAAGGCTAAAAAGGTAGAGACCCCTCAGATCTCAGTGGGAGGCTATTCCAAAGGGCTGGGGCAGCCACCAAGAAGGCATGCCTCCAAGGTCCCATCAGGTGGCAGCATTTAAGGGAAGGGACCTGGAGCGTGCCTACCCTATCTAACCTAGTAAGATGAGCAGATACCCTCAGGGTATTAACCTCATTGCCTCTCTTTTACTCCAGATTCAGGAGTTGTCCTCAAAAGAATCACTGTACTTCTATAACAAAGGAACAGTGTGTTTTCTTTCAGGAAGTGGCATCTTTCTGCCTCTCCCCCAGTTCCTACAATCCTCTGGAGCTATTTTCAAAATTCTGCAAATCATGAAGAATTTATGAATGCATTATGTTTTCTAACAAGTGAGATTTCTCTGCTATGATCTGAAATTTAGGATTTTTTTTTCACTTTCAAATGAAATCCAATTCTTTCCAGCTGTTCTTGTCCCCTTAACTCCCATATGTCCATTCTTACTGTCCATTCTTTTGTCTCCATGTTCACTTGTGCTGAAATAAGTGCTAATCTGTCACATCAGATACATACCCATAGTCCATGTAGCAAAAAGAACCATCGATGATGGTAAAGAGCTATGATAAAATTCTATAGTTTTCTCAGCATGTTAAATTACAGGCAAGGAAGGAAAATATAGGTCTATGAGTTGCTTTCAGTATATTTTCCTGTTCCATTTGTTTTATTGCACTCAAGTGAGTTTTCTTCTCTTTGTAGTAGATTTTTTTTTTTTTTTTTTTAGGAAACTGACTCTCAGTATTCAGCTGGAAGAACTACAGGACAGTATATAATGCAAAAAATAGGAGCAATGATGTATGACCCTATGGCACCGTGTTACTGCTCATCTCTTTTTCCTTTAGAAGGTTTAGACCTTGAAGAGATAAACTTAGATGTTTGAAAGAGTAGGAAGTCCCATTGATATCAGATAACATACACCATTTATAAACTTTCAAAATTCCAGGTTGGTAGCCTAAAGCACCAGAGGGATTTTGAGCCTTCACTGGTTTTGTTGTAAACTGTGGGAAACTTTGTTTGGGGGTTGGATTTTCTTGGGGTGGGGATTGTATAAAAGTTGAAACTGAACAATGCAACAGCAAAGAAAGTCTTCTGTGGTTGCCCCCAGTGCTACATTACAAAGTATTTCCTGTGAGCTCAATACAAGCTCTATAAGGATTTCAGAAGGAGAAATATCAGTGTTTAATACAGAGTTGGGCAACTTTTATCTCCCAGTCTCTTTGTCTGCAGCCTTGAAGCCCTCTCCAAAATCCAATGATGTGACTGCTGAAAATCATCCATGCAGTTTGAAATGTACAAACATACATACCTATCCATCACACCCCTCCCTTTCAGAGTACACAGTGTTATGCAGAGTGCAGAAAATAAGTAAGAAACAGTAAATCAGAGAAATTAAAGTTATGAAATAAGAAAAGGAAAAGGAAACATAGCTAAAGCTATTTTACGCCAACATCATTCACTATATCTCTACATATCTTTCTATACTGTCTACCACAGCTTCTACCGCACCCATATGCCACTTCATACATTGCCTTTTGTTGCCTTTGGTTTCACCTTTCTCTGTTTTAAAGAGCTCATCAGATCCATCTAAATACATTCCCCTTTCTCACAACCCATTCACTCTTCCTTCATATTTTTGTTTTGTGATTTGCTCCACATTCATTCTGTCTATAATAGTGCTGTATCCAATCTATATTCCATAATGGAGAATATATGTGGCTCAGGGATAAGTTGGTGTTCTCTGGGCTTGCTTCCCTCCCTGCAGATGTTTCATTAAACCAGGCTAGGTAACATCATCAGTGAAGGGGGAGTGAAGTTTGCTGGGTGTTTATATGTAGTAGCTTGTCTTACCAACCTTGATTAGGAATTATTTCTTCCTTGATTGCTTTTTGGGTGGGGTATTGCTTCTTCTTTGATTGTTCTTGTTTATCTGATGCTGTTTTTTGCTTATCTGGGTGTTCGTTAAAAGGTGTGTTATGATGAAGCAGATGTTTAGGTCTATTTGCCATTTTCCTTGATCTTTGTTTGTTTCCTCTGAATGGTTTGTAGAGTGTCTCAACATGTCTGTTAATTTCACAGTAGGAATTCTCTTGCATTTTTGAATCTGTCTCAATTGAAGATGTATGCATTTCCCTAGTTGAAGTCGTGACTGAACTTATCAACCTGTTTTGAAATAAAGGAGTTTTCATATTTTCTGACTGCCAGTTGATATTCATGGATGTGTTCTTTTAATTTGCTGTTTGCCCCATAAAGTGATTTTCACAGTCCTTCCATTGCATGTTGAGATGTCTCCTAATTTGTCTTCTTTGGCTGTTGGGTCTTTGCGTTTGCTTAGGTTACTCTGGATAGATTTTTATGGTTTATGGGCCACTATGGCACCTAGGGATTGTAGTAGTCTTGGTAGTTTCAGATATGGTTTTGATATACAGTAGATATATGATATCCTTTCCTGGCATTATGTGGGTTATGTAGTTGTTGGTTGCATGGACAGGCACTTTTTGATGAATATGTTATATAGATAATCTATTTCTGCTTTTTGAATTTCTGGGTTTTTGAGGTGTGTTTTTACTCATCTACAGAAAGTTCTTACATAGCTTCTTTTGTGTGCTGTTGGCTTGTTGCTGTGATAGTTGAGTACCTGATTTATGTGGACTGTTTTGCAGTACACTTGGGTTTGTAGTTTGCTAGATCAAACTACATATCCAGGACATTCTTCTCTTCTTCTCTTGTGAAACCGATTCCATAGAAGGTGTTGTTGGTGGTTTTATGTACATTCTCTAGTTGATCTTTTTTGATAATCCACATCTATATTTTGGCTTGTATCTATGGAAATACTATTGTTTCCAGACCTTGCATCACTGTCTCTGCTATGAATCTAGAGATGTCATGTTCCCCGTTGCAAGGCATATGTGCATCACAATGGGGAACATGCACATTAGGTAAGAAGAAGGGATAAGCATAATCCCTAAATCACTCAAGCACCCATACCCAGAAGGGAACCCCCAACACAATAGATAAGCCTTCCAGACCAAACTTAGCACCCATAAAGAGGTAAGGGGAACGCCTTCCCATTCCCCCCGGGGATGCATTCACACTTCCCTCAGGCACGCATGTCCACAGAGGAACATCCAACATAATGGGAGCGCCCATCAGACAGGAGTTAACGCCTATCAGAAGATCGGAGAAACACCTTCAGGGGACGCACCCGGTCCAGACGAAGACAGGGAGACAAAGGAGATCGTCGGGATCGCCCATCAGCTGATGCATCGAGGTCTCAAGCACCCATCCGGGCCTGGCCCAAGGGTAGAGAAGCACAACGTCCGCCAGCAAAGTATAAACAGGGCGCCCCGTCACCACATGAGGATTCCCGTCTTTCCCTTTGCACGCACACCGTTCTAATAAAACCAGAAATCCTTAGACCTTCTAAGTGAGTCTGTGTCTTATTCAGAGCGTGGCTGCCCTGACAAGAGATGGCTGATCTCACTAGCATTCCTCTGATTTGTCTGTGTATTTGTCTGTCATACCAGAAGTAGGTGGTGAGGTGGAAGTCTGTAAGTTCCATAAGTTATATTTAAATCAATTTAAAGACCATACAAATCTATATACATAAATGTAAATGTGGATGCTTCAATTTTTGTCTGTTGTACTAGATTTGGTGTGTTGTATAATAGTGCTGTAACTGATATTTTGGCCAGTTTTGGATTTATGAATTTGGAAAGAGCTGTGAGGAAAAGCTTCATAAATATACAACATATCTGGTTTTGTTTGTTTGTGTGTTTCACTTGTTAATTTATGCTCTTTACCATCTAGTCCTCCTAGATTTCAAATCACAATTTTTATATGTCATCATTTTACAGGCCCATGGATATTGACTTGTGCTGCTCATCATAACTTTGGTCAATCAAGGATTTCATGTAATGCTTTTGGTATGCTAGAGAAAATCTAGGCTAGGTTACCAGTCTGAGTCTTAAAATGCTACATTCAGTATTCTCTGCTAACTGTAAGGGCAGTACTGATTTGTTTTGGAACATTTTCCAGTATGCCACAGATACAACCTAAGCATCTAAGTTTTAATTCAAACATGCTTGTACTTTTCTATGAAAGCTAGGATAACTAATTTAGAGGATGCCCTGAAAGCCAACCTAATGTTGCCACATCTCACCTGGAAGTTATATGGAGACTTAATAGAGATTGAAAGGAAAGAAGATGCCAAATCCAAAGTGAACATATTCTTTTTTCTTCTTGTTAAAGAAAATAATGAAGATAATATTTATCATTTGTAAAGTACTTTCTGAACATTGAAGGCATGATGGACACAGGTCCATGGTGACCAGATGCAAACAAGTATATGGCTGTTGCATCTTTAGTGCTCATGTAGAAAAAGGCATCTTAGCAGATGTTGCTTGCATGGGGAACAAGGCCTGCAGAAATTCCTTCTTCCATGCAAGTTTAAAGGACATAAGAGACCAGTGTTTTGCATCTGGCAAATCCATTTCAGTAAAATCATACTGTGGCCTTTGTGAAGAAAAATCAATCTTTAAACTGAATTACTCTTTCGTCTCATACAATGCAGTTCATTTTCCATAAATTGATTGTATTACTTGTCAATAAGATAAAGTTTCAGGGTATTTTACCAACTATGAAATGTTCAACACATGGGGACTGCAGATTCTTCTTCTGACATTTCCCAGGCTTCTGATCCCACCTCATTTTAATATTTCAAAAATGTGTTTTTTTTAAAAAAAAATAACAGGAAAAATGGCGTGATACAAAGAAATTGCCCAACTAATAATCTGCTAAACTTGATTTGGATTATAATAATGTAATGTATGAGTATTCATTCCTTGGGGTTTTTCATATGTAAAAGAAAATTATTAGACTTATATGTTTTTCAAAAAGACAATATTTATCCTCAGTTTTTAGGAACCTGAACAGCCAAAAAATAATGATAATAAACATGATAATAAATCTTTATTTCTATGTCATAGAAGCTATTTTTCAGGACTGCAACTAGGGGATTGCTGATGACATTTTGCCTAGCCAGAAATGAACACATCATATTGGTTATCACAAATTCTAAATCATTCAATCACCTTATCCATTTAGGCTGCATAATCCTAGTGAATAAGGTAATACATAGATTAGTTTTTATTTGCAGATAAGATAAGGCTGAGGTTTTCATAGGAAGATTCTGCTAAAATGAGGTCTATCTTCAAAATATTAAAATATTTTT
This sequence comes from Candoia aspera, assembly GCF_035149785.1. Classification (NCBI taxonomy): domain Eukaryota; kingdom Metazoa; phylum Chordata; class Lepidosauria; order Squamata; family Candoiidae; genus Candoia; species Candoia aspera. The sequence continues at coordinate 102,740,847 of NC_086154.1, read as the reverse complement.
TTTAAACCTTTATGTTCCCCTTTATATGTACCTTTGAGTTTGATGGTGGCTAAAATCCATTTATTTCCTAAAGACATCTTTGTCTGCTGAATTGCCTACTGCTGATGACATTACTGGTATTTCTATTGTATTATTAACATATTCAGTGAATAATATCCTAGAGGGCTATTCAATTTGGTGGTCAGCCATAGCTGGGCCAGCTGTGCAGAAGTGAACCTTTCAATTCTTTTCCCCTAGTGACCTCATACAAATCCATACATTTGGTACTGATAATACTGGGTTTGATAACACTGTAGATAAGAATGTCTTGATATGCTGTGACAGCTCTCTCATTGACATTAAGTACTAAAATATTAGATGTTGTCCATATCATTTTGAAAATTGTTCAAATGTTATGACCTTCCCTAAAGAATCTTGCTTGTTTTCACAGGAATCTCTGACTGTGAGTGGAGGGGGGGGTGTGTGGAAGGGTAAGAAATGACAGCTGAAGAAGATTCCAAAATTGGCCTAGCTTCACTTATGAATACTGTGACATCATTCTAAAACAGCATTATTGTGGCAAAGTGGGGATTCTTTCACAGGGTTATTTGAACCTTAACAAGAGCTTCTTCCAATAAAATAACAGTTTGCTGACTTTTGAAAAAAAAATGTGGAAAATGCTAGAAAGGAAAATGCACATGGATATTTCATGATCAAATTGAGCAGGAAAAAGCATGAAACTAGTGTCCAACCCAATTTTCAGGAGTCATTTATAGCAGCAAAGAACAAGGAGGGCTGATCAGAAGATCAGAAGGGAGGCTAAAAAGTCTCCCACTTTATTTGTTCATTTTTGAAACATCCATCTGGAAATTTAGCAGCCCTGTTCCTGAAACATTCATGTGGATGTTAATTGACATATTTAGTATATCGTATGTGTATCCCTTAATAGGGATTACCCCAATTTTTTTCCAAAAGAGACAAAGAGGATATTGAAAAGGTCCTCATAGGTGATGCTGAGGATGAAAAAATAAAAAGCTTGTGACTCCATCTGGACAAAACAGAACTTTTCTTCCCAATTTACAGGTACTATTAGTAAATTATCTTCTGCTTATACCCAGTTGACTAGGGAATAATGGTAGGAATCAATAATGGACACCCTTTTTCTTAAGCATATTAGTGTCAGAGAAATTAGTTTTTTTTTTTCTGACATCCTATTCTCACAAGATTTCCTAACCTCTTTCTTCTTTCCCTGCATCTGATATATTTACAATCATAAGGGTATCTCAAGGTCACTTGTAGAAAGACCACCAGGGAAAAATAAATATTAATTAACCATGCTTCTTCTGCTTTGTGCTCTGGCTTTTCAGGACCAATGTCAAGGACAAACTACCATTTCTATCTCAGCTTTTCTCTTCCTTGAATAAGGTCAATGGATATTTTTTAAAAATGAAGAAATGGTAGAACACATTAAAATATGATACCCCATTGGCACCTATTAGTTTAAATTACAGCTTAAACACATCAGAGTATGCAATAGATGAGACTTGGCATAAGTCCTAATGAAATTGTTTCTATATCCAGATAAAATAAAGTGGGAAACTTACTCGCTTCTTGAATCTAGTATCTTCTGATCAGCCTTGCTTGTTCTTTGCTGCTGTAAATCATTTGCCATAACCATCTTTTATTTGCAAGATCTCTTTCATTGAATAGTTAAGTCCACATAACTTGCAATACCATTCTTTTTTTTTTCTTTTGTTACAATTTTGGCTTAGCAAGTTTTGTAAACCTGGTTGGTTTACACTTAGCCCAATATGTCTGCACTGACAATTCTAATTTTATTTAAATCATGGTTTAACATAATGTCTGAACCCAGTCGCAATCTTTAATATAAAAATCTATTTATTAAAGATGCACTTTATTATGTGGTGACATAATAATGAGTGAAAAGGGTTCAGTGTTATAAACATGAACAAACCAGTCAATCTAAATCAACAATTAACATTGCAAATAGTCTGTGTATAATCTAAGATTAAAACCAAGGAATAAAGAAAGAAAAAATACTTGGAAAATTTTACCAGATTGCTGAAAACCCTCTTCCTTGTCCCTCTGGAAATGGCATAAATTATTGTCAATCAGTTCACACCGACAAGCTATTGCTGCAAATTAGGTGTAAATTTATTTTTCTGATGTTGTGTCATAATTCTTTTGTCTACCCTTATTCCACAAAATGTCCCAAATGTTGATGTCCTGAATGCTGGGAATATAGTACTAGAAACATATGTTGCTTGAAAAGTAGCCTTTACAGGTAAAGTCCAGATTTATGAGAATCATTCTTCAAACCTCCTGATTCATCCCCAGCCCCCTACTAAGACTTGAATTAGGATCTCCTTCCTCAGCTGCCCAGATAAGAATAAACTAAACAATGGAAGTGAATCATTGGGTCAGCTTGTTCTTATAAATAAGCTTAATTTCTTCTTGGGGGGAGCACAGGGAAACATAGCCAATGATTTTTGGCTCTGGGGTCTCTAAATTCAAGTACTGTTGATGATGGGGGAAAAAGAAAAGACATTTCTGAGGCCAAACAATGCAACCTCGATTTATAAGCTGACAGATCTAAATTCCACAATATGCTTCTGGGAACTTTATCATATCCCCCTCATTATTCCAAAGTACTTTTCTATGATGCTTTTCCCCTTAAACAGAAAGGCATCAACATTGGGTAGGTTCAATGCCCTACCCACAAACTGGCGAAGAGTGGCTAATCTGCAATCATACTTGCACTTTTTTCATTTAGGCATATGTTAAAATAGCAGTCATGTTAAAATACTATATTAAGTCAGAATTCTCAAGACTTTAATGTGAATGAGTAATGTGCTGGTCTATGCTGCTCAATCATTCCAAGTCAGCTTCTTCTATAAGTGGCAGCATCTAAACAAGCCCAGAAATACCCATTTATGATTTACTTAGTGTTACGATTTAACCAGGAACTGTGTCTTTCTTTGTTCCTAATAAGCCAAAATCACAAGCTAAGAACAAACCTTGGCTAATTAACCTGTGGAATGGTATCATTATTTACAATTGATTATTTTCTCCATTCGCCATATAGTAGGAAATGTATTTTGTTATTCACCAATGAAGAGATATCAGTTCAGCAGCTCCAATTGACCAGAAATGAAATTAGGTATAGGAAGAGCAACCAAGGATCTCCCTCTTTGTTCCTCTTCTTTATCTCTACTCTGCATTCCCCTGATTAGAAAACTGCTATTTCCAGGTAGAACAGTGATCTCCTCTTTTTCTTTTCCCTGAGAGATACAAGTTTTTTATTGGTGCATCTTTAATAAACCTAATTTGGCCTTTTAAGTATTTATGTCTAAATGCTCTGCTGAATTCCAACCAAGTAACCTCAAAAAATTCCCTGTGTGATATTGAATAAATCACAGCAAGTGTTCAAAAGACTTGTTCTTCCTAAGGTGTAAATGCTCAGTTAAAAAAGAATAGCTTTATAAGTGGAACTTCATAGATATCCTTAGTGATTTCTGGTGGGGACATGGTGGACTGAACAGCTGTGCTTGTAGGCTCTGTGGGCAGGACTGACAACACAGCAGGTTTTTTTGGGCTCAGGCAGGTTTTTCCTGAAGCCCAGGAGCATTTTACTGGGAAAGGAAAATGCTCAAAATTACTCCATTTGTCCTTCAGGATGGTGGCTAGCTGCCAGGAGATCGTAAACAACGTTCGGGCTCGAATGGTAAGAGCTGCCGGGAGGCTGGGGTGTCACCATTTCCAAGCCACTCTGCAGCCTTAAAGTGACATTAAGACTGGCCACCCCATTCTAAACCACCCAATTATTTTTTCTTTTAAGGATGTGTACCCTAAGAGAGGCTTTCTACAGCAAGTAGAAATGGCTCTCTTGGTGCTTATCGTTATTTTTGTGATTAATTTTTTTTAAAAAAGAAGCTTTTTAAGCTTTGGATTTTGCTTTCCATCCAAATATTAAGGAGGGCTGAAACGATGTAATCATCTCCCTGTTATTATTTTTGTACTAAATTTGAAGATTTTAGCATTTTCCTACACATTGAATCTGCTGTTTTGAACTTTCAGCTTTCTGTTGCTACTTTCCTTGGGGGAACTGCCTGTTATCATACTTTAAATTCTGTAAAGACGTTTTGGATTTTCTCTATTATTTCCCACTTTTGCTGGTTAAGTACCTAGGGGGTGCCATAATCTGCTGTGTGAGACATGGAGGATTTCAATCAGACTGTTTCCAACTTTCACTGAGACTTTAAACAGATGCTTTCTGAGTCCTGCCAAGCTTTTATGCAAGGCATTCAGGACATTGTGGAAAACATGAGGTTTAAAATGTGTCATCTTGTTGGGGATGTCATGGAAGAAATTGAAGAGCTTAACAGAGCTTAGAAATGTTTCTTCTAATAGTGAGATCAGGGCTTCTGCAGAAATGCTGGATGAAGATCGGATAGTCGAGTTGAAGAAATTCTGGACCAGCTGAAGATTGTTCTTTGAGAACCTGTCTGGTGCTTAGTCTGAACAGGACAGAGAGGCCCTCTGAACAGTCACTCAAGACCTGGTCATCTCTCATATAGACTATTGCAATGAGCTCTACATGGGGCTACCCTTGAAGAATATCTGGAAGCTTCAGCTGGTCCAGAATGCAGCTGCGCAGGCTGTTTTTGGTGCCCCTAGAAGGGCACATGTGACACCATTGCTACATGAGCTGCATTGGGTATCAGTTTACTTCCAGGTCCAATTCAAGATGTTGGTTATCACCTTTAAAGCCCTACATGACATGGGGCCAGGTTACCTGTGGGACCATCTCATCCACATGGCATTGACCCATCCTACCCGATCATGCAGAGAGGGCATGTTACGGACCCCATCTGTAAGAGAATTTCATCCAGTGGGGTCCAGGAAGTGGGCCTTCTCTGCAGTGGCTCCTGCTGTCTGGAACATTCTGCCCCCAGAGGTGAGGCTAGCCCCATCACTCCTGACCTTCTGGAAGAACCTGAAGACCTGGCCCTGCCACCTCACCTGGGGTGGGAAGGGGAGTAGTTATTCCTGGGGGTGGCAGGCACCCTAGAGGTCTCCTCACTGAATTAGATCGCTTATGGCCACTTGGATTTTATATTTATATTTATTTTATATTTGGATTTGGTAACTGTATTTATATTTTAGATGTTATTTATGGTTATTGTTTTAATGTGCTAGTTTTATTGTAAACCATCCAGAGTCCCTCTCTTCAGGAGAGATGGATGGTGGCAAAATTTGAAAAATAAAATAAATAAATAATTGTTGTATTATTAATTATAAGGCAGGCAATTTATATGCTTTTTACTTTGATTTTTATTATAGTAGACAGAAATGCATAGAATATATGTTGTTGTTGTTAGTTGCCGTCGAGTCGTTTACGACTCATGGTGACCGTACAGTATGTACAACAGAACGAAATGCTGCTTGGTCTTGCGCCACACACCTGACTGTTCCAATGTTTGCATCCTTTGTTGCGGTGATTGTATCGATCCATTACATTGAAGGTCTTCCTCTTTTCCACTGGCCCTCGACTTTACCAAACATGATGTCCTTTTCAAGCGATTGGTCTTTCCTGATGATGTGCCCAGAGTATGAGAGTCTAAGCCTAGTTACCTTCGCCTCTAGGGAACACTCTGGCTGTATTTCTTCTAAAACTGATTTGTTTGTTCTTCTGGCAGCCCATGGTATTCCCAGAAATCTTCGCCAACACCATGATGGTAGCATGGCAATCAGCAGCAGGGACTCCGGAGTCACCAGCGGTGGAGTGCTGACCAGTGGCTGGATCGGCAGCAGGGAGGGCGAGTCGATCAGTGGCAGTGACAGAATCGGTTACAGCAGCAGCAAGGAGCAGGTCGACGGCAGAAGCAGCGGTGGAAATGGCAAGACGGGCAGCAGCAGCAGGATGGAGCAGGCCAGCAGCTGGAATGGAGGCAGAGGCAACCACAAGGAACAGGTCAGCTGCAGGTTCTGATGTGGCACCGAAGTCAGGACTCTTGTAGGGTGGTTGTCTCCGACAACCCATGCTGCTGGCTCTCCCCCTTTTATTTGATTTTTTCCACACCATTTCCCAGCAGAGCCCAATCAGGCTGCTTTTTCCCTGGCACGTTTTTCAGCCCTTCATTCCTGAGCACTCATAGACAGTGGTGAATCCCACCCTGGATTGTTGCCAGTGGGCAACTCGCCTTCTTCTTTGATTTTCGTGCCCTTCTTTTTCCCCACTTTTTCTAGTAACAGCTCTTCTAATGGCTCTTCTTCCTCCTCCCTCAGTCCTCACAGTTCCAGAGTCTCATCTGACATCCATCTGGATCTTTTCCTTCTTTCCTTCCTTTTTAATGATCTTTCACTGTCTTCGCATATTATGTTCTTAATGTCTTCCCACAACTCTTCTGGTCTTTGGTCATCAGTGTTTAGTGCATCAAATCTATTTTTGAGGTGATCTCTAAATTCAGGTGGGATGTTTTCTAGATCATACTTTGGTACTCTTGGACTTGCTTTGATTTTCTTCAGCTTCAGCTTGAACTTGCACATGAGAAATTGATGATCTGTCCCACAGTCAGCTCCTGGCTTTGTCTTAACTGATAGTATTGAGCTTCTCCATCTTCTCCTTCCACAAATGTAATCAATTTGATTTCTGTGTAATCCATCTGACGAGGTCCACGTATACAGTATGTGTTGTTGGAAAAAAGTATTCCAAATAAATAAATTGTTGGTCTTACAGAATTCTATCATGCGATCTCCAGCATCGTTTCTGTCACCAAGACCATATTTTCCAACTGCTGATCCTTCTTCTTTGTTTCCAACTTTTGTGTTCCAGTCGTCAATAATTAACAAAGCATCTTGATCACATGTTCGATCGATTTCAGATTGCAGCATTTCATAAAAGTTTTCAATTTCTTCATCTTCAGCATTCGTGATTGGGGCATAAATTTGAATAATAGTAGTATTAACTGGTCTTCCTTGTAGGTGTATAGATTTTTTTTTTATCATATGGCATAGCAGTTTGGTGTTCATGCTGCTTTTTCTTGCTGGGAAATTCTTGTGAGGTCCAGCAGCCAGATGTGTAGACTATTTAGCTGTGACAAGGCATGTTGCCCAGGGTGCACCACAAGGAGGCTAGTCTACATTGCACTGAGTTGGGCTGAAAGAAAGTGACTGGCCCAAGGTCACCCAGCCGGCTTTCATGCCTAAGGTGGGACTAGAACTCACAGACTCCTGGTTTCTAGCCCAGAACCTTAACCACTAGACCAAACTGGCTCTCTGGTGTATAGATATTAGTCTATCACTGGAAGTGTTGTACTTTAGAATTGATCTTGAAATATCCTTCTTTATGATGAATGCCATGCCATTCCTCTTCGATTTTTCATTCCCAGCATAGTATACCATATGATTGTCAGATTCAAAGTGACCAATGCCAGTCCACATCAGCTCACTAATGCCTAAGATTTTGATCTTTAGGCATTCCATTTCATTCTTGACAACTTCCAATTTTCCTTGATTCATATTTCATACACTCCATGTCCCAATTATTAATGGAGGTTTATAGCTGTTACTTCTCATTTTGAGTCATGCTATATCAGCAAATGAAGGTCCCGGAGGCTCTACTCCGTCCATGTCACAAAACTTGGCTCTACTTTGAGAAGGCAGCTCTTCCCCGGTAGCATATTGAGTGACTTCCAACCTGAGGGGCTCATCTTCCAGCACTATATCGCAAAATGCTCTGTTCTAGACCATAGGGTTTTCATTGGCATATTTCCAGGAGTAGATTGCCAGGCCTTGCTCCCTAGTCTGTTCTTTGTCGGAAAGCTCTGCTGAAACCTAGTAGGAAGGAAATAATTAAATAAATGTTATCTTTGGGGGGAAGTTGATTACATACATACATACATATATACATATATTTTCTTTTTCTTTTTCTTTTTTTCTTTTTCTTTTTCTTTTTCTTTTTCTTTTCCTTTTAATATAAGGGGATGGAGCAACTGTATTTAGTGGTTTTTATAATGTGCCAATGCAATGATTTATAGAAATAATGTGATGTTGGTTTTATATAGAGTAAGAGATTGATTATGGAAAATTTGTTGTATATCCTTGCTGTTAAAAGTCAGAAGTCACCTCTTCTTGTAATTTAAAAAACTTTTTTCTCTTGTGTTTTCACTCTTTTTTAGTTTTTTCTTTTTTCTTTTTGTAGTTTTTTCTTTTTTTGTAGTTTTTATCTTTGTCTTAAATCTAATAAAATTCATACACACACACACAGACACAAATAAATAAATAAATAAATAAATAAAAGAACCTCCCAGATATCCAGGTGAGATTTTTGTTGTGGTTACTTAGGCAGAAATCTTAGATATGCCTTCTTGGCTGTAGGACTTTCTATTTTGCTTAGTAAATATCTTACTTGAAGCTTTCTTTACCCAGAAAAACCAAATTATGTACAAACCAATAAAAATTAGGTGGTTCCTGCCTTTTGGTTTATAATCTGAAAGCTATGATATGAGAAAATGGATATGAAGATGAAAGAAGAAAACGAGAAAACTCAGCCCCAATTCTTAAAGCTATTGTTGTTGTTTATTTGTTCAGTAGCTTCCGACTCTTTGTGACTTCATGGACCTGCCCACGCCAGAGCTTCCTGTCGGTCGTCAACACCCCCAGGTCCCCCAGGGATGAGTCCGTCACCTCTAGAATATCATCCATCCACCTTGCCCTTGGTCGGCCCCTCTTCCTTTTGCCCTCCACTCTCCCTAGCATCAGCATCTTCTCCAGGGTGTCCTGTCTTCTCATGATGTGGCCAGAGTATTTCAGTTTTGCCTTTAATATCTTAAAGCTATACAATTCTAATAATGACCAAAGAGACTGGAAATGGGATTTTCACTATCCCAAATCAAGTACTGGCAGGCTTTTGATTAATTGCCTGGCAACCTAACCTTTTTAAAGTAGGCATAATGGAGCTGGAAGTGTTTATAGCCTTACTGCATGGAACCTCAGCCTTCTTGTGATTTTCTGGAATCTTGCAGCATTTCCTCTTCTGCCATGGTGGATAATACTCTGATGGGGGGCCGAGAGATGATCCCATATGCTTCCCAACCAAATAGTCTTTTTATTCACAGTGAGTTCTCTTATCCACCCGGGGAACTTTTGTTCTCTGGAAGGTTAAAAACATAATAAATAAAGTCTGTTGTATACTGCAGATACTCTGTGTTTCAGCAGCTGTCAGGATTACTTCTATTCATCATCAGGAAAAGGTATTTTGTGATTGTAGAAAGCATTTGAAAATTGGATTTATGCTATATTTTCATAAAAGGCCTACAGCCTCAGCTCATACTTTTTACAAAGTGGCACTACAGATGCAACTCTAGCACCTTCCTATTACCCATGGAGAGATCTGCAGTGTTTGGAGGCTGCACAGTCCTTTTAGTATCTTAAGATAAAGAGATGCTTTGCTTACTGGAGACCTTGAAAGATTCATATATCACTGATTTTCTCAGGGTGATACAGTTACACAAAGTTTCAAAGGATCTGAGACTGTCTCTCCAGCACTGCCTCTCTTCTTCCACTTGTGTAAGGAGTGATTACATCTCACTTCTGTTTGCCCTCAGCTCATCCTTCAGTGTTGCAAAGAAGTGATCTAATGAAGAACTTAAATGGGAGGGTTCGTATGATGCTGTCTGCTATTAACATTTAGGAGGTAATCTCCCTCAAACCATAAATGCTAAATACTTTGGCATGCCCTTGACAGGTATAATTGCCTGCAGTCCTGTAAAATATAATGACCATCTGGCAGAATGCAATGAAATCATGAGAGAGAGAAAGAGAAGAGAGTCTAGTAAGTAGACATGTTAGTATCAGATCAGTGTGACATCCATGGCGCAAAATGCCCAATTACTTGGCAATGGAAATAATTTCATTTTTTCACACTTCCCACCAATTTTACAATCACCAGGGAAGCACCTTTTATTTTCTTTTAGATAATAAACATAGGGCAATTTGATGTCATTCAGATCAGGGAAGAAACTAATTTCTGCTTAACTTTAGCTGACAGCTGTGTCAGAGAAAACAGGCCTGCTGGAGATCAAAACCTCTAGCTTACAAAGTTAATAACTTCTTTATGCCCGCAAAAAATGTGATGTCATTGTAATAATATACCATGTAAAGGCTTGTCTGTTGTGAGACATCCTCTTTCATTTGCCTCATTACTAGTGTGTTCTCAGAATTGGACACTGAAGGATAAACCCAACACTGTTTTATTTATCTGTAGATTAAGCATGTTATGGACAAAGGAGGCCCAGAATTTTATACTACATACTGTACTTCCAACCTAACCCCAAAGAATAGGACAGAAAAAGATCTTGCTTGATAAAGCTGTTGACACTTCTCTAGTGAGACTATTAAGAACAATCGAAAGGAAGCCTATATGTGCTGGTTGACTGAGAAGCTCAGACTTGTTCATTCATAGTCACTGGCAGATGTCAGTGGATTTATGAACATCAGCTAGGAATCATCTCAAATTTCTGTGCCTCTTCTGAGAGCAAAATTTATTTCTGTATCACCTCCAAGAGTGCAAAAAACAGTGACATAATCCCTCAAATATTTCAAGCCATTTTCGCTTTCTCTACATATTACACCATTAATATCTTTGATATAATCAACATACTTAATATGACATAATTTCTCAAATGTGTGGATTTTATTTAGGCTCTCTAAGATATTGATGTCTTTTATCAGACATTGACTTGTTAGTATGGGTGGATTCTCCACCTTAAATTTCATTGCCAAATTCTGGGTGAGGTAGTGAGAGCTTATAGCAGTTTTTCACAGTCTGGCAGCCTCCAGATGTGTTGGAGTTGCAAAACTCCAAATTCCTAGTCACCTGAGTTGTGGATGGTATGAGGTTGGGGAAACCTGGCTTATAGTAACAAGAGTCTCCATTAGCACATGACCAATAAGTATGACTGCCAAGAATCATAACTGCTAGCAGTCACAGACAGTGATCTTTACACCATCCTCTGAAGCCTTCCCATCATTAATGATCTCAATGGTTTCTATGAGAACTCTCTATGAGGACTCTGAGCTGCAGCATTTCAGATTCATGTTAGAGGGTCAAACTTTAAGATGGGAGTAAATTCAAAATAATTTGTGCCCACTATTGAGTATCTTCAATCTTAGCTTTGCTGCCAATATTAATTGGTCATGTACTATAATTAATGGATTCAATCTAGAGTGTTTATATTCCTTAAAATAAAACAAGTGAGATTTTTTTTTCAAATAAATATGGATCTTAAGCACCATTACTTTATCTTGTATAATTTGTTTTAGTTTTGTTTCTCTTATTTTATTTTTGGTTATAAATGCTGATTGGAGCCTGTTATTTTCTCATTCCCTTTTAGTCAAAAGCTTGAAAATGAACATTTCAAGGAACAAGAACAAAAGTCATCTGACAGGCCAGTGGGATAGAAGAGTCACCCATTTGTATATAGGTCCAGTTCCATCTATCATTTTTGAGAATTTAAGTTTAATTTTCCTCCAAAGTTATATCTGTCTGGTCTAATTCTCCACTTTTTAAAGGAAAAGATTAGCAAGATTGTCAAGGTGTGTTGCTCAAGCACAAGAGTATCATTATGGAAAATTAGAATAAAGTATTTTTTTTTCCAGGCTGACTGGTGGCAGTAAAACTTGTAGACAAAAAACTTATTCCATGGGCGTTTTTCCTCCAGTCCTCAGAATTGAATTTAACTTTGTGGCCCTTCATAAACCTTGTAAGAGTTTAAGGAAATCAATCATTCTGGGTTCTTTATCAAGTGAAATAAGCCCTTATTATGAATCTGTTAAATTATTAAGATTGGCAGGAGTCAGGAGAGGCCCTCTGGAAGATGCCCCTGCTGATAAAGTCTCGTCTTTCTGGCATGCAGGAGACAGCCTTCTCTTGTGTTACTCTCAGGCTGTGGGAAACAGTCTCTCCGGAGCTGTTCTTGGCCTTAGTTTCTTAGCATTTAGAAACACTATACAGAAGGATTCTTTTTCCAGCCTTTCAATTGTTAGATTATTTCAAAACTTTATTTAGTGTTCATTTTAATCTGTCTTTTTTTTCCTTATTTTTTGGTTTTGTTTTAAATCTTCTTGTCAGCCACCTTGATTGCTCACTGGTGCAGAGAACCAGGGTATCAACCAACCAACCAGACAGACAGACAGACAGACAGACAGACAGACAGACGATCCCTTTTGAGTCAGTCCATGATATCAAATCATATAAACATCTATTTGGGGTTTTTTGCCACACAAACACACACACACACACACACACCTCATTTGCAAAACAGAAATAACAGATCCAAGAATTCCAAAAGAGCTAATTGAAACAATGATGAAATCACAGCAGAGCCAGTGATGGATCCACCACTTTCCTCTTCACAGGGAAATATCTTTTTGAAGAAAGATGAGTCAGAGATCTACAAAAGCTTTGTGGTCTCTGCACAACACTCTGTTAGAGTCATCTCAGAAAGCCTAGGGAACAACTTAGTTTTTTTTTTTTTTTTCCCCAGGTAGGGAAAATTAACAAATTCACAGCTCATGGCCTACATTTGTCATCTTTCCCCACAATGTACCTTTGGTAGGCAACAGAGGTACCACTTATCTGACTGCCTTTAGCCACATTGTTCTGATGTTACAATCAAAGTAGTCATGTGGAACTGACAAACTTCAGAATTAGGGTTCTAACTTGTGCTAAACTGATATCATATCACTTGCTTTGGGAACATGAGCATATCTGCTATCATGCCTCAGGACCATAGGGTAGTGCCTTGTGAACAGTTCCAAAAGAAAGGCATACTTATTTTCAGGCAAAGAATGAATTTGGAAAAAATGCCAGATGCATTCCTGACCATATTGGTTCAGGCTTTTTAAAATGCCTTCGGATATCTTCAGTACTTGTTATCTTTACATCTCATCTTTCTGGCTGGCAATAGTTCTTCAAGACAGCTAATAATATTGTAAAAAAAAACAACCCTACATAATAAATGTAAGATTTTTAAAAAAAATAAAAAATAAAAGCAAAATGACTTGTAACTATTGGACTGATGGGGGAAATTATAGAAAATATCCATTGCCTGCGTCTTAGCTGATGTAGACAGTAAGAGTGCTTTTCTTTGAAGATGATCATAGGAGAGATTATCCATCCCTTTGTGATACCGATATACATGACTGAGTAACCAACCAGATAGCACCCGATGTTTATGTCTATGGAAAGCAGAGCATCTCTGACCTGCTCTGAGCAGGATGTCTCCTGACAAGAGGCTATGATGATGACTCTGGGAGGAAAGGTGGTGGAAAACATATTTGCCCCAGGTTTCAGATGCTACTGATATTTGTACAACACTGAAAAACAATCCTTTCTGATGCCAATCAATTCTTTAAACTATATTTGATTGAATTATTCTTGGGGAAGAGACAGACCCTCCATATCTTTTTTTTTCTTGGCATCACTTCATTTATAATGTCAGAACATTTTGCCAGAAGGTATTTCAGTTTGAGTAATTAAATTCTGCAATACTTATATCAGTCTCATTGTATGCCTATATGTAATTATACCCAGATGCTTCTCAGACCCCAAAAGAGAGGTGAGCTATGATTTTTCTTATACATGGAAAGGGATAGACACTGTGTAATGATTGTTGATGAGGTCCAGATTAAGCTGGCAAGACCAAGATAGATTACAGGGGAAAAGGAAGTACATTCTTATTCCATCCAGTTACTGCTGTCCATAAAATGTGAGTTCTTATTTTTAAATCTATTACTAGTATGTGTTTAAAAGAAGCAGTTGTATTCACTAGAGCTGCAAGAGACAGATATAGTAAGGAGTAGAACGCATTGGCAGAAAATTTAGCCATTGTCAGAAAGGCCCTGCACTAATACAGAGGGTACAAATATCCTGTCCTATCACAACCTTCCTCAGGTAGCCCAGAAATTATTAGAAGACACAGGAGATAGATTGCTGAATGGAGGGAGCAGAGTGAGCTTTACAATTAGACAATGCATCTTCAACAGAGTAACAGAAATGTGCCCCTTCCTCATATTTTCTCTTGATATGCATAAGTATCTTCAGCAAAGGATCGTTACCTTGTCGTGGCGCTGGAGCTTGAGCACCTCAATGGGGCCATGAGCTAAACCGTGAAGGGCCACCCAAGACGGGAAGGTCATGACAGAGAGGTCAGGCTAAGTGCAATCCCTGGGGAAGGTAATGGCAACCCACCCCAGTATTCTTGCCGTGAAAACTAAATGGATCAGTACAACCAGAGATATGTCGGTATACCATCGGAAGATGAGACCCCCAGGTCGGAAGATGGTCAAAATGCTACTGGGCAGGAACAGAGGATGAGTTCAACTAGCCCCAGTCGTGATGACGCAGCTAGCTCAAAGCTGAAAGGACGGCTAGCGGCCGACGGTGCTGGCGGTGAACGGCGAATCCGATGTTCTAAGGATCAACACACCATTGGAACCTGGAATGTAAGATCTATGAGCCAGGGCAAATTGGATGTGGTTATTGGTGAGATGTCAAGATTAAAGATAGACATTCTGGGCGTCAGTGAACTGAAATGGACTGGAATGGGCCACTTCACATCAAATGACCACCAGATCTACTACTGTGGACAAGAGGACCACAGAAGAAATGGAGTAGCCTTCATAATTAATAGTAAAGTGGCTAAAGCAGTGCTTGGATACAATCCAAAAAATGACAGAATGATCTCAGTTCAAATTCAGGGCAAGCCACCTAACATCACAGTGATCCAAATATACACCCCAACCACACATGCTGAAGAAGCTGAAGTAGAGCAGTTCTATGAGGATCTGCAGCAGCTACTGGACAATACACCTAAAAGAGATGTTATTTTCATCACGGGAGACTGGAATGCTAAGGTGGGCAGTCAAATGACACCTCGAATTACAGGTAAGTATGGCCGGGGAGAACAAAACAAAGCAGGACATAAGCTGATAGAATTTTGCCAAGACAACTCACTCTGCATAACAAACACTCTCTTCCAACAACCTAAGAGACGGCTTTATACATGGACTTCACCAGATGGACAACACCAAAACCAGATTAACTACATCCTTTGAAGCCAAAGGTGGCGGACATCTATACAGTCGGTAAAAACAAGACCTGGAGCTGACTGTAGTTCCGATCATGAACTTCTTCTTGCACAATTTAGGATCAGACTAAAGAGCTTAGGGAAGACCCACAGATCAGCTAGATATCAGCTCACTAATATTCCTAAGGAATATGCAATGGAGGTGAAGAATTGATTTAAGGGACTGGACTTAGTAGATAGGGTCCCGGAAGAACTCTGGACAGAAGTTCGCAACACTGTTCAGGAGGCGGCAACAAAATACATCCCAAAGAAAGAGAAAACCAAAAAGGCAAAATGGCTGTCTGCCGAGACACTAGAACTGGCCCAAGAAAGAAGGAAAGCAAAAGGCAACAGTGATAGGGGGAGATATGCCCAATTAAATGCAAAATTCCAGAGGTTAGCCAGAAGAGATAAGGAATTATTTTTAAACAAGCAATGTGCGGAAGTGGAAGAAGACAATAGAATAGGAAGGACAAGAGACCTCTTCCAGAAAATTAGAAACATTGGAGGTAAATTCCAGGCCAAAATGGGTATGATTAAAAACAAAGATGGCAAGGACCTGACAGAAGAAGAAGAGATCAAGAAAAGGTGGCAAGAATATACAGAAGACCTGTATAGGAAGGATAACAGTATCGGGGATAGCTTTGATGGTGTGGTTAGTGAGCTAGAGACTTAAGAAGCATTGCTAATAACAAGGCAGCAGGAGATGACAGCATCCCAGCTGAACTGTTCAAAATCTTGCGAGATGATGCTGTCAAGGTAATGCATGCTATATGCCAGCAAATTTGGAAAGCACAAGAATGGCCATCGGATTGGAAAAAATCAACTTATATCCCCATACCAAAAAAGGGAAGCACTAAAGAACTATTGAACAGTGGCACTCATTTCACGTGCCAGTAAGGTAATGCTCAAGATCCTGCAAGGTAGACTTCAGCAATTCATGGAGCGAGAATTGCCAGATGTACAAGCTGGGTTTAGAAAAGGCAGAGGAACTAGGGACCAAATTGCCAATATCCAATGGATAATGGAAAAAGCCAGGGAGTTTCAGAAAAACATCTATTTCTGTTTTATTGACTATTCTAAAGCCTTTGACTGTGTGGACCATAACAAATTGTGGCAAGTTCTTAGTGGTATGGGGATACCAAGTTATCTTGTCTGCCTCCTGAGGAATCTGTATAACGACCAAGTAGCAACAGTAAGAACAGACCACGGAAGAACAGACTGGTTTAAGATTGGGAAAGGAGTATGGCAGGGCTGTATACTCTCACCCTACCTATTCAACTTGTATGCAGAACACATCATGCCACATGCTGGGCTTGAGGAATCCAAGGCTGGAGTTAAAATCGCTGGAAGAAACATTAACAATCTCAGATATGCAGATGATACCACTTTGATGGCTGAAAGCGAAGAGGAACTGAGGAGCCTTATGATGAAGGTGAAAGAAGAAAGTGCAAAAGCTGGCTTGCAGCTAAACCTCAGAAAAACCAAGATTATGGCAACCAGCTTGATTGATAATTGGCAAATAGAGGGAGAAAATGTAGAAGCAGTGAAAGACTTTGTATTTCTGGGTGCGAAGATTACTGCAGGTGCTGACTGCAGTCAGGAAATCAGAAGACATTTAATCCTTGGGAGAAGAGCAATGACAAATCTTGATAAAATAGTTAAGAGCAGAGACATCACGCTGACAACAAAGGTCCGCATAGTTAAAGCAATGGTATTCCCAGTAGTAACATATGGCTGTGAGAGCTGGACCATAAGGAAGGCTGAGAGAAGGAAGATAGATGCTTTTGGACTGTGGTGTTGGAGGAAAATTCTGAGAGTGCCTTGGACTGCAAGAAGATCAAACCAGTCCATCCTCCAGGAAATTAAGCCAGACTGCTCACTTGAGGGAATGATATTAAAGGCCAAACTGAAATACTTTGGTCACATAATGAGAAGACAGGACAGCCTGGAGAAGATGCTGATGCTAGGGAGAGTGGAGGGCAAAAGGAAGAAGGGCCGACCAAGGGCAAGGTGGATGTATGATATTCTAGAGGTGACGGACTCATCCCTGGGGGAGCTGGGGGTGTTGATGACTGACAGGAAGCTCTGGAGTGGGCTGGTCCGTGAAGTCACGAAGAGTCGGAAGCGACTAAACGAATAAACAACAAAATACTTAAGTATAAGGGATGTTATAGCATTATTTGTCTTACTAATTCTGGGAGATGAAGGAAGGGGCCTTAAAGAACCCAAACCAGGATTCACCAAATTCTGGTGATGTCCATCATGCAGAATTCTTTCCAGGCCAGCCTCAGGGGACATTGATACTGCCAGTTCGCTGCAGCAGCAGATTGTACGTTTCACTGATTGGCTGGAAGCTTATGACAGCAAGCTATCACTTCCATGGAAAGCCCAACACAGGAGGCTGAAGCTGTGTAGGGAAGAAGGGTACACGTG
Organism: Candoia aspera; assembly: GCF_035149785.1. Lineage (NCBI taxonomy): Eukaryota > Metazoa > Chordata > Lepidosauria > Squamata > Candoiidae > Candoia > Candoia aspera. The sequence goes on along the minus strand of NC_086154.1, from coordinate 102,723,280 downwards.
AAAGACTCATTCCCTATGGTATTAAATAAAGACTCTTTGGGGTATTCAGGGCAAACATCTGAAAGAGATCAAACATATTTCAGGTCTCCATAATTACAAGAGTTCCTAATTGAGCTGAATGCCCTTACATATCCTTTTGAGACTTTCACCTATAGTAAAACTGCATTCTACTGTAAGCTATCTTTAGACTCTCCTATATTTAAATAATATGCAGCCTTTAAAAAAAATAAAAATAAAAAATATATATAAAAAATAAAGGTATTAACCACTATACCTGAGGTGCTATATCTGTCACCCTTTTTTCCCCTCTTGCTGTTTGGCTTCCTAATGCACATGTCATATTTCATTTGCTTCCCCCTCCACACCTCCCTTTCTCATTTATTCAACTGAAAATTAGGAGAGAAATTTCGAGGAAAGTAGCAAGAGCTGCTTCCCTTGAGAAATCTTGAATAAGTGTCATTAGCTGCTGTGCAAATCTTACATGTCATCTGACAAAGTTTCTGAAGGCATTAATGTTCAACATCCACTTTTACAATGCCAATTAATATGAATCATAAAGACACCCAGTTGCAGCTCTTTCCAGCTGGGCTTTCTTCCAGGTGTATTGCAGCACAGGCTTTTAAGCTCATGGCTAATCAGTTCCACTTCGGTGCTGAGATTTTAGCACATCGGCATTTCCTATTGATTGGAATTTGGCATAATGCAAAAGGTCATCTGAACAGGGCATCATGGGATAGCTTCCTACCTGAGTAAATAGCTTTCTCTCTCTCTCTCTCTCTCTCTCTCTCTCTCTCTCTCTCTCCTTCTCCTTCTCCTTCTCCTTCTCCCAGTTGTGTCTACAACAATGTGTAATGCTACCTGTTACCATCCCTACCTGACATTTATTCTGAGAGTTAGCACAGCAAAGAATTTTTTAAAAATATATATTTTACTAATTTATATGCCACCATAGCTGAGTGGCTTGGAATGTTGCTCTCATTGTCTTGTAAAAGAAAAAACATACACAAGGCTCATTTATTAGGGATGGTGCCATCCAAATATCATAAAAATAAAGTTTTATAGGGGGAAGAAGATGATTTATGCTCCTTTTGAAAAAGAAGTGCCTCCATGATTATTATTTACAAAAGAACATTTATTGAATCTTGCAGAAATCATTGGGAACACTCAGATGGTGCTACCCTCCAATCTGTGGGTGAGGACTGATGCCAGCAAAACCAGAAGTAAAGAGCATAAAGCAGAGAAAACCATTACAACAATTAAGTGACCCTATATCCAAGGCTGAGAAATGGGAGGGGGCATGAAGTCTGTTACCACATAAAAGGAAGAGATGTAGGGTTTAAATCCTGGAGTTGATATATCAGTATGGCCAGATTCTTATATTCTACAACTTGTTTGTTGCTCTTATTCATCTTTATAAGAGTATCTTTTGCATTTGCAATAAAAACAATTGATCTGAACCTCATCCTTGAATCTTCCACCAATAAGCGAATGAGTGAATATTTGCATTCATAGGGTTAGGGTTAGAAATTTCACAGAAATAATTGTATTGCCAAACCCAGGGTGAAGCTCTGGCCCTGTAGGTCAGCAGAGAAGTATGCGACTAGAGGTTGTGCTGCCTTTCTTGGTGATTCCTTGTTTGCCTCAATAATGAAGCCAGAGCAGGGTACCGTCTTTGCTGTTTTAATACAAGAAGTTAAGAAAAGTGGCTGGTGAATCCCCCTCAGTTCATATTCCCTGAGCATTACCTGCCTATAGGATAAACAACCCCAATCACTCTCTCAAATGTATGGTGGGGCAGGGATGGGGAACTGTGGGCAGATACCTAGGATAGTTGGTTTAGCCATCCATCAAGTTGCCAACATGTCACAAATGTGAAGGAGCTCTGCACTTGTTATCTGTCATTTGGATTATTCCTGAACTCTAATCAAAAGCTCTTCTAAAACAGTGCTGTCAGCATTGTCAGGAAGTGGCAGTGCTAGCAGCTAGTGACCATGGTCAGCAGCATGTGGAAGCAGTCCATGGAGAAGGCAAAATGGCATAGGCATAATGATACCCCCACAAAATCATAAATAGAGTGAAAAGGTATGAAAGCGTGAAATCCCTGATCAGCAGAACAACTGAGAAGTCTCTAATACACTCATTGGTGACATAACCACCAAGTCTAGAATGCTTTCAAAAAATCTGGATAGGTCTAGTAGTCTTTCAAAAGAATGCTAAACACAGACACAAATTATGGCAAGACAATAGAGAGGATGGGACTAGGGAAAGAGTGGTTTAGAATTGAATAAGGAGGTCATATAAGTAAGATACATCCATCAACAATTGATGAATTCCCTTAACAAACCAGGATCATCACTGTGCAAAAGATTACTGAAACACCTTAGAACTCCTTTATAGTCACCATCCATCTATAGAGACAGCAACAGAAATAGGAAAGAACTGATGGAACATGCTTGTTTGTACCTCTTCTGTACCCCACGGGACAACTTTGAGAGCAGGAGAAGGAATCGATGGTGTTTTTTTCATCATTGGTCTTCCAAGGATCTCCTGACCTTGTAGTGTAGACCTGTTTATAAGAAGCAAAGACATTTGCAGTACCCTCCCATTGCTCATTCTAAAAACAAAAAGTGGTTGCTAGAACAAAAATAAATGCAGAGAATGATGGAAAAAACTGTTTTTGCACAGTGCAGTACTGACAGTACTTCAGTGGAGGAAGTGAATATGAGTTTGCCGATGAGGGATTAAGCAGATTATTGTATCTGACACTGGATGGTTGCCACAATTATGTCCTATTTGCAGATGTTTTTGCATTTACATTCAGCATCACAAACCCTCTTTCTCGTTGTGCAGGGCCCTCTATGATTGCCTTTCACATAGAGGCAGAAAAAAGTGAGATCTGGGGAAAGAAGGCACACCTTTTAAACAGGGATGTTTAATAGTTCCTTCTGAAGGGGTGATGGTGGGACTACCAAAAAGATGGGGATGCAGAAAGAATGAAGCAAGGGCAAAAGATGAATCTGAAGCTTTTTCAAAGACAATGGAGGGGCCTAGGAAAGCACCGGCTTTCTGTGCTGCATGTTCTTTGAACAGGATCTCTGATTCAGAGAGGCCAACAAAGCCTGGTAAGCTTCACTGAACTTGAAAAGCTACAAGCTTCCTTTCTTCCTCATTTGTTTTGCCTTCTCTTATCTCATTCATGTAAGACAGTAGGCCCCTTTTATCCATAAACCCTACTCTCAACCACCATATCTGTATTAAGGCACAATTAAAATACCAATATGAAATATGGTATCTTTTCAGGAAGGATCTATAATGTGACAGGGAATGTCACAAAAAACAGTTGGACATCCAGACACAATCATGAAGGGAAATCTCAAAAAGCAGCAAAGAAGAATACATATTGAGAATTGATCTTGCATTCCTTTTCTAGTAAGAGTTCTCAAGTCACTTCCCAACATATTTCTGGATTGACAAAAGGAACTTTCAGTTTCTTGACAGCTTTGATTTACATTGCATTAGTCAAACCTTGGAGAAGTTCTTCACTTTTTGGGGCTCTTTGGTTAGCCAGGAGACCATTACTTTTCTTCCAGAAGGAGTAGAAACCCACAGAATCCTTTTTTATGAACTCCATGTAACTTTCACCCAAGATTACACCACTGTAATTCAGGGGTGCATTTAAAAAAAAATATGAAGCAGAATAGTTACGTTATGTTTTGAATAGGCTTAATTCCCAATTTCGCTTTAAAACTAACTCAAAACCTTTCCTGAAAAATTGAGTTGAAAATGTTGGCACTGCCTCTCTTGTGATATCACTGCCATGCTCAAAGGGACTTGAAGGACCCTCCCTGCATCCCTGCCTTGGTTCTATAGCATAGATAGGAAATTCTCAAAGTGCTTCAAACAATTTTCCATATCTAAGTATGCATCTGCACTTGTTTTAACATAGCAATCTCTATTATTATTTTTATTTTAATAATCAACCATTTCCACTGAGGATAAAGCAGTAAAGGCAAGGATCCTCCAGCTGTATGAACAGTAAGTCCTAAATAGCACTTTTATATGCATGTTTTTTTTCCTTAATACCCCTGAATGGCCACAAAAACGGGTTTAGAGATTACACCTAAACCACCAATCTGTCAATTAGTTACTAGTGTTGAGGAAGTTTGATTTTAATTTTAGTGCAAATTTAATTTGCACTTCCCAAGCCAAAATGCAGATTGAAATGCAGTTTGACAGCAATACCCATATTTTGTGATACAGAACTCAAAAATGCCTATAGATAGATGTATAGTAGGGGAACATTGTAGGAGGAGACCCATGTTAGTCTATGGAAGCAAAACCTCAGACTCAGAAGGAGAGTCTGCAATCAGAAGGAGTCTGCTAGCACTTTACCTGACCCCAAATTTTATTAAAAGGCACAAGCTTTTGTACTTCACAAAAATGCTGCCAGACTCCTCCTGATTGTATGTTAGGGGAAGGTGCATGCAAAGATATGTATATCAGTAAAACTAAAGTGCAGAAATGCAGTATAAAAAGCCAATTGCAATAATGTGTCTGCTAGAAGGAATGAACTTCTCTTTCTCCCCTTGCATGTTGTATGCCCTGCAAATATGTTTTAACAGTATGACTACCTAAGTAAGGGCTACTGTAAATATGATGATGCTGATGCTGATGATGCTGATGATAATGATAGCTTGTAGATGAAATTTTCAATTTGTGGGGGAAAAAAGAGAGTCCCAGCCAACTCCTGGCTTTGTCGTATTAATGGAAAATTCTTTTTCAGAGATGAGAGATATTTTAAAGTCTTTATACAGCATTCCAAACTGTGCTGCTCAACACAAGTTAGGGGTGAGGAGTCGAGACAGTATTTTATTGACAAAATCTCATTCTTCCTTTTTTTCTAGGTTAAAAAAATGTATAGTTTTTATAGCTCTAATGTGACAACCTCTGTGACTCAACTCTTCCCATGCAGATTTGTCCCACCATCCCTGAGAAGAAATGGAATAATAGAGCACTTTCTTTCTTTACCTCCAAGAATAATGTGATGGGAAAGAGAACAAGATCAATGTGCTGTACTTATCCTGATGATTTAACTTAATCAGGGTCCACTCCCAATTCATTTCTTAGACTGCAATCTGTGAATGTCTACAGGTACCTAATAGGTCATGCATTCTGTGTAACCAACAGAAGCATTGCTCAGATGGATTTACAGGACTACATATAGTATGTGGAAAATGAACCAGGAAATTCAGGGCATTGTTCCTCTGATCTTGGGAATACAAGGGATTATGCCAGGATCACAAGATAAGATTTCATACTTAGCACAGGGGGAATCCCAGAAGATGATTCAGGTAAGGAAGATAAAGACTTGAATCCCAATTTCCTTTCTATGAAAGATTTCCCATCTCCCCCTTTTGTCCACAGTCCTGTGTGTACCCCTAAAGACCTGCTTCTCAGCACAGGAAAATATTATGAAATATGCAAGATACATTGCAGAGGACTGCAAGTGAGATGGGAGCCAACAAAGTCCCCTCTTTCTTCACTCAGAGCAATATAGGATCTACCTCTTGAGGGGGAAGTCATTAGGTCAACATTTTCCAACCTGATGTTCTCCTGATGTATTGAATTATAAATCCCCAAAGTTCCAGACAGTGCGTCCATGAAAAACTAAGTAATTTAAATGTAGCAGAATCCATTATGGGAACATTATAGTTCTTGATTGTCTTTATTTTTTATAATATATAGCAAAATCAGGACACGTCTAAAATATATGGGAAAGTATGTAATGGATTGATACGTTCAAAAACAGAGAACAGATTTTTACTCCATTCCTTCAGAAGTGAATATTATTTATTCATTTATTAATTCATTCGGAACTTGAAACATATTTTATGTGTTTACATATAAACATTTTTTTAAAAAAATTCTTTCCATTCATACTATAAGCGACATTTGGCAAACGAGGCAGGCAAGACCCTAGAATCTAGTGGTGAGAATGAAAGACAGTTATGCTGATATTACTGAATACTGAAAAGATTCTTCAAAACAGAACCAGTGCTAGCATTATGACTCAGTGTCACAGTAGCTCAAGCTGTCAATGAGATATGGCTATGAATTTTCATCAATTATGCTGAGAGAGAAATGTACTTGATTGAGATATGAATTCCACTCCAGGCTTCTTGCTTGTAAAAGTGTAGAAAGGGCATATTTTCAAACATAAATATCTGGCATATTCATGCCTTTCCCAGAGCCAGCGTTGGTCTGGATCCAGACTAAGGGCTCTTCTGGATGGCGGTGTTAAAGGACTTCCTCCGATCAGTGGAACTGCATGCCAGCATAAAGGGCACTATCCTGACTGCCAAGCTCTATTCTGTCTCACTAATGAGGCCGGCTAGTGGTGCCCTCTTTAATATTTTAATGCAGGACAAGGTAAGGAAAGTTAGGCTTGCTGAAAACCAGAAAATCAATTCCTATTTCAGATAGGCAGCTATAAAGAGGAGGAGGAAAAAAAGTTACATTTTCCCTCCATCTAGAGTAACCAAAACTACAAAAGTTATATTTCAGTTTAATTTCTGGATCTCTTTTTTGAATAACCAAAGACTGGTTTCCATTATAGGGGAAGAAATGTGGTGAATCCAGGAAAAAGACCTGAAGTTTTCTATGATCTCTCATCTCTGTATAGGGGTGGGGTGATCCCTTACCTTTCTGTCCACATTTTTTTTTTTTATTTATTTATTTATTTATTTATTTATTTATTTATTTATCGGATTTGTCACTGCCTATCTCCTCCCACCAGAGGGACTCTGGGCGGTTTACAACAAAATACTCAGTAAAACAATAAATATATAAAATACATTATAAAATTACATATTATTAATAATATAAATAAAAACGAAGTCCAGATGGCATTTAATCGATTTTCTTTAACTTTTCCTTTTTATTTGGTTGCATTCAGAGATGTATAATGTCCTCTCCTTCAGCATAATTGTATTCAACACGTGAAGGCAGCCAGGTTGCTTATCAAGCTGACATAGAATGAATTTACTTGTCATTCAAAGGTCATTATGTCACAAAAGTTTTTCTCATTACAAAAGGGCTATGACGGCTTACAACCCCCCCTCCCCCCTTCTTCCTGTTGTAGGCACCATACTTCCTGTGACCCCATCCCTTGAATACTCACATGCTCTAAAACACTTGTTGCCATATAATATCTAAAAAGCAGCAGTTCTAAGAATAATTCAGTAATAATTTTACTTATTTTCTTCTCTTTCAGTGTGACAGAAATCAACAAGACATTTTCACAGGTCCTCCAAGTAAAGATATGCAAGAAATTTGGCCACATCCCAAGTCCTACTGAGTCACATCAGACATGGGTCTACATCTTTTTCAGCCTTGAGCAATTTGGAGCTTTGGAAGTGAATGATCGGTCTATTAGCTAACCAGAAGAAACAGTTTACAAGGAGCTTTCCAATCACAATGATTTGCATGAGGGACACTGAGACTTATATGACACTTTTCTGTACTGTTCTTTGTTCCTGGCTGATGTCTCCTTTGAGGAGGGTGGTTTGAAGAGCTTTGATGGAGTGAGGGAGACTTACATACTTTATATATCTTATTCAGTTGTTGTCCTTTATTTATTTATTTATTTATTTATTTATTTATTTATTTATTTATTTATTTATTTATTATTACGGTCACTGACCAGAATTGCAAACAAAAACACATTAAAAATAAAAATAAAGTAAAAACAAAACAAGATAAACCATTACAATTGGTGGTGGGTTCATTAGTAGGTAATCAAAGTCTGCCTAATTTTACAGGCAATATAACAAAATTTAGCTATGTTCAAGGAGACTGAATCATACCAATCTGATAACAACAATTGTACATAAAAAAAGATCAGATTTCCTGAGTGCTTTATCAGGTAAGGAGTTACAAGGCAGGTCCTTGAGTCCTTATAGAGGGTACAGTATAGTATAGGACATGAATTGTAGTTTGAACAGCCCCTTGTCCACACGGGCACAGCCTCAGCTCATGGGCAACTTTTTGTTTTGGCCCTCCAAAACCACTGTGGGAAGAGTGTTGTAGCATGTTAAAGCTGTTGTCCTATTAGCTAGTCCTCATTCATCCAGCCAATCCTTATTCCAAATTCACAGGGGTCTTCCAGATTTTCTGCCTTTCTGTCTCCCACATATTCTAAATCCAGTTTAAAATGTCATTGATCTGAGATGTTTTGACTATTTTCCCACCAATTTGGACATGAGAATAATATGAGTATGGACATGCTTCAATGAGTGAAGTCTAGAGCTCATACAGAACTGCCAACTAGTCAGTGCTTGACTTTTTGGCCCAACAGCTGAGCAAAGAGAACTATCAGGCAATCAGCTAACCAAGGAGTGCCTTATCCTGCCCTCAGCTTTATATCTAAACACACATTACTGTTCTTTCTTCACAGAGAACATAACAAATTACTTGTGTTTTCCCAAGTTTCTGTGCTTGCCATGATGGCTAATTTTTACCTAATCATACCAACACATACTTTGACAGGATCCCTTGAGCTGGAAGGTGGGATGAACCAAGAATCCCCTCCAATGATAGCCCAGAATGTCTTTTTAAGCCCAAGGCTACATTTGCAGCCTTGAAAATGCATTTCCCCATCTAGGGATTCAGGGCCACTGGAACAAGGTTATATCAAATTTTTCACAATTGCAACCTCCCAGGTATGATATTATATGATCAGCAAAGGTGCTTATCATACTTCACCCTTGTGGGTAAGCCTTGAAAACCTTTCAGGGTTTTTTTTCCCCCTACAGTCCTTCCTTTTTCATACCAATCAATTTATCTACATCTTGATTCCTTCTTGAAAAGCTAAGTCTCATGTATTGTTTTACTAGACCTTAATTTTATAGGCAGTGTCCCTTTCCACACCATTTTTGGCCTTGGTTATTAATTAACATTTTATTTGGATTCAAAGCTTGTATTCTTTAATCTTCTTTAGCTGTGTGTTGTGCACACATGCATTTGCACTTGTTTATTGTTGCAGTTACTTCACTGTTTTGCCCCACAATGTTTGGTTTGTGCCTCATGAGTTATTTCATTATGTGTGAATGTTGTGGTTTTCATAAAGACATACTGCACTGAGTGTTGTAATGTATACAAGTACTTTTGCTATTAATAAAGTACACTAGCAAATATATGGTTCTTTCTAATTCTGTAATTCTATACTAGACAGTCATCCATCAGGGATCCTTAAATCTGGATTCCTGCAGAGAGCTGAGGGTTGAGCTCAATGTTCCTGGTGACTGACCATTGATATTATTTAGAATGTATCCCCCCTCTTTCCCACTCCAGACACTGGAACACGTTGTCAAAGTTGCATGCTGTTTTTTCACCATCAAAACTAGCCTTTCAATGCAGCAGTCATACTGTGGCTTGGTGATTTTCCAACTACCATTTTATAATCATTGTCCGTTTTTATTCATTCATTCATTTTATAAACAAATACACACAATAGGTCCTAGAAAAGAGGACTGGGGCGGGGGGAGTATTATTTTACTTTATTTCCTTTTTGCATGATGTGGAGAGTTGAGCGAAGTTTTGTTTCTTTCCCACTGCACTTACTGAATGGCACCTTCCTGCACTCTCCTAGTGTACAACTGGAGAAAGAGCACAGACTGGCTCATGATGTTCCTTGCCTGTTCTCTGAGAGTGAGGTCTGCAAGAATGAAAACAATGTACCCAGCTCACTTCAAAATAGTTTGGAGGACATGGTTGCGGGGAAGTCTTCATAGTTACCTTTGGTAGGCAACATTACATGGGGAAAATACTTCTGGGATAAACTCTTTCTTTGAGAAATGGAGTTCAAAGGTTATTGCCAAATTGTTTTGTTTTTAAGGAATGACTTGCCTTCCTTGTGTTGCTGAGGGAGGTTCCTTCCCAGGAAGGGATGACTATGTCATTTCAGTTGTGTTATTTCTATAATTTTTAACATTGACAACCATATTTGGATAGGATATTTGGATATTTGTATCTAGTATATAAATGAAATGTAGAATCACTTTATTTTATTCTATAAAAAAAAAATCTCTTCCCTCCTTCAGTGTAGACATACTGACAATGTTGTTTCCAGGGCATCTCAGGATGTTCTGGATCCAAAGACCACCAGCTGAGTGTAGATTAGGCTCTCAGTACACTAGCTCCAGGCTGAGTCAGGTATTTTTATTCCTGCTGCTTTCAATAAGAGAATAACAAGACTGTGCAATGCTGTAAAGGAGTGTTTTGATTTGCTGAGGCTTTGATCAAATCACCTCCATCAAAACAGATTTGTGAGTCAAAGTGGGCACCTACTTCAAAGCAGCAAATCAAATCAGATGGCTGAGAAGCTCTTTGAAACCTTTCACAGCTTCTATGGATTTTTTGCTGCACAAATGTACAGTGCTGCAATTTCAAGACCAAATATGGAGAAATTGACTGGCATGATGGGCTCTCTGTCGCTGACATGAGTAGCTGGCCAATGAATGTATCATTCAATTAAACTCTTTTGAGGGAGCAGGTCTTTCAGCTTCAATAATTATATCTTTGAACACATGGAGACAATCTGAGGTCAGTTTTAGAACATTTTATGATAACTCAATTATCTGTTCTAGTTTCCATAAAATGGACCTTAGCAAAAGGTTAACCATTTACAGGTAACTCTGAAACAATATTAATAGTAGAAAATTATTTTTTAAGATTGTGGAAGCATATGAAACAGTAAGTAGAGACAGGATACTGCAGAAGGTCAAGCTTTATAACAGATAAAGTAAGTACCTAAAGACAGAATAAAAACAATTACAGAAATCAGCCACAGTTTGCATAATCTGTCTGTAAACCTGTAAGCATAATCACTATCAATTCAGTAGTGTCTACAGGACCCCAAAATTACATAAAGGTTAATTTTAAAAATTAGACTAAACTAAAAGTGACCAAAGTCCTGTGAAATTAACAAGTGTTATAAAATGCTTGTGTTCTTCCCTGAAATCTTGGAAATTTGGGGGTCAGCATGCCAAAATCTCAACTGAAGTCACCAAAATATTAAGATGGTGATCTTGTGAGATTTTAGCCATTTCTGACTAAAAGTGACTTTCTGATACTCATACCATTGTGGTGAAATTACAGAATGATGCTTAAAATTTCACTCCCCCTTAAAAAAACATATCCCAGCTCTGTGAACATGTATGACACATTCCATTAAGTCTGTCTCATCATCACATCCATGCTTCCCATTAAAGGCAGTTGCTGATCACCAGAAGATTAGGAGACAGAAATAAAATAGGTCATTTTATTCACCCCTCCCTCCTTCTTCGCCTCCCCTCATTTGGGAATTGACCTCTACAACCCTGATGGCGTCTGTGTGTTGTCCACTGGATCATCATCTACTGTGTCAGACTGGAGTACAAAATGAAGCTTAATGGTCACCCTCATGCCAGTGCAGCATGCAGCCACCAGAGCTGCATCGAATTTCCAAGAGATACTTACAAGTAATACCTCAGCCTCAGATCACAAATGCCTAGGATCCCATGTGCAGGGGGAGAGAGAACAAACCATGAATGATTCAGATCAGCCAGCTTGTTACCCTCAACCAATTGTGCCATTTTACCAAGTATTAACATATGAAATCAAGGATGCTTTTCCTATTGTCATAGCACCTGGAAAAAAAAAACACTATCCTTTCTGTTCTGTCCCTTATCTATCATTCCGGGACACTCAACTGCCATGAAATTTCAGTGTTTCCTCTTCTGTGGCTATCCCAGCATGTTTCTAAAAGTCTTTTAATGTGTCTGTCTAATCGGCTTGCCACTGGGAAGTAAAGTATTTTCATCAGCAAAAGTAGAACTGAGACATGCACTGCCTTACAAATTTGTAATTATCCTAAATTCCAGGTGAAAGGCCTGGAATTATAATAGGTCAGATGCCAACACAGAATTGTTTATAGCTGTTAATGGGAGCAGTCAATATTCTGTAAATCTCTTTCAAAATGATTAAATGAGGCAAGACTAGATGGTAGAACTGATTAATTAATTCCTTTCTCTTCACCCCAACCATTCTACTTGCCCTACCATTAGGCAGATTGAGGTAGTTACCTTAGACAGTAGATGTTGGGTGTTATGATAGGGCAGTCCAGCTATTTCCTTTGCTGTTATGTCATTTTCACTGTCAGGATTGCGGAGATATATTTTTTTAAAACCCAGATTTTATTGTGCCAACATTAACTTAGGCTTGTTTGGGGAAGTAGGTACCTAGATTTGGTAGGTGGTGGTTTTGCTTCAGGCAGCAAAATGACTTGGGCTGCTTCTGTTAATTGGAACAGAAGACAAACTTGAAACATTCCTTAATAGCAGTGAGGTGGGATGTGCGTGTGGGGGGGGGTGGCACTCTATTATTTGATTTTGCATTTGCTTGTCTCTTTCCATTTATCTTTACAGCTGTTAGGAAGCTTTCTGGAAAAGCAAAAAATTCCTTGAAGAAAACAGTTTCAGTAAATCTGCTTTGATCTTTAGGAAAAGCAGCAAATTGGAAGGAGTCAGAAGAATGCATTTATTACATCTCACAGAGAGATGCACATCTAGTTTGTATGTATATGTGTACCAATGAGTTTAGGAAAGCAGTGATATAAAAACAAGTTAAGATTTTTCACCAGGGACTGTAGGGTGTGAATGACACTTTGTTAGTAGAAATAAAATGTTTTGTTTGTTCTCTGATGAAGATAACAGTCACTCAAGTGTTGTAGGAATCCAAAAAAACCCTGAGGGTAAATTTTAAAAAGGAGGGGAAAGAGAAGGGATCTGGGTCAAAGAGTAATTTCAACAAAAGACTTGCCAGTTGTAAGCAACTTAGATCTTGTCTGTGGTCAGTGTTTAAATACTGACTAGTAATTTAGCTCCATTAGTATCTCAGGAGTGGCATTTGGAGTTCCTGAAAGTCATCCTTGACGAAACTAAACAAAGCATTAAATGCAATCAGGAAAACCAAGGAAAATCAGTGCTATGAAACTTTAAACAGTTCTACTTTTTAACCTCATATATAAAAAGTGAGGAAGCAAACAAATAAATAATCCACCTCTGTAAAACTGATATTAGCAACAGCTAGAGCATTTTTATGAAAGATAAGCTATGCAGGGTGAGCATGAGTGGGCAGCCATAAATGTTGAAACAGTAACTAATTAAAGTTTTTCATGGCATGGTTTCAAATGGCAGCTTTTCCACAACTTCTTTGCATCTATTACCATATAGCCATCATTGGCAAATACTAGTATATGGAATTCTGCTAACACTGGGGAAATTCAGAATAATGCATGCCTTCTAATGAACAGACAGGAAACTATGCTAGTTCTGTATTCAGTCATTTTCTTGGCCCTTCCTATATTATCCAATGTATCTTAGTCTCCTTTGCCATCAGCTCTTGAGTGAAAGCTACAAGAGATATCTATAGTCACTTTGATATGTGAATGATTTTCAAAATAATGTTGATATGTAAGCTTCTGGTGGTGGGGAAGTTCACAGTTTTTCCTGACTGTGCTGAAAGTGCAGTGAAAATAGAGAAATAAAACTCTGACAAAATGTAGTACAAAATAAGAATTCCCCAGATGCATGTTTGATAAGTGAATGAGCCCATCCAAATACTTTGATGAACCATCATTAACATGCTCAAAATATTACCAATTACTGTGCCAAAAGTAGTCTTCTCCCTTTCTCCCAGAAGTAATCTAGCTCAAACCTCCTGATGTGAAATTATTGAAAGCAGGTTTTGCTACAATATTTAGGTGCTGTGTAGGAATATTTGTAAATTTATAGAGAATCATTGCTCTGCACATCTATAACTGATTATACTAGAATTTTATTTATAACATAATCAACTGATCTAGAGAGTCAGTATAAAGAACTATGCATGTTAGCACGTATCTTTACCTGACCTGAGACCTTCTCTACTTGATAAGATGATACAGATGACCAAACAAATGTGTGGCTGTCTGTGCTGATTAAAGATCAGACTTAGTTGAGTCCTCTGTAGTTTTTGTCCTTACCTAGTCATCTTAAAAAAAAAAAAAAAGCTGGCAGAAGAGCATGGCACAGAATTATGATATGGAGGTGAGGGCTTTAAGGCCTTTGTCACTATAAAACTGCATTAATCAGAATCTACCAGCAAAGGGAAGAAAGCAAGTACCACTGAAAATTTCAGTAAGGGAATTATAATATTGACCTGAGGGAAAATTAAATGTTCAAAACCTCTTTCCACAACTTCATTCTGATTTGGTTTGAGGCCACTGAATTGGTATCATCATCATCGTCATCATCATCATCATCCATGAAATGAAATTTATTCCAACTTTGTAGCCTTGAAGTATCTTGTTGGTATATTGTTTTCTGCTACAGAACTTAAAGTTACCATGGTAATTGAGTACTTCCTTAAGTATCGGCAGAGTGAAGAGGTCAAACTTAATTGTCCTCAGTTTGGGTGTTAAAAGCTGCATTGCCTGGGGGAGGTACTTGCCTGGACTTGTTTTGGTTTCAGTTTCCTTCTTTCTACACAGCCTCTCTTCCCGGTGCTGAGTGCGTGTGAATGCACAGCTTGTAAAATATGTTTTTGTGCTTTCTGTAAATACATTTATTTTTATAGAAATGCCTGGTGTGTGTGATTTTTCTGATCTCTTAGGCCAAAAGCTTTCCAGCACACTCTGACATATCTAATCTAGTAATATACTTCAGTACTCCTAGAAACTGAAAGAGATTAAAACATTTAAAGCAGTCTTAACTGAAAACTTAGCCTTTTTTTAAGCATAAAAGTTGAAATATCCTTAAAATCAGATACTGCAAGAATACACACAAAATCTATTGACATAAGTGTGATAAGAGTTCAACTGTCCTGTTCCAGGAAGAACTTGTGGCAGATCTGGTGAAAGAAGGATGGCTTTTGGTCATGTCAGTAACATTATTGTAACTCAGAATTACCAGCATTAAAACATCCCATTAGTATTCTGGTTTCTTCTCTCCCACTGATACTTTTTTTCAATAATATAATTAGCAAATTTCAATGCATGTCATGTAGCAATAAAAAAAAATAGTAGATCAACTTGGATTTAAACATACTGATTATCATAGCATACATTGCCTAGAAAACAAGATTAAGGTTTAAATAAGATACTATATAACAGCGCATATCTATCCCAAAATGATTCTTTTTTCCTGTACCTTCTTAAGTTTTCTTTAACAAACATAGATGGAAATTTCCAATTCTCATTCATGTGAAACATGGAAGAAGAGCAGATTATGACTTGGATTTATTTATTTATTCATCAAATTTGTCACCTCCCATCTCCTCCCACTAGAGGGATTAGTTTTATATGACTATACTTGCCATAAGAAGGGGGATTTGGGATGAAGGGCCTAGTGGAGCAGGCACATTATACACAGTGTTCTTGAGCTTTTTCATATGGAAAAACTACAGTTTTCCTTTCAGATACAATAAAAACAAAGACGCCATGCCTGCTTTTTAATATAAAAGTGAAAACCAAAGAAATACCATGGATTCTGTGAAGTGTCATATATGTCTACTCATAAGTAAGTTTTTTTTTTTAATGTAATGGTATTTCCTGTCAGGTAAGAAAGCATGGACTAGTCCCTCTCCAAGCCAAAATATAGTACTTTAAGGTGTCCTTTCCCTAGTGAGACAGAGTGATCCAAGTAGCTATGAAAACCACCTGAAATTAATCTCCATGAATTTGTTCAGAATGCCTCACTCTCAGGAAATACTCCTCAATTAGTTTTTGAAGGGTAAGATTATTTTATGCTATTGTTGCTGTGAAGGCAATGATATTTTTTTTTTGTTTATTTACTATATTGGTAAATAATATAGCAGATAGATGAATAAATAGGCTGAATCTACATGGGTTATTTAATTATTTATGCTATCTTGGGTTGCCACCTATTAATAAAGCTCTCTGTGTGACTCACTAAGATAACCATTATATTCTCTCTCCTTTACTGTTATAAACTACACCTAGACCTGATGTTCATATTTATAATCGTGTGGTGCTGCTCTGTCTGCAAGAGTGGGATTGCATAGTTAATGCTTTATCATCTTGAAAGGGAAGAAAATGCATTTCTCCATTTGGAAGATCTCCAGTTTTAGCCTAACCACCTTCCCAATATATTATTTTACTACGTATTATGTGCTTTGTTTTATGAGTGGTATTTAAGCAAGTGATTCCTCCCTCATGTATCTATTTTATTTATTTATTTATTTATTTATTTATTATGTATTTATTATTCAAATTTAATTACTGCCCATCTCCCCCAAAAGAGGGACTCTGGGCAGTTTACAATAAAATCAAACTCTAATCAGAATGTTAAAATCTCATAAAACCGGACCCATTACAATTATTATAAAACGTAATAAATAAATATGCATTCTGAACACATATTTTCAGTCTTTCTCTGGGTTGGTTTGAATATATTCAGCTGGAACTAGCAGAAGTTGGAGTGTAGATATCTGAAACAGTAGTTGGGCCTGTTGCACCCAGAACAAATGCAGTGTTACTATCTTGAATGAAACATGAGCAAAGGGTTGTTACTGGGGAATGGGGGAAAGAGTTTTAATTGTTGATGTTGATCAGCAGAGCATCTGATAAGATAACACTCCCCAGGCTGTGGGTCCTAAATAAATGGGCTTAAAGCTGAAAGGAGTGAAGCTTTTCCAAACAAAAGCCAAGTATTAAGAAGCTAAGAAAATTTCAGGACCTTGGAGAGCACAAAGCAGAGCTGACTGCCTGGGATACTCTCACATCAATAGAGCTGTTGCTTCAGCAAAGTTTCACCAACAACTGAGCTCTTAAGAAGGCAAACAAAGCATAGTATTGTAG
The DNA here is from genome assembly GCF_035149785.1 of Candoia aspera. NCBI lineage: Eukaryota > Metazoa > Chordata > Lepidosauria > Squamata > Candoiidae > Candoia > Candoia aspera. The sequence continues at coordinate 102,706,383 of NC_086154.1, read as the reverse complement.
TAGCTGCAACCCACATGGCTATTGAACATTAAAAAAAAAAAAGATTCCTTGTCATTTCTGGAGTCTTAAATCCCCACAGAGAGCCAGTTTGGTGTACTGGTTAAATTGGAAGACTGTGAGTTCTAGTCCCATTTTAGGCATGAAACCAGCTGGGTGTCCTTGGGCCAGTCACTTTCTCTCAGCCCTAGGAAGAAGAAGAAGGCAAGGGCAAACCACTTCTGAAAAACTTTGTCAAGAAATCTGCAGGGACTTCCTTAGGCAGTCATCAGGAGTCAACACTGATTCAAAGGAGGTAGATGGATGATTGATAGACAGACAGACAGACAGACAGACAGATAAAGATAAACTTTTTAAAGTTTGAAAAACAAGGTTAAAAGGGGTACAACTGGGTTCAGAGGTCTGCCTTTGAAATGAGGTGCCCTGAGATTCATCAGATATTTATTCCTCTTCTCAGTTTTGCTGAGTCCTCAACCCATGAAACATAGCAGGCACCATGCCAGGAAGGGTCAGGGAATTGGGTTGTTTATCTGCTCATGGTGGGGTAGTACCTCCCATTCTGAGAGCGATATGTAGTTTGGGGTGCTTGCTGATTCACCTCTGTCACTGGAGGATAAATTACTTGACACACAACAGCATCTATTGCCAGCTTCAGCATGCAGTTACAACATTACTGGGACAAGGATAACCTCCATTGTTAACCTCAAGACTGATTGATTGATAGATTTTATTCAACTTAGATGCCACCCAACTCCAAATGACTCTGGGTAGCTTACAGCATAAAAACAAAATAATAAGTATACAATCAAAATAGAACAAGAAACAGTAAACAAGATGGTGCATCTGGTCAACAATAACAAATATATCATAGACTCAATAAGGGGATCCAACCACTCTAGCCCAAAGCCTGGGAGAAGAACCAGGTCTTTAAGGCCCTCCAGAATGCCATCAGGGTGGGAGCCTCACAGATTTCCAGGGGAACTTTATTCCAGAGGGCAGGTGCTGTGACAGAGAAGGTACACTTCCTGGGTCCTGATAAATGACATTGTTTAAATGAAGGGCCCAGAGTACATCGACCCTTTTGAATTCAACCAGCCAGGCTGATACCACAGAAGATAGGCAACCCCTCAAGTAACCTGGCCACATGCCATGTAAGGCTTTATAGGTCATAACCAGCACCTTGGATCACACCTGGAAGCAAACTGGCAACCAGTGCAGCTTGTGAAGCAAGAGTGTTACATGGGCATACCATGCCCATCACTACTTGCACAGCTACATTCTGGATCAGTTGAAGCTTCAGAGTGGTCTTCAAGGGCAGTCCCGTGTGAAGTGCATTGCAGTAATCAAGTCATGATTACTCAACCCAATGCAGTTTTAATGTCCCTTGAGTTTCAAGACCTCAGAAGGCTGCAACTAGGCTACACATCTTTGGGAAAGCTCTGCATTGCCAAATAGACATTAGACTATTTTCAAGGTTTTGCTGTTTATAAAGCCCTAAACAGTTTAGGGCTAGTTTATTTGAGAAACTACCTGCTTCCTTATAGGATAATTAAGTCTTTACATTTTGGTGAGAATGTACAGTTAACTGTATAATAGCCTGCTGATATTTACCTGGTTGCAGTGTACAAGTGAGAATTCTCTATATTGGAACCTGTTATATGGAATAAACAGCCAACAATCAGAGGGACTTCATTGGGGAGATATTTTGTTTTTTTAAAGGGGAGGTATTATCTGCCCAGGACTTTCCTCGTGTTCCCTATTTTCTTTTTAATCAGGTACCCAAGTTGTTGTTTATTAATTGCTGCTTTTGTATGTTATTGTTCTACCACTTTATGATTATTACACTTTCTTCTGTTTATTATTGATAAATAATTATTATTTTATTTACGGTGTAATCCAGTTTAATTCATTTTAAATTAAAAGCAATATAGACGTAAATAAATAAACATTATCTTTTTTTTAAAAATACCCCACTTAGTGTAATTGGCCAGATCTTTTTTTTAAAAAAATGTGTGTGCTTTTTTATTAAAAAATAAGTCCAGCCACTGAGGTTCTACTTCTTCTAGCTAGTGAAACCACTGCCATCAGAAATGCAAGATAGCATACTATTGATCAAGATAATAAATCAGTCTTCATTAAATGACTAACTTCCATTATTATTATTTTTATGAAGAATTAATTCTTTTATTAATTCACATATCGTTTTTGGACTTTACAGCTGAAATTCTGGAAATTCAAACACAACATCTTTGCCCGGCAGCTTCTTGTATACACCAGAAAATGTTTCAACCTTGTGTTCAACATTTTTCTGTTGTGCTTTGTCTAAATAGACCTTTATAAGCCAGCTGCCATCCAGTTTTGCATGGATTCTCTTGCCCACAATTTCACTGGGGAAAACCGAGTCTTTAAGAATAGCATTGTGCACAGCAGTAAGTGTATGGCTCCTGGGACGCTTCTGATTCTTTTTTGTGTGGCTTTTTCTCATTGGCTTGGGTAAAATTCTTCTCTGAGAAATGAAGACCACATGTTTTCCACTGAATTTTTTCTCCAGTTCACGAACTAGCTGCACTTGAATCTTCTGAAAAGAGTTCAGCTAAAGAACTGGTATGAAAATGATGATTGCTTTTCTACCACCACCCACTTCAAACTCCTTTGCCACTGTAATATTCAGTTCTCTCAGCTGAGCCTTTAAGTCAGAATGCATCTCCAACTCCAAGACAGCCTGGGAGATGCCAGACCCAAATTCATCTGGCTTTTCACCATTGGGCTTCACAATCTTTGCGCTCGAACTGCACATGGCCTTCCACTTTCAGCGCTGGCCTAGAAAAAGCTCTTTCATTAATTTCATATCCACATAAATATATGATTTTGGTCTCAGCCTAGTCTGTCTAACAACACCTAATTAAGAAGCCAGCAATGATTTCTTTTTACCATAATGTCTGCAAATGGACATAGAATTCATAGAATTCTGCATCTACTTTTAAACTTCCACTTATGAGGTATGTAACTAGCCACATGGTGTTGACTTAATGAAATTTATTTGGAATTCTATATGTGAGAATGTTGCCTTTCAGTGTTCTTCCTGTTCTTCCCTTTTTCCAAACAAACTTCTTATATTTAGATATTTGATTGCATTGTCTTGAAAGTAGATTTCTCATCAAAATCTTCATTATAGGTAACAATGCACAACTAGATATTGAAGAAATTTTACATGTTGAAATGATTACTATAGTGGCAGATGATGATGATGATGATGATGATGATGATGATGATGATGATGATTTTATCCCATCTATCTATTTGGTCAACTCAAGCCTATGAGTTGCTGTAGTTGGGAAAGTCATCCATGCTCTCAAGGTCATAACAATGAGCAAACTCCAACTTTGGTACATTGTTATGGGAGGGTGGAGAAATGAGTAATCATTTAAAAAAACTGTCAAATTTAAATGCCTCTTAATTAATCTTTATTGTATAGAAGAATTGTTGAACCAGTGCCTAGCACCGATCTAGCCTGTGGTTCAACTGAATAATCATTTGCATAACATCCACCTTCTCAATAGTGAATCCCTTTTTGGTGAATTAATCTGTTAATAAAAATGGAACAGAAAAAAAAATGGACCTCCTCTTAAGATCACACACAACTGTTTAATTCTACTGCATAGCATCTGGGATAAGGGAGGGGGTCAAGAGTCTATATATCTAGAACTACAAGTATCTGCAAGTATTATCAGTATTGAAATTTGGGTTTCTAGTATTTTTCAAGAAGCACTCTTCTCAAAAATGTTTTGCAGCATTTTTACTTTATGATTATGAACATTTTGTGACTCTTTGTTATGCATTCATGCTTGAGTTATGATTGATCAGAGTTTTTAGTACTGAGAATAGTTTGCTCTGATCACACCACTTTGTAAACTGAAGGTTTTTTGGAGATTGTTCCCTCTTAAAAGTTATCAACAGGCTCTCTTCCTTGAAACAATTGGGATATCTTTCCTTTGTTGGGCCTATCTGGTCCCAGTTTCTAACACACTGTAATATGGATTGTGTGTAATTGAATCTGTTTATTTGCAGGAGGACTGAAAAAAATATGGCCTTCTTCATGGTAGAGGAAAGCATTAGAAGACAATGTCTTGCGTTCTATGTAGTCAAAATAAACGTGCTTACCATCCACTTCAGACACAGGTAAAAAAGCACATTACAATATTAAAAATGCTTCTTCATGTCAAAAGTCTCCCAACAGTAGAAAGTTAACATTACAAGAAAGTCCTATTTTCCAATCTTTCTCCTGAGATACTAATTTTCCATGATCATGAAGATACTTTTTATGAATGGGGAGAATTCAAACAACTACCACTCTGTTCTGTCGTGATATATTAGAGAAAAGCTGTACAATGTGCTTTTACTAAATGTAAAGATCAATTCTCCTTGAGTTTAATATTCCATCTTTACGACAAAAAGGACTATTGGTGGGAGAGGTTTTGGCAGAACTGTTCTACGTCTACAGGATCTTTTCCATATATTTTAAGTTTGCAAAGCAAAACTCTTCTTCTATGTCCAATACATTTATGCAATAAGCAACTATAAAAAGAATGAAGAAACAAAGGCAGCAGAATAAAGCAACAACATAATATTAAAAAATACTTCTAGTAGCAAGTATACATAATTGATGGCAGGAAAGTGCATAAAAGGGCCTTAAATTATACATTATTTAAATAGCTTTTTATAGCAAGAGATGAATGTGATTATTTCAGGCAGGAGGAGCAGATGTGTATTGGAAAGAATAAATAAAAAGGTTCTTAAAAATAGCAATTTGGAACAATTTAAGAAGGAGGTACAGGAAAAAGCCTAGAAAAGATTTCTCTAACCAGATACGTTGGAGTCCACAGCTGGCTATGGCCAACTTCTGGACTAAAATAGGAAGAGAGCATTCTCACAAGCCAATTGGTAGAACAAGTACAGATTGTGAAACCATTGTTTTGAGGCAGATTATGGAGACTAAAAGAGTTGGAAGGAATGGCATTAGGAGAGCTAGGGCTGGGGTTATCTTACATGCCGCAGAAATCCAGATGTCTCTTAGATGGCAGCATAGAGGTACAGAAAAGAATTGGCACCCCTAATCTGGTATCTAAATACTGTATACTGTATGTATACACTTATATACAGTATATAAAAGCTAATTCCTAATATTTGGTCATACTCTCATAGATGTAAGGAGCTCCAGCCCTTGAACATTGCAGAATGCAACAGAAGTCTCAAACAAGAAGCCCTTGGGAGAAGGTTAGTCTGTCCTTTATTCAGCAGAAGTAGGATTCCAACAGAAGCAGAACTTAAACACAGCTGTAGAATTTACTCAGGGAACAAAAAGGCAAAGTGGGAAGCGATCATAACATGGGGTTAAACCCATGCTTAGCCTGTATAATGTATCTGGTTCAACTGGTGTTACTTCCAGTTAGGCTGAGGGTAAGGTCTCTTCCACTGTCCCCACTCAGTTCACCTCAGATTATTGCTACTGGATCTGGGCTTCTGGATAACTACTAAATGGTGGCGAAGGGATACCCCAAACTCTAACTCTTTCTCCCCGTCATAGTCATTCAAGTGTTTATAGCCTAAATGTTATCGCCTACTTAATAGGTCCAACCTGGACTTTTTTTTCCCCCACTTAGAACACTGTTCAAAATATGGGGAGAGTAGTAGAGGTGGACATTTAATGAAATTCAAAAAATTGACCGGGACTCTTTCCAGACGTAGCCAGCTGATTTCCTTTCTATCGTAGTGATTGGTTTGTTTGTAGCATTTATATGCTGCCCCAATTATCTGTTCTGGGTAGCTCAGAACAGCAAAATCCATTATACCATAAAAGCTTCAAGTGATAAAAGCAGCACAAAAACATAACATAAAATGTAGTTAGCAGATACAGTTGATAGCATTATTCGTAACATCAGTGTATGCTCCAAAAGGCTCACTGAAAACAATAGTTGTCCAGTTGGTCAGACGTTACTTGGGCAGATGCCTTGGCAGAAGCCAGGTGTCTGTTTCTCCTGCACTTCAAGACACAATGGCCAAGGAAAGCAGTGACCAGGTACCAGAGGAGGTGGCATGTTCACTGTACCGTAGGAGGAACTGGACAGATCTCAGCTTCTGAATGCATCATCAACCATACCAGTGAAGAGCTTTGAGAAATTGTGTCTATAGCAAAAAATGTGCTGGGACAGAGGAAAACACTTGTTCAAAACTGGAACAACCAAAGTTGATTTTAAGCTGCTTTAGCTGAAGGCTAGGAATGAGAGAAAGGCAACATCATAAGGACATGCCTTATAAAAAATGGTTACTGCAACATGTTTGTACTAGTATTAGAGGGTCATGAGGATAAGCTCCATAGGGGCAATTAAGAGCCACCTCAATTACCAGAGGTACCATAAGAGAGATACTTCCTTCATACTTTTAGTTTTGATAAGTTCTACTAATTTCAGTGGAAAAATTTAGAATATGATTATGCTTATTATTTCTTTTACATTGGGGTAAATTGGGGTCACCTGAAGTTTACTGTATTCTGACTCCTCTTCAGAAAGTTTGTGACCTGAAGACATGATATCAACTTGAGGTGTGCAAAGAATGCTCGTTTTTAAAAGTTAAAAATGGTGCAGATCCTTTTCTTCAAATGCATTCTATGCTTACAACTTGCATGGACCAATTCTACCCTAGCCATCCATCTTACAGAACGGGAATTGGTGCAGCTCTATTAAGTTATTACTTATTAAAAAGTATTTCTCTAAGGCTTCTTATGGCAAAGTATGCTGAGCAATTTGTAAATCACCCACCCTAAAAGGACCATTTGAGCTAAATTAGATATGCCACTAAATTATGCAGAAAAGGGAAGGCTAAATGCCTTTATATTATGACATGCTAAGTTCAACTAAGTTCTAGTGGGGCATTTGCAGCAGCAACAGCTATAAATTTAGCATCACGTTTAATTTGATTTTTAGTTTCCCTCTTTTTTTTTAAAAAAAAGGACAGTTCAGCTGAGGTGAGTCAATCAGATTTAAGGGGAAAACCTTTTTTTTGCCTTCAAGCACAGCCAATGGGGAAGTCATACTGCTTTACTCCAATAATTTGACTAACCTTATGCCAAAAGAATACCAGAGGCAGAAAGTAGTAAACTATCCAAAAAGAGATACTCATCTCATTTCCATCATTCTATGGACATTCAGAGCAAAATTGGGGAGTGGGGGTAGGCGTCCTTCCAAAATAAAAGTAGAAATGGGAGTGCAAGGCCTCTGGATGGCACAAATTGTCAATCTTAAACCCACTCATGTCCCCCAAAATGGCCTCAAATTATGCTGTCAAAAGTCAGCCATTTTGCCCCCAAATTTCATTGATGGGATTTCAGGCCATCAGGGGTGGGGAGGCTTTTCAACAGTGGAAATGAGAATGGGTTACCTCCCAGAGATTTCCCATTCCCACCCTTAAAACCCACAAAGATGTCTCCTCCCCATCAACCTCATCCCTTGCTGTGACATCCCCATCCTCTGGTGATGTCATATGAAGCCATCCAGATAGTCACAGGAAAATTGTCTGCCTGATATTGAAATATGGAGGGGTTGGATCATGTATTCAGAGGAGCCAAATCGAAATATACTGTCCACATCTTTCCAGTAAGCTGGAAATTTTCCAATGGGTGGAATCTCCTTCCAAGGGATGAAACATGGCTTTATTATGATATGCAAAGTAGGAGTCTCTATGTCTCTTAACAAGCTTGAGTCAGAAACAAGTTGTTGTTTTTGGCTTGTTATTCCAGCTGGTTCAGAGAGGCAAAATAAAATGTTTGCTCCATATCTGATGATAAATAAATATGGTTAGCTGGGAGATGGAGGTTATTGGGAACAAAAAGGAGAGCATGCAGTAGCCTGCTGCTTATTTGTGGGTGAGCTACTCCCAACAAAACCTTCACCTGGTCATGCCCTTTGTGAAACCTTAATCCACGTAACTGAGTATTAATAGGAAATGGGTTGCACCACAAAAACTATGGTCAATAAAAGAGTTTAAGGGAAACCCTTTCCTTTTAATGTTGTACCAGTGATAATCCTCAAGGTCTGTATGCGGTTCAATACATTATTTGTGCAAGTAGCTGCAGGTAACTTGATGGATGCAGCAGCTGCTGCCCCTCAGTGACTCATGGGCACACCCTTTCAAGACATTTGATATTCCTGTCATTTCTCTCCTAGGGCTGCAAGTGTTGGCAAGCAGAAAACTGAGAAGAATGAAGAGTGTCTACTTCAGAAGTAGGCTCTGAAGAGATACTTTGGGAGGAGGGGATGCTGTTCCCCACCACATTAGGAATATCACACTTCTGTCCATGGACTTGCATCCCCTCTTATCATAAATGCCAATCGACAGATGGTTGAGATCCATTGGCTTCCATTGCAGTCCTCCATCCAACAACACCTCCATATTTTCCCGTTTCAGGAGACAAAGATGAAGGAAGTGGGGCCTGGCTCTTGTCAAGTGCTGGGCTGACAGCTTTACAACCACACTCAGGAGAGGAGCTGAAAGAGGAGCATTAGATTTAATCAGTGCTGACAGGAATAGGTGATGGATATTTTTATAGTAGAGGAAATGTATCGAACAGGGGAAATTAGACCGAAAGATGATAAGGATCTCAGCCTGACAAAGCCAATTAATAGCTGTTTACCAATGGCCAAACCTGATGGATCAAAGACAATTCACTTCTTTTGTCTTCCGAAATTGCTTCCAATGTTGGTCCATCTATGAATAGTAGTTTTTCAGACAAACGTTGCAGATTTATCCAAGCACAGAGAAGTGTGAATGTGTATACTGTGTAAGTAGATGCAAAACTAAGAACTTTACATTTTGAGGGGGAGAGAATGCATATCAACAAATAGAAAGTGAAATAGAGTATAAGCAGGAAAAAAAAATTACATATGCTGCTACCAAAAAATAAATCTGTATGAGAATGTAAGGACAATGACAGCATTCATTGAGTGGCATCAATTTTCCAGCTACTTCATGAATGCATAATGAAAATGTGGATGCTTAAGAAGCTTGATCGCAAGAACTCCATAGGAAAGATTATTTAGTACTGATAGCATTTCAAAAAGCCCCCATTTGTCCCAGAGAGAATGTGAAACACATTTATAAAATGATTAGATTAGAAATGATTAAATTATCTTTCATACAATGGTTAAAACATATTTTATTGATATGGTAAAATCTTGCTTCTGTTAAGGTCCATGAATTAACTTTTCTGAAAACAAGCTATGTTGTGTCCAGATCTACATCTTGTTCTACTATACATCCAAGATTTTGTATAGATACTGCAAAAGTAATTTGTCCCTTGGCAAATACTGAATATTAAAGTCCAGTAATTAAATAGGTACAACTAACTGCTTTTAGTGAAAGATTGTTTACTTGTATTTTGGAGTAAAATTTCCTCTGTTATTTTGTGGTTCCTGATTGAACAGATTTGGGGCTACAAAACATTAGATAGTTAACATATAGCATTGGTTTCATTAGGAGTATACAGTAACTCTAAGCCCTTACTAGGGAGTAAGTCCCACTGAATGTAACAGAAATTACTTACAAGGAAATATATGTCTGTATTATTTAAGCTGCAATTTCATATACACCTGTCTATGAATAAGTCCCAATGACCTTATTTCAGGATAGACACTCAACTCAACCATAAGTCCTATTTGTTTCATACATGGGACATCCAAACTTTAGAAGTCATTTTTCTAAAGTATTCATTTTTCCAGTTCTAAATGATTCTGAAATATGAACCCTCTTTAGGTGTTCATTAAAAATGATAAAGAAAAAGAAAAGAGGGGGGAAAGAATACGTGAGGGTCATGGAGACATTTTGTTGTTGTTCCTTTGAGTGAGGCTGTGACTCCTGGTGACTGCCTGGACTAGTGCCTGCAGTTTCCTTGGCAAGCTTTTTCAGAGGTGGTTTGCCATTGCCTCCTTCCTAGGGCTGGGAGAGAGTGACTGGCCCAAGGTCACCCAGCTGGCTTTGTGCCTAAGGTGGGACTAGAACTCACAGTCTCCCAGTTTCTAGCCTGATGCCTTAACTATTACATCAAACTGGCTCTCTCATGGAGACATGTACTATGACCCTAATTCTTCCTCTTAATGGGCAAGATCTGTAGGAGGAATGCAACCATACATTCCCATAAAATGGGGACATCTATGATGCATGTTAATACAGATAAAGAGCCAGCAAAAGCAGATTTTTAAAAAATGTATTAGCTGGATATCATCCTTACCATCCTAAGAGCAAACAAGATTTTTTTTTCCTTTTAGGGAGAGAGAGAATGCTTTTAACTTTGTGTACTGAGTAACTGCTACTTCAGCTTCTTCAAAGTACATTTGATATAACAGTTGTATTGTGTTTGCTTCTTTTGGAGCAGGATCTCTATTCTGAAAACCAGGTTCAAGATTTTTTCCACCAAAGGAGCAAATTCATATTCTTTTATGTGGATGAGCTCTCAGCAACACGTTTAAAGAACTGTTCCATTAAAAATGTTTTACAGTTATATTTTACTAGGGAAGAAATGGCAGTGGTTTAGAAAACAGAGCAGAGTAAGAGGTGGTGATACAAAGCAGTTATGATCCAGGCAAACTGTTCTGCAGCTGAGTCTTCAGGGTGATTTTAGCTGTACTGTAGCACTGGCAATGGGTTATATCACAGCCACTAAAAATAAGAATAGCCCCCAAGAGGCAAGAGGGGCTATTAAAAACCCTTTAAAGCTCTGTTACTTAAAACAGTCCCATCACAGGCATATTGCTCTGTGGCACTGAGGCCATTAAAACTTCATCAAAGGGCCTGTTGATAATCCCACCCAGGACTCAAGAAAACTTCCTTGAACTGAATGGCTGTGTCATTCTTCGATGGCATTGTGGTTCAACAGTTGAGACTGTGTTGTTTTATCCTTACCGCAGCCCAGCTTTGGTTGATCTCAAAATGTTAAGCAAGGTCAGACCTGGCTAATATTGAGATGGAAGACCACCAGGTCACCCCAGGACTCTAGACTAGATTGGAAAGTAAAAGAAAAGGAGGGAGAAAGGAAAATCCTAGAAGGCAATGGCAAAACACTTCTGTGGTTTGCAAGGAAAATGGCATGGATCTGCTCATGAAGTTTTATTGTGAACTGCCCAGAGTCCCTCCTTGTGGGGGATATGGGCAGTGATAAATTTGATTGATTGGTAGATAAATAAATAAATAAATGTCATGAGAAATCAAGTTCGACTCAAAGCAAGTTTATTGTTGTTCTCAACCAAAAGCCAGGCAAGCCCTAACAGTGGTACAAAGAGCGTAATTTTGTTTCTGCACTGCTATCGGGGAGCCTTTTAACATCTTGGTCCTCTAACCATAGTGACTCATTCAAGATGTACAAATTTCCCTCTTCCTTCCATTCCTTCACCTTTGGTTGATTTGATTTGCTGATCCTGCTATAGAAATAATGTTGTACATACTGTTTCTGTAAAACGTGTCTCTGCAAGAGCCCATGCCATAATTTGCACTATAATATATTGTTCATCTTTAAGATCCACCAAACTTTTTGTTGTTCTGTATCTTTTTTTTTCAAAAGCAGCAGGTTTGCTTTTCTTCTAACATGCTAATGTGGGTATATATCATTTTTGTGGGGTTTGCTTTTGAATAACAAATAAAAGTGAGCGTATATTATTTAAATTGCTTTCTGGAGGAGATGACCATTTGATCCAGAAATAGGAGGGTGAGATTGCCTTAAACAATTACTGACAAGATGACTAAGATGTTAATTTGCATTTCCTGGTGAGTATTTCTTCACAACTAGGGAAGGAGAGCTCATTAAGGATAGGTTAGGGCTGACTTGACTTTACAGCTTATGTAGCAAAAGGACCATTAATACCGTGGAAAGTTGCAGCTTGATTGTTGCTCCGTCATTCTCTTCTATAGTTTTTAGTGTTGCCCAGGAGCATCTACCCTTCCATATTTTTATCAGAATACCTTTTCTTCCTATTTACATCCTTTACACTGCCACTATAATCAGTATCTTGGGGAAAAGCGCTAATCTATGCAAAGGAGTGTATTTGTGTATTTTGGTATTTCCATGAGCAGTTAAAAAAAATAGAATTAAACATAAGAAGGATCTGTGGTTAAAAAAGAAAGCCCTAGCCATGTTTCTGTGCCCTTAAAAATAGGCTACCTTGCAAACACTGACTATGTGATTTTATTTTTGGCATGGGTATAAAGTCAGTGGGAAAGCTTTGTCTACTTAATTACTTCATGCTTAATATACAGGATAGGGCAGTGGGTAAAAATACTGCATAGGATTTCTTTTTCAGGCCACCCAGCACAGTATTTGCAGGAATGATGGTTCCCGTAGCTTTAGGCCTGTGTAGGACAGATTTTCCCAACCAAGTATCTTTCCTATGTCCTAGATTACAGTTTCTATTATCCCCACCCAGCATTTGGGAGTGTCAGGTGGAGGATCCCTGGTCAGAAGTGATATCTTCAATAAGAGCTAGCTAGAAATGAACAAGAACATGAGGAGTCATCCTCTCTTCACAGGCATGCATACATACACTGATATGGACACACACAATGAGACTATAGCACATGGTACCATCCGAGGTGATTTAAAACTGAAATCAGCATTTTAAAAATTATTATTATTTATTTATTATTTATTCAAAGTTATTGGTCACCTGACTTCAGCTGACTCTAATTCTCAAAACTAGGTATTCCTGAAATATTGAAGGAAGCTTTGATGTGCCCCTTTGTTAAGAGTGTCCTTAAACCACCACTCCAGTCTCCAACCTTTCCTTTTAGGGAAGGGTTGTTGACAGGGTGGTAGGAAATGAGTAATACAGTTCCCTAGAAGGAACAAACTATCTGGATCCCTTTCAGAATTCAGAATTCAGACTTGGGCATGGGGCAGAAAGGACATTAGCCATACTGCTGGATGACCTTTGTCAGGATCTGGAAGGGGACAATGTGCCTCTCTGGGTTATTTGAGACTTGTTGACTGCCTTCAACACTATTGACTATCTATCCTTCTGGACTGCCTGCAGGGGTTGGGGGCACTGTCCTTCAGTGGTTCTGCTCCCACATCCATGGGCAGTTCCATTCTGTGGCAATGGAAGAGAAGATGTCAGTCCTCAGGGATCACATCTTTCCCCCTTGATTTTTAAATATCTGTATGAAACCACCAGGAAAAGTCATCCATTGGTTTGGGGTGAGGTGTCATCAGTATGATATGTACTAGTACATTGCCGCTCCAGGCTATGCTGGTGATGCTTTCAAAGTCTTGTCCAGGTGTTTGCAGGTTGTCAGGGTCTAGATGGGATGTAACAAGCTCAAATTGGACTTAAGCAAGACAGAGCTGCTGCTTGTTCACCAGAGTCCTCTGGCAAGTCCAATAAACCAAAGATTAGGGTTTGGGGGGGACACTTTGGGGAACTCCTGGGCTCACAGCTACTGTTAGATGGGCAGGTGGAAGCTGTGGCCAGGAGGTTTTTTGTCCAGCTCTGGCTATTGTGCCAGTTGCATCCCTAGCTCAACTGGGAAGACCTCACAAAACAAACTTATGCCCTTATCACTATTCAGCTAGAGTCCTACAATGTGATCCATATGTGGCTACCTCTGAAGATCACTGGGAAGCTGCAGTTGGTATAAAATGCAGCAGCCAGCCTTCATTATTGGAATATATTACACCTGTATTGTGAGCCTGGTATCCATTGCTAGTAGGATTCCAGGTGCAATTCCAAGTGAGCTTTTAATCTGAAAAGGCTTAATAAAGCTTAGTGCCAAGACAGTGGCATACACAGGTCATCTGACATCCAGAATTGATCAGGGGGCTGAGCAGCAGCTGCAGGATCCAGGCTGGCCCAACCAGCCTGCTCTGCTCCATCTCCATTACTGTGCCAGGCCACTGACTGCCAAACAGACGATTGGTGTGCTGGTAGCAGTGATCCAACTCCACACCCACCACCAACCCTCTGGATAGTTTCCTCATCTTCAGCAGGTAAGAGGCTCTTGCCAGGAGCCCTTCATCTGCAAGTGAAGATGAATTAAATTATCTACGGATAATGCACCCTCTTATAGCCTGCACCTGGGGCAGACTCTCCCATCACCCCACCTTTGGTATGCCACTGCACCAAGGTACCTGCAAGACTGCCTTCTCTAATCTGCATTGGCCCATTCAGTATGTTCATCTTGGAAAAAGTCTTGGTGACTTCCCAGATTCATGAGGTAGGACTGGGGGTGAGACCATGAAGCGCTGTTTCCCAATTATGGCCCTGGTTCTTTGGAACAGTCTTCCCCCTGAAATTAGACTTATGCCACCATTGTCCAATTTTTGGAAGTTGTTAAAAGCAAAGCTCTTCCAATGGGCTTTACATGGTTGATTGGATGACACTGTTGGCTGTTTTATGAATGGGTGCAATTATTTATTGCATGTGATTACCGTGAACATTTTAATCTAATGTTAATTAATTAAAGTGGACATTTTATTCTATTTTGTGTGTTATCAACTACCAGAAGTCTTTGTAAAATGCACCAGTATATAAAACCAATAAATAAATGAATAATTTTTAAAAAATTAAAAAAAATCAGTAGATATGGTTCATTAGATCTAAGAACAATTTCCCCAAAATCCATGTTCCCATTTCATTGTTAGCTTGAAAGTCAAATACCAGGAAAATGTTCAAATGTACAAGCTCTGGATTGTAGCAAATAATAAAACAAGGTGTTAACTGCAGGCTGATTATTAATTTCTTCAAATATCTTCTGCACAAGATTTGTTCCAAAATATATACCTGCAACAATCGAATATGAGCTGTCACCACAGAACCCCTTAATCTGCTTGAGTAAACCAGGTTTAATCTAGAGGGGAAAAAAGGCCAGACCTTGGAAGTTAAAAAGAATAAGGAAGGGGAGAAAGAAAATGGAAGTCTGAATGGCAACTTAGCCATTTACGTATTTCCAGATTTTGGGCTTTGAGTGCATAGTGTGAACTTGCCTCTACGTCCTGCTCCTGTCTCGGTAGCTTTTATCCTGGCAAGATTTGTTGCTAGATAATTCTAAATGACCATCTCTCCTCCACAAAGCCAGCCCCTTCAGATGTGTGCAGATGATATAGAAAATGGGTGGTTCAGGCCGATTTCATGAGGCCCTAATAAATCTTCAGTAAATTAAAGCTCATCCACTCTCCTCCCCTCCTTAGGGCTTTGTCTTGCTAATACACATTAGGCTTTGGCTGGCTACACACTTTGAGGCCTTTCGGAGGTGAATCCTGTACAAAGCTGCAGATGTGGGGGCCTTCAAGGACCTTTGCCCCCAATGTTAGCCATTAACATCAGCCCTGCCAACACAAGAATTTCATCACAGTTCTCAAAAAAGAACTCAGAGTAACAACTTTAGCTTTTGAAACAGAAAGAAAGGAGGAAAAAGAAGAAGAGAGATGAAGGAGTAAAATAAAGATTCTTAAAGAGGGCTGGCCCCTTGTAGAAAGTCTGATTTTCTCCTTAAATCACTGGCTGCAGATGACATAGCTTAAGAAAATGGCGAGTTTCTTTCAGACTTTGCCACCAATAAAGGCATTTAATGGGTATGAGCGATCTCCTTTGCCTCTGCTACTTATGCCCCTCTTAAAATCAGGCCACTTTATAGATCCATGAAACACTTTGGCACACTCATCACATGCTTATGGATATGGTGTATTTTCCCCTAGTCCTAAAGTAAATGAATTTACTAGGGGAATTCTCTAGGTCCTAAAGTGAATGTAGCAAAAATAGTACTTACAGTTTTTGGAAATAATGACTTGCCAACATACATTCTCAAAAGGCCTTCAATAGTGTATTAGTACTTAGGTTACTCCATGATTTCTATCAATATCACTGCAACCTATTTTACCTGACAAAGAACTCTAACAAAAGTGGCTATATATTTTTGTCATTTCATTTGAGGGTAGATTTATCCATTGTGAAAAACTACCAACATATTATAAAAACAAAGAACTAGGAAAAATGTTGGAATGCACCTTAGGAATATTGGGTATAATTTGGTAAATCTCACTTTGAAAGGGAACTGGTTTATGAATCAAAAATATTTTTTGACATTTTCTATTTCTCAGCTATATACTGTTGGAATGCAAATCTAGGCATGAAAGTGAAAGTGTCACACCTTTTCTGCAATTTTTTCACTTTATGTTTAAAAGTTAAAAGAACATGGGCAAATTTGAGACAAAACCAAATATCCTTGATCATACTAATTCACAATCATGACATGCATCTAAGCTTTGCCTCTTCAAGCAGGTTTTCTATCAAGTTTTGGTCAAATAATAAATCATGTAAGTTGAAACACTACACAAGTTATCTGTGGGCAATTTTATTTATTCATTCATTCATTCATTCATTCATTCATTCATTCATTCAATTTATATTGCCGCCCATCTCAAACTAGTGACTCTGGGTGGCTAACAACAGTAAAAAAAGTCATGATATAAAACAATAAAAACAATAACAAAAATTAAAATTAAAAATAAATATAAATATAAATATAAATACAGCCGAGCGATCTAAAAGCCATGGTGTTAACATAACCATGAAATGGGGCCCTACCCACGGGGCCCCAGGCCCAGGCACAAAGCCAGGTTTTCAAGGCCTTCCAGAAAGCCAACAGGGTCAGGGCCATCCTAATATCAGGAGGAAGGATGTTCCAGAGGGCAGGCGCCACAGCAGAAAAGGCACGCTTCCTGGTCCCTGCCAGCTGACATTCCTTGGCTGATGGGACCTGGAGCATGCACATCCTGCTGGACCGGATTGGATGGGCAGAACTAACTGGGAAAAGATGGTCCCTAAGGTGGGCAATTGTCATTGAAATGGGTGAAATTTCTCCATACAGAGCTGTTGTACACAAAATTTCAGGCTCAAGCTATAATGCAAATAAGGTAAACGTTTTCACAGGTGAATTTTTCTCAAAATGTCATTTTCTGAGCAGGCTCCATTTAATACAACTCACTGTCCATTCTGAATACAAAATACAGTTTGAGAATGTCATATGAAGAAACTTCTTTAAAAGAGAAATTGGGTGGAAAAAAAAATAACAGATGTTGAATGCATTTCCCATTTGTAAATGTCTTGAAGCGTATTTCATCTAGTTTTTAAACTGGGTATCTGGGGGATGCTCAGTTTTGGAAACTCCCCACATCCTGCTGTGCTGCCTCACCATGGGGGTGTCTCGTGGGATGGATGAGCAAAGAACTTTGGGAATGTATGCCAAGAGTATGAAGGCATCCCAGCTGCCCAGCTAAAGCAAGTAGGCACCTATATTGGGCAACAGTGATACACATGGATGCTGGAGGCAGATGATCTCTTTAGTGACAATACTAAAGTCATCAATTCATATTGCATGGGAGAAGGCAATGATAAACCACTCCTGTATTTTTTACCAAGAAAACCGCATGGATAGAAAACATAAAATGATTGACGATGTAGTGCCAGATCATGGGCCCCTTAGATTGGATGGCACTCAACGTATTACTGAGGAACAGCTAAGGATATTTTGGAGTAACAATGGTGTTTATGTTGTGGCTAGATTAAAGCCTTGGGGACATCTAGTTGCTGATGTTGCCATACAGGAAATGAAAATCCAAAGCTGCAAAGACAGAATTATAGTAGGAACATGGAACATAAGAAGCATGAACATGGGAAAGCTCAACACAGTGGAAGATAAAATGAACTGACTACAAACTGACATTTTAGGCAATAGCAACTTGAGATGAACTAGAGTAGCACTTGATAGAGCAGCCATGAAGGTCTTGGAAAAAAAATATTCAAATGTGTCATGTGTTTATACCCACAATGATCAGAATCATGCAAGCCATGGTATTCCCTATGACACTCTATG
The DNA here is from genome assembly GCF_035149785.1 of Candoia aspera. Lineage (NCBI taxonomy): Eukaryota > Metazoa > Chordata > Lepidosauria > Squamata > Candoiidae > Candoia > Candoia aspera. The sequence goes on along the minus strand of NC_086154.1, from coordinate 102,688,479 downwards.
AAAGCAAAAGTTAGACTCTGAAGAAGCAGGATAGGAAGAGTATGACATTTTTGAACTTCGGTGCTGAAGAAAACTTCAGCTGAGAATACCATGGACAGCCACAAAAACAAACAAATGAATCATCAAACAAATCAAACCAGAGTTCTCACTCTCACTCAAGGCACAAACAACCAGGCTCATTGGATACACCCTACTTTGGATACATTATGTGAGGACCCAGCTCTCTGGAGAAGGCTCTAATGCTGGGAAAGGTGGAAGGAAAGAGGATGACCAGCAGCATGGTGGGTGGACTCAGTAACATTGGCAGCACTGTTGAAAGACGTGAAAGACCAGATTAGGGACAGACTGTCATGGAGAAAATCTATTTTTGTGGTTGCCAATAGTCAACAATGGCTTGATAGCACATAATCAATCGATCAATCAATCAGTCTTGGGAGTCTTTGGGATACTCAAAACAAACAAACAAACAAACCCTCATGCAGTGCAACAAAGTGCACTGTTCTTAACTCTTAGTATCTTTGCTTACACTAGAATTCCAGGACTGATTTTTGAAAAGATTCCGTATTTTAGAATGTGATTGAATATTTCTTCTTAGAAGTGAATGTTAAACATATTTCAGTGTGAATGGTCACAATGAGAGCTCATAGGAGGTCTTGTTAACTCTACAAAAAACAAAGGCAAGGAGGTTTTCCCACTCCCCATATAATTAAACAAAGCTGAATGCTTCTTAAAACAACAGTGTGTTAAAAGTAAACTCTGTAGATGTATAATTAATTCTGGAGGATGGGAGGAGACCAGGAAGCTTCTTTTATGTTAGCTCCACACATCAAAATTTACCATCATTTAATTAGGCTGACAATTTAACTCTACTCATATAAACCAGAAACACAATGAAACATCTTTAGTTTTCTTGGTAAGACTATTTTTAAGAGTCTATAGAAATAATATCACAGTTCATATATCATTTCTTGATGGCCACCTATCTGGGCAAGTTAAAACTGTCACTGTAATTATTGTTACTATGGTTATTAGCTGAGTTGGTTGAAAAAGGAGAAAGAAAAAGTGGAACAGTCAAAAAGCACTCCCTTCAGCCATTTAGTAGCAGATTAACATCAACAGGATAAAAGCATCTTCACAGCCCAACAAGGTTAGTCTCGTGCATCAACAACTCACATTTGCACTGACTGCCTTTTATGGTACCATGCATTCTTGCATAACTCATATTGATCTCACCTAAGACTGCACAGAAGATGTCTTCTCATGTCAAATTTGTGATATTTTTCGTTAGTATTATGCACTGAAAGGCTCAACAAGTTTTCCTATTTCATGACATCTCATGAGCAAAGAACGCTGGACTCTGTTCTGTATGCTAAACTATCATTTGTTTTGATTCTGGCTTGATTCTGGCTTATTGAAATATTGCCAATGAGCAAAGTAATCATTTTTTTTGGCCACTAGTAGGTATATCCACCCCCAGCTATTTTTAGTTGATCTTGCTTTGTACTTCCATGGATCAGTTAGAGACCTCAGTGGAGTATGGAACAAATCAGGAATAAGCTAAGAAAAACCACGAACAAGCTATGTGGGTCTCTGCTCCTACTTTACATGAAGCAGAAATTGCAATCAGTAAAGGTACAAATGAATCATGGTACAGCCATCAAATGAATGAATATGTGAATCAGCCCTCCCACTTGAAAATACAGAGGGCAAGGTAGGAATGCTCATCCACCTAAATGTAGCAATACAGTAGAGCAGGATTTTGCAAGCGGTGCTCCATGACTCCCTAGGATTCCACAAGATTGGGTTCTGCAAGAGACTAAGGCACACACACACACAAACACACACAAATTCACTTGAACACAGTCAGTTTTCTATCACTAGATTTTAGGTTTTGATCTGGAGTTCCAGGATGGTTTTTTTTTAAGTAACAGAATCTTCAGCCTGAAAAAGTTGAAAACCCCTGTTGGAGAGGTACAATTTCCTCCCATTTTTAAGCCATCTCTTTGATTTTGAACAAATGCTTTAAAACATTTTGCTGTACTCAGTTTTACAGTCAAAACTGGCTGCCATTTATTAAACTCTTAATAAAATGAGGGAGATCTTTGTTAAGTCCTTTTTCTCTCCATTGTGTTGTAAGTCCTTCATCTGTCTCTCATCATAAACTGTTTTACTGTGTCCCTAATGAGCAGATGAGTGATTTGTGGCTGTGAGGACACGTCTAGTTCTGTCCTTTCCGGATTGTTCTAGTAGCCCATGGGATGTGAAGGTGTCAAGATTAGATAAGTCAGAATTCCTCCTCCAGACCACTTGCCTATCTGATCTTTGCTTAGGTTACAGCTGGGCTGTCATCCCACTGAGTCAGTGTTGGCACTGAGTTGTAGAACTGGACGATAAAGTATATCATGATGGTCTGTGTTAGTTTTGCTTCTGAAAAATGTGATAAAAATGGGGGGGGGGATGAAAAAGTGTACAGATATCATAGATCCTCCTGAAAGCTGACTGAAAACAAAACTGCTCCTCCGTTAAAATGAAATAAACATTCTGACAACTTTGGTAACCACGAATGAGTATAGAAAGAAGAAATCAACAACAAACAAAAATATATTGCCCCATGTTACCGTATCGTAAAGGAAAGTGGAGCTGGACAATGTCAGAACCAAACCAAACCAATAAAACCTAAGTATTTGCTGAGGATAGGCAAAAGCAGGCTGCAAGGAGTGTGGCAGACAGTTTCAGTGTGTGCTAATTACCACTAGAAGGCAATAAAGAAATTCAGGGCAATATAAAACCTTGCTGCCACCTAGTGGTCATCCAGATTTATGCAGCTCAGCTTTGATCGCTCCAGTACTGACACAGCCTGCTGATGCTATTCTGTCCCTGAGGGACGTCCACAAACTGCTGCCATTGCCATTCCTTCCAGACACCAGCTTCTGCATGCACACTCCAGGCCCCAGAGCAGTGGCTTGCAGCTGGGTTGCTTCCTCTGCACCCTTTACAATTAGGCCTTTTAAAACCTTCCTCCTGTTTCTGCTATGCTCGAGCAGACATTCTTCCAATGACTGTGGGACTAGACTAACTGCCATGCCCAGAGATAAGCCTTCAAATGGCGCTACACTAGCATAAAAGTCAGTAACAATGAAACGTTCTCTATATTTATGGGGAGAATTGTAGGGACAATGCCCTTGACCATGGTGGCTGATCTGCCACCATGAAAACAAAAAAGATTTTTTTGAAGTTACCTCCATCATGGTGAATGTTTAATCAATCAATAATACATGCACATGAACTGTATGTGTTTTGTGGAAGGGCATGCTTGAAACTTCTTAAGGTTTTGTTTTGTTTTTGTGTTTATGAATTCACAGAAGCTGGAAAAAGGGAGATATCAAATGGGAGAGTAGCAGGCTTGAGTTGGGAGTCTTTTCAGGTGCGTTGGCCTGCTATTCCCTGTGTTCAGCTACTACATTTGACAGATGGGAGAATCACCTGACGTAACAAAAGAATGCTAAATATGCTTGGGAGCGCCGTGGATGAGGACAAGGCACAAAGACACCTTGTGCTTGGGATGGGTAGGATGTAGGATGTAGGGATGGGTAGGGATGTAGTATGACTCTGGAAGGTTCTCCAATGAGCTCTCCCCTCCTGCTTTATGTTCAGGACAGGTGGGTGCGCTTGGCATCCTGAGCAACAGCAGACACCTGCCTTATGCTTGCAAGGGTTACAGTGTAGGCTGCCTTCTGGATAGCAGTGAGGTTCCCTGGGAATTTTGCTAGAATAAAGGAATCATCATTAAACCTGGTCAGTGCTTCAGATCCAAAAACAAAAAGGTGCCAATAGAAGAAATATCTGTAGCTCAGGGATAAACTGCGGAATCCCTGGTGCTCTCTGAGCTTTGTTTGTTTGCAGATGTTTCATTATCCAACTAGGTAACATCATCAGTGCTCCATAAAAGGTGCCCCCAAGGACTCCATAAAAAGGTGCTTCAGACATGCAGACGTGTTCACATTGCCTTTTCTGCAACAATCACTGCATCTTTTCCTAGAAGCATGGGGCTGCCCTCTGCAGCCTCAGCACAATCTTGGGGGAATGTAAGGTTGGGTAAAGAAGCTCCATTCATTATTAAATCAAAAGGACTAATGGAGCTTGGAGAGGCCCACCATTATGTGTATCCAGAAGCTTCAGCTGGTCCAGAAAGCAGCCGCGTGTGCTATCCTTGGTGCCACTAGATCGGCACATATAACACCCTTACTGTGTGAGCTGCACTGGGTGCTAGTTTGCTTCCGGGTCCAATTCAAGGTGCTGGTCATCACCTTTAAAGCCCTACATGGCATGGGTCCAGGTTACCTGAGGGACCGTCTCATCCCCATGACATCAACCCATCCCACCCGGTCATGCAGAGAGGGCATGTTAAGGACCCCATCGGTAAGATAATTTCATCGGGGTCCAGGAAGCGGGCCTTCTCTGCAGTGGCCCCCACCCTTTGGAACATCTTGCCCCTGGAGGTGAGGTTAGCCCCTTCACTCCTGACCTTCCAGAAGGCCCTGAAGACCTGGTTCTGCCATCTCGCTTGGGGTGGGAAGGTGGGTAGTTATTCTTGGGGGTGGCTCACCCCTTAACGCCCCTCCCACCGGATTGGAATTTGTATAGCCACTTGGTTTCTATATTTATTTATATTGTATTTTATGTTTGTAACTTAATTTTAATGTTTATTGTTATAGTATTAATTTTATTGTAAACTTCCCAGAGTCCCTCTTTTGTGGGAGATGGGTGGTAACAAAATTTGAATAATAAATTAATAAAATAATAAATAAAAATGGTATTGAATTATCACTTATTCTAGCCTTTCTGAATTTGGTGGAGGACTAACAGTTTTGCTGTAAGCAACTCTATCATCGTAATGACGCCCTTTGGATAGTAGTTTGTTCCTGCTCCTTCCTCTTGGTTCTCCAATCATCCAGCCTTCTTTTCACCACAGTGTTGTAAGCTGCCCGGAGTCGTTTGGAATTGGGCAGCATCAAGTCGAATACATAAATTAAATAAACAAATAAATGTATCCAAAGGATGTCTTACTAGGCAGCAGATGTCTTCTCCTCCTGCAACTACTGCCTGCTATTTTGGGATAAGAGAAGGAATTCTTCCTCTACTGAGGAAGACAAGAAAAGAAAGCCTTTTCTTTTTTAAGGCGAACAATCCAGTTTGATTTGATTTATATGGGCAAACTTGATGCCATGCATTATAGGACATGGTACTTAAAGAACTAGTCCTCAAAAAGCAGTCCCAACAGCATTTACAGGATAAGATTTTAATAGGACACAAATGTCCTATCACACAAATACTCAAGCTCAGAAGCCTTATGTTGAAAAATGTTCCCCTCTGCAGCTGAACCTGCTTTTCCTGTCAACAATGCCCACCAACCCATCTTCTACCACCCATAATCTAAAAAAAAAAAAACCCTCTCTGTTGTCATTCTTCGTTCCTTCAATCCTTCCCCCTTCTTCCTATTAAGAGCAGAGATTAACCCGTTAGTGACTTTCTACCACTATCATAATCAAGATTCAAATTACTGGATCTATTGTGTTTCATTGCTACAAAAAAGTCATACATTTACAGAACTTAAATAGTAGGCAAAATGCAACCTCTTTTTACTCACTCAGTAGAGGGGTCATTCTGCAAAACAGCCCATCTGGCAAGGGATGCTGAAAATTTTAATCTGACACATCTGAAGGATACCAGGTTAGGGATGGTTATAGTAGCATAAACTCATTTCTCTCCTTTTTCTGCTATTCTTTTTTTTTAAAATTCATTGAACATTTTAAAAGAACAAAAAAAAAAGAAATCAAAAAAGCACAAAGAAGAGAAAAAAATTAAAATTCACAAAATAAATAGAGAAGGGATTTACAAGTGTCATAAAATTACATACACTAAAACCAGATTCTCAGAATAATGTTCAGTTAGTTCTATATATTTAAGTACCTAACTTTATTTTAAAATTGCAAATCACTGTTAAAATCAAATTAATCTACAAGTATCAATAACAGTAATCAACACACAATGAAATGTAAGTTAAAGTAAGAAATCACAGTCTTATTTAGTCACTAAGAAATCTATATTTAACAAATCATCTATGAACTATCAACTTTAGCAATCAGTACTGGAGTGGAAAAATATCATACTAGTTTTCCCTAAATGTAATTTTCACTGTAAATTTAATGTTTTTCTTCCCATTTGTTGCATATTAATTGTTCTGTATAAATTCTGTATCAATTTAATCATGTAATTTTTACTTGTTTAGTTTCTAAATCATATTTCACCAGCAAGTTATAAATAAGGCCCAGCAAGTGCTCCAAGTTTTGTGTTATAAGGTTTCCAAATTCATTCCAACCTCTAAGGGTTCCACCTTGTTTTTATAATTCCTTTAGAACAATACTGCTGTATTTGTAAACATTGGAACTGATCATGTGGTTCTCACCATTCCAAAGAGAGATTTTATCTTTGTTTTACTGACAATTCAATCTGGCAGTCTGTATGACTTATTTCTCCACTGACCAGATTTCTTTGCATTTCCATATTCATAAAATAAATGTTTAATAATGAAGAAAGAGGTGATAAATCTTGGCTAATTCTTCTATCCAATACTTTTAAAGTACTGCTTATTATTGGTGTCTTATTATTGTTTATTTCTGACTGCATCAAACCAAAGGTATTTGCGTAAACCATCTGGAGATCCTGCTTCCTCAACAGAGATAACCCAGCCATAAGATAATATATTCCATTTTGTTATCCAGCTTAGGCAACTGGCTTGATAACACAGTTTGATGTTTAGTAGCACCATGCTGCCTTGTTCTTTTAAATCGTGTAATATCTCAAATGAAATCCTTGTTGTTGTTTTTACTCATAAACAATTGTCTCTACTTTTTTGCAATTCTACAGGATTAATGCAATTCTACAACCAGTTTTCCTTTTAAAGGTTCTTCTTTATGTCCATTTCCCCCTCCATCAGGTCAAAGAAAGGGGCTTTGGATTTTCTTATGCAAAATCCAGAAATGCAGAATTTAACAAAAGCGTACAAAAGTCCTGGGAACAGAAACATGGTTGTGACTGTACATCTTCTCATGCAAGAAAGATTTTAGAAATACCTTCCTTTGTGAAACTATACAACTCAATATTCAAATATAAAAAGGACACTAATTTGCAAAAGAAGAAAACAGGAGAGAGAGAGAGCGTGCAAGTGGCGTTTCAAATAAAATCAATACAATTTCTCTAATTTAAGTAGGTACATATTACTTGCTTGAACAGAACACATGTGGTTTTCATGCATAAAAATAAATAGAGAGAGAGCATCTTGGCTTCCTGCTTAGATTTCAGTTAGGACCTTCTTATCTAAATCTGTAAGTTACCAGGTTACAGGAATCTGGAATAATTGAAAAGTAGCCTTTTAGTGGAGACTGAATTGTTATTTTGTCCAGTTGATCGATATACACTATTCTAATATTAAGTATCTAGCAAGTTAAAAATTACTTAGTACCTCACAATCTCAGAGATCCTATACTTAAATGATAAGTGAGTTTTAACTAGATAAAGGGGTTTTAACTAGACAAGGCATTGCATGGAAAAACTAAACATCTGAGGTTCATACGAGAAAGAAGATATAAGTTCTGACTTGTTTAGGCTTCTCAGCATGTAACAGTTGTAGACTAAGGACGCTACTGAACTATTTAAATAAAGGGATCTATCATAGAAGCCTCTGGAGAGCTTTCAGCACCTCAGTTGGACCAAACTCTTTTACCACCTGCAGAATGAAGATTGTCTGCTATGACTTTGGCAAAGTATATTCTATAAAATATTCAGCTCTGGCTCCAGATTGGAATAGGCTTTGAGCAAAGTATAGGCATCAGCTTCTAACCCTGACAATGCCAAAATATGCATTGTAATGTCATAATCACGCCCCCCCCCTTTCATACTTGCATTGCAGTGCCACAATGCATGTTTCATCACTTGCCCCCCTTGCTCCTCCCATGGATGCCTATGCTCAGGTGGGCTGCTCCCTTATTAGTGAGATCTAGCAGACTCGCCTCGTACAGTGGTAGGCAGCTGCTGCAGCACTTTAAGCCATCTGTGGTCTAAATCAAATTCAAATCTTCTTTTTCATGATGTCTCTCTTGAGCATTGAGAAAAATCAAAATGGTAGCCAGATGCCATACTAACCATATTATTATGGTTAGGAACCATGTAGGAACTCTGGATGGGCAGATTTCCTTATCCCAGAATTACAGAGGTTATCTGCAATAATGCACTTTCTCTTGGAATAGGCATGCAATCTGAGAGTGCTCCAAGAATCACCAGTACGTTGCAGAATATATTGTATAATACTTTAATAGTAGCAATACTATTTCCATATTATCATGCAAAGACTTTTGGGCCATCAGAAGAGAAAGTGACATCAACATTACAATCACAGGGCATCAAACAAACCTTCTTGAACGGAATACATTTTTGCCAGGATAGATCAACTAACAACCCTGGCTCTCATTTGCAGAGTCACAGTTTATGCCCATCCTGTGAGCAGCCGCAATCGCTCTGGTTCTCTCACAACCAGAACAAGCTCTCCATTCTCAGAGCACTACCTGGAAGCAGAGTTCTCAGAACGTATAGCTTGTTTTAGCCACAAGGTCTTAAATGCACAAATACCTTCAGAGGGCATTCTTGTCATGCTACACATATTCCTCTGCCTAAAACCACCATAACTGCTAGTCCCCATTTGGGGGAGGGAGGGAGGGAGGGGGAGGTTGGCTTCCAAGCAAGGGAAATAAAATAAATGAAATGGAGGATATCTCTGATTATCACACATGAGTGGGCCTCCTTCCCTCTCTCCTCCTTCCCCTTTCAGAGACATCTCCAACAACAATGCAAGAGACCGGAAAGCACCCCCCTCCCCCTCCTTTCCAGGCATAAAGAAATCACACTCCATTTCAAGAGCCCTGCTTGTCTAGTTCTCTTTGGGTCCAGCACGTTGTTCAGACAGGAGGCGTTGTTTGCAATTCAAATGCTTGGAGCTCAAGGAAAATAAAACAATAAACTTAAGCCACAAGAGCATCGTGAACAAGCAAGCTGCTTGCACACACAGAAAACCTTCCTCCTCCCTTGTTTTTTGGGGGGTGGGGGGTGGGGGGAATAGGAACTGCAGAAGTGATATTAGACAGGAGAATAAGGGAGCTGTTGTGGAGCTGAGAGCTTTTCACTCCCTGAAGTACAAACAAACATATTCTCTCTCTCCTCTAGGTGATGTCTTTAAACAAACATGACTACACCAAAGAGGGGTGGGTCAAACTCAGTCAAGTCTTTCCTTACCTGCCTCAGGCCTAGGCTGAATGTTGACCAAAGGATCAATGGAGTTCAAGAACTGCCAATTATTTCTTTGGTTGTCGATTCTAAAATTATTTTTTTTAATCAACACTTGCCCTTTAGCAAATGTTTTTTCAGTAGCTAATGAAAGAAAACTCTACCAGTAGATCTCTTGATTCTGATGCTTTAGGTAAAGGTAAAGGTTTCCCTTGACATTAAGTCCAGTCATGGGGGGTGGTGCTCATCTCCGTTTCAAAGCCGAAGAGCCGGCATTTGTCCGTAGACACTTCCGTCGTCATGTGGCCGGCATGACTAAACGGAACGCCATTACCTGCTCGCCAAAGCAGTACCTATTAATCTACTCACATTTGCATGTTTTCGAACTGCTAAGTTGGCAGGGGCTGGGACCAGCAACGGGAGCTCACCCCGTCATGCGGATTCAAACTGCCAACCTTCCGCAGCGCCACCGTGTCCCTGTAAGGTTGCTTTAAAAGCAGGAATGGATTTACTGGTGTATTTGGTTAGGAGAAATTATTTTCCTAAAGTGGTTGACAGTACTCACCTACATTAAGAAACAGTTTGTTCCTCAGGAATGAATACTAAATGTTTACAGTCGCCACCATTTACAGTCCTATTCATGTATGTTCATAATTTCACCCTGCAGAGACAATATTTTTTAGTTTGGTCTCTTGGACTGGAGAAATTAAAGACTGATGGACAAACACAATACTTGTTTATAATACATATTTCACAGTTCTTGAATCTATATGGATCAATGTGACTCAGGCTGATGTTATGGCTAAAACTAATTCAGAATCCTTAAGGTAGTTGTTCTGAGTTTACTTAGATGTGGTGGTTGTTGCCAGTCAAGTTCTTTTAGACTGGGAATGTCAACATTAAATAGGCATTGATTCTTGTTTCATTAAACTTTGTTAAAAAAAAAAAAAAGAGAAGAAGACGCAGCAGCAGCAATTGCCTTCACAAGAGTAACCAGACAGAGCATTGTTCCATTGTGATAAACTTAAATGAGATGTTTAATAAGTAAAAATGTGTTGGTATTTTTAATGGATGATTTCCCCTTCCTTTTACCTTAAAACTGATGACTTCTCTTAATTGAAGTGTCTGACAGAAAAACAGCTAAAGCAAAGCAGAGTGGCACAATTTGTTTTGGCTTCTTTGTAAACACAAAAGTTTAAGTGACAAAAGAAAACATGGTCTAGCAGGAGCTTTGAAGGAGAAAAGGAGTTCACATGCTCTTCTGAATGCATCTCCAATAGCTGAGTTGTTAAGACATTCAGCACCATTAATGGGTAATGTACTGTCAGACTCCATTGTAACCCAGCCTTTAATCCCAGGCCTGTCAGTTTTGAAGGGAAGCTAAAGAAGAGACAGTAGGGCAGCAAATGGATGTCCATTGTCTAATTGCTTTTCCTCCTTTAAAAGAAAAAAATAAATTCCTTCCTAAAGGAAATTTTGTCCCACATTAGCAAATTCTTTCTCCTCCGACTCACTCCTCCAATGTTTTTCTTAATCATAAAATGCTTTGGGTCATCGCATTTCCCAGCCTACCTATGTGAACAGGAAGTGCAGGGATAAATATCTACACAATATCTTTGCAACTCTAAAACATGGTTACAGGCATCCCCGTGAATCTTATCTTTATGACATACAGTAGAAGCCTGAGATGGCACCATCACATTTCTGAATCTGCCCTTAGTCCCAGAAGACTTACTAACATTTACTCCAGTTCTATTAAAAAGTTGGTTCATGATCTATGAACTGTTTCTAAGCCCTTCATCGAGGTTCAGGTAATTGTCCATAATGCTCCATTGCAAAGAGAGAGATGTTGTCACAGTTGGTCTATGAGTAACATGCTAGGGGCATCTTGAGGCCAGAATAAACTTGATTTCATTAAATTCAAATACAAAATAATTAATTATACTTAATGTGAATACTCCCACTGAATTTATTTTTCCTGTCACATTAAAATTTACTATTTCTAGAAATTTTGGAGAAATGCTGTAGAGCTACATTCCAAGGCTCTAAGGATTGCAGGTTGTGTACTGTGATCTGAGAACTGGAAAACCTAAAAAGCTTTTATTGTTGCTCTTTCAGATTCCCTTATTTTTGATGTCCTCAGCCAAGATGCCCCCATCTTTTTATTTTATTTTTCATGACATTTCATGAATATAAAAAGGGGCTCATATTAAAATATTATAAATTATTTATAGACATATTAGCTAACCAGGTTTAGAGCTGGTTATTTACAATCTCAAAAATAAAAATATCAGATGTAACAACCCCACCCCAATTTTACATATTTAGCCTTGTATCCAGTGATATTCTATGACTGAAACAAGCAACACTGACATAGTGAATCAGGCTCCCTCCCTGCTATATTTATGAGTGTGTCTGTGTGTCCCCATGATGAATCTCACTGCAGAAAGCTTGCAAACAGTGAGATCAGAGAAGAGTAATTGGCCATGAGGAAGAAGCTACTTTCACATCACAAAATCTTTTCTTTAAACAAAAAAGAATTAAAAAACCTAACCTCTTTTATAATCTGGCAATGCTTGCCTAATTTGTGTTAGACTGGAAAATTTGCTTGTTGCAATGTCCTGCTATTTGCTACTAGACTGTAGATGTACAGCCTAGTTATTGCTCCTTAAAATGACAGATTAGTTAATAAGAAAACAACGCCACCAGGATTCATGGACAAAGAAACAATGGAGGACTGGGCTATTTGGGCAGAATATTGGATCATTCAACCTCCATTTTATGGCCTGTGAAGATCTGCTGTTTTACAAAGCCCAAGTCCACAATTGAAAAGCAGTGTGTAGCAGGGAGGGGGTAAAACTTAAAAGATAAACAGATATGGAAGAAGAAAAAGGAAGGCTGGGAGAGGGGACTAGGGCCACTGGAAAAAGAGAGCCTATTTCATGGCATTTTTGAACACTCTAGATGAGTAAAAATGCAAGGAGAAGAAAGGGCCTGCCTGCCTTCACAGTAGGGATCTTGCTCTTTGCTTGGCCCTGAGCTCGGCGAGACTGACATGGGCCCAGATCTTCTCGCAACCATGAAAAAGAAATCATCTTTTTTTTTTAAAGGATCAGGCAGATGCTGAAGAGTTAAAATGCAAATTCCCCAATTTTTCTTGTTGGAAGGTGGAAGGGTCAAGGTTTGCAGATTTCTTCCTCCTTCCCCAACAGCTCCCATCCCAGTCCTCCCCACCCTACTTCTGGGGATGGCAGGATGGCAGAGGCAAGCGGGCTTTTTGTGTGAGCCTTTCAGGGCTCTGAAAGGGACAGAGCGGTCTCAGCGGAGGGAGCAAACTTTTGGAGGTCAGTGTGGTCAGCTTAGAATAAATGTGTCGTATTGTTTGTATTAAGGATAGGTTCTCAGCAGGGAGCTCTGGAGCCACTGCAGACAACACCAGGGACTATTTATTCAACACTGAATTATAAGGACTCCACTAGCAAGAAAAACATAAACTGCTGCAGTTAAGAGGAACGCCTCTGGCCTCCAGGGAGGCACAACTACCCCCTTTATATTTATAGATCATAAATAAACATAAAGGGCTGTGCTTATCCACTGACACATCTTCATAAAGAATAATTAGAACTGAAAGTTAATGCTTTTAAAAAGACATCCCTTACTCTCTGGATAAATAGATCAGGTCATGAAAGGGCCTAAGAGAGAAGCAGCTTATTTTAACAATGTTTGGAAACAGGCCTTTGTTTCCATGGCAAAGGTACAGGCCCTTTGGGGTTTGTCTCCACCAACAAGTGTCACAGGCCCTGGGGGTGTGGGGAGAAGCCAGGGAGGGAGAGGTGAAGGGTTTCAAGGAGAATGGAATGTAGCTTTGGGCGCTTGAAGGCACGAGACAGGCAAACATGAAATCAAAGTGGAAAAGCAACACAAAAGGGAGTGAAAGTTACTCCTAGGTTGGAACCAGCTTCCCCACAGCTATGTAGGATACCAGTGTGGGAGCAGAGAGTGAGGAACGAGCATCTTACACTTGAGGAAGCTTTACACTGAGATGTTGGTTGCCAAAACAGCTCGTTCCCTTTGCCCTGTAGGCACGTACCCCTGAAGTTGGGGATGTGTGTGAAGACAAATATCCATCTAAATACAAATGATGTGTGTGTGTGTGAATACATCCCCTCATATGGAGATCTCATGTTTTATGTTTCTGAACTGTCATTTATTTAGCAAAGCATCCTTGAATGCTTGGAAACTCCAATTTCATCTACTGCCACAGCCATCCTAGAAGGTAAATCTAGATTATTTCTGGTTTTTAGATACAGAACAAAGCTTCCTCCTTCTCTACCATTTCTCCCTTTTACATGAAAATAAGAAAATGCTGAAATTTAGGGGGGCTAATATTTGTGTCTAAGGCATGTCGCACCAGTCTTGATTTCATCTGGTAAAAGTGTGAATATTACTCAAATGTTGGTTTTAGTGGTGTGGATACTTTTTTTGTTTTGTTTCTACCTTTCTTACATCTGGAAAATAATGCATCCCTCGCATTGAAAAATGGCCCACATGGAATTTGCAGGTGTAATCATGACAGGCTACAAAGCTCCCTTGCTCTTTGTTCAGCAGACAGTGGAGTTGCTTTGGACCTTTGATAGGAACTTATATTCTTCTTACTCACCTGCTGTACTTTGGAAACTGTTTCTCGGTCTCTACCTGGCCTTGCTTCAGAACAGTGTAATTCAGTTTTACCCTTCAGAATGACATAAAAGGCGGTCTCTCTCTGTCTCTCTCTCTCTCTCTCTCTCTCTCTCTCTTTCTTTTTAAGTGCTCTATTTTATCTAGCTATTAAGGAAATGTGCATATTTAAATCTTCCCACAACATTTTTGAATGCAGAACATTAGCCTTCAGCCCTCAGGACAGCTCCCCTGCCCCTTTATTTCAGAAGAACCTGATATTGGATAATGTGTCTTCATCCAAATTCTCCAGATGTTTAAGCTTTAGCCTCAGTGGAACCAGAAACCAGGCAGATAGATCGACCAACCTTGAATCAGGATAATATCTGGCTCCTGTCCTGAAACACAGCTGGCTGGACTATATTTCTCTATATACCTTATATTACTCTATACCCTTCACGGGGTATATAATGCTGATATTATATTAATGTCTAAGACTTGGACTATGATATTAATGTAAAAGACTTGGACTTCTGTTCTGGTAGAACTGAATGGGTTCATCTCTGGGTTTGCAGGCCAAAATAGGTGAAAAGAGAGGCAGTTCCAAAGGGGGACTGGCTATTCTGGTATCTATGGGCAGTGTTTAAAGAATTAGACCCTTGTGGTGATCTGGCTGTGGCTATCATGCTTCCAGTTGGACATTATAGTCTGCTATTTCTTAACCTGTATTACTTCAAGGATATCTTGATCCTATGATGGTCTATTGGAGAGTGCAGCTGAAGGAATGCAGAGCTAGAGATAATAACTGATAGAGCCTGGGGGGAAAAATAAGTAGTTTATACCTTTGTCTTTTCTTTTTCTCACTGCTTACTCCCTCTTTTGGGGTGTTTCCATCTGCTTGTGAGCTCTCTCTTCGCACTTTAATGTTTCCCATTGCAGCAATGCCACTATGAAGGACTATCATTATTGCACAAAATAAATCTCAAATGTACTTATTTTTGATAATTGTTGGTAGTCCTTACATTTATCTATTGCAAATTTGCTTTGCACATTTTTCACTTTATCTAATCTTGTAAAGAATGTATTTAACAGCCAGCCTTAGCTAAGGTGCTAAACATGTTTTTATATTTAATGTTCAAGTTCCAAAAATACAAATAGTATCACATCATTGCTGTAATCACAACAGCTAAGGATAAGTAATTTAATTCCTTCCTCCCAAAGCTTCATGTGAGGGATTTTATCTCGGTACTGAGGAAATTGTTAAATCCTCTCCACCAAAGCAGTCCATATAAGTATCAACTCATCCCTCCTGAAACTACGCCTTAATGCAAAAACTAATTTAGTAGTGATTTTTTAAATGTACAGAGAATAGGTTGGAATGGTGAAGCAGATATTCTGGTGGAACGCAAGTATGTATATTCTAGAGTTTAGTGTGCAGATTAGTTACTTATACTGTAGCCGCAGAATATCTCATGCATATTATTTCCACTGTGGAGGGATAACAATTTGTCCAGTTTAATTCATATATACATACCCATCACACTATACCCTTTGGGAGTAAACAATATTATGCTGAATGACAACGAGTATTCCATGGAAAAGCCCTTCAGTAGTGTGAACAGCCAGCATAGACCAGGGAAGAAGATCACAAAAATAACATTCTGTTCACCCAGTGTTGACAGTGTCCCCAGGGAACAAGTGGTTATGTAGTAGAACTGCCAACTATGGCATGAGAATAATGAATGGTCAAAAAGGTGTTTTGTTTTGTTTTGTTTTTTGAAAGAGCTAGTAGCACTGTATCATTACAGAGTGGAAGTAAATGCCTTTTTAAAGGCATGCTTCCACAGTCAGTTTCAACTACCTTGTTTCATTCCCTTTTCAGCACAGTGCAGACTCAAAAAGAAAAGCTGATACAAAGTTCATTCCACAAAAAAGGGAAAAGTCTGTTTCACTTTCAGAAACCTTTTGCAGATTGCCAGAAACTAGTAAGTAAAGGCAAATTTTATGTTCCTCTATATAACTTTTAAAGAAAACCCTTTCATAAGAAAATGCAGATACAGTATAAGAATATCTGCGGAATATGCAGATTTTAGATCCAGATGCATTTTACTTTAGAGGAGATGTGGATGGAATAAGATCTTTGATGTATGCTTCCTCTGAGGTAATTCCTAATAACATTTTATTTATATAATTTATTTACATAAATTTTAAAAACATTTGATTCTAAAAGGCTAATGGAGCTTTATACCATTAAAAGCCAGAAGAATAAAGGAAAAGAACAAAGAGATGTGCATCCAGAAAAGTAACTATACCAAACAAAACCAAATCTTACAGGGGCTTACCACTATCCTATCACTATCCTACCCTATCCCCACTAACCTGGGAGAATAACCAGGTTTTCATTGTCTTCTGGAATGTCATCAGAGCAAGAGCCATATGGGTCTCTGGAGGGATACCATTCCAGAGGGCAGGCAGCGAGCCAGCGGAGGCACGCCGATGATGTAAAGTTGCATCACTGAAGGTCTCCATGATATCCATAGTACAAAGTTGCCATTACATACAAAATAATTATACATTCTTAATGAAATAGATAGATAGATAGATAGATAGATAGATAGATAGATAGATAGATAGATAGATAGATAGATAGAGTGGAAAATGTTGGCTTATGATGGCATATTGTAACTTTACGCTGCTGCTGTAAGCTTGATATATTTTCATGATAATATTAATGCTAGTGGTGAGGTGGGGTTTGCCAGAAATGTAAATATTGTTGGGTAATGGGATCTAAAAATTAGATCCCATTTATTGCATTTTTAATCTAATCATATGGATTGCATGTCAAATGCATGTTTACTTAAAAGTAAGTTCCACTGAGCTGGGTGGACTAATTTATAAATAGATGTATATAGGACTGCACCTTAATTCTTTCACAATCAATGATTACCTGGGTCTAGCTTTCTCTTAATGTAATAATGTCAAGGTTGCATCGTGAAACTGTATTGCAACTTCACATAAAATTACCCCTTTCCTCTTTAATGACATATGATGGCCTTCAACTCCTAAAAGCTCAGGAGGAATTCAAGGCTGATTGTGTGTGTATGCATGCCTTTGACTTACATCCCCATAGAGCTTCCTGACCTCTAAATGGAAGTCATTGACCTTAAAAGTGTTCCATATACTTTTAATGCTGGTGATGATTTTCAAGGGTGTTTTTTGCTCTTTGGTGCTGAAGCACAGGCCCTTTTCATTCCCTCAAATGACAATCAATGCCACAAAGTATTCTGTACTGAAGTATCAATTATTATAGAATTTTCTACATTCAAGGGACCAGGACCTAACTGTTTGACTTGTGCCCCTCTTTACAGATTACAGGCCTACTGAAGAAAGCCTCAATGACTTCAAATGAATTAATGATATTTGAGGTTGCTCAGTGAAAAGTGAGCAGGAGGGTTCCACAAGAAAGAGAAGGAAAAGGAGGAGGAGAGGAGGAGCAGAAGAAAGCAGCAGCTGGTTCCTTACATTGAGATGAGACAGAGTGGAGAACTAAAGCATAGGGGTGTTGCTACTGTTCCAGCCTCCCTGCTGTGCAGCAACTTCCCTGCCTGAGCTGCTGGAGGCTGTCTTGGGGTTGGTGGTGGAGTTTCCCAAACTTATGGTTCTGGGGGACTTCAACCTGCTGTCCCTGGGACATACCTTGGAGGCGGCTCAGGAGTTCATGGCTACCATGGCAGCCATGAGCCTGTCCCAGATTATTCGGGGCCTGACTTGAGATAGTGGTCTCACCCGGGACTTGGTTTTCTTGTCTGAGCAGTGGGAATGTGATCTGAGGGGAGAGCTAGATCTATCCCCGTTGTCATGGTCAGACCACGCCCTGGTGAGCCTGAGATTCTTTTGTGCCACCCCACTCTGCAGGGAGGCAGGACCCATTTGATTGGTCCGCCCCCGGTGACTTATGGACCCAGTGATGTTTCAGAGGAAGCTGGGGGTTATTCCTGAGGACCTGCTGCACAGTCCAGCGGAGTCCCAGTTGTGGCCTGGAATAGGGCTGCGGCCAGGGCCTTGAACAGGATCGCACCTGTGCAACCTCTCTTGCCACATTCAACCCGTCACTCCCTGTGGTTCACAGAGGAGTTGAGGGTTTTGAAGAGGGTTAAGAGATGTTTGGAGTGCCACTGGAGAAAGACGAAGACTGAAGCCAACTGAACACAAGCTAGAGCTGCTATTAAGGCTTACCATGTGGTGGTAAGAGTGGCAAAATGTGAGTATTTCTCTGCTCTTATTGCATCCACAGAATGTCACCCGATGGTCCTGTTTAAGATCACTTGATCTCTTTTGGGTCAGGTAGACTCAGGGACCCACTTGCAGGGCTGTACGGAAGAGTTTTCGGAGCATCTGCAGGATAAAATCACTCAGATCCATTCTAAGTTGGACTCTAAGTATGAAGCAGAGTCTGGGGAGATGCCAAGGGAGCGTCCTTACCCTGTTATCTGGGAACGGTTTGATCCTTTTGGGCCTGAGGAAGTGGACAGGATCTTCCAGACTGTAAATGCAACCACATGCCACCCTGACCCATGCCCTTCCTGGCTGGTAAAATCAGCCTGGGAGATGACTTGTGGTTGGGTCCAGGCGATGGTTAATACATCCTTGAGGGAGGGGGTGTTTCCAGCTGCCTTTCAGGAAGTGCTGGTACACCCCCTCCTCAAGAAGCCATCCCTAGACCCTGCTATACTGGGCAATTTTTGCCCTGTCTCCCTCCTTCCCTTTTTGGGAAAGGTGGTTGAAAAAGTGGTTGCATTGCAGCTCCAGAGGATTCTGGAAGAAACAAATTATCTGGACCCCTTTCAGTTAGGTTTCAGGCTGGGATATGGGATGGAGACCACATTGGTCGCACTTATGGATGATCTCTGGCAGGAGTGGGATGGAGGGAGTGCATCCATCCTGGCTTCTTGGACTCTCAGCGGCTTTCGATACCATCAACCATGGTATCCTTTTGGGGCAGCTCAGGGGGTTGGGGGTGGGCAGTGTAGTTTTGCACTGGTTCACCTCCTTCCTCCAAGGCCATTCCCAATCAGTGGTGATACGAGAGGAGAGATCTGCCCCATGACCCCTCTTGTGTGGGGTACCTCAGGGTTCAGTCCTCTCTCCACTCCTTTTTAACATCTACATGAAACTGTTGGGTGAGACCACCATGGGATGAGGTATCATCAACATGCTGATGATAAGTAAAGGTAAAGGTTTCCCTTGACATTAAGTCCAGTCATGTCCAACTCTAGGGGGCGGTGCTCATCTCCGTTTCAAAGCTGAAGAGCCAGCGTTTGTCCGTAGACACTTCCGTGGTCATTTGAAAACATGCAAATGTTACAGTGGGCAGGTAACGGTGTTCTGTTTAGTCATGCTGATGATACTCAGTTATATATCTCCATCTCAGGTGAAGTAAGTGATGCAGTCTCCACCCTCTCCAAGTGCCTGGGGGCTGTGGGGGTCTGGATGGGAAACAACAGGCTTCAACTGAACCCTGGTAAGACAGAGTGGCTGTGGATTGATGGACCCTCAGTTTCCAGGAAGTTGCTATCTTTGGTTCTGGATGAGGTAGCACTGCCCCATTCAGAACCAGTGCGGAACCTGGGGGTCCTCCTGGACTCGTGACTCCTGCTCAAAGAGCAGGTGGAAGTCGTGGCCAGGAGGGCCTTTGCACATCTTCAGGAGGTGCACCAGCTACGCCCATTCCTGGATCGAGATGCCCTCCGAACAGTCACTCATGCCCTTGTCATCTCTCACATAGACTACTGCAATGTGCTGTACATGGGGCTACCCTTGAAGAGTATCCGGAAGCTTCAGCTGGTCCAG
This sequence comes from Candoia aspera, assembly GCF_035149785.1. Taxonomy (NCBI): domain Eukaryota; kingdom Metazoa; phylum Chordata; class Lepidosauria; order Squamata; family Candoiidae; genus Candoia; species Candoia aspera. The sequence goes on along the minus strand of NC_086154.1, from coordinate 102,668,637 downwards.
AATGTGGCTATGCAGACAGTTATTGGTGCTGTAAAATCAGCACACATGACACCACTGTTACGCAAGTTGCATTGGGTACCAGTTTGCTTCTGGGTCCAATTCAAGGTGTTGGTTATCACCTTTAAAGCCCTACATGGCATGGGACCAGGTTACTTGAGGGACCGTCTCATTCCCATTACATCGACCTGCCCCACTGGTCAGGCAGAGAGGGCATGCTATGGACCCCATCAGCAAAGGAATTTCATCTAGTAGTGTCCAGGAGGTGGGCCTTCTCTGAAGTGGCACCTGCTCTTTGGAATATTCTGCCCCTGGAGTTGAGGTAGATTTCCTCACTCCTGGCCTTCAGGAAGAATTTGAAGACCTGGTTCTGCCGCCTTGCCTGGGATGGGGAGGGTAACAGCTCCACCTGGGGGTGGTTGGCGCCATAGCATCCCCTATTGGTGATGCCATCTCCTCTTGGATTTTACATTTATTATCTTATTTATATTTTTAGATTGTAATTTAAATCTACATGTTTTTACTATTACTTTTATTGTAAACCGCCCAGAGTCCCCTGTTGGGGGGAGATGGGTGGTGATATAAATTTAAATAACAACAACAACAACAACTTTATATAGGTAGGGGCAACATGCTGAGAGTCTTAAAGAAAAGATCAAAGAGTTTGTGTGGAATGCAAGTGGAAAAGAATCTGAAGAGATTGTTGACCAGTGATGTAGATACACAAAAAGACAAATGGGATTATTTTAACCACAGTGGTGTGGATATTGATAAGGGGCTAAAGAGAGAACATGGAAAGAATGTAGGACTCTCAAAATAAGAAACAATTTCTGGGATTAAAAGCATGGCAGATTATTTTGGATATTTCCTTTTTCTTTTGAGTTGACCAGAAGAAAGTTACAGAAAGTTGCAGAATATCAAATTATCACGCTTTTTAATTTTACTCTCTAAGTGGACATGGATTTAGGACCCTTACTGACGCTGCAAATCTATTAGAAAGCAGACCCAGTAGAGACAAGCATATCCTCCTCCTGCCAGCCAATAATCCTAAAGAGTTTAGTGAATTTAAAACAGGGAGAACATTTCAGGAGGCTATTAGAACATGGTGGCAGTTGTTGCCAACTGGAACACTGAAGGATAGCAGTGAATATATATTTGCTCTTCCTATGGATGCTTTTTGGTGAGATCTGTGAATTAGAAAGTATGTTTGAACATACCTTAGAAACAGCTCTATGATTTGATTTAGCTATATTCTTTTCTCTCCTTTAATCTTCCTCTTGAAACAAAATGTAGCCACTATAATGAAAAGTTACATTGGGATCATCTTCTTTGAAAATTTTAGCCATTTCTTTCTTTTCTTGGTGCATGACAGCAAAATAAGCCTTTTCTCCAAGACAGCAGTTTGTGAAGGTTGAGGAATAGAGGAAGAATAAAGATTACCCAAGATCATATGGAAGTAGGATTAGTAGTCAGGTGTGTCACTGTGTCAGGGGACAGTGTATAGGCTGGGAAATGAGTGGACTGACAATATGAAAGGAAGAGAAAATTGGGTATGTCATGAAGAATACTAGTGTTAGACATGTTATCAAAGACTCCTGTGTTTGCAAAGCCTTTGTACTAAACATGTAGAGATGGATTTTTCTTTCATTTTGGAAAAGTTATAATCATTTTCTAAACAGCCTTGATCTCCCATCTAGCGTGGTTGCAGATACACTGCCCCTATTCCACCCACCCCTCCACCCTCTTGCCACACAGAAAAGTTTGTTGATGTAGCTTCGGGAAATTCCTTCCATTTTGCTTGATTGCCAAATAGAACTTTGAGAGATGCCTTAACAGACTAAAAATATTACTTTGCTAAAAACTGTTTAAAAAAGAAGGAGATTGGGTTACTTTTTAATTGCCTGCAGACTTCAAGGCACAGTAGATATTGACCTGTTGGCACTAACCTCCCATGTTTATGTGGTGCCCCTGCAGTTGGTCTGATTTCCATACAAAGTATCTGGAGTGAAATAAATTACAAAATAAATCAGCTTAATGCTAAAATGTCTAAATATTTAATTGAGGATATAGTGTTTCCCATAGAGTTTTCTATAAAGTAGAAAGTAAAACATTCAGTATAGATGGAACCTAAAGAAGGAGAGTGTGCTAATTTGGCTATGGTATTTGTATGTACTGTATGTATGTATGTATGTATGTATGGTATTGGTATGTATGTATGTACTTAGAAGTGATACAGAAGTACAGGGTAGTTAGGAGTGTTACAGTGATTGAAAGGAACTGCAAGATGGTCCTGCGATTCACCCATGATCACAACATTGCACAGTTTGTTGAAGTGCTCACAATTCCCATTTATAACTTTTACATCTCTCCTCTCCTCTCCTCCTTCTTTTGTATCCAGTTCCCTATTCTAAATTTTGTCTCAATCCAGGGTAACAGTGTTGATTTACAAGACTTATTCCAGTACCTGAGCTCTGTGGGATGACTGTCCTTTTTTGAAGAAATGAGGGTTGAGAGTCCTTAAATGCTGATTAAAAATGATCTTGCAACAAGGTTAGTGTAAGGTGCAATATGGCCTCACTGTGACAGCAACATAGTTGTCAATATGCTTACTGAAGGTTTATCTTTTTTTGGAGCTAAATTAGCATTTCTATGATAAGAGTGGAAATTCTGTCATTTTAGTGGATAATAATTCACTTCCTTACTTACAGAATTTATATGACCACCCAACCTGAACATTGCAACGTTGCACTGAAATTGTTTTCTCCTTTTGTTTGGAGGGTTTACTGTACACTGCTCAATTTCTATTAAAATCCGGCCAGTCATTAATAGGCAACCAGAAACATACATTCATATCTCACTCCAGATGGGAATTCCAATCATCCCAGCCCCAAGCCCAAGGAAAAAGCTAAATTTTTACTGCCTTTCTGAAGACCAACTGGGTTTGGACAACCGTATCTCAACGGAGGGATCATTCCAGAAGGCAGGTGCTGAAAAGGCAGTTCTGCAGTTCCAAATCATTCTCATCCACAGTGATATTGGAAAAGCATCCCAGGGCACCTGCCATACATGCCATTCATGCCATTCTACCCCTCTGTGGTACAACTCCATTTTCTCTAATCATCTTTTTTCAGCTTTGGGTGAAGTGTAAGAGGAACTGCTCATGAGCCAGTTTCCAACTGGGAATGCTAAAGGCTCTGCAAAGCAGAATGGAGAGCCTGATGATTTTCCATTGGTGGGATTTCTTGCCTGACTCTGGCTCCTGGCTCCTAAACTCTTCCTGCTCCCTGTAGAGCTATTTTCATAATTTTGTTAATCTGCTAGGAGTGACCTTAAACTGAGCAGAGGGAGAGCAGATTATCAGGTCCACTTCATACTGGCTGCTCATTTTTTAGAAAACATATCAAATTCATGCATGAATTCCTTACTTGTCACACGTGAGGGATGGAACATTAATTGGATTTTTTTTTCACACTTTCCTATTAGTCAGTTCGATCAGTTCATCTGGTATTTCAAGGATGGTTACAGTAAGGACAATGTGGATCCACTTTAAACTGGGTCTGGGGTATGAATATTATGAAAATGTGGAAGTGCTCTCAATTGCTTTGTTGAAAAATGACATCTTGAAGCTTGACCACAATTATATACTCAGCTGAACACACCACACAGGTATAAAAAGCGAGACAAAACTGGTCATAACTTTGAAATGTGACAGAATGGCTGAATTAAGCAAAATAGAAGGTGAAGTTTGACATAATCCTGATTTCAAAGCTGGTTGAGAAATGGCAAGCATTGTTTGTCTGAATGGCACTTTTAGCATCCATAGCTCCAAATTTACTTTTAAAACACACCATCACTACCACCACCACCAAGCATTAACTGGAGCACATACACCCCCCCAAGAAATATGGGTGGCAGCCTCTCTCCTGGGATTCCAAAAAGCACTTAAAGCCTAGCTTTGCTCCTAGGCCTGGAGTTAATATGTTTAGAGGGGGCCCTGTTATATTGTCTTTCAATGGCTCTTTTAGTCCAGGCTCTTTTGTTTTGTCTATGTTTTTAATTGTTTTATCTTGTATTAGATTTTGTAAGCCACCCAGGCTCTGTTGGAGTTGGCAGCTATAATATGTTTAACGAAATAAATAAATAAATTATAATATTACAAAGCCAGGCTTGATATTTGTAGCATCTCAAAATAGCTAATAATGGGCTCAGAAATTACGATCTCCTTTGGCAGAGGTGGTACAAAGTGAACATTAACATGGGATGAATGAATGTTTCAAGTTCTACTTCTTTGTTTTCCTTTTTTTCCTTATCTTGGGTTCTTTATGCCCCTTTTTCACATTAAGGTCCACATGAAAATTTGCAAACATTTTTTCTTAATCTATGGATTTGTGCATACTTTTCCCTATATACAAAATTTAACAAGTAGTTTTCCCTTACATTTTCCTAATATATACAACACTGATGTGCACTTTTCCCTGAGTTATGAAATTTTGTATGGACTGCATTAGAAAATTCAGAAAATCTACGACACCAAGATATAGTCAGCATATAGGTTCAGGAAAGTACAGTTGGGTCAGTTCATGTTAAAATGACAAGAATACAAATTTCTCCACCCATCCATTTTGATAGCTGTTGATTGATGCTTACAAAATATGGATCTAAACTTAATGTATCTAAATCTGTCCAGATTATGATTTTCAATGTTGAAAATATCAGTCTGTAGGGAAAAGAACTATCAACCACCCATGATAAAAATGAAATGACCTCACCTCATTATTGTTGTTGATGGGATTGTGGGGAAATGTGTTTTTTATTTATTACAGATTCACATTTGTGATAGTATACACCAGGGTTTCTCAACCTTGGCAACTTCAAGATGTGTAGACTTCAACTCCCAGAATTCAGCAAGTCTGGCTGGGGAGTTCTGGGAGTTGAAGTCTACAAATCTTGAAGTCACCAAGGTTGAGAAATACTGGTCTACACATACCACAATCAGAACTGGGTATTCCTCAGTACTATCATAAAATTACCCTCTCAAGAAACCCATGTGCTTATCTAGAATTCAGGTGATCTGTTTTAGAGAGATCACTAATTGATGCACCCATCCAGGAAATGAGTTCCATGACTCACCAGTTAACCAGCAAGTTTTAACAAGCTTCCCCCCCCCCTTTTCATACAAGTATGAATCTAGCATATAGGGTTCAGGAAAAATAACTCGTATGCATAAAGAGTCAGAGTTGGGGAGGGGTCAACTCTGGCATAAAGATTCTTTTTGACCCATGTCCAGTCAACTATTTAGTTGCTTACATCTGCTTTCTTTCCATTAGTACCCAAAGGTCCCAGTTTTAGTGTCAGGGCATGGGGTCTGAAGATAAATTAACTAACTGAATTTGAGAAAATAGAGCTAGTTCCTCTTTAGAGCTTCCCCATCAACAGAAGGGCAAGGAATGAAGTTCATGCCTCTCTAATTCTCTTAGAGCTTTTTAACATATCATCCTCCCCCAGTGAAGGTCCTTCAGATTCACTGAAACCGAAACTCCTCTATATGTCAGCCAATATGATGGAAAACAATACTGACTGGGAATTGGGGAATTTCAAGTTCTAGCCCATCTGAAGTGCACAAAAGGAGTGTCCTGGAAGAAAGTGAGGAAAACCCATTTGCTACGTAGTTAATTCCTTGGCCTATACCGGTACTATATGATGATCCACAGCCAGTAGTTGGGCTGGTCTTCTAGCATCATCTGTTCTGAATGAAGTTTGATTTCTCTGTAATCGGTTCACTGATTATCCTTGGGACTGGATGCTCCATCTTGGTATTCCTTTGAGGCAGGTATTTTACAAATGCTTCTTTCCTTGACCATGTAATGCATATGTAACACATGTGTATGACTTGACTCATCTTTCACATCCTATATGCTCTGAACATTAGATCATGGAACCAATTTTTGTCTTTTGATTAGGGCATTTCTGAATACCAGCCTTTCTGTTTCCTAGCTCTTCTTCATTCTCTTTAAAACTCACCCAAGGGTAATTTAGGCTGCTTTTACTATTTTCAGATCTAATCAGACATTAGGATGCTATGAACACAAGCCTATTTATATGTTTGTGAGACTAAAGGGAACTCAAGAACTGCCTGCCAATGAGTGTTTTCCCTTTCTAGCCAGCAACAGAGCAGAGAGAACTTTCAGAAACTCAGTGCCCTCCAGTAACTGCCATCCAGTAACTGCCTTGTCATTTGTGTCTGAGACAAAACATGGTGGCAAATCTCTGCCACCTTTACCATACCTAATACTGGTTTGCAGACAGTTGGATTCATATGGGGACAGGCAATCTGAGGCCCATTGTTTGCATGCAACACTCCCTTTTTTATTACTCCAGAGGCAGTGGTGTCTGCGGGGAGGGTCAAAAAAGTCAAGATGGTGGCCATGCCTTCATTATCAAAGCCCTACCCCTTTTTAATGTATGTTATGTATGTGGGAGCTACAATGGGATTTCAGGAGGAGAGGAGCCAAGAGTCCCCTTTAGTAAGAAACACTCTTTTCAAGCACAAGGCAGTAATATGTTGCTATTTCTAAAGCAGCATTTGTTGCCTCAAAACACCTTTTCCCCATCCACAGACACAATGTCACTGATGTATATGGCTGACAAGGGAAAGCCCCTGGTTGCAGTGTTATGTAATTAATGGGAGATTCATCTAGCACAACCCTGGGCCTGAACCTTCATTTTGCTTACCTCACCAAATCAGTTCCTCTAAAAATGGACGAATTCCTGCTGCCTTCTAAAGGCAATTTAAAAATACTTTGTGGCTGCAATATAGCGGCCCTTTGACTAATATCATGTCTGGGTGGCACTGCTTAGAATAGCTATAAAGCTCAGAGGAGCAGCCATTTTTAACCAATTCTTAAATAGCCACCAGACTGTATTCAGGGCATTCCAGTTCCTGTTCAGTTTACTGTGGGTCACTAAGTTTTTACCGCTGTCCTTCCTCGCTGGATGATCGCAAAGCTCCATCTGAGAGTTTTGGCCCATGTCAGGGCCTGTTGTGTAGTTAAATGTATTGTAAAATACATGAGACTGGAAATATAGAGGCATTTTTTTCTTGAATGTTTAGTTATTGCTTCCTTAGAGGCTTTCCAACAATTTATATTTGTCCTTCCATGTTTATTTCATATCACTTTTTAACTTTGTCATCATCATCATCAACATTGTCATTAATACGATTTCATCTTCCTGGGTCTGTCAAAAAATACTCCAAAGATTTTACAACTCTGAAAATAGGCTAAATATTTTGGCAATAGTAATTTACTTTTTGGAGATGAATCATTGCTGAGTTTGAAGTGCCCTCTAGTGGTGAATAAAGACAAGAGAAAGGAAAAAGGAAAAAAGAGAACATGTTTGAATTCTTATGAAGGCCTCTAAAGAACATGATGTCCCCATCCCTCTTCCCATCAACTGTGTTTTTGAAACTTCTGAATCACTGGTTTTCTTTTGGATTCTCCCTTATATCTGAGCAATGAAAGAACTAGAATATTGGAGAAGATATCAATATCAAAACCGTTGAAGATTATGATGATGATGGTATGTTTGCGGCTCTGACAAGAAATATATTACAAAAATTATTTCTACATTTTCCATAAATGCATTAATGTGACTGTAAAAATAAATGCATTCATAATAATGAAAGATAGAACATATTTTAGTGCATTTACAAATGCTTATATGGAACTACTCAGGTAACGTTTACATGAATCTGACTGAGACATTAGGATAAGTGAAACCCCCTTTAGAATATATTGGTTGTATTTTGTATTCCTGTCCTTATGTCATCCAGGCCATCTTTTTTTCCTCTTTTCTGTTCATTATTGTATTTTTTCCTTGTTTTTAAAGTTTTTATTTGCGAACTACCCAAAATAGTTGGGAGTTGGGCAGCATATAAAGATAAATAAATACATAAAATATCTATAGCACTTTCTATTTTGTCCCATTTATTTCATTTAGACCTACATACAATTTACTTTTTCTGTCATTAGAAAAATGTAGCATAAAGGGCTAATGGAACAATAATATTCCAGCTATGGGTGAGAAGTATAAGGATTGCTAAGTGCCATGGGTGCTCCAGTTCTTGATTCATCACTTAGGGACCCTGAACTTAGATAGTTCATTTTCTCTTCCTCATAGTACTAATTTACTTGGACAATGGCTTATTACTGAAGGCCAGTGAAACTGAACTAGAGAATTGTGAACAGATGGGAAGGCTAAGATATGTGATCAGTATATCTTGCAGCATTGGTTGGGTGATTTAGTAATAAACGTGGCCTCTCCCAGAGACCAAACTTCAGTCTGGTCTCTGACACTGCACGTGATTGTATTGAGCAAAATGCCTGTTTCTTGCCATTGCTCCAAAATCTGATGCTTTGCTTTGATGTTGAGGTGAAAATGATTGCCAAGGGTAGTTTTTAACTTATTCATTGGCTTTGACCCATAGATGAGCATTTGGCAGTCTCTGATTTATGAATTAGTTGCTACTTGCAAGATTTTCTCATCCATTTCCTGAAGGTCAGGGCAGGCAGACACTGTTCCCTTCTCTACCCCAGTCTCATTCTATGCCATGGGAGGAAAGAAAGATTATTGGAGAGTGGTGGAATACAGGGCATCCTCTTCTGGAATTTCCATCTCTCGATATCATCTGCCCACAATAAGTAGCAGGAAAAAACTGGGCTTTTGGCCAAATGCAGTTCCTCACCCCTACACCAGGAAATTATACTTTTTCTTTCTTTCTGTGCAGTGGAAGGAAAATGTCATTTACCTGACTTTTTGTCAAGGGACCAGTTTGTTATGTTTTTGAGTATTAAGGGAAGATACTGTAATCTGGAATACAGATTGTCTAGAGCAGGGTTTCTCAACCAGGGTTCTGTGGAACCCTAGGGTTCCACAAGCGGTCACTGGGGGTTCCCTGAGAGACCACCATTTATCTAAAAAATTATTTCAAATTCAGGCAACTTCACATTAAAAAGGTAAGTTTCACTGTTTGTTTTTAGTTTAAGAACACTGTTAATGCATATATACAGGTCTACACATGAAACAAATATAATTATTTTGTAACTTCTGGCCTATATTTCAGCCTGAATGTGCAGGGGTTCCCCAAGGCCTGAAAAATATTTCTAGGGTTCCTCCAGGGTCAGAAGGTTGAGAAAGGCTGATCTAGAGCATCATATGCAAGTGGGTTAATATTTGCAAGTATTATACTGTATACTATGTAATTACTATGTAATTATTGTGCTATGCAACTGGACAATTTATTACAAACTTTCCCTACCTGGAGTCCTTCAGAGATGTTGGGCATGTTCTCTGTTTTCTTTGTTATACTGTCTTCATTTTGCTAAGAATCATAGTCATAGTACTATGCTGGGCTACTCAATCAGTGGTCAATCCCTTATGTAGGCTACTCCCTCAGGACTGGTTTTATCATTCTCTCTGTCCTCATGGAAAGGACAAGAAAGCTACAGATTCAGGTATCTCTTCCCTCGTTATAACACTCAACAACATGGATGGCTTCTTCGGTTGATCTAGTTTTCCCCTGAATTGGCATAAACAGAATACTTTTGTGACTTGCAGGCTTCAGATGATCAAATTAGCTCATCTGAACTTTCCTAACCCCCAAAATAGGGCTGCAAATTGTATATCCAGGGTACTGCATGTGTCCTGCCAACATCCATTCTGTGGCCTTCAAAGCCACCTCCCTTAATGAGTGGGGTCCAGAAAATGGGCCTTTTCTCATAAGGATGGGGGTTGAAAGAATAGGCATCTTAATCTTTGTAGTTGCTTAAGGACACCCATCTCCTACTTTGAAACTCTTGAACCTCTTCTCAGAACAGCCCCTGGCCCCACTCACTCTGGTGTCTGAGTCTGGGAAGGCCCCTGAGTCAATGGATGTTGTACTCGTCTGCCTTTGTCCTAATCATTTTGCTGTTATCAAGATGGAGATTGCATCTCCCTGTATGTGTTTTATTTTGAGAAACATAGCCCTTTCTCAAATGTGAGATGACTGAGAATATATACAGACCTGCCAAAAAGTGTGCTGTAATATGGATTTGCATAGGGGAATTAGAGTGTATTCTGGTTTTGCTTTTCAAGTTGTTTTCTTAATAGTTCCCAACAAGCTTTTGCCTGTTCTGTTTCCCTTTTTTTCCTGACAGCTTCAGTGCATGAAGGAGATGTTTTCTGGCTAGCTCTCTAAGATCTCTTTCTTGAAATGGCAATGCACATAAACACAGGCATAAAGAGTGAGTCTGATTCCTCCCAGAGAGCTGTGTTTAGACGAGTCTGTTTTATAGTGAGGCTCACAGATCTGATGAACAGACAATAAAAGGCAGCAGAGAAAGAAGACAATGTGCTTTTTCTCTATTGGAGTTTGGCTTCAGGCAGTCCATTCAGTGCCTCTCCCAAGAGAACCAAATAGGCATTAAGGCACAAAGATTCAAACAGCCTTGACTGAAGATCTCCTGTTTGATGGAAAACAACATGACTTTCTGGTAAATATTTAACCCAGGGAACTCCCCTCCATATGGATCCAACTTGCTGAGGTAGCAAAAGGGCACTTTGCCCTGGGGAACATGCCAGCACTTTCCAGTATAAATACCCATCATAATGATAAAAACCATCAAGGCAATGGAGTGGTGTGTTATCATTCCACGGTGACCTAGGAGGCCTGGTAGAGCAATGAAAGAAAATGAGCCTGCAGCCACATCAGCCTCTTTTTCCATGCTTTACGCTGGTATTAATTTAGAGATGCATGTGGTTGGCATTCTGAATGTGTGCTTCATATCATAACACCCAAAATGTGATGGAGCAAGCCAAGATTGAGTTTGGTTTCCCAATGCATATAATCACATACAGGTGTGAAGGAAGAAATCAACAGGAGGAGGTGGCTGAGTAAGGACCACAAGTTTATTCAGCCGTCAGTAGGATTTTCAGTGAGGTACTTTTGAGCAATTCGTTCAAACCACCTTTCAGCTGAGGTGTTTTATTTTTGGGAATGAGGCAGTCAAAGCAAATTTCTTCCATAACAGTTCAGAAGCTGTCAGTTTGGAGTCCTCAAACCGGGCAATCAGTCTCTCTGGCTGCTATTTCCTAGCAACTTTTATCGAGAAACATGTGGCTGCTAATCATGAAGACTTTGAACTCTATAACCTCCATAAATTTGTCTAATCTCCTTGAAAAAAGTCATCCAAGTTGGTGGCTATCATTAGTAAGCCTACAAGGTCTGGGCTTCAAAAATCTTGATGACTATTCATTGCCATCTAGCAGTTGTCCAGAAGTTTGCAGCTCAGATGTGCAGCCCTAATAATTGCACTGTACAGTAGGGAGTCCATAGTTTAACTGTGCAATATACTTCATCTTCTGTAAATAATCACTCACTGTATCAGGTTTTTGGATGATTCCAGGTCATCCCCATGATTGAGCAATCAGTTTTTATCTCAGACTTCTGAATATTAGTTGCTACTTTTCTCGGCTCATCACTTCCAAATGCTTCAGTCTGAATTAAGGGAAGCCTTTCTGAATTAGTGTCCCCTTCAGCCAAATAGCCCTGAGTAGGCAATATGTAAACATCTCATGTTCATTGTTATCTCTGTTACTCTGGGTCATGTAACCGTAGGAGCTTGGGCTGAAGAAACTTCTTGTGATCCTCTCAAACCGTCCTCATGGTACTCACCATGATTACTGTCTCTCCCTTATTTTCTTAACCTACACTGACTCTGACTGATGTAGCAATAAAAATAGACTATCCAAATAAGTTATCTATATCACAACCTTGATACAAAATAGTGCAGTTTTCTATGTTAGCATGAAGATCAAGGAATAACAACATAATTCTTGCAATCAATCAGGTTCAAATGGGAGAACAGCTCTGCTTGACTCTCGATTCTTTCTCTGTTAAGCCAAACAATGTGTATGTGCGTCTTTGGGCTTCAATAGTGTGGCCCACCGATGACTCTCACTGGCTGCCTTGCATGAGGTAACAGGGAGCTACAGTGCTAAATCATGGCTGCCTGGTCTCTCCCATCTCAACTCCATCTATAATTTCCATCCCGGGTTCTTACTGCAGGAGGAAGAAAAAGCAATTCAAAATGAAATTAACTCCCTTTTTACAGGTAAATGCAGTCATAAGAGTTGATCAGCCTGTGAGTTAGTTTATTCCCTCCAGAGACTGTGAACAAATAGTTATGTTGGTAGCCAATTTAAAAACACAGTGTGCGTGTGCCACCTAGTGCATACAAGTTCCTGGCTGAACCTCCCCGAGGTTCATTTTCCAGGTCAGCTATAGTTTTTGCACCGAACAAACATTCGCCCCATAATGGGCGAAACAGAATCCCAAGCTTTGCTCACAGTCTTGTCTTAAAGCCTTAGTTTTCCTATATTTGTTGTCCTGAGTGTGTATGAGGAGCAAAAGATGGGAATGGTGGCATCAGGTATATATATTCCACTTTTCTATAGGCACATCTTCTTCTTGAACCATTCAGAATCCCATTTCCCTATCTGGAAAACAGTCATTTTCTAAAAACCTAAAAATAATTTCAAAATGCAGACAAATGGATAGAGATGACCAAAGTTATAAATATTTTATGTTTCAATCTGGAATTGAGCATCAAGGGACGTAAATATTTTAAACTCCAGCAGCAGTTAGGGTGGCTACAGAGAAAGCAACACTGTTGAATATTTTAACATCTGGAGCCACTTAGTGGCAGGAAAAACTACTTTTGAGCTATGGAGAGATGGTTAAATTTCTCTTGCTGGGCATAATGTCCACTAGCTTAGTTAGGCAACTCTTATTTTTCACTTCATGGCTGCCTTGCCTGAACTCAAGTATGTGAATATTTGGCGAGGAATGGATTTATCTATCTATCTATCTATCTATCTATCTATCTATCTATCTATCTATCTATCTATCTATCAGATTTTATCACTGCCCATCTCCCCCCAAAAGGGGAAGCACATTATTTGAACTGCAGCACAGAATGTACTCAATATACCCAAAAATCTGTGCTTTATTTTCATATTTTATTTTATGAGAAAACATGCTTCTGGTCCTCATGTTTTATAAACCAGTGCATGATTACATGCAGTTAATTCCCTCTAGAAAGTATTTTTTTTTAAAAAATGAATGAGGGTCACAGGCAAATCTTGCAGTTTACTAAATGCAAGACATCTATTCAGCAGGGCCAAAGCCTAAGAAAGTAAATAAATAAACATTTCCTATCTAGCAGAACTCCCCATAACTCTCAATTAATATTTAAGTATTTAAACTATTTGCCCAATATTTTAAATGGATAACATGCTATTATATGTACAGGTGGTCCTCGCTTAATGACTGCTCTGTTTAACAACTGTTTGAAGTTATGATGGTGCTGAAAAAGTAACTTTATGACCAGTCCTCACACTTACAACTGTTGCAGTATCCCTACAGTCACATGACTGAGATTCAGGTGCTTCGCAACCAACGGGCATTTACGACCATTGCAGCATCCCACAGTCATGTAATTGCCATTTGTGTGCTTCACAGCCAGCTTCTGACAGAGTCAATGGAGAAGTCAGCAGTAAAATTGCAAGTCGCAGTTACATGATGTCTCACTTAACGACTGTGGGTGATTCACTTAATAACTGCAGCAGAAATGAGTTTGTTGTAAGTCCATCACATGATGTCTCACTTAACAACCACATCGCTTAGCAATGGAGTTGCCAGTCCCAATTGTGGTTGTTAAGTGAGGACTACCTATATATCTTCATGTACTCATGTATCCTTAAAAGCAGGCTGAAATTTTACTTTCTTTGAGGTGAGCTACATTCACCCAGGAGTAGGTCCCATTCAACTAAGTGAGGCTTACTTCCACATAAGCAAGGGTGAACACAGTGAATGTGTAACTTGGGAGAATAGATGATGCTTGAGATTGCTATCAGAAAATAAAGACTTATAATTAGCCTTCCCCAATAATGTTTCCCTCAGGCATGTTGGACTACAATCCATTGTTTATAGCCAGCACTGCCCCACTCTCCTTAGATAACAGGAGCTGTTTGCATTTGGAAAGCCCCAAGAAGATGACCAGCAGCAAGGTGGATGGACTCAGTCACAGTGGTGATGCTGGTTGCACCTTTGGAAGACCTGAAAGACCAGGTCAGGGATAGGTCACCATGGAGAAGGCCTACCTATGTGGTCACTAGGGCTCGAAAATAACCTGATGGCACTCAGTTAGTCAATCAAATTGGGGGAGGTTATTCTAAATCATCACGGCCAAACCCTGCTTGGTGTCAGACATTTGCACAGATTCCTCATAGTCACTACCATTTGAGGCGGTAGTGGAGTTTGGAACTGCCAGAGTATTGTGGGAGTTTGAAACTAAGCCCAAGCAATGGTTAGCAGTGCAAGAACACATGCCAAGCTTTATGCTAGGCTATATTTCTTTTTGGCTCAATTGATTAGTCTGGCTAATTAAACATATAACACATTCTATTATCAGGCATTCACTGACTCTATTTTATAGCTCTTGCAGATATAGATTCTATTACCCAGTTCTGACATAACACATAGGGCCATTAGAGAAGCCTCTGAAGAAGCTATTTTTTATGGATGGCTTTTTGCTAAATTGACTGCTTAATCAGAGTTTTATTAAAAGACTTTTCTCCCCTCCTCCTTCCTGGTTACATCTTTGAACATTCAACCCTGGGTGGAACAAAGACAAAAGTCCACAGCACAGCTACGGACGCAGGGCTTTCCATCACATGAGCCCAGTCTTTCTATTCAGATTTATTTGCCACCAGAGAACAATAACCATGAAACACAATTAGTTTATAACACCTCTGGTACAAGACCTGGTTCTTTGCAGTTCCACAGTCGTAACTTCATTTAGGCCTGCGCTTACCTAGTATGAAACTAATGGAAGCTAATTAGCTAATTTGCTCAATTCATTCAACTAAAAAGGAGGCAGTACACCCCTCAATACACTTTACATACGGCACGGCAGTGTTTTGTGGCATGGCACCTCCATTTTAGTGATGATTCTAAAGTGTACACCTCATGGGTTTCAGTAAAGCCAAAAAGGATTGGCAGTGAGGCTTTGAAACACCTTAATTCCCAGCATATTTCCCATTAGCTTGTTTTGTACATTTGTAATATATTCTGTCTCTAGATCATTGACTAATAGACATGAATAGGTTGAACCAGATATCAGAAAATTGGACTGTTTAATATTTCATTGTTAGTATGAATTTCTCATAAATTAAGGACATGAGATATAATTCCGATTTCATTTGTGTTGCCAGTGGTTAAGAAAAGAAATTCTTGTCAGTCTTGTGGGACTTAATCATAGGCACTAATGGGCAACTAGGCTGCTGTTTCTCTAAGTCTTTTGTTATCATTACTGTTTTTTTACCAGGACTTTTTACCAAGTTGCTGGCACCTGGGTCTAGCAAAAGTTGGGAAGTATGGAAATCGCTGAACAGACTGCGCACGGGCATAACAAGATCCAGAGATACTCTGAATAAATGGGGCTATCCGGTAGCCTCTGCCCTTTGTGACTGTGGAGACATGCAGACAACAATACGTATATACCCCTGTCCTCTGTGCCCTGATCAATGCACATTTGAGGACCTCATGACAGCACGAAAGAACACCATTAATGTTGCCAGTTTCTGGGCAAGATCTGTTTAACTTTTATATATTTTAACTTTTATATTTTATATTTTAAATTCTGTATTTTACAGTAGGCCTTATTTTAATTGTGATGCTTCCGACATGAATAAAGAAACCAAGACTTTGAGGAAATATGAAAAGGGGGCAATTAGCAATATTTTCACTGTTTACAGTATTTCCAAATGTTAATTTCATGTTCTCTTATTATAATAATTTAATACATTCTTTCAATTTGGTCTTGAGGGTGGAGCATGACCATCTCAAGAGAGGCTTCTCTTCTACATGTCTAAACATGGGGATTTACTTGCTCATATTAATTTATCAGGGCCTAAAAGGAAAGAAGAATTAAAGAAAATGCCTGGCCTGCAGGGCTGGGGAACAATGTGGAATCCGAGCTAGTTCCTAGCTCTCTGAGACAAAAAAGACCAACTTTGAATTCTGGACTTTTCTCCATGGCAAGAAAGGGAAGGGGAACTAGCAAAGGAAAGCTGCTAATTATATGCCTTCCTCAAATGAAGTTATCAGGTGGCATTTAAATAACCTCTATCCACTAACCAAGTGGAGCAGAATAGTTGAGATTGCAGGTCTCTAACATGTTTACTCTACCTCCCCTGATTGGCAAGATATTTTCTCTTCTTCCTTCCTTCCTTCCTTCCTTCCTTCCTTCCTTCCTTCCTTCCTTCCTTCCTTCCTTCCTTCCTTCCTTTCTTTCTTTCTTTCTAGTTTTATAAGGCCTACCAACTCAAACAATGTGACTCTGAGTAGCATACAGTATAAAAATAACATGTTAGTTTAAGGAGATGTACAACAGCTCTTTATCTATACCCTTTTCCTCTCAGCTTAAGATATACAGTACATCAGGGTGCACAATATTTTGGGGGTGAGGACTATACTTGGCCTTTGGAATGCCAGAGCTTATAGTCCAAAAAGTAGAAGTGGGAGGACAGAAACATTAAATTACATTACATAACATCAAACTGTGGTTTGGTCTGTGAGCCCTATTCAGGTGCTTCACTGAAAAACTTTAGAATAGTGAAGAATATGGATTTTTGGCCCTGTATTTGATGTCTTTGATCTTTTCAGATGACAGAGATCAAAGCTTTTGGTCATGTTAGGTTCAACTGATTTCAGCTCCAGAAGGTCTTTGATTCTGATTGATGAAGGCTACTCCACTGAAGTGATTTGATTTTGGCAAATAACTGAGCAGAGTCACAATCTTCTAAAAAAGTAAAGAATGCTGAATTTCTCTCTTACTGGCTGTGCTTCAGCACCATGGCTAGAGCTTGGGGGTGGAGATTTAAAATAAAAGGAAAAGACAGACACATATCCTACTTTTGATTGACTGACTTTTCACAAGTGGAGAGTGCATGGTAATAGTTTTCTTAGCCTCTCTTGACTTTTCCCTCTAGAAATTAGAGAATTCAGTGGATCTGTGCTACTTAAACAAGGCCTTCCTATTAACACATGTGTTCCCTAGCCCTGTATGACTGCTACAAATCAGGTCCATGTACTGGAAGAGTACATTTAGAACACTGCTGCTATCATGGAACTTCAGCTCTTCTAGATATAAACACCTGGAATTATTCCTGGAACTGCCCATTATCAGCCTTTTGACTCCATATACAAACACTAAATTTTAATAGCTTTTTATTACAATGGTATCTGATACTTCTTCAGATCCTATCTGGGTACTTTCTCATTTCATTCATTTGAAGCTATCGTTATATAATGGTGGTATGATCAAGTTGCTATTTTCCTGATTTGTTCAGTTAATTCAACCGTTTTAAGTTTGGGAAGCCCCCCCCCCCATTGCTTCAAAGCTCATTGTAAACCTAAAGAAGTCTAGTTCTGCTTCCTCCAACCGATGTCATCTCTTCTACAACTCCTAATATTCTGAAACAATACCTTCACCTGCCAACTCAAATATTCTAATTCTAATATCCACTGGTACTCCCAAATGAAATAACCATATTCAAACATGAGTCTAAATACTGAGGGCTTAAACTGGGACATGCACAGGGGCCCCATTTGCAACATTCCTCTGGTGTACATGGACTTTGTTTTGGTCCTTGCTAAAATGAGTGGCATGGACTGAAGAGAGAGTATGGACTGAAGAAACTCAGGTTCATGCTCACTGGGTGACTTTGGATCTCTGTTTCTCACCCACTTTATATAACATGGGAAGGTGAAGAACATGTCCATTGCTTTGAGCTCCTGGAGGAAAGGAAGATAGGGCTCTTCATATTAAATGATTATTTTATCTTGCACTTGTAAACCTTGCTGAATTCAGACCCGTCAAACTAATTCTACAAATGCAAAATGCATGGTTGATGCTAAGTCACAAGTCTGAAAGAAAACAATTGCTCAGAAGCTGTCTTGTATAGCCAACAAAATGCTTATTTGGTCCCTCTGCTAGCAAAGCACATGGATTTCTCCGATACTTCAGAATGCAGGTATTGCTGGAATGAAAGGAAATGTGCTTAGCTGAACTTGAACCCAGAAATATTCACTCTTCTTTCTCAGCCTTGTTTCACTCAGTAACTGTGTTCTTTCATCATAACTTCTCTACACTCTTCTGAATAGAGTAGGACCTTAGGAAATGTCACCTGCAGGGATTCTGGGATCAAACTTTCTTAGTTCCTGCCCCCTTCATTGGAACTGCTCCCCCCACCCCCATATCAGTCAGGTCCCAATTCTATCAGTCTTTCATTAAGACATTAGACCAATCCCCCCCCCCCCCGCCCCCCAGAGGCCCTTTGGAGACTGGACATATTAATCTCTCTTGGATGGAGATTATATCATGGTAATCTTTGCTGCTTGGAATGTTATATATTATATTGTTGTATTAATGTTATTCTATTGGTGTTTAATCTTATTACAGTTCTGGAGATCTGTAAGCCCCTTATATTCAGACATGATTGGAGTGGCATTTATGCCTAGTATAATAAACACATTTAAGGTTCAGAATAGACCTGCTGCTAAGGAATTAGGCTTTCTCTGCTGTGCCAGAGAGACACCTTTTATGCACAATATGGAAGATGTGAAGTAACAGATCAAGGGTGGCTGGAAATTGCTAATCTCTTGTTGGAGTTTAGTAATTTGTTTTTGGCCTTTGGTATATTGCAACGGAAACATTTTGTGGCTGGGCTTTTATGAAAAGGCTTTAACTCTTTGACAACTTCCGCAACAGCTTTTTTTCTTTTAATAAGGCATCATATTAAGTTAATCTTTAAATGAAGTTAATTACAATTTCTATCTTGGAGATCAAATGCTGTTTTAAATCCTGTGTGATGTGAGGGCAGGGGAAGGATGCCATTTATGTAAATATAGTCATTGGCTCTGGCTGGAAGTGAATGACACAAAACACTACTGGATAATGTTACTTCTAATATCCTAAGATTATATGGTCAAAACTGGTAGGAAGAATACCTTTGGTAAAATACCCCCAACATGATCTACAGAATAGGCTTCAGATCATGTTGAGATGAGTAGCTAGGCTCATACTTTGAAGATTTGCTTTTAACTTAGAGTTGCCACCAGCATTTTACACTGTCATATTTTTCTATGAAATGTTTTGTGTATTCAAAAAAGTTAACACCTAGGCTTTTGTCAAATCATTGCATAGAAAGCTAGGACTGGATACTGATACTCATGTTGCTTTAGCATTTTTGAAGTCCCCAGTCAAGATTATTTATATTGCTCACTATGATAGGAATTTGTTAACCACGGTAATATTTACATTGTGCACTCAGTGTGATGCTTAATAATGCAGTGTTATATCCTAGAGGTAGAAAACCTATTGGATGATACATTTAATCATTTTTGAAGGGAAGAGGGCTGGAATGGTTGCATGATGATGTAGTTGTTCAGTTGCACAGTTGTCTTACACAGGAGTGAGACTGGGATTTTCCAGTTCTTTTCCCAATAATTTTGGGCTGAGGGTAAGGTTTTTCTTTGCTTATTAAACTATGTAAAGCTTTTAGAGGTTAAAGTATGGTTTTCATGTATTTCCCTCCTCAGTGGGAAAATGCACTGCTGATTTTCAGTAAGTGCTCTGTGGAATTTTGGAGAGGATTTAAGGGCAGCAAAGCAAGCACCTCCTATTAAGAAAAAAAGAAAAAAAAAAACCTGCCCTAACATACTGGTAATGAGTATGTATATAGCCAGGAGATCTTAAGCCCCATGGCTGGTTTTTTTACCAGCATTAGTCATTTATGTCATCCCAAAATATTGATTGGCACCAGCAGGGCTCTTTAAGAGATAAATTGAACCTTACATGCAAATATAGATAACATCTCTCCAATTACTTAAAAGAGAGAGGGGAGTGGAGAGAAGATTTTAAGAAGAAGACATGTAGTCAAGGTTGTATCACCCTTTCCATAGCAAAACATTTTTGTTCTACCTTCCCACCTCTTTCCCCAGAATTCCAGATTTGTATTTACTACATATCAGCTTTGCAGGTTTGGGCCTTTGTATCCCCAGCAATTATGGCAGGCAGGAAATGCCCCCTTTTCTCCCAGGTTAATTGAGAGGAGGCACGTCTAGCCCCATCCTTTTTCCACCCAGGCAAAATGATGAGCAGCCAGTTTATCTATCTATCTATCTATCTATCTATCTATCTATCTATCTATCTATCTATCTATCTATCATCTATCACATTCCTTTACTGCCCATCTCGGCAAGTGACTCATATTACAATTAGATTCCTGAGAAATTTCCAGTGTGGACCATTTCTGGGGCACTCTGTTTTTCTTTTCAGTAATGGTATATCATTAGAAGAAGCCACAGCAGCACCCAGGATTAACGAAGGCGGTGTTCATCGCTCCTTTTCCTGCTGTTCCAGGCAGATTTGCAGCAGGTGCCCATTTCTGCATTCCACCAGGCCCTTCCTTGGACGCCAGCCAGTCTGAAGGCAACAGGGAGCAGCTGTCTACACAGTCTGGTAGGTTAGGGGAGGGCTGAGCTTCCCCTCCCCACATGACAGGGAAGGACATGTTTCACGATGGCCTTCGCTCTAAGCCAAGCTAATTCTCTTTTAGTAAGATGATCTCATTTGTATATGCGTAGCATCAAGATGCTTGCTAAGTCCAGGTTTGTGGGTATGTGTGCATTTTATTTTCTAGCTATAATTACAAATGTGACCATTAAAGGGCATATGTGTTTCACCAGCCTGATAAACCTGCCTAGAACAGCTGAGCTTTAAGCATGACATCTTACATTTCTAGCACAGTTCAAGATATTTAGACACCTGGTGTCTATCAAGACATACTTCAAAGCCTCATCTCCTGAATGTCAACATAACAAACTATCTGAGATTTGATCTTTCAAAGCTTTCTTTGCCCTTTTCTGTTGGGATTTTGTTTCCATTTTAACATTCAGAGCTAGGTGGAAACAATTGGGAATTTTGCCTTCAATAAGAAAGGACAAAGGAAAACAAATGATACTCCCACCTTGAAATTGCTACATTCTAAGGGAAGTCAAATGATACATATACATGCATTTCTAGGAGACAATGACAAACAGATGTATTTTTGTTGTTTTAAAAAATCAGTATTAAATAAGGACTGGAACCAAATACTCTGATTAATAATAAACAAGTGTTGGGGATCCATACACCAGATAGCTGTAACCAAGGTCTTAAATCCAATGCCAGTAAAGGTTAAACAAGTTGACCTCAGCTTGTAATATTTCCTCCCTCCACTATACCATTCCATAATTATTAATGTTAGATTTATATTCCTCTTTTCTGCAGAATGCCATTGGTGCACAGCCCTGTGAGGTAGGTTGGGATAAAAAATGTGCCTATTCCAAAGTCATCCAGTGAGCTTCTGTGGTTGTGGTGGGGAGCTGGTCTCCCCAGTCCTCATCCAAAGTCTTAACTATATCACATACTGGTCCACCTAGAAGAAATGGTATACTTCATAATCTGATGTAACAGATTGAGATCCATAAAAGCATATATGATCATAATGTAGCTAGTTTTTAATATGTCACTAGTATCTTTGCTGCTGCTGTTTTACTTTGAATAGAGGGAAGGAAGATGGAAGCCTGACTTTTATAGATCTAAGCAATCACAAAGTCAGGACACGATTCTGGTTGGCCATGGGCTATGTTCAGCTTAACAAGTCCAAAGTTCAGATAATGTAATGTATCCCTAAATTACATGGCAGGGAAAGGGAAGTCTGGTTGAAAGCTCTCCTGGTCCTTTTCCATCTGAAAATAGCTGGCATTGATCCCACATCTATGACAGGCAAATTAAGTAGCATAGGTGATGTGGAAAGGATTTAATTCTTTGCTGAAATGTCTGCAGATAAGGCTAGACTGTCATTGCTAGAAGACCAGAGTCTCTTTTGTGCCTGCAGTTCAGAAATGTCTATTGATAGAGAACAAACATTTATCCTACAGAACTATAATCTAGTTCATAATAGGTTTTTCTCATGAACCATAATCCAGTTCTTGCCCTTTAAGAGGATTGCCAAGCTATGAAGACATTGGCCTGAATGAATGAGAAACTATCATCCACCTTTGGATTTAGACTTGCTGGTAGCCCATATGCTATTATGTTATTTATCTGCCTTCTTGACTTTGGGCTATTCCTTGGCCTGGCAAAATCCATGGTCAGGCACTTTACCTTACACATGGAACAGGACAGGTTTGTTTCTATATCATTCAATTTGGGTACTTACAGGAACACTGGAAGTATCCTAATGCTAAATCATCTAGTTCATTATTGGCTCCTCAAGTGAGAGTGCTCCAGGATTTCAAACAAGTATTTTTGATCTAGCAATACCAAGGACTGAAACCTATAAACCTCTGTCAGCTAAAGGATGTGCACTAATACTGAGCTATATTGCCTATCTTAGCAGTAGTGGCCAATATTATGATTATTACCCAATGTCAGCGAGAGCAGCAGACTGATATTAAAAATGGTTATAGCTTTCCCCAGGAGTTTGCTTGCTTTTTCTAAAGTTAACTTTTTTCTAAAGTTACTCATGTTGAAATTATAGAGAAATCAAATTATTATGGTATTGCAAAAAGTGCATCAGATTTGGATATATCCTAAATGGAACTGAGCTAAATTTGGATAAGATGGAAATCAGCCCAATTCTTAAACCAAACTCCCAACACAATGTTAGTAACTAGGAATTTGGGAAGACACAGGTGCCAGACTATTGGTTGATTTTTTTCTCTCCAAGCTCTCCAGATAAGAAAAAATGGAATTAAAACAGAAAAAAAAGGGGAACCATATGGTTTTGCGGCTTATAGTTTCTACTCACAGTGAATGGTTCTACTGGAGCTCTACAATACACAGTGCTTTGGGGAAGTAGCAGTAGAATGCTCATTTCAGTGTTTTTTGTTAGTCTATTTTCCAATATTAGATGTGCTAAATGTTGGTGGAATCTATAGAGCGTCTTTCTGGTTGTTTGCTTGGAAATGCAGGATTTCAACATCTTTCTACCTCTGCAACCATATTTAATTCCTGCTCCTGTCCCTTTGCATTTTCTATGCCCCTGATGCCAGTTGAGCAGAAAACAAGAAAAAGCATTGACCTGTTTTATTCATGATAATTCTTTAATCCCTATACCTATCTTTCTGGGGAAAAAAAAATCAGTGTTTGTGTGTGCATGGATGTGTGCACTGAGGGATATAGCTATGATTTATCTAATTTTCATACAATTTGCCCCCAAGAAGAGAACACATGGAGTTAGTATGGGAAGTAAATTACTCTGTCCCTCAGAAAAGTAATACACACTTATCTTTCTGAAATTTTTCAGGGTGTTTTGCTAGGGATATTTAATTTGTAGTATATCATTTTAATCATTCTTGCTTATAAAAACACAGCTGAAAATGTTACTCTTGCATAAAAATTCTTGAACCTTTTCATATAAATCTTGATAGGCATGATTTCTCCACTGAAAATTCCACTTTGCAAATGTACCCAATTCTGCCAAAACATATATGTTATTTGTGTCTTTCCAAGAAGCAAAATTTAAAATGTAAAACCTTTACATCATCCCTTCCTGAGAGATATTATTCCTGAAATTTTCATCTCATTTTACCTAAGGCAAAAATTACTTGTTACAAACACAGTTACTTGCTATTTTCAAATGATAGTTAGTAAGATATCTAGGGAATCCAGATTTCCAAACTGAATTTCAGATTCAGCCCCCAAACCAAATAGGGAAGGAGGAAAAGATTCTTAATAAAAGACAAAGGTTTTCAGAATCAAGGAATTGGGATCTGTACAGAATCTTGTGATTCATATACCACCCCTACTAAAAAGTGATTTAAAATACCTAATATATTATATAACACTTGATATAAATGAGACAGTATTAAGATTCATGGACCAAATTTGAAGTCTCATAGTGAGGAAAAAAAGTAGCAGGGGAATATAAGGAGCAGAATCAAAGTGCAGAGTTCACAGTGAGTCTTATAGAAAATATATTCTTAATGTAAAGGATTCTTTCTCTTGCTTACTAGCTGTACTTTACTGTTCTGACTGAAAATGGAGAACAGGGTATAATAAAGTACAGTGCATAGAAAATGTTCCAACTGTCACCCAAAGAGGACATTAGGTGCTGAAATAGATTTGCTGGATCTAATCCCCCATCACTAATTAAGGAGACCATAAGATCAGCCTCCTCTCTATGTCCACTTGGAGCTATCACAATTAATTTTCTTCCATGAGAACCAAAAAAGAAAAAAAGGGGGTGGGGAAGGGCCTAGATAAGACTGATATACCTCTCCCACCCTGCCTAGCATAAGCTTGGATGGTTATAGAAGCCACAGAACATAAACACTTGGATACTGCCCCAGGTGCACATTTAGGACTTCAGTCAGTGATGAAATATATGAACTATGAGGATCACTCCCAGTACCTGTTCTAGAACCAATGGGCACATACCTCTAAGCTTCCAAGGTTTCTGGATTGTGGCAGTCAGTGGTGATTATATTGGGGAGGGACCTATTTATTTTTACCATTCCACCCACCCTCATTTTGGGATTGTTGAGTTAGGTTTAGATAACACTTTTATTTTATAAGAGAACATTGCACTGTTTTATTTCAATGGTTTTTTATCCAATTTCAGTGGTATAACCTTAGGAGCTCTGGGGCTGCAAAAGGAGAGAAAAGGGTCTGTGTGTGCTCATCCCTCTTCGGAAGACTTTTCATCCTGATGAAGCCTTGTCTCCTATACCCTGCGCTATCAGATCAAGCCTGTAATCTTTCAGACTATCAGAGCAGAAATTCTCCCATTCTTTTTTCCTTCATGATTCTATTTTCTTCAGCATGATCATCACCACTCCAGCACTTCCCCAGGCTCCTTTGCAGCCCTCCCTCCAATCTAAGTGTCTTTGTTGCTGAAAAGATAGTTAAAGGCTGGAAACAACAGCCCTTCCCTGATGACAGTGTTGAACCCCAGAATCTTAACCCTTCACAGGCATCCTTATTCTTTCTATCACAGCCTCCCCCTCCCCATGCTCCACCACGCATGTGTCTTGCTCAAGCCAGGCCTCTGGAACTATGGCAATCCTCATGGTATTTCCACAGAAGTTGAGATCTCAGAAATGAGTAAATAAATAGGGTCCCATCTCATTGCCTCCCCTCCTACACTACAGCATTTTCCCCTCCCAATCCTGCTTCCCCGAGATAAGCCACTGGCATTTTTCCTCAGGGCCTCCAATCAGGCATTATCATAAGAAAGTGCAAAGCATCTATCAGCCATACAGCCCAGTGATTTATGTTCAAAGTTAGGATTATCTATTCTGCTCCAAATCCCTTCAAACAGGAAACCGGATAAGAAAGAATCACATTCACCAGATAAAATTGGAATATAGGTTCATGTAACAGAATGACAGCCAGGTCTTTATCTCTGAACTGCTCCAACCACCTCATTTTGTCAGGAATTGTTCTTTAGCCCTGTATGGGATCTTGCTGAGATCTTAATGCATCGTTGCAGCTCACTACCATTCTGCTCTACATACCTGGCTGTTTGCCTAGATCTTTTCCAAGGGAATAGTTATATCCCAACAACCATTCAAAAGCTGAGGAATGAAGGACAGAAGCGCTTGAGACACAGTCAGTCCTGAGCAGCTTTGTCATACCTGCTGCATAGCACTACATTCTTTCAACTTGCTATGACCTGCTATGTGCATGTATAACATGTTCCTGAAATATGGGGTAAGATCCACAGCAGCTCTAAAAACATGACATTACTTCAGGCACCTTTCTAAGGCAGTTAAAAACTGTTGCTCTCATTTGATCCCTTGATATGTTTTCCAAAGAAAGAATTCACCTAGGAAATTCAGACACCTCCGAATTGAAGATTGGTCTCAGAGAGGGAACATACATGCTCCATCCTGCCCTTCAGAATGCAAAGGTCATCTAGGACTAGGAAGGTTAAATTCAATAGTCTATCCAGCTTGGGAAAAACTGAAAATGAATGAATGAATGAATGAATGAATGAATGAATGAAAATGGAGCACTACCTCTCAGTTAATCTCCTAAACTGAATATATACATGATTTCTAAAGCTGCAGACCTACAAACCGTTAGGGTGAAATTCTCTCCATGTCTATCCAGAAACAAGTGGCAGATCTACAGCCAGAGAGGCTGACCATGACATAAATAAATAAACAAATAAGTTCTACCTCTTCTTCTTTTTCATAAGGCAAACCTAGGATCCATGTAATGTTTTTCTACCAGTGCTAAAATTCTCAAGGGTTAACATGCAGGGAAGCTGTTCAAGGCCTAAAACAATATCTAATGTCAGTCATGGTCTGCTTGAAAGAAATCAGACTGGTGCTTAATTCAGATTAGACAGAAGTGGATCAAAGAATTGCTAACCCTCTTCAACTCTATTTTTTAGAGGCAGTTAGCATATAAATCTAAGAAATGAATAAATATATTTCATGACTTTCTTTATCTGGGTAATACCACCTGGTCTACCTTGCATCCTGCCTTTAGGCTCTGCTCTCAGGTTCTTCCACAACAGAGTTCTTTACAATAGATAGAAATCAGAGGCCAAAGTGTCTCAGTGCCAAGACAGGCTCCTAAGACAGAAAGTGAGGCCCTCTCCAGGAGGTAAGAATAAGGAATAATTTTAAACTTGTTTAACAATGCACCTAAAGCCTCTTCAGTTAATAAATTGCTTTACTATACAATCAACTTCAGTGTCTCAGTGCATTTTTCTCAAAAAGAAACAGGATATCAGGAGGCTGGTGACGACCCCTCTGTAAGATCATTAAACTTCACTCACCCAATCCCTCAAATGACCGTCACAATGCTGGATTACCTTGCAAGATTGGCATGATTTATAGGCCCTCAGCTGTCATCCTGACTTTTGAAACTTGAAAGTAACAATAATAGACTTTATCTGTATTCATTAGCAGCATAATTTATAAAAAGGGTTTAGAAACTCAGAAAACCCTCTTTAAAAAAAAAAAAGATAAGAGTTAGAAATATTATAAACTCCTGCTTTTGCACTCACTTGAAATCTAGATTAAAAGAAATCTTGGAAGAACTCCCCTCTCCAGACATTGTGTATGTCATTCACTGTTAGATTTCTTCATTTATTGGCTAAAAGCACTGAAAAACCTAACAGGCTTTTCTTACAAAATGGGCAGAAGGGCGACCACTGTGAATGTTTTGCTTTAGATTTCAGGTTCTAGACGGGATAGAGACTAGCTCTTGTTTTTGTTTTGTTTTGTTTTTAATGAAAAATTGGGACTATTTATTTATTGATTTGATTTATATAGCTGTCCACTTCACACATGACATTGGGCAGCTTACAAGGATTAAAACAGAGAAAAAAAACCAGCAGATGCCCAAGGATAAACAATAACCCCACTCACTGAAAAAACACATTGAGAACTACAAAGCTCATCTACCCCCCTGACCCAAATGCCAGGGAAACAGCCAGGTCTTCAAGGCCATGTAAAAGGCTAACAGGTTTGGGGTATATTATTCTGGGCAATCTGATTCTACTGAAGTGAGTTGTACCATTTTGGCAAAAGCAGCCGGTTCCTAATGCTGATCCCCTTCTGAGGGAAGGAAGCAGAAGATCTCCATCATTCTACCTTCTTGCTAGCAGAAAAACCAGGCAATGCTTTTGGCCACTAAGAAGGAACCAACTCATCTGGCACTGAGCCTGAGCATTACTGCCAGTTTTCTGAATTTGGTTTATTTGTCTAATCCCTTCTTACCCCAGGTTCTCTGAATAACAAGCTAGGAATTTCAATAACAGCCTTGTTTTACTTCTGCCTCCCCCTGACTATGTACTACTACTCTGGATCTAAAATTGTCTCTCCCCCAAGCAGTCCTTTCAAGGCATTAGAACAATAGGCCTTTAAAAAGTTGTTGGTATGTTATCCCAATTAAACAGAAGTGTGTATGTGTGTTTTTTAAAAGAGCCACCCTATTTTTATTTTCAATGTACTTGATTGAAGATGCTCGGGAGGAGATTAAGCAAAGTGGTATTGCACTATCATCTGTTTTGAGCTTTCCAAGATAAAAGGGCAGGTTCATGGTGTGAATGGTCTATAATTTATATTGTGCTGCATTAAGCTTTGGAAGAAGTCATTTTGTCTTCAGAGAGGATCTCACAGTGGTTTGGAATATTTCTCATACACACAAAGAACAAGGATGCCATCAAAAAGAAAGATGAAATGATGATGAAACTCCCCCACCCTTCATTTGTTCTAAAAGTTTGACAAAAGGCCTACAAAGGGAACTAGTAAGTGATAAACAAGAATAGAAGTAGCTGGAATCTGATTTTCAACAACAATGTGCAGGCAACTGTGAAAGATCATTTGTATCATAAGCCACTGCTACTGTGTTCAAAGCTCTTTACTCTTAGGTTAGTGTGCATAGGAGCACAATGTAAAAGAATAAAGAGGAATGCTGTTGCACCAATGGAGTAGTGAATCCTTTCATGGATGCGGTTTGCCTATGGAAAGTTCCATTGGCATAAATTTACTACTTATTCAGGTGGTGGTGAAAGCCCCTTAAAGCCAACTTAACCTTAATCTCATCCTTGTTCCAAGATGCACCACACTTTAACTCCATAAATTCTGTGCAAGCAGAAAAGAGCTATAAGCAATTAGGTATTGCTTCAAATATCCTAAAGCAGGCCATGACAATAAGAATCAGTCATCAGTGGAACACCTATTGCCAAAGCATCCCAACTATCCATGCTTGGGTCTAACAATACTTGGGCCTGTCATTGTTGAAGTTTCCATTGGTCTTTGACACAGTGGGATGGGATCTGAAAAAGAAAAAGAACCCTGGTGAGGAATGATGTGATTTATAATCCAGCACATCTGATGACCTTTAAATTAGGAAAAATTAAATCATTTTTTAAAATTCATCTTCTCAATAACATTAATACAAATTACAAATCTATACCTCCTCTTCTTTCTTAGCTGTCTTCTCACAACATTTTTTTCCTGCCAATTGCCTTTGTTGTTTTCTGTCCTGCAGGACATCATGCCTCAGTGAATGAGAGGAGGCAGATGCCTACTGTTCCTGATACCGTATGTGCCATAGAATCCAGAGTTGTGATGGAATTGAGTTGCTTATAAATCTAATAAATAAATAAATAAGACTTGGAAGAGATCACTTAGGCCATCAAGTCTCACCCACTGCTTAGCATAGGAATTCACATTAAAGCATTGCAGACATATGACTATCTAGCCTTCACTTGAATTCATCCAATGAAAGAGAGACCGACATTTCTTTAGGTAATTGGTTCCCATATCAAAATGCTGTGTTATGAAGCTTTGCCTAACATTCAGTCAGAATCTGCCTTCCTATAAACCTGTATTCCATTATTCCATGTCCTATGGAATGAGACAGAGCTGTGTTTGAAAAATACAATCCCATTTCTATTCCCTTTTCTCAAGGTTAAATACACTCAGCTCCTTCAATCTTTCTTCATAGCACTTCATTACTAGGTCCTGATCAGTCTTTTTCTGAACCTGTTACAATTTCTCTAAACCCTTCTTAAATTTTATTACTGCCTTCTTGGGTATTGGCTATCCCACCCTATGTTGTGTCATCTGAAAATTTAATTAGCATTCTCTCCATCTGTTTATCCAAGTCAGGAATAAAAACACCAAAGACCTGAGGACCCAGGAAGAAGCCCTGTAGCACCCCATTCAATACCTCTCTCCAATCTGATGAGATGTCATTGATAAAGAATGATAAAGAGCATGATTTTTGAGGCAACTATTTTTCCACCTAATTGTCCTGCCATCCAGTCCATATTTAACTAGTTTGATAATCCATCTGCATGTTTTGTATCAAATGCTGAGGTCAAGGTATATTAAGGCCATAGCATTTCCCCTATCTATTCAATAAGCTACCTTATAAAAATGAGATTAGGTTAGTCTGGCGATATTTATTCTGCACAATATATGCTGATTGTTATGAAGTCTATATATCAGTTTATGCAGAGAAAGTGAGCTCTTAGTGCAGTCTAAATGACACTCTTAGTGTCTAACTACTAATTTCACCTGTTCTTGCTCCAGTAAGCCAATAATTAAAGGCAGAAAGCCTTGAAAATGTCCTGTATTTGTTTCCTGTGGAAATGTATGCAAAAGTTAACCTTTATTAAAACTGCTAAAATGTATAATAACTAAAGAGCCTAGGTGAGGTCAACAGAATCTGTGCCATCCATGTTTGTGTCCTTCTTTCCATATGAGATTTCAACTTGGTGGGCAAATGATAATAAAGGCAGATCTTTATCTACTGTGCCTATGACACAGTCTATTGTTCTTTATCCATGAATAGTGGTAAAATCATGGGAAAAGTAAGTGGAGTTGTAAAGATCTCATGTTATTTGCATTTATAACAAAAATAAAGGACACAAGCTACCTTTAGCACTGCGATTACAGGAGAAGTAGGAGGTCACACTGCCATTTCAGGTTGCCTGTTCTCCTAACAGTCTAGGAATTAAATGCACTGCATCACAAAATAAATATTGTGATTATTCACAGTTACTTGACAATGTAAGTGTGGCATGGAAAATGGCTTTTAAAAAAAAATAAAAGAAATATGCATTTCATGACTGCAAATACATTCCTCTCCCCTGCCTGAAGTCAAAGGAGAAGATAGGAACTGTTGCAAAATGTATTCTAAAATAAATACATTATTTATAAATAGAAGGGAGAATACCTTTTCAGAATGAAATACAGTGGGAGAAACTGTGCTAGGAAAACAGGTTGGGGAATACATCATATGCTGCCCAGGAGAGCTAGACATCACAATAAAAGAACAGTATAGACTGGATTCTGATTTTCTCTTTGATTTTCAACAGCAATGTGATATGCCAGCATCAGCTGATAAATCTTTTTACAGGATGGATAATCTTACTGTGTGCAAATATCTATAGATCAAGCTGCTGTTAAAGTCATAGTCTGAATGGTTGATTAAAAACTGAACAGATCTGTTTCAAAGATCAGAACAGCACTGAGGGTAGAATAGCACCTCTAGCCAAAACATCTGGGGGAATCTCCAGGCATCTTTACTCCAGATCTGATGACACAGTTCTTGAATTGTTACAGTTAAGACTCTGCTACACATGTAGAAGAGAAATATGGTTAGAATAGAATTATTTATATCTCCATAAATCTTTATTCTCCCAACTCTTACCCTTTACTCTTTCCTGGCCTGAAAAGATAAATGTGGTCTTATCTTTGAATCCGGAAGTTTCTTTTTTAGTTACAGCCCTGGATATATTTCACTCCAGTTACTCTTTTTCTTGTCCAATATACTAAGGAAGAAGAATTCAGAAACTGTTAATCATCCATCTGAAATGGAAGATAAGCACTTTACATTTATTGCTACTTTGAGGTACAGTATCATTTTACCCCTGTTGGCTATGATCTGATATATTTGATCTTTACGTTTAATGCCTGCTCCCCCCATTAATTTCTTAACTTCCGTGCACTATTGAATTTTGATATAAAAAACATGCATGTATGCACACACAGATCATTCTATTTTCCATTTATTCAGAGCTTGAATTTGAAAGGGACATCAAGAGTGGTTTTTGTTATTAAAAAATACCCCACTTTTCCTTGCTTTCTTCCCAATGCATTTACACACTCATATTAAACCTTTGAAAACGTGAAATTAAGACTTTTTTCCTGTGCAAAAATCCATTTCTCTTCTTTCCATGCAACTTTTTCTTTCTCTTTTTTTTTTTTTTTAAGGAAGAGCAACTGGAATTAACCACACATTTGAGTTACTTTCCCTGGGATTTCTTCTTCTTTCTGGGTGATATTTGTTTGTTTATATTTATTATTCTTGGAAAATGAAAATTAAGGTAGCTAGTAAGAAGCTAGCCAAAACTTCCTTTGGAGTTTAGGCAGGGGGAAAAAAGGTCACCCTTTCCTGTAATGAGCAATTTCAGACCAGTAGCAGACCATCCATCTCTTACCCCTTAGATAAGATGAGATAGTTTTAATGAGGGAAGAACAGCTAATAGAACTTGTTTTTCTGCAGAAGGAAAAAGCAATTTACTGCAGGAATCTCCGGTTTATAAATGATATTATGGGACATGTAGATAAGGGGGCTTACATACCTATGGAGGCTTTAAAAAAGGAATGAGAAATCCAGAGGCACTGAGCCCTGGAGAAGATTTTGAAGCAGCAGCTGGACTTTTAACCAAATTTGTTTAGCCACCAACAAAGCCAAGCAATCAGGCTAGTGATATTGCAGGAATTTTTGGGGGCAACAGTATCAATTTTTCCTGTGTTCACCAGGAACAGTAGATAAATTATCCCACCCAACCACTCTTTTTTTTTTTTTTTTTGCCTTTGAGTCAGACTTGACTCCAGGCAACTACCAAAGACAACCCCATACAGTTTTCTTGGCAGCAGTTTCAGAAGTGGTTTGCCCTTGCCCTCTTTCTCAGGCTGAGAGGGAGTGACTGGCCCAAGCAAGGTCACCCAGCTGGCTTTTGTGCCCAGGACAGGACTAGAAATTATATTTCCCACCCCAATACCTACCAGACTAGACAGAATTGTCCTTATTCTATATAAAATGTACATGTGGAGATTATTTGAGTGAAATGGGCAGTGACTAAATTTGAAATATACTGTAAATAGATAAATAAAAAGTGAAAAACAGTATGTGGGCATAAATCTGTGATGGAGAAAAATGAGAAGATGACTTAATTTTTTTCTGCCAAACTTGGTCCCACTCTGATCATGACTTCTCAGCTTCTGGAGAGGGACTCACCCTCTCTGGTTAAAGGCCATGCTCACTCTGAATCTATATTTCTATGGGGGAGGGGTATACTCAATGCTAAAACACATGCTTTACATATGCAGTAGGCTAGGATCAATCCAACACTTTCAGAATTCTCTGTAAAACCTTGGAGAGATGATATTACATGGGCTATTATCAAATGGCCTACGGTTCTGCATGAATTCATGGTTAGCAACTTAGTTTGACTGGGATTTTGCCAGTTTTGTATTGGACAGTGAAGAAATAATGCGTGGAAAAGAGGAAGTGTGGTTTTAGCCATCTGCCCCAACTCATTCTTCCTTCTCCTAGGCCAGCTGAACAGGGTAAAGGGGAATGAGTTTTGAAATAGTGCTAAAGCTCACAACCCAGAGCATTGCCTACAGAAGCAAACTAATCAACATATTTGTTCTGGTTTAACTGCTTGAAAAATAGGTAATCCTATCTATTCATTTAGTTCTCCTCACTGGGGGCATGCCCACTGCTTCATCCCAATGGCCTCCATATGTTGGGAGGAAATTCTGAAGCTGGTCAACCCCTCTCACCACCACCACCATCCCAATTTAGTATGCATGGTTAACCTATCTGTATAAAGCATGCCTCTCCTGCTAGACCTTCATTTCAATTCAGGGATACATTGGATTGAGTACAACTCCAAATGCAGTCCTGTATCAGTCAGGAAGAGGTAACAAATGAATATGGCTGAGTGGAATGGGGAGGAGCAGCCCTAAAACCAAGGTATGGATTTTCCCCAATTAACTTTAATTTAAACAAGTTCAGAGTCAAATCTCTCTTCATCCAGCAAATAAACTGTTATCCTCTGTAAGCAGATGCAAGCATGGCATGAACAGAAGGGCCCATTAGGCTAAGAAATGTAAGAGGTATATGTGAGATGGGTGGTGCAAAAAAGTGGAGGATTGTCCAGCACTTACTTCAGTCTACCAACTCACATAGGTCAGAGTAAGAGATGGGGGTAACTTAACTATGTGTTGTGGCTGAAGGTTCCAACCAGAGTCCCTGTTCAGAATCTTATGCTGGGAGAAGCACCATGGTTTTTGAAACCAACCCACTAACCCCAGGATAACAAACCAGAAAGCCTATCTTCATATAGAATGCTACTGTATGTCCCATAAAATAAGCAGTATTGTAACATGTCATTGTTCATGTAACATGCTGAACCAAAAAATACCCAAATTGCGTAAAACCTCATCTAACATGGAGTTGATCTGAGCCATCAGACAGTAGATTAAGTCTTAGAGATCTCTCTGTGAGCTTAACCCAAGGCCAAAGGATAGGTATGTTCTCCTGTCAGCAGTTGTTGTTTATTCATTCAGTCACTTCC
The DNA here is from genome assembly GCF_035149785.1 of Candoia aspera. Classification (NCBI taxonomy): domain Eukaryota; kingdom Metazoa; phylum Chordata; class Lepidosauria; order Squamata; family Candoiidae; genus Candoia; species Candoia aspera. The sequence goes on along the minus strand of NC_086154.1, from coordinate 102,634,359 downwards.
GACTCTTCGTGACTTCATGGACCAGCCCACGCCAGACCTTCCTGTCGGTCGTCAACACCCCCAGCTCCCCCACGGACGAGTCCGTCACCTCTAGAATATCATCCATCCATCTTGCCTTTTGCCTTCCACTTTCCCTAGCATCAGCATCTTCTCCAGGGTATCCTGTCCTCTCATTATGTGGCCAAAGTATTTCAGTTTTGCCTTTAATATCATTCCCTCAAGTGAGCAGTCTGGTTTTATTTCCTGGAGGATGGACTGGTTTGATCTTCTTGCAGTCCAAGGCACTCTCAGAATTTTCCTCCAACACCACAGTTCCAAAGCATCGATCTTCCTTCTCTCAGCCTTCCTTATGGTCCAGCTCTCGCAGCCATATGTTACTACAGGGAACACCATTGCTTTAACTATGTGGACCTTTGTTGTCAGTGTGATGTCTCTGCTCTTAACTATTTTATTGAGATTTGTCATTGCTCTTCTCCCAAGGTTTAAACGTCTTCTGATTTCCTGACTGCAGTCAACATCTGCAGTAATCTTTGCACCTAGAAATACAAAGTCTTTCACTGCCTCTATGTTTTCTCCCTCTGTTTGCCAGTTATCAATCAAGCTGGTTGCCATAATCTTGGTTTTTTTGAGGTTTAGCTGCAGGCCAGCTGTTGCACTTTCTTCTTTCACCTTCATCATAAGGCTCCTCAGTTCCTCTTCGCTTTCAGCCATCAGAGTGGTATCATCTGCATATCTGAGATTGTTAATGTTTCTTCCAGCAATTTTAACTCCAGCCTTGGATTCCTCAAGCCCCACACGTCACATGATGTGTTCTGCGTACAAGTTGAATAGGTAGGGTGAGAGTATACAGCCCTGCCGTACTCCTTTCCCAATCTTAAACCAGTCCGTTGTTCCGTGGTCTGTTCTTACCGTTGCTACTTGGTCGTTATACAGATTCCTCAGGAGGCAGACAAGATGACTTGGTATCCCCATACCACTAAGAACTTGCCACAATTTGTTATGGTCCACACAGTCAAAGGCTTTAGAATAGTCAATAAAACAGAAATAGATGTTTTTCTGAAACTCCCTGGCTTTTTCCATTATCCAGCGGATATTGGCAATTTTGTCCCTAGTTCCTCTGCCTTTTCTAAACCCAGCTTGTACCTCTGGCAATTCTGGCTCCATGAATTGCTGAAGTCTACCTTGCAGGATCTTGAGCATTACCTTACTGGCATGTGAAATGAGTGCCACTGTTCGAGAGTTTGAACATTCTTTAGTGTTTCCCTTTTTTGGTATGGGGATATAAGTTGATTATTTCCAATCTGATGGACATTCTTGTGTTTTCCAAATTTGCTGGCATATAGCATGCATTACCTTGACAGCATCATCTTGCAAGATTTTGAACAATTCTGCTGGGATACTATCATCTCCTGCTGCCTTGTTATTAGCAATGCTTCTCAAGGCCCATTCAACCTCACTCTTCAGGATGTCTGGCTCTAACTCACTGACCACATTGCCAAAGCTATCCCTGATATTGTTATTCTTCCTATACATGTCTTCTGTATATTCTTGCCACCTTTTCTTGATCTCTTCTTCTTCTGTTAGGTCCTTGCCATCTTTGTTTTTGATCATACCCATTTTTGCCTGGAATTTACCTCCAATGTTTCTAATTTTCTGGAAGAGGTCTCTTGTCCTTCCTGTTCTATTGTCTTCTTCCACTTCCACGCATTGCTTGTTTAAAAATAATTCCTTATCTCTTCTGGCTAACCTCTGGAACTTTGCATTTAATTGGGCATATCTCCCCCTATCACTGTTGCCTTTTGCTTTCCTTCTTTCTTGGGCTACTTCTAGTGTCTCAGCAGACAGCCATTTTGCTTTCTTCGGGATGTATTTTGTTGCCGCCTCCTGAACAATGTTGTGAACTTCTGTCCAGAGTTCTTCCGGGACCCTATCTACTAAGTCCAGTCCCTTAAATCTATTCTTCACCTCCATTGCATATTCCTTAGGAATATTAGTGAGCTCATATCTAGCTGATCTGTGGGTCTTCCCTGATGTCTTTAGTCTGATCCTAAATTGTGCAATAAGAACTTTGTGATCGGAAGTACAGTCAGCTCCAGGTCTTGTTTTTACTGACTGTATAGATGTCCGCCACCTTTGGCTGCAGAGGATGTAGTCAATCTGATTTCGGTGTTGTCCATCTGGTGAAGTCCATGTATAAAGCCATCTCTTAGGTTGTTGGAAGAGGGTGTTTGTTATGCAGAGTGAGTTGTCTTGGCAAAATTAGCCTATGTCCTGCTTCGTTTTGTTCTCCCAGGCCATGCTTACCTGTAATTCCAGGTATCATCTGACTGCCCACCTTAGCATTCCAGTCTCCTGTGATGAAAATAATGTCTCTTTTAGGCATATTGTCCAGTAGGTGCTGCAGATCCTCATAGAACCGAACTACTTCAGCTTCTTAAGCTTCTGTGGTTGGGGTATATATTTGGATCACTGTGATGTTAGATGGCTTGCCCTGAATTTGAATTGAGATCGTTGTATCATTTTTTGGATTGTATCCAAGCACTGCTTTAACCACTTGACTATTAATTATGAAGGCTACTCCATTTCTTCTGTGGTCCTCTTGTCCACAGTAGTAGATCTGGTGGTCATCTGATGTGAAGTGGCCCATTCCAGTCCATTTCAGTTCACTGATGCCCAAAATGTCTATCTTTAATCTTGACATCTCACCAATAACCACATCCAATTTGCCCTGGCTCATAGATCTTACATTCCAGGTTCCAATGGTGTGTTGATCCTTAGAACATCGGATTCGCCGTTCACCACCAGCACCGTCGGCTACTAGCCGTCCTTTCGGCTTTGAGCTAGCTGCGTCATCACGTCTGGGGCTAGTTGAACTCATCCTCTGTTCCTCCCCAGTAGCATTTTGACCATCTTCCAACCTGGGGGTCTCATCTTCCGATGGTATACCGACATATCTCTGGTTGTACTGATCCATTGTGTTTTCATGGCAAGAATACTGGGGTGGGTTGCCATTACCTTCCCCAGGGATCGCATTTAGTCTGACCTCTCTGTCATGACCTTCCCGTCTTGGGTGGCCCTTCACGGTTTAGCTCATGGCATCACTGAGGTGCTCAAGCTCCAGCACCACGACAAGGTAACGAACCTTTGCTTGAAGCCTGTCAGCAGAGCTTTCCTTATTTAGGCAGAGGGGCTGGTCAACCATATTCCAATCCCAAAGAGGTCCTTTCCCTGCTAGAGTTAAAGTGCTATCCACCAGTTGTTGAATCAGCAAAAAAAAAAATCAAAAAATCAGAACATGACATTTATTGCACCCATTACCAGTGCCTCTCCCGCCTCTATTATGGGCTCATCTATGCAGCTTGCTTACTGCAGCATGAAGGTGCTCTAAGTATAATCTACTGAGGATATGCCCTCATAACAAAGCCTCCATTTCATAGGCAGCAGTCCATCTGAAGCCAGTCTGGGATGTCCTGAACTGAAAGTAGCATTTTCCTTGGAAACTGGAAGAAGGCTTCCCATCCAGAGGAAGAAATTGGGTGACTTCCGCAGTGTGCTTTGGGATGCAAAGGAGATGGAACCCCCGCTTCCCCAGGCACTTCCTTTTTTCTTTTAGCCCATTGACCTAGAGAATGCAAAGGACTTGGCTTTTTTTTTCCTTTTTCTTCTTGCTTTGGTAGCCTGCATGGCAGGGAATTCCCTTCCTTGTGGCCACTGCTCTTGGAGAAGCCCTGGCCCTTCGCTTCTACTCTTCAGAGATTGTTCTTTAAAAACTTCCCTCCATTGTAAAATGTATTGTGTTATGCTTTAACATATAGCCACATTTTTTTCTACTCCGACCCTTTTGGATAACCAGATACGTATATATGCCATAATATGTCACAGAAATCAGTAAAGTGATTTCTCAAACTCCAGCTCTTCAGCAACATTTATGCAGAGGCTGCATTTTAGTTGCATAAACCTGGACAGTTGCTAGGTGGCAGCCAAGAGGCACAAACAGTTATAACTCTTTCCTGCCAATAGTCAATAGTTTACAGCTCAGTGATAAATTTGGAAAAATAATATGGATGGACCTGAGAGCACCCCAGAAGTGAACACATCTCTCTCATATGCTAGTACTTGTTGAGGTTTTCCTACTAACAGATTAAGCTACTATTATACCTAATCATTTGGCCAGGTGAAGGGGTTGTATTAGATTGTCTCCTCTCACGTGCTTCATGCAAATAGCCTGGGGGAGGGGAGGAGCTGCCCGAACTTGTCTTCTCACTTCCTCTTTTTTCTCACTGCCGATATGTAGCGAGTAAGGCTTGCTCCAAAGGGGGCTAAGTCCATTAAATGTTACTCTGACGAAAAAGCTGTACAGAGCCTACCTTGCAGAAGGAGAAAGCCTTCCTGAGCACCTGCATTTTATTCAGCAGCTGTTTGTTGAGTTGCAGGAGAGAGGAATGGAATTTACACCTCTCACAAAATCCTATATCCTCCTGTCCTCACTAAATGAAACATGGGACACGCTGATTTGTACCCTGGAGGCTATGCCTGAAGCAGACCTCACCCCATCATATGTTACACAGCGCTTACTCGCTGAATGGGAGAAGAGAGAGGAAAGATCCCCCCCCATCTCTTCTGGAAAGCTGCAATACCAGAAAATGAGGGAAAAGAAGGGAAAGGAACCTGAGCGATGCTTCACTTGTGGTTCAGCTGGACATTTGCAAAGAGACTGTGCCATGAGACCCAAGAGTAGAAAGACAAAGAAGAAGAACACAAGGGCAACACAGAAGAAGGCTCTTCAGACAACCCAAATTGCACAGGTTGCTGAGAAGGGTAATTCTGATGTATGGGTGTTAGATTCTGGGGCCAGTTGTCATTTATGTAATTGTAAAAGCTCTTTTGTGTCACTGTCTAAAACTGAAAGACAAAGTGTATCTTTGGCTGATGGGTCTGTCACCAAAATTATGGGACAAGGTGACTTGTATTTATCCTGCTTAGGAGAAACTGTAAAAGGTGTGTTGTATGTGCCAAATTTACAATCAAACCTTTTATCTGTGGCACAATTGGCTGCAACAGGGTATATCATAACATTTAAGAAAAATGGTTGTGAGATACGTAAAAATGGGAAATTGTGTGCTACTGGTGTGTTAAAAGACTCCTTGTACATTGTGCAAAATGCAAGGAAGCCAAGCTGCAAGGCTGCAGTTGGCAACACACCATATCATGACAAATGTGTACACCTGATGCACAGGAGATTTGGTCATGCTAATTTCAAGTATATAGCACAAATGCCACAGCTGTGTGCTGACCTAAAGATAAAACCCTGTAATAAGTACTTAGACTGTGTAGTTTGCAAAGAATGCAAAACACTGAAAGCTCCTGTGAGTAAGCACAGTGACAGAGTTACAACTAGACCTTTGGAAATTGTACACTCTGATATTATTGGTCCTTTTGCTCCAAGTCTTGGACAAGCAAGGTATGCAATGACCATCATTGATGATTTCTCAAGATACACATTTATCTACATCTTAAAACATAAAGATGAGGCATTTGAGAAATTTAAAAGTTTTGTGACATGGGCAAATGGAAAATTCCCTAGGCCTGTATCTGCACTCCAATGTGATAGAGGAGGAGAATACCTTTCTCACAAATTCAGAAGGTTCCTAGCGGAAAAAGGGATAGAACAAATTCTTTCTAACCCGTACACCCCTCAGCAAAATGGTGTTGCTGAAAGAAAGGGCAGAACCTTGCAAAATGCGATGGAATGCATGTTAAAAGATTCACGATTATGTTTTAAGTACTGGGGAGAAGCTTTATCGACTGCTTGTTATGTTCAGAACAGGTTGTATAACTCTATGATTCAGGACACTCCATTCCATTTGTTTTATGGTGTGAAACCAAAGGTAAGCCATCTTAGAGTGTTTGGTAGCACTGCATGGGTTCACATTCCAAAACAGCAGAGAAGGAAAGGAGGCCCCACAACAAAGAAAGCCATCTTTGTTGGCTATGAACAAAGCCAGAGGAGCTACAGGTTCATAATGAGAGAGAAATTAATAATTAGCAAAAGCGCTTCTTTTGCTGAACAAAACTGGGGGAGATTAAATTCTAGCTCTCCAGTTGAACTGACCACCACAAGAGAACAGCAAGGACTTGCTGATGGTGATCTTTTGCCTGATGAGGACATTAAACCAGAAAAGCAAACTGAAGATCTGTCTGATGAGATAGATGCTTCCCAGGAAAGTGATAGGAGTCAAAATTTAAGCCCTGTATTACCTCGCAGATCTCAGAGGAGTAATAAAGGCGTTCCTCCATCATGTTTTCAGGCTGAAACAGTAAAGGCTTTTCACATATTCACAGAACCTGAGTCTTTAGAACAAGTGAATGCTTTACCACCTGAGATTGCACAAAATTGGCATTCTGCCATGCAACAGGAATTAGCATCCTTGAAAGAAAATAAAACATGGAAACTGGTAAATCTACCTCCCAATGAACGCTGTCTGGGTTGTAGGTGGGTTTTCAAACTGAAAAGGGATGCTGATGGCAAAATCCAAAAATATAAAGCAAGGTTGGTTGCAAAAGGGTTCACTCAAAGGAAAGATTTAGACTTTGACAAGACTTTTGCACCAGTTACTAAAGGTGAATCAATTATATTACTGTTAAAAGTTGCTGCACTCAAGGGAATGTCAGTTAACCACTATGACATTCAAACTGCATTTCTCTATGGTGATTTAGACCACAGATTATACATGCAGCAACCCCCTGGCTATGAAAAAGGGGAGAATCTAGTCTGTGAACTGCAGAAGTCAATCTATGGGTTAAAACAAGCTGCTAGATCCTGGAACCAAAAAGTAGATGAAAAACTGCAGAATTTTGGTTTTGAAAAAGGAAAAGCAGATCCCTGAGTATATATGAAGAAGGACAAACAAGGCTGTATGTATCTGTGCATTTATGTTGATGATTTGCTGCTGTTCACATCAACAGAAAAACAAAGGCTTGATTTTGAAGTCTGCATGAAAAGCCATTTCATATTAAAAAAAAAAAAAAAAAAGCCTTGGAGTTGTGACCAATTACCTAGGTTTGGAAAAACACAGGAAGAAAAATGGTAGCTTTCTGTTGAACCAAAGGGGAGATAATGGTAAAGTAATGTGAATGGAAAGACATATAAAGGTGTCAGAGAAGATTGGTTATGCATCTTAATCTGTAGTGTAAAAAGGGGAGTGTTGAGGTTTTCCTACTAACAGATTAAGCTACTATTATACCTAATCATTTGGCCAGGTGAAGGGGTTGTATTAGATTGTCTCCTCTCACGTGCTTCATGCAAATAGCCTGGGGGAGGGGAGGAGCTGCCCGAACTTGTCTTCTCACTTCCTCTTTTTTCTCACTGCCGATATGTAGCGAGTAAGGCTTGCTCCAAAGGGGGCTAAGTCCTTTAAATGTTTTGTTTTTGTTTTTGCTTTCTGTAAATAAGTTATTTTTATAGAAATGCTTGGTGTGTGACTTTTTTGACCTCTCCTGGGCTAAAGGCTTTCCCAGCATCTGCCAACAGTACTCCTCCTTCGAGCATACTTAGGCAGCAGCTGCATTTCAGCTGCACCAATCCAGCAAACAACACTATGTTGCCATTAAGAGAGACAAGCTCTTCGCTCCCATTAAATTGTTGTTAGGTTGATAGGTCAATAGCCCCTGGGGTGGGGAGCAGAAAAAAGTGATTGGATGGAGCTCTAAGACCTTATAAGCACCACCCCCATACACATTCTTTAGGGCGACCGAAGGTAGCTCTTCCATTCAAAGTGAAGCCAGGAAAAGCCATTAATCACTGTACTTACAATGTTATATGGAGGAGCTACAAGGATAGCAGCTCAGCATGGCCTCATTCTGGATGGACATTAAGGGCACATTGTGGGGGCAGCACAATTAATGCTGACACGGTTTCCTACTGGCTCTGAGATGGGAAGAAAGTGCTGCAAAGTGTCTGCATGCCTATTCTAAACCACTGCTGAATGGTTTTGTCCTTGTTTGTGAGTGTGCTACTTATTAGAGTCAATGCGATCGGGGTTTTTTAAAACTCTGGCTTATCGCTGCCCACCCTTGCGGCCTGTCACCGTGGGATGGGTCTCACTTCAGGACTTGTTTTCTCAAGGTTGGTTTGTCTGCCCCTCTTATCACACTCTGAACATCGCCCATATTAAAATACTTTGAAATAAAGAAGGATATGGTGAAGATACCAGGGCAGAAGAGTCCTGAGAATTATTGTGCCACCAGCTAAGAAACTTCAAGGCTGCTGGGTGGCCACATTTCTTTCTTCATAGTGAGGGAAGAAGTGACTGAAAGAGGCCAAGACAGGGAAACTGGCAAATAAAGATAGAATCACACCCTGTTCTACGCCAAGTAAAATAAAGAAGGCCTGCCCTTCTTTGTTGAAAGCTTGGACGCAAATTAGTATCAAAAACACAGATTAATAGATTTGAAAAAAAAACTCAGTAAACAAAGTGCTAATGGAGAGGGGAACATTAGGAAATAAATGCTGTTCTGGAGGGTGGCTAATGAGCAGAGTTCTTCCATTCCCCAAACATATCTCGAATTGTACCAACTACAATTGGTCACACTACTTTGCGGCCTGAAAAAAGATACAAAAGCCTCAACTCTATAATTTTGGGAAAGATCTTACAAGAAAGACTGATCCAGTAAAATAGGGATGCCATCGAACTTTGATTATTTTTATTTATAATACCTGCCCAGGATAGTTGACAGCACTTAGCCAACCTTGTCTGATCTCCAAAAGCTAAGTAGAGTACATTCTGGAAAAAGACAATGGCCTTGGTAAGAACATCCTTGTTCTTACCAGGAAGACAACAGACATGTCCATAAAGTTTGCAGCAATCAAGTTCAACTCAGTGGATACTTTACTATTTATAAAACACAAGATTTATTTTTCTGTTGATCAAAATACCTGATGCAATGTAGTGTGGAGTTAAAAATCACATGAAAACAATTCAGTCTGAGAAACAAAAAAACTGGTACCAAAATTACCAGCACTGTGCCTTTTTATTATTATTATTATTATTATTAGTATTAGTATTAGTATTAGTATTATTATTCAAAGATTTTCATTGTCCAACTTAGGAAATCTGAAATTTCTCTTGGAGGAAATCCTTGAAGGCAAATAATACAACTCTAAAAGCTTTATTTATGTACTTTGATAACAATTTTGGTAAAATTGGAATAAAGCTTACTGCAAACATCCATGTATATATTATATGTGGCAAACTAAGGATTACCCTTCAGCAAAGGATCGTTACCTTGTCGTGGTGCTGGAGCTTGAGCACCTCAATGATGCCATGAGCTAAACCGTGAAGGGCCACCCAAGACGGGAAGGTCATGACAGAGAGGTCAGACTAAACGCGATCCCTGGGGAAGGTAATGGCAACCCACCCCAGTATTCTTGCCGTGAAAACTAAATGGATCAGTACAACCAGAGATATGTTGGTATACCATTGGAAGATGAGACCCCCAGGTCAGAAGATGGTCAAAATGCTACTGGGGAGGAACAGAGGATGAGTTCAACTAGCCCCAGATGTGATGACACAGCTAGCTCAAAGCCGAAAGGACGGCTAGCAGCCGATGGTGCTAGTTGTGAACGGCGAATCTGATGTTCTAAGGATCAACAGAGCATTGGAACCTGGAATGTAAGAACTATGAGCCAGGGCAAATTGGATGTGGTTATTGGTGAGATGTCCAGATTAAAGATAGACATTTTGGGCGTCAGTGAACTGAAATGGACTGGAATGGGCCACTTCACATCAAATGACCACCAGATCTACTACTGTGGACAAGAGGACCACAGAAGAAATGGAGTAGCCTTCATAATTAATAGTAAAGTGGCTAAAGCAGTGCTTTGATACAATCCAAAAAACGACAGAATGATCTCAATTCGAATTCAGGGCAAGGCATCTAACATCACAGTGATCCAAATATACGCCCCAACCACAAATGCTGAAGAAGCTGAAGTAGAGCAGTTCTATGAGGATCTGCAGCACCTACTGGACAACACACCTAAAAGAGATGTTATTTTCATCACGGGAGACTGGAATGCTAAGGTGGGCAGTCAAATGACACCTGGAATTACAGGTAAGTATGGCCTGGGAGAACAAAACGAAGCAGGACATAGGCTGATAGAATTTTGCCAAGACAATTCACTCTGCATAACAAACACTCTCTTCCAACAACCTAAGAGACGGCTTTATACATGGACTTCACCAGCTGGACAACACCGAAATCAGATTGACTACTTCCTTTGCAGCCAAAGGTGGTGGACATCTGTACAGTCGGTAAAAACAAGACCTGGAGCTGACTGTAGTTCAGATCACGAACTTCTTCTTGCACAACTTAGGATCAGACTAAAGAGATTAGGGAAGACCCACAGATCAGCTAGATATCAGCTCACAAATATTCCTCAGGAATATGCAGTGGAGGTGAAGAATAGATTTAAGGGACTGGACTTAGTAGAGAGGGTCCCGGAAGATCTCTGGACAGAAGTTCGCAGCATTGTTCAGGAGGCGGCAACAAAATACATCCCAAAGAAAGAGAACACCAAGAAGGCAAAATGGCTGTCTGCTGAGACACTAGAAGTAGCCCAAGAAAGAAGGAAAGCAAAAGGCAACAGTGATAGGGGGAGATATGCCCAATTAAATGCAAAATTCCAGAGGTTAGCCAGAAGAGATAAGGAATTATTTTTAAACAAGCAATGCGCAGAAGTGGAAGAAGACAATAGAATAGGAAGGACAAGAGACCTCTTCCAGAAAATTAGAAACATTGGACGTAAATTCCAGGCCAAAATGGGTATGATCAAAAACAAAGATGGCAAGGACGTAACAGAAGAAGAAGAGATCAAGAAAAGGTGGCAAGAATATACAGAAGACCTGTATAGGAAGGATAACAATATCGGGGATAGCTTTGACGGTGTGGTCAGTGAGCTAGAGCCAGACATCCTGAAGAGTGAGGTTGAGTGGGCCTTAAGAAGCATTGCTAAGAACAAGGCAGCAGGAGACGACGGCATCCCAGCTGAACTGTTCAAAATCTTGCAAGATGATGCTGTCAAGGTAATGCATGCTATATGCCAGCAAATTTGGAAAACACAAGAATGGCCATCCGATTGGAAAAAATCAACTTATATCCCCATACCAAAAAAGGGAAACACTAAAGAATGTTCAAACTATCGAACAGTGGCACTCATTTCACATGCCAGTAAGGTAATGCTGAAGATCCTTCAAGGTAGACTTCAGCAGTTCATGGAGTGAGAATTGCCAGATGTACAAGCTGGCTTTAGAAAAGGCAGAGGAACTAGAGACCAAATTGCCAATATCCGCTGGATAATGGAAAAAGCCAGGGAGTTTCAGAAAAACATCTATTTCTGTTTTATTGACTATTCTAAAGCCTTTGACTGTGTGGACCATAACAAATTGTGGCAAGTTCTTAGTGGTATGGGGATACCAAGTCATCTTGTATGCCTCCTGAAGAATCTGTATAACGACCAAGTAGCAACAGTAAGAACAGACCATGGAACAACGGACAGGTTTAAGATTGGGAAAGGAGTACGGCAGGGCTGTATACTCTCACCCTACCTATTCAACTTGTATGCAGAACACATCATGCGACAAGCTGGGCTTGAGGAATCCAAGGATGGAAGAAACATTAACAATCTCAGATATGCAGATGATACCACTTTGATGGCTGAAAGCGAAGAGGAACTGAGGAGCCTTATGATGAAGGTGAAAGAAGAAAGTGCAACAGCTGGCCTGCAGCTAAACCTCAAAAAAACCAAGATTATGGCAACCAGCTTGATTGATAACTGGCAAATAGAGGGAGAAAAGGTAGAAGCAGTGAAAGACTTTGTATTTTTGGGTGCAAAGATTACTGCAGATGCTGACTGCAGTCAAGAAATCAGAAGACGCTTAATCCTTGGGAGAAGAGCAATGACAAATCTCGATAAAACAGTTAAGAGCAGAGACATCACACTGACAACAAAGGCCCGCATAGTTAAAGCAATGGTGTTCCCCGTAGTAACATATGGCTGCGAGAGCTGGACCATAAGGAAGGCTGAGAGAAGGAAGATCGATGCTTTTGAACTGTGGTGTTGGAGGAAAATTCTGAGAGTGCCTTGGACTGCAAGAAGATCAAACCAGTCCATCCTCCAGGAAAAAAAGCCAGACTGCTCACTTGAGGGAATGAAACTGAAGTACTTTGGCCACATAATGAGAAGACAGGATACCCTGGAGAAGATGCTGATGCTAGGAAAAGTGGAAGGCAAAAGGAAGGGGCCGACCAAGGACAATATGGATGGATGATATACTAGAGGTGGCAGACTCAACCTTTGGGGAGCTGGGGGTGGCATCAACCGACGGGAAGCTCTGGCATGGGCTGGTCCATGAAGTCACGAAGAGTCGGAAGCAACTAAACAAATAAACAACAAACTCTTCTCTTTGCCTTTGATTTATATGCAAATCAGATGTTTAGTTTCTGCACTGAAAAGGCACTGCCTATACAATTGTATATACCTTCCTGACCCTGCCACAGTTACCGTATTTTGACTGGTCATATTTGAAATCTTGGGAGGACCCCCGAGAGCTGATTGTTTGCCCAAGGCATATTATACTGAAGAGAAATTGCACAAAAACACTCTCATACTTTTGCACACCTCTCTTTCAATACAACCACCCAACCCAGGAAAAACCCTCACTAGTCAAGACAGTTAAAACACCTTACTGAGTTTTTCATTGGTGTTACAGCATCTTTCACCCATCAGGCTTAGTATGGCCTGTTTGCTCAAACTGTCTGCATTATATTTTACAATTAACAGTATTTTAGTAACTCAAATAGTTTTTGAGATAAAGTTGAATTTAACTGACGAATTCAAATACATGGCTCTCATGACCAAAATTTCACAAGATTTTGGTAACTTTCTAAGCAAGATTGCTAACATTTCTCAAGATGTTGGAGAGAGCTCATAACATTTCAACAGTCTTGCTTGAGACCTAAGGAGATTTTGCAATCTTGTGAGATAGCAGGTTTTTTATGCTGTTGTTGTCATTTGATGGATGAACACAGGCATGCCTCTTGGAGGACCCATGTTGTTGTTTATTCGTTTAGTCGCTTTCGACTCTTTGTGACTTCATGGACCAGCCCACGCCAGACCTTCCTGTCAGTCGTCAACACCCCCAGCTCCTCCAGGGATGAGTCCGTCACCTCTAGAATATCATCCATCCACCTTGCCCTTGGTCGGCCCCTCTTCCTTTTGCCTTCCACTCTCCCCAGCGTCAGCACCTTCTCCAGGGTGTCCTGTCTTCTCATTATGTGGCCAAAGTATTTCAGTTTTGCCTTTAATATCATTCCCTCAAGTGAGCAGTCTGGCTTTATTTCCTGGAGGATGGACTGGTTTGATCTTCTTGCAGTCCAAGGCACTCTCAGAATTTTCCTCCAACACCACAGTTCAAAAGCATCGATCTTCCTTCTCTCAGCCTTCCTTATGGTCCAGCTCTCGCAGCCATATGTTACTACGGGGAACACCATTGCTTTAACTATGAGGACCTTTGTTGTCAGCGTGATGTCTCTGCTCTTAACTATTTTATCGAGATTTGTCATTGCTCTTCTCCCAAGGGTTGGAGGACCCATAGATGACCTTATACCTGCAGGTGGCATACAGCCCAATGCCTGATCAAAAGGCTTGGACTAAACTTGAAAAACATGTATTAATTTTTTAACTGGCTTGCATTGACACAGAGAATACAAACTTTCTTATAAAGGGCAGTGGGAATTTTTGTACCATGCACTGTTGAGCCAAGGGTGGGGGTAGAGTGGATGAATAATAGAAAAATGAAAACTTGGCAGTTCCTTTTCAAAGCTTCTCTAATTTGTTCCAATTAGTCACATTGCTGCACTTGGAAATTTAGAGAACAGGGTTTTTAATGTATTCTTATCTTCCCCTGTCTGTAACCTCTTTAGGTTTATTGCAATTTCTTGTTAAATTTGAATAATTTGTCATCAGTGAGCAGACAGTTCCTTAACTATGTCTATGTTTGAAATAAAAGAATCATTGTTACTTGGAAGGTTATCTCTATAGGCTTGCAAAGCAGATAAGTCCTGAATACTTAGAAATTAAAGATGGGAAGAAATCTGCCATAAACAGACCCATAACATCTGAGATATCAGCTGCGTATTGTGGTGGTGAGAGAACAAAATCTCACATAGCAGTTAACTCCATGGCTATGAACACATACCAAATGCTGCATCCAGCTGAATTCATTTCATGTGATTTCCTCTAGAGAGATTCTGGAATTGACTAAGCATGCTGTGCTGGGAATGCTGAATTTGTTAAAATCTTAGGAATAAAAGCAATGTACAAAGTGTGAGATATTTAGGACAGTGTTCAGAAGTCCTATAAAAGTAAATGGAAATGGTCCAGGTGATCCAATAGCTGGGCTTATTGTATCTTATCCACAGAATCTTACATGGCTCAGAGAATGCAGTGCTGTTTTGTTACTGGACATAAACTACAGATAGTTCTTAATAAATATTACCTCTCTTTTTTTAAATCTTCCCTTCCCTTCCCTTCCCACCCCAACCCACAACCATTGTCTGTATATATTATGCACCTTTTATCAAAACTTTAATGCCTTGCATCTGATAAAACAGACTGAGATCCATGAATGCTTATGTGATAATATATTTCTTAGCCTTTGAAGTGTTATAACATTCTCTGCAAGAAACTGACATAGTTACCACTCAGGGATCTGAGAAAATCTATAATTGAGATATCCCTAAGCAAAATATGTAACTGATAGGTAGGAAAGATTTCACCCTGAATGCTGTTTATTTTTAAAGTTGTTACCAAAGCAAGAGCTGAGATGACTGCAGCTAATCCCACCTATTTCAGCTGTATTAATTTTGTCTGCTCTTTCAACAATTTATAATAATGAAGTAGCACTTGGGTTTGTTTGTTTTTTTTAACTTGTGCAAGGCTACAGACTCATTTCACAGTACATCTAAAAGTGTAGAACATGGTCAGTGTTCTATGTTCTTGTTCTTTTAGAACTTATTTGATGATTTATGATGTGAGCCTTTGGGAAAGAATTTTCTGTTAATATTAAGGGTGCAGTACTGTTCTGCCAAGGGATCTGCATACTGCAAGACGTAGCAGGGCTTCATTTCTCCTCTTTGGTTCTCCCCTACACTTGGTGTCCATGTGTGAGCATACATGAGTAAGACCCCTGTACAAGGGTACACCTCCTGTAATCACCATCCATTCCCTTTCCTCATGTGCCAAAGTAAAATACCCATCTCTCATTCCATGGTCTGCATATGTATCTACTGGGGAGAGGTGGAGAGGCTAAATCAGGAATCTTTTGAGACCTGTGGAAATTCCACTCCACCTACCAAAGAGGAAGGGTAGTTCCCAGAATATTTACTGTATACAACCTTCCTCAACTCAACTGGTCAAGAGCTAAGGAAGGCTGATCTGCATAAGCAAAAGAGCCAAGCTTCTTTTTGGTCAGTGTCCTTTCTTCTCTGGGGAGGACCAATTATTTGCTAAGGTGAAATTCAAACAAATCGATACAAATGGTACAGTATACCTGCATGTGAAGGGTGGGACTTGAAGAAAGTCAAATAGCTTGGCTGATCTGATGCAATGTCTCTTTCTAAGGTAACAGTATGAATATGCCTTCTTTGAGAGAAAATTTACAAGATTAGGCAAAGCACCACCCCATGCTGCCTCCTTTCCATTCATTCCTTCTCTCTCTCTCTTTTTCTCTCTCTCTCTTATCATCACCATCATCTCCTGCACCAAGCTCATCTGTCCCCTAGTCTGTCAGGCACAGGAGAAGATGGATGGCATTTGCAAATCTCTGGTCAGCAAAGGGGAGCAAGGGCCATCTGTTGCTGACTGAGAACATCTCCTAAACAAAGAGGGGGTGAGAGCAGAGGCTTGTCTCTTTGTCCCCCACAGGGATCTTGGGACTCATCAGTCACCCTAAACAACCCAGCAAGCTGCAGGCTGCCCCAGCATGTTTTACCATCCTCAGCTTGCCATCAAATGTATACCAAAGGGGTAGCTCCTTCCCTAAAATCCTGCAGGTAGGAAAGGCCCATTTGTCTCTCCCATCTTCACTTCCTCTTAAAATGATGTGAGTTTCAGTCAGAGTCCCATAGAAGCCAATTATGAGTATAAGCTTGAACTGCTTCCTTTTTAATGCAAAACCTTTCTAACATAAGAAGGTCTTAGTCCAAATGTTTGCAGATTTCACAGCAAATGTTCTTCCATGCCAGGGGGGTTATCTGCAATACCTCAAGGCTATTGTTTGATGCACACGTTAGTATGAGATTTTCAAAAGAAATCTAGAAAAAGGACCAATGTGAAATTTGTCATGGGGATGCCCATTACTGAAAGCATCCATCACATGGAAGCTGAACCTTTTTGCTGTAAGGAGGCAATAATAAATGGGGTGGGGGTGGGGAAGGGAGAGACAATAAATAATGAGCTTCATTCCAGAATGAGCACTTTCTCAATAGCCACCAGAAATAGAAATACAATACAAAATAACATTGATGTTTCAAGATTTACAGTGTATTACTTTTACTGTAGTTAATAATACAAACTACACTAACTTACTATTAGTTTAAATGGTCATGTAGCACAAAGTACATTAGTTAACAGAACAGTATTCAAAATGTGTTATTTTACAATAAATTAAGGTAGAATTATCATTAGTGAAAAAGAAGAATTGAAATTATCAAATAAATTTTGTCCTGATTTTGAGAGAAATATAAACTATATTTTTAAGTTTCTATGCTTTCCATCTAACTTTCTTTTTAAAAGCAGCTCTGCAAAATGGAACATGAAATTTGGAACTTTGTAATTTCAGCCATGTGAGTGGTGGTATCCAGCTTCTCAGCATCGATATGATTCCCATATGGCCAAGAACCATTATAGACCAAATGAAGTAATCCTTTGATAAAGTGCAGTCATTTATCCGAAAAGTGTAGCCTTGTCATTAAAATGCAAATGAAATGAGTCCTAATATATTAGTCTGAGATAGGAGTTGAAATTTTTTATGAGAAGTGTGCTTTCATGTGGAATTTACTTAAGTGCTAACAGTGGACTCCTAAGGGGGGAGGAATACCCAGCTGTGGATGTTTGTTTATTGAAGATATTAATGAAGGACAGTGATTGAAGTGTTTTGAGCCTTCTTACAGTCTTTCATTAGCTCTCTGATCCTTAATCTGAAATTGAGACTTCTCTCCCTCATTCTTTCCTGAAGGGATTGCCACCAAAAACATTCTTTTTTGATCCAAGATCTTTGAAATCTGCAGAACTAAAGCACAATTGCAAGCATAACGTTTCTGTCTGTAAACCTCCCCACTGGACCAGAAACATGATGGTCATCTTAGGGGTGTAAATGCTCAGAGAATCTCTCTCTTATGATGGGGACTTCATTTGTTATTTATTAAGCAAATTTATATAGCTGCCCATCTCAGCAAAAGTGACTCTGGGCAGCGTACAACAATCAGATAAAATGACAAATATAAAAACAATAGATAAAGATATAAAAACCAGATTAATAAATATCTAAAATCAATGATACAAGCCATAGGGGAAGGGAGGATAAAAATAGCGTCATCAGCAATGGAGCCATCTAAGCAAGTCTCCGGTTCCCTGGGAGCCCCAGGCAGGCCTGATCACATAAGCAGGTCCATTTGTTATATAAACGCATTGGTCCATTCAAAGAAAAGTTCAGAGGCAAAGGAATTGATAGGGAACCATGCGAAAATAGGTATCTCCCAGAAGATCAGCCATAAGCAGTGATTCCCAGTGGCTCTCCATACCTCATGTGTGCAGACAAGTTCTGCTAGCTTGTTTAATGAGAAGCCCACCTGCCACACCTTTTAGTGTATTTAGCCAGTGGATGAATTAATAGCAACTGGGAAGATAGAATTAGCCACACAGACCTACCTAAAGAAGGCAGCCTATCTGCCCTGTTTTACATTATTTTTGGAATTCCCAAGAAGAAAAATAATTGTTCTCTCCTACAGCTTCCCACTGTGGCATGAAGCTCACTGCTGTTTAGCTCATTTAAACCAGTCTCCACTTCTCAGTCTCATTCCCTCTTCAGGGTTATTGTAAGGTTAAAAGAGAAAGGGAAGAATCATCTCTGTCATCTGAAGCAACATGTAGTTAGGATGCAATTATTTTTAAATCCCTACTTTATTTTTATTTTAAAGGGGCTTTACTGTGCCAAATGGTGACCCAGCCTGATGATTAACCAGTCCAACTATTCACACCAGTATTAGCAGGAACAGAGGATACCCAATGCTCTTGCAAGATTTGTGGAGTTCCCTATGAGTCAGGACTTTAGAAAGAGGACACCAGCCAAGGGGCGTTTGTGAGTCACAGTGTGGAGACAAAAGTGAATTGTTAACTAGTCATTCAGATGGGGAGAGAGAGGTCTGAATCCCCTCCAAGGCCCTTGATTTATGGCTTGTGATAATATGTTTTGGAGCACCACAACCCAGACTGCTGTGCGGCATGACCTGTAAAAATAAGTCTATTAACCCTAATCAATCTCCCATTATCCCCCCTTGCTTGCAATTTAGCCAGCCAAAGGAGCTCTCAGCCTAGTTTGAACTAATCCCGGGGGGGCCCTTGGAAGTAAAGCGACTTCTCCTTTTGCGAAGCAGGAGTAGAATCATTCTGGGTGGATTTTTAAGCTCATCTTTTAATGAGAAAATGGAGAATTGTTTTCCTTCTGAATTGCCAGGCTAATTGAGGGCTGAAAGTCTTGCCGCATTTCAGGCCCTGGTGGCTCCTGGTTCCCAGGGCTTTGGAAGGCGCTCCGTCTCAGCAGTAGGTAAACGGCTCTGACAAAACTTCTCCTGCTAACAACTGAGAGAATTTACTGAGAAACCATTAAGGGCTTTATTATGGCAGCTAATTATGAAGGTCATCACAAATTCCATGGGCCTCAGAGGGGCTGCCTTGGTCCTTTGTTGTATCCATTGGAAAAACAAAGTTGTTTTATCCTCTCCAGGGGGTGGTGGGGAGAGGACCGAGGCAGGAACTGGCATGTTTCCCCCTATGGTCAACTGTCAATGTATTCGGCAGAAAATATTGCTTGAATTAGGAAAATGCAGTCTATAAAACTACTCTGTCTGAATCCTCTTCAGTTGGGCAGGTTTTAGAGCTCACTGGAAACTTCAGGAGTTTTTTGCATTAATGACGGTAATTGTAAATAGCATTTCAGTTGGCTCAAAGTGCTTCTCAGCTACTGTCTTCATAATATCTCCATATATAGCAGTCTTTTGGTCAGCTTTCTGTCCTCTCCCTGTGTTATCCCTAGCTTTTAGTGCTTTTATAACCAATTACTTATGCAGATGCTTAAAACATTTATAATCTGCCTTCTTCTCCAGTGCTTTGAGGTAAATGTTATATATATTGCAGTTTATTAAAAAGAGATGAAACTACAAATATGTTTTCCTCTTTCTCTTCATCCTTCATCAGGAAGCAAAGGAAGTGGATGTGGTGAGAGAAGAGGGGGAAAAAAAAAACATCCAAAGCTATTTTCTAGACAATCGTATGAAAGTGCCTTGCCATTGCCTTCTTCAATGATGTTTTTTTCTCTTCCCATCTAGCCTACAGCACCCCATCCAAATACTAACCAGGCCCAGTCATGATTAGCTTCTTAGTCCAGACATGATCAGCCAAAGGCTTCTACCTACCAAGGCACACAGATGGCAGAAGAGAGTAGCAGCTATTGCTTAAACATTGATACATTCTATTTAGAGAAGGGGGAAAAAGACTGGAATGGAGGACTAGACTCACAGCTACATTCACAGATGATCTACACAGCTATTTTTAAAATAAATCTACTACCGTTTTACAGGTTCATTTTCTGATACATCACAAGTCCAACAAACAAGCTGAACATATTTCTAAAAAATAAATGTAGGATGCAGCTGTTAAAGATTATAAGAGTTGAAGTGCATGTCTGAAGGTCATTAATTTGATTAAGGATACAGAGGACTCAATTGAAGATCATCTCTGAGTGACATGAAAGTATACAATGAGACAGAAACCAGGAGAAAAAGATAAGGATAAGCTTGACAAATAATTTGTTCATATCTGCTCAATAGTAATGGATCAGTTGACTCTACTTGCTAAACCAACAGCTGCTGATATCCCCAAATACTCAAAGAACATAATGTATTTATTTAATAACTTGAATTGAATCTTTACTCTCATAAAATTGACTTGGACACACAATAAGTGTATTATAAATACCTATACCCTGTTATTTCTTATGTTATGGAACTTGTCTATGAGGTTAAATGTTTACTTTTAAAATATAATTACTTTTAGTAGAGAATGTGGTTTGAGAGTGACAAGACTGGAGCCAAAACAGAGATTCTAAGAAACAGGGATCTAAGAAACAGAAAATTGGAGCTGAGGTAAGTACCTATTAATTATAGTGGATTAAGTGTTAACACTTCGAGGTGATTAAATCACATTTTGTTTTTGCCTTGGACCCACTTACTTCTTTACCCTGCCTCTGTCTATTTCTTAGAGTGTGCCCCAGACAGGCCATGCAAAGATCATGTGGCCCTTGGTCCAAAAAGCTATATTTATCCCTAGAGGATATCTAGCTGGGGCAGTGAACAAACATGTTCCTTAGACATACAGGCAGCTATGATTCCTTTAAAAAAGAAACGAATGAGTAACTTTTCTTTCTGGAAGAAATTAGTTTTGAAAGTCAGTAGGTATTTATTACATTTTTGAAGGAATTTATTCAGCTTGTGGGCAATACGGATACTTATGAATCTGCAGGAAAGTTTCGTAAGTATCCATATTGCCCACAAGTTGACTCCAATGACGAACATATCGAACTGCAAGTCTCCAATGTCTGCTTAGCTTGCTTCAGGATGGGGAAGAATTTGTATGGATTCAACCCGGAGCAGTAATTTACACCCACTGGCTGCACCTGGAAGTTACAGAAAGACACAATTAAAAAGGATAGAGAGTATCAGTGCATTAAGGATAGGGTACATGTTGAATGTTATGGCACTCTCTAAGTTATTAGATTTATTTTATGAGTGAAAAACCCCAGGTATTATTTATATAATATTTTTCAGAGATATATTCATAATTCATCCCCATCTATGAAATCTCTCACTGTTTGAAGAGGAAGATTTCACATTAAAAAAAAAAGTTTATAGTAGTGAAAGGAAAGAATTAATGCTAAACCATCAGTGTTACAAGACTAGTTTATGGGATTGAATTTTGATTGAGGGAAACACCTGAAATACAGACAAATCATTTTGCACTCAAAGCTGCCTTTACCAAATCATGCCAGATAGACCATTCTAATAATTAACTTGTCAGATATAACATTGCTATTTCCATATAAATTCAGGCAAGTGTGTCTTGGCAAGGGCTCTTTACACCCTGCACAACTACATGATTTTGGGTGTTGAGTTCCTGGGGATCTTGTCCAGTTATTCGTAGTATCTCTGATAACATTTTTTTTTTTCAGCCAAAATTCAGAAGATCCATCCTGATGCTTGGACTCAGCCTTATCTCCAAAAGCTCATATATCATGAATTTTCTTCCCAAGACTCAAAAGACCTTTCTTTCTGTCTTTGTTCTCTCTCTTTCTCTATAGGGAGGTTGGGATATTTACTGCTAATTTTTCAGTTTCCATTCAAGCTCTTAAAATGTCCCAAAATTGTGCCATCTAAATTTGAGGCTGTTTGAGGTGCTTTTATGAGTGGCAGAGAGGCTTGTCCACCAAAAACTTCCCACCTCCACTCAATCTCACCAAAGAAAAGATGAGCAAAAGAATCCCTACCGTTTTTCTGGTGACATCAAATGTTCCTCCATCTGGTCAAGGAGCAAGTTGTACTCCTCAAATCTCAGAAAGTTGTCTACCCGTAATTTATAATGTAGTCAACAAAGAAATGGCCATCTGCAAGGGGAGGACAAGGGAAGGACAAGAAACAAAATGTGCATTGCAATACTGTATCACAACACAAACTCTGCCCCTTCCTATTTCCACATGATGCTGCAAAACAAGTACAAAAGGGCAGAGCTTCCATCAAGACATCACAATGCATGTTTTGTCATTTGGGAATCATTGTGGTTAAGAACACATGCCTAACTCTTTGGAAGACTCAAATCCATACTGGCCAAAATTCCTAGAATTCAATTATCAATCAAATGATGCAACAGGGAAACACTCATCCAGTTTCTGCTGAAGATCATCTGATGAGGTACCAGCACTGTTTCTATCCCTATGTCCAGCCTGAACTTGGAGGTTATGGATAACCTGCTTCTTGCAAAAAGCTGAATATGCCCCTATAGGTAAAGGTAAAGGTTTCCCTTGACGTAAAGTCCAGTCGAGTCCGACTCTAGGGGGCGGTGCTCATCTCTGTTTCAAAGCCAAGAGCCGGTGTTTGTCTGTAGACACTTCCGTGGTCATGTGGCCAGCATGACTACACGGAATGCCGTTACCTGCCCGCCAAAGCGGTACCTATTAATCTACTCACATTTGCATGCTTTCGAACTGCTAGGTTTGGCAGGAGCTGGGACTAGCAATGGGAGCTCACCCCGTCACGCGGATTCGAACCGCTGACTTTCCGACCTTGTGATCGGCAAGTTCAGCAGCTCAGCGGTTAGGGCATATATCAATACATATTACCTTTACAGCAATTGTTGTTCTGATCAGAAATATCCAGAAGAGTACTTGAAAATTCATTACAATCTGGTTTATGTAGGGGATTGCCCCAATGGATTATAGCCATTACTAATAGAATTTTAAAAAGCTGCATTAGAATATGAATGTGTGTGGGGGGTGGCATATGACAAATATGAGCTGTAGAATCTTGACACAAACCACATGACTGGTACTTGTGCACATTGTCAGGATGCAAGTAAGAAATAGCCAGGGTTTCATGTTGTGATGTCACAATGCCTGTTTTATCATTTGATATTCTCCTCTTCCTACCTTAAAACTCTAATTGGCTCATAGCTGAACTCTCCATACAATAAAATAATTAACATTATATTGGGCTACCTGGTCTAACCTGTCAGGTGGTTCAGTATTTTCATGTCATGCAAGGGTTAGGGGTAGGGTTGATACAAAATAAACCATCCACATGCAAGTTTGAATTTTCAATTTGAATCTGCTCTGGATTGTTTAGAAATAGAATCTTAATTGGAAAAAAATCCTAATCCAAAATTTGGTTTTCTGCAGGTTCCACTTGCAGTGTCTGTTGATGTAGGACCCCAAGTGAGGACAGTGAGCAATATAAATATATCCCAATATTCAATGGATAAACTCAGTTATGAATAAGTAAACATTCAGAAAACCTAGCTGACACAATGAATATTTTCCTTTAAGGTAATGTGTGCCTACTGTTCTATTTGGAGCATGTGTAAGAAAGGTTATGAAAATGCTCGGATCTGTTTCATTCAGGTCTTTACAAAATGAAGCCATGCAGAAGGAAAGAAGTGATTGTATTCTTATTTTATAAAAACTAAGAACAGGAATACTGTTGTTGAGCCTTTCAACCATTTTACCAGGTGTTAGTAAGTATGAGGTCTACCAATCTTGCTGGTAAGGGAAGTGTGAAAGCTGATTACCTAGGTTTGGTTTCTCCCTTGAGGAATTCCCATCATTCCCCATTTGGTTTTTATTTGATCTCTGGGAAACCCAACTGTAAATCAGAGCTGAGCTACCTTTAAGTGCATTGGACATAGGCTGTTTCAACCAAAGGGGGGGAAAATGAGGTAATTTATTTTAGTGGTCTTTTTCCATGAATCCACTTATTGTTTTGCAAAAGTGTTGTATATGTGCTGCACTTCTAAAGAGGCCTGTTTTTACTGGGATTATGGGACATAATGAGCATTTAATAACCAAAAAACCCCCAAGCACTGAAATAAACATGCGTAGCTGAGAACATGTAGTGTGATGCTGTAAATCAGGGCTATCTGCTAGTTACCACATCCCCTGGAGAGCTAAGCTTCCATAAAGAATAAGGTTAGATAGGAATGACTGAACAATAACATCATAGTGTTCTCTAGTTATATTTTCATAGACATTTCCTACATGTAGTAACCCCAAGCAAGCTTCCCTATGAAGAGGCAGGGAGAAGCCATAGCATAGTAATAGAGCACATGCTTTGCATGTATAGAATCACAAGTCCAAATCCAGGAATGTTGGGACTGGACTGGAAAAAATGTATGCCCACAGGCTTCCAGGAAGGGAGGGAGTTGCAAGGAAGGTGCAAATTATGAGCATGCATCCTAACACAAATCATGAACACCCTGAGTTTCACTATGATGTCACAATGCATGCTTTGAGATAAAACAGTAGGGAGGTAGATAAATAGATATTTGTCACTGTGGTTTGCCCAGGGCACCCGTGTAGATGTCTTATACCATGGAAAACCATTTTTAGTTGATGTTGGTAAGATTAGGCTGTATGGATTAATGGTCTGTCTCAGTAGCATTAAGTACATTTATATTTTCCAAAATATAATGAAAAATAGTGCTTCCATTCTCCTAATTCATGTGTACTGACCTAAGTACGTTGTTTCTTTCATAGTTTTTGTGAAGGCAAGAGTAAAAGGTCCCAGACTAACTCTTTAGCTACCATTTCACTACAGTTCTAGATGTGGTATAATTGGATTTGAGAACCATACTGCTAAAAGTACACTGTTGTTAAATATCAGTCAAATGGAATCAGATGCATTTTGGATCCTAATATAAATTCTGGATGTTAATCCTGCAGAAGTAGCTATACCTCTTTTGTTTTAAGGTTTTTTTTGCCAAGTTTTGTTTGATCATAGATAGATAGATCCTCCCTCCCTCCCTTATGTCACCCTTATGACAGCTGGACCCATATCCATCAGTAAATTCCAAGGATACGCACTGAGTTTTGATAGCTGCAAAATTCCGAAGTTCATAGTGAAAGTTCTGGATTCATTCTGAAGCCTTGACAGATATCATGAATAATAACATTGTACTTTGTTTTATTCAAGCTCCTTTGAGGCCTATTAAGTAACCTACCGAACCAGAATTTCTCTTAGACAAATCACTCAGCTGAGCCGCATCCAATTTAGCTAAGAGAGGGACATAACTGTATTTTTAAAAAAAAAAAAAAAGTTTCAATCACTTTTTAGGCTCCTTTTAAAACTTTCCTAAGGTTATTCATGCCCATGGCAAAGCCCAATTTGGTAGCACAAATAACAAATGAACAACAGGCCAAGTCTCTGTTCAAAGAATTCATGTGGAAGAAAAATTACTGGGTGATGAGACCTGAGAAAATAGCTGTGGGTATAAAAACTGAAACTGCAGTACAGGTTTCTAGACAGCACCGCAATATTCTATTCCATGTGTGTGTTTGTTGCAATATAGGTTAATGGGGATATACATCCTTTTCTATTATGGGTAAGTATGATGGTCAATGAGTTGCTTCAAAAGAGAAACTGTTATGCAGATGCAAGTTAATATGAGATCTGAGAAAAATCATCTTGGTGGCTTTTCCATTGTAATGTGTTGTTCAAGGCTGCCCTTGAAGATTATTTAGAAACTTCTATTATTACAAAATATTGGGGAAGAAACCTGGCTGAAACTAGGTGACATGAACATCAGTTGTTTATGATCTTTACTGGCTCCTAGTTAATTTTTGTTTACCAGTTCAAAGCCCTGCGGTTAATCAATAAAACTTCATGATTGGGATGACTGTATCTGAAGGAAGATCTCTACCCCTTTCCCTTATAAGGTTGTCTTTGAAGTGTCAGTTCCAGGTGTTTTCTCATCCTGTGATAGGACAAGTAGGTGCCTATGACTGGGTCTTTCAGTGGTAGCCTGGCTTTAGAATAACCTCCCCAGAAACATATGTTTGCAACTGCCTTTATTGTCTTTTTGGTGACAAAGACATTTTTATTCTCTCAGGCCCGTTACTAGGGTGTAGGTGCCAATGTGATCCTTTTTTTAAAAAGTGCTGCTTTTAATCTCTGTTATTGTGAGGATTTTAGTGGGAAGTTCAGTGCAAACATTTAAAATAAACAATACATTTACTGAAGTCTATTTATAAATGAATGGTTTATTTCGACAGATAAAATAACCTGATTGCATGGGTCATGATTCAACAAAAGGAAATCTGTATGTAGACACTCTGGGCACAGCAAAGTAAGCAGGGTTAAGCAAGAAATATTCCACTGACTTGGATACACTGTCCTTGCGCTGTATATCAAAAGCTAAGTAGCAAACTAATGCTGTTATGTAATGATATAAGTGATGTTGTACAATATGAACATAATCCAAGCAATGCTAAGTACTTTCAACTTGCATTGATTTCAGTGGAAGAGATTTAAGTGTGTGCTTTACTCTGCCAATAATATTAAAAAAAAAAAAAACTTTCAGACTACTTAGCTTTGGTTGAATCATGTCCTAAATTTATAGTAAACAAATGAAATCTGATTTGTGTTATAAGTTTCTTTTTTTTAAGCTTAACAAAGTCTTAGAACATAAATGAAAAGGATGGGCAATAAAATATATCTGGACCAGATGTAGGAGAAGGTATTATTTTTCTAGAAAATAATTGTACATTTAGGAAATGCTCCACTGTGGAACTGTAGTGAATCAAGTAACTTTCAAAAAGAGAACAACACTGACGAGTTAGTTAGATGTCATCTTGTGGGAATTAAATAATTTAAAACCACCATTATGTCACTGAGCCAAATTCTTTTAATCATACCAAAAATATTCACAAGTTTCTTACTCTGTCTCCTGTACATTTATTTAGCCAACTACTAATCCTTTAAAATCTTCTAAAATAATAAGCATATTTAATGAAAACAAGACATGTTTTCTGATGTAATGTTTCCAATGTGGCCCTATACATGTATATTCAAAAATAAGTTGCTTTGAATTCAGTGAGACTTAGTCCCAGAAAATGTGGGTTTTAATATCAGTTCATAAAACTGCTTAAAGCCTTTGGAAGCTTTAATAAGCGTGATTGATACATGCATACATATATGCACACTACTGTCACCCACTTAGGTAGCAAACAGGGCATTGTTTAGCTCACATGGTTTGCTACAGAAAATTAGAGGACCCATACAATAGTTATGTACCATTTTAAGATTATGAGATGTTCCTAGTCTGTTCCTAAAACTACTGCTCCGAGGCATTCAGCGGCCATTTTATTATTTCATTTTCAAGGAAACATTACTGTTAAAGGAGAAGACAGAAGAACTAGGTGGAAAATATAGAAAACAACAATATGTGGTGGTCATAGAAGAGTCTATGAAGGCAGCAGGATGTCTGCAAACTAAGCATCTTCTCTAGAAGCCTCCTTGATCACAAGGAGCTTATACAATAGCATATATGATGAGCTATAGGGATATTTCACTTCTGTATGGAGATGGGGCACTGGGAGAGTGTTGTGATGTGAGGAAAGAGTAAGTTGCAGGCTAGTTGAAGAACCTCTGTGGTCAGAAGTTTTCCATATGTATACAAAGACATATGTGGGCATCTAATTCACAAGGTATTCTTCTGAATGAAACATGTATAAAGTTGAAAACTATTGATGTTCAGTTCTGCCTGCTTGATAATCTTTATTACCATTTATAATCTAGCTTTCTGTGGAAATGTGATCAAGGTAGTTACCATGACAAACCTTTATTGAAAAACAGTATTAACACAGTTCAACTCTCCATGCAGAAGAAATTCCTAGTCTGCTCCTAAAACTACTGCTCCAAGGCATTCAGCAGCCATTTTATTATTTCATTTTCAAGGAAACATTTCTGTTAAAGGAGAAGACAGAAGAACTAGGTGGAAAATATAGAAAACAACAATATGTGGTGGTCATAGAAGAGTCTATGAAGGCAGCAGGATGTCTGCAAACTAAACATCTTCTCTAGAAGCCTCTGCCATCATTTCCTTCTCAACTTGATAAGATGGAGGCAAAGGCAGCCATCCAGCAACTTAGGCAAGGGGGGAAAAGTGTGGCAGAGTTTTCTCAAAAGCCAGGACAAAGGGAATAGTGTGGTTTTAGGAGTTTCTCCATCTTCTGCCCTTGCAGCCAGGGTGGATCACTGATTACATATCAAGCTATTGGCATATTCCTAAATGGGTGAGAGTCAGTTGATTTGTAGGCAATGACTTTATCTGCCCTATCCTTGGGTGGAACATATAGTTATTATCCAGAGTGGAGTGCAAGCAGCCCTGAAGGTGATGCAGCTATATGTAAATGGGGCTTAATAATATTTCTTTGCACTTGTTATATTGTAAAATAAGTTCTTGCTTATTTGTTGTCATCATGACAACTTTCCTAAAACTGTTCCATTTTTCATAGTATGCCGGAGGTGACTAGGAAAAGATCATGATCGCCAGCTGAGTATCCCTGTGTCAGATCCCCCCCGATCAAAGGATTCGCAGAACCCCTTATCGGGGCATCTGCCATCATTTCCTTCTCAATGGGTGTAGACTTGGTGTCGCCAGATGGGAGGGGGTGTGAGGCTGGAGTGTGAAGTGCATTATTTTGGCTATGGAAGACATCAAGGACAATGGGTTGAGATACACCAGAAACACCACCTGGAGGGGTGGGGGGGGTGACATACTTTTGCGGGAAAGGAAACCAGTTAAGGAAATGTAGTTTTAAATCTAGGTTTGAGCGGGAACTCTCCATTCGCAGCTTGACCTCTGTACCATTCATTTTGCCTGATTAAAACAGTTAAAGGAACACAGCCTCCTGACTGTTATTGTGTGAATGCTCGAATGAACAGGTGCTGACATTAAGCTGCAAATCTCTTTGTGTTCGAACACTCTTCCTGAGAAAGTAACTCAGCTGAGAGTTAACGAAGCATGCTGAAACACGGGAAATCCCAAGCAAAGAAGCCATCACCTCTGCCGTCATCAGAGAGGACCGTGCTGTATGCCACGGTGGAAGAAGAAAAAAATGAGTCGGAAGAGAGCTCAGGGAGTGGGGACAGTGAGAGTGAGATGGAACCCTGACTCAATACTATGGAGTTGGAGAGTGTGCTCCTCTCACTCAATTTTGTGCAAGAGCCTCAGACTCCAAGCGTGATAATAGAGGAACCAGTGATGGGGCCTTCGCAATCAGGTGCCAAGGAAGAGGAAGGAAGGGCCCCTCCATCTCTAGACGCACAAGTAAGGGTGCTGAGCCTGGGACCGGGCTCAGACCACAACGGGACACCACAGGAAATGTGGGGATTAGAAGCGAGGATGACTGCTATGGAAGTGGTGCTGCAACAGGTGTCAAAAACCCTTGAGACCATGGCGTACCCTCTAGCAGAGATCTTGACCCAGCTCTCCAGAGGGGCATTGCCTGACTAGCGGGGAAGACACCGCACGCTAAGCCCGACCCAGGACTTCGAATCCCCTGTGAGGCGCCGACGGAGCGGAGGTCACCAGGAAAGCCAAGGCGAGTGGAGGAGAGCGGCAACCAGCGAGATGCCTGCGGTGGCTCCCAAAGAGATACAAGTCAAGTTCAATGGTGACCCCCGATAGCTAGCATTCTTTTTAACCAACGTGTCCATCTACATGAAGGAGTATGGGTTCTGCTTCCCCACCAAATACAAAAAGGTGAGCCAGGTGGGGGTGAGGCTCCGCAGAACCGCGGTGGAGTGGTATGTGCAGCTGCACAATGCCATGGCCCCGGAGCTGAACAACCTGTGTGATTTCATGAGGGCACTAAGAGAGCGGTTTGAAGGCCCACTTGATAAGATGGAGGCGAAGGCAGCCATCCAGAAACTTAGGCAAGGGGGGGAAAGCGTGGCAGAGTATGCCATGGAATTCAAACCCTGGCCAGAAAAGTTATGGACTGGTCAGAGACCACCAAAATTGACTACTTCAAAGGGGGCTTGCAGCCAGAGGTTTTAAGATGGGTGCTCTGCTGCAGAGACCCCCCTACTTTGAAGGAGTGGATCTTCCTGGCAGGGGAGGTCAAGAATATGCAATACCAATTTTGCAGACAACTCCAAGCACAAGCAATGGGGAGAAATACTGGAGCACTGGGGCAGTTCCCCTTTGCCCAGCGAAAGCTATTCTGTGACAAGGAGGATCCAAAGGACCACCCCTGGAAGAAAAGTGGCTGTTTCAAATGTGGCAAAGACATCCATCGAGTGGTGGAATGCCCCCATGGAGATCCCAACACACCCAAGGGAGGAGCCAAGCTGACCAAAACCCCTCTGACTAAATGCAAGGCAACTGCTGCAACAGCACTGGTGCGCCATGACCCAGATGCACAATCGCTGATGGAGTCAAGCGAGGACTCTGACCAGGAGGAGCAGAAGCCGGCAGGAAATGAATTTCACCTGTTCTAAATCGCACCCATGAGCAGGTGGAAATCTCTGGGCTCAACATGCCTACTTCAGAAGAGGAAGACAAAGAAGACCCTCTGGTGAGTGATGATTGCCCCACCTTGTTGGTCAGTGTAGAACTAAAAAACTTAAGAACCCGACACAAAGCCAAGTTGACAGTGATGTTAGACTCAGGGTGTACAGAATGCTTAATACACCCTGCTTTAATTAACACACTAAGCCTCAAAACTAAGAGACTTAAGCAACCCATCATTTTTACCCAGATGGATGGTTCTATTGCCCACGGGGGGGGGGGGGGGGGAGGGCATTGAGTTCTGGACTGAGACTGTAGCCATGAGGTTGGAGAGGGGGGCATAAAGAGACATTGCAGTTCACTGTTGCCCCTATCACCAACTACTCCATCATACTGGGACTACTGTGGCTAAAAAGTCAAAAGCCACAAATAGACTGGGAGTCTGGTGCCTTATTGTTTAAAGATGATGCCAGCAACCTGTCCACTGTACCACAGGGTGAACACAATGTGGCTGGAATACTCCTCAACCAAATTCCAACAGAAAAACCTAATGCACAATTAGACATTCCAACCGATTATTCTGATTTTCTTGATGTGTTTGATGAAAAAGAATGTGACCAACTGCCTCCTCACAGAAAAACTGATTGTGCCATTGAAATTGACCCAAAAGCCAAACTACCCAAACCAAAAATGTATGCTATGACAGAAACTGAGAAAAAAGTCCTCAGGGAATTCATAGACAAGAATTTGGAGAAAGGCTTTATTGAGCTGGCTAACTCCCCCTTAGCAGCCCCCGTGCTTTTCCAGGCAAAGAAAGATGGTTCTCTTAGACTCTGTACAGTTTACCATGGAATAAATGCCATCCCAATAAACAATCAGTACCCTCTCCCCTTAATGAAGGACATGCTAGCCCACCTATCAAAGGGAAAGGTGCTCACCAAGCTCGATCTCAGAGAAGCGTACTTTAGAATTAGAATTTGTGAGGGGGATGAATGGAAAACTGCATTCAACTGCCCTTTGGGCTCCTACCAATACAAAGTGCTCCCGTTTGGGTTGGCTGGAGCTCCTGGCGTATTCATGCAATACATTAATGAAGTCCTCCATGAACATTTGTACAAGGGAGTCCTGGTTTATTTGGATGACATTTTAATCTATTCTGACAGCTTGAAAGACCCTGTTCCCTTTGTTAAGGAAGTGTTATGAATACTGAGCAATGCAAAACTGTATGCTAAGCTCTCTAAATGCAAGTTTCACAAGTCATAGCTCAATTATTTGGGCTACCGCATTTCCTCAAATGGCATCGAAATGGACCCTACCAAAGTACAAGACATAATGGGGTGGGAACCTCCTTGTACCAGAAGACAACTCCAAAGTTTTTTGGGTTTCGTAAATTTCTATAGAAATTTTATACCTCGATTTGCGCAGGTTGCCTTGCCTCTCACAGATTTGCTCAAAACTAGGGGGAGGGGGGAAACACAAAAAGTTACTTCCCCTGGAGCTAAGCTTGCTTGGACTTCAGAATGTCAAACTGCATTTCGATCATTTAAAGCTCCTTTTCACCAGGGAATCTATTTTAGCTCACCCAGACCCCAACCGGCCCTTTGTTGTACAGGCGGATGCCTCTGACTCAGCCGTGGGTGCCGTCCTGGTGCAAAACGATGAAAATGGCTTTCCCCGCCCATGTGCATACCTCTCCCACAAATTTTCAGGCTCTGAACGCAACTGGCCCATTTGGGAGAAGGAAAGTTTTTTGCTGTAAAAACTGCTCTCACACATTGGAGGCATCTCCTAGAAGGTGCTGAAAATCCCTTTGAAGTGTGGACTGACCATAAAAACCTCCAAGCATTATGAACTCCCAGAAAGTTAAATGGCAAACAAATTTGTTGGGCTCAATTTTTCAGCCGCTTTAATTTTACCCTGAACTTCCTCCCTGGCAAGAGGAACTTTCTGGCTGACGCACTTTCCCGCCTTCCCCAATATAATACTGCCCAAACTGAAATTCCAATACACTTGGAAAAAAAACATTTGTGTGAATGCTCGAATGAACAGGTGCTGACACCCTGTATGTCAAGAGACTTACACTAGCTTTCCTCAGTCTGGTGCCTTCTCTATGAGTTGGGCCTACAGCTCCAAGAATTTGGGGAACTGTAGATCTGACACATCTGAAAGGCATCAGGTTGAAAAATACTTGCATATAACATCATAGGTACTGTTGTTGTTGTTGTTGTTATTGTTATTGTTGTTGTTATTGTTACTGTTACTGTTACTGTTATTACTGTTATTATGGTTGGTCACACAGCCAGTCAGATGTTTAGACTGGATTTGGCATTTTTGTCCACCTATCGAGTCCTTCCCAAGGACCTGGGATAGGCAGATATTGTTGTTTAATAATATTAAAAGTATTGTCGCAGGATGAAAGCTATTCCAAGTAAAGCTGCCTTTTGCAATTATCATCATCATCCTCATCACTGTCAGGTTGATCTGAAAAAGCGGACCCTGCACCTGTGGGAAAAACACAAGGAAGAAAAATATTATTTGCAGAGCTGTCACTGTTTTAGGAGAAAAAAGGAAAATGGGATTTTTGTCTTTTTTTTTTAAGTTATTAACTGAATCAGCTTCTAGTTTCTCATTAAGTTTATTTAATCTAGCCAGCATGAACTCTTGTAAAGGGGACACTGATTATTGAACACTTTTGGTTAATGTCAATCCTACTAATATGAACGGGACGCGGTGGCGCTGCGGGTTAAACCGCTGAGCTGTCGATCGGAAGGTCGGCGGTTCGAAACCGCAGGGCGGGGTGAGCTCCCGTTGCTCGTCCCAGCTCCTGCTCACCTAGCAGTTCGAAAACATGCAAATGTGAGTAGATCAATAGGTACCGCTTTGGCGGGAAGGTAACGGCGTTCCGAGTCGTCATGCTGGCCACATGACCCGGAAGTGTCTATGACAACGCCGGCTCCAAGGCTTAGAAACGGAGATGAGCACCGCCCCCTAGAGTCGGATTCGACTGGACTTTACGTCAAGGGAAACCTTTACTTTTACCTACTAATATAAAAAAAACTATGTTCTTATTCCAAAGAATATGCCATTTTCTAAATTGCTGTTAGCAGCCTACACTGAGGTTCAGGAATTCTTTCTCAAGAGCAAGTCATTTTTCTTCATAAATTTGGCTTAGTTCCTTCTATTATTTGTGAATCATGTAGGGCAGGAAGTTGGGATATTCAACTCCTACAGTTCTCTGATATTGGAGAAAGAGGTGAGAGACTGTCAAAAGGAAGATGAAGGAGGAGGGAAGCATTATTTTGCAAATGCAGCAAGTGTGAATTCCAGTGAAATAGCACTATTTAGAAAAACAATATTTCATTATCTAACAAGGGTCAAAGTTTTGTCATGAAGAAAAGCTGGATTTGTCTCTGGGTCATGAGAGGTAGCTTTTTAGACCTCAAGGTCAACATTTATAAAACCAATTTAGTTAACAGTGGCAAAAAAAGTCATTTCTGTCCCAATTAGAATTTTGGTGACTTTTCCTATATAAGGCAGAGTTTGTGTAATTTCAACATAGACTTTATCCAGTGTAAAACTTGTTGAAAGTCACAGTTCTACAGTTAGGCCTGCCCAGTTGTTGGTCCTTTGCTTTAATTTGTTAAGGGGATCATCAAGCACCTTCTTCCCCCCAAAATTCATTTCCATAAAAGGGTTTTTGGTGGAAGAGCTTAGAACTCTTTTTTCAATATATTAACTCTTTCAAAGTAGTGAATAAGTTATAAGTAAGTCCATTGTCACAACCCAGGCAAAGGTCATGTCATGTTACCCATTTCAATGTGCTGTTAACATTGTAACGTTTCACATGTCATCTTCTGTTCCGTGTTCCTTCACCCGGATTTTTCCATTCCCTCACCCTCCGTTGTTTTGAGGACTTGGAATGTATGTTTGGGTTTGCGCTCCTGCTCAAGGTTACTTTCCCAGGCGCGTCTAACGGCTCTTAGCACCTGGGAGGGGGAGCGTCCTGACGAGGGATGGGGCGGAACTTGCTTACAGGCAAGGCTTTTAAGTTTGTATTTGGCGCGCTTTTGCTCATTCTCAGCTTTCTCTGTATTTGCATACTATTCCTTTAATAAATCAGTTATCTTTAAGCCCGAGCTTGTGAGACTGAGTATTTGGGATTAGGCAACCGTTACAGGTCAGGACAGAGAGAGAGGGACTGCAGGACCTCAGCTGAAAAATAAGTGGTTCTGAGGGAACCTGGCTGATGGGAAAGGTTTCTATCTTTCACCATGCCTGAGGGACGGTGTCATGGTAATATGTTGAGAACTCTATGGAGGGGAACAAATCGAGCTCTTTCATCATAATCACTTCATCACCAAGCCATAATGCAATGTGTTTGCTTTGGTTTAACCTAATGTCTAAACTCAACCATTCTGATTTGAAAATCGTGGTTCACAGAGTGAAGTATGAATGAAACCAATTATGCTTTATTCAGCAAACACTGATTAAGCAAATATTTGCTTAGTACGATATGTGAAATCAATCACTGCTCCCTATCTCTTAACTGAGGAGGGCAAAAATGGGGCGAAATTTTTCACAGAAAGAAGAGTATATTCTGTGCTTACAGCAATCACATATCCACGTCCATGTGGAAGGAAAGAGGAAGCTGCTTTAGACTACCTTTGGTCATCAAAGGCCCTTCACATCATATCAGTTGTGGTGCTTTAGCGATAAAAGGGGCTCTAGCCTTAATCCTCCTTAGGTTACTCTATTACACCCCCTCCCACTTTTCCATTTTCCCTGTCTTCACTTGATGGAGTATTGTTGGCCAGTGAGCATGGTCAGACTTAATTTAGCTGTTTAAAGTGAGGGTTTTTTTCTTCCTTAATTGGTACTTTGTTGGATAGGATGAGTATTTGTGGAAACCTCAAGGTTCCCTGAATCAGCTGGTCCCTTCCTCTTGTGAATAACTATGTAAAGTTTCCAATTGTTCATAACCTTTCCAGTTATACATAAATATTGAACTCTTCTGAAGGTGTTCTACCACACTATTGCCATTCCTCAATTCTTCTAAATCATTTTGAAACCACTGACAAGCTCTGTAAAACTTCAGAGTTGAATTTCTTTTTTATCAGACATGCTGCAGCAGAAATAAATATGTTGAATCCAGATGAGGTGTGGAAACACATAATTTAAGAACTGCAACAGCCAATGTGAAAATACAGTAAGAGTCTGTATCCATTCCATAGTGCCAGCACATTTAAGTTAGGATCCAGTGTATTTTTTCCAAAAGATACTAGTCTTATAGAGACTGTAAACAATAAAAACTTGTTTTTCATTCATACCCTTTAAAAGGCATCTTGATGTGAATATTGCTATGTGGCTCACAACCACGACCATTATTTTCCCCCCATCAGTTTTGCTATGCAACACATTATCTATCAAGATACATTTCTTAGCTTTCAAACTCTTGAACAAATACCTGATCATAAGCACATCCTGAGATGGAATTGATTGCAAGTGTGCTGATTACACTGAGGGGAAAAAAAAAATCCTAAAAATTGGAAGATTTCAATTTTTACACATAGGCCACAGGTTCAATCACAAGGGACACAGAATAATGTTTGTAAGTTATTACTTTTGACATAAGCTGACTATTCTGAAACACCTTTGTTGGTAATACAAATCAAGTGCATATTTTCAGTTGCTGCTTCTCCCAACTTAAACCTCAGTATCCATCCCCTAAACATCAACTCAGCAAATAGTGAAGAGGATGCAACTTATAAGTTATAACTTTCTTAATTGCCATTTAATTCTTGAATGAAGCTTATTTAAGCCCCTTGATTTCATGAAGCAACTGTCAAAACCTGCTATTTCCCCATTATTTTTTTATAAAAATTTGGAGCCACTGATTACTTCCCATTTGTGGATTTATAGAAAGCAAAGATATATAGGAAAATTATTGCACTTCTCTCCCAAATTATTTTTACAAATCCCATCATCTTTTCCCATCTGCACCTAACTACAACACAATTATGACCTGGCAACATCTTGTTTTCTGATACGTCCCCATGACAATCCATTCACCTTATCCCCAGGCCTAAGTGAGACAGGCTTGAGTCATCCTTAGCTGTATCAGTATTCCAACAGTATTTTCCCCTTATTCCAGCACTTTCCAAAACCATCCTCAGGGTGTATAAACTCTGTTAGGCTTTGTCACTCATTACCTCAGAAGAAGATCTATGAGTGAAAAAGAATCAACAGAAGCAGGATAGGCATCTGCAATAAGGACTGCAATTTTCATTCCAGTAGAGTTTTCTATGAACTCAAGGGTGAGTGAATAACATGTCAACTTAGCAGTGGGGGAAACCCCTTAGTATTCATTTGTTATGATTTGACAGGGAAGTAAATGTTCCTTTTCTCCTAACTTGGAATGTATTTATATATGGCACATATCAGAGGCTGGAATGAAATCTGGTATCTCCAGCATGGGACTCAGAGCCTCTGTGTGCCAGAGAATTGTTTAGGATACTCCCTTTGGTGCCCTCCACACTCTCTATCCCAGATGCTTTTTTTCCTTTACAAATTATTATTTTTATTTAAAATGAGAAATTAGAATATTGCAAAGCTAGATGACAGCTTCCAACATCATCCCATAAGCTTTCTTAGAAATATACCAGTGGATGGCTGATTTTTTTTTATTAGGACAATAGTTATATGTAGGTCAGGTGGCATGCCAGACAGCTGCATAACTGGTTCAAAAATCATACAGAGTATTTCTCTTGGGTTCCTCATCTAACCAGAATAATCTGTTGAATGGAATATCATAAATTTCAGCTCTGAGCCTTTACCCTTCAATACGTTTTTTTAATGACTTTGCCTAAGAGATGGAGGCAAAGCTTACCAGAATTGCCAGTAGGATGGTATAGCTAACATGCTAGAAAAGAGAAATAAAATCCAAAATGATCTTAATAGATTAGAAGAACAGGTTAGACATAACATAATTAAATTTAACAGAAACAAATGCAAAGCTCTTTTGTGAGGAACAGAAATCAAATGCACCAGTCAGAGTTTGGACTCAGTGACCTAAATAGCTCTTCCCAATTAAATTATAGGATGATGGATATTTGACTTGATAACAGTACTTATCAAAAGATCAGAAAATTGTCTTGGTATAATAAGATTATGACCTGAATATGAACCAACAGTATAATGTCTGTCTGCAAAATATCTATATTAATTAATTAATCAATTAATTTACTTACTTACAAAGATTTCTACATCACTGCATTTGAAGATTCTGAGCAACTCACAACTCATAACAATCAAAATGTCACAATTATTAAAACTTTATCCATAAAAAGCCATGCAAATTCCATAAAAGAATCTAAAACTGAATTTATAAAACAGTAGCAGCTCATTGTGGTTTACCTCACACCCACAACTTAA
Source organism: Candoia aspera (assembly GCF_035149785.1). Taxonomy (NCBI): domain Eukaryota; kingdom Metazoa; phylum Chordata; class Lepidosauria; order Squamata; family Candoiidae; genus Candoia; species Candoia aspera. Next base: position 102,596,534 of record NC_086154.1, on the reverse strand, counting down.
TGAAAAAGAAAGATAACGGAGAGGTATCCCTTCTAGCTTCAGGGAGCAAACTGTTCCATGAATACAATTTTAGGCTGCATCAACATAAGTACAGTTTCAAAAATATATGAAAAAATAGCCTTACTTCTGTCTGCTTTGGTCAGCATTTTCTAAGTACTATGTCTAGTTCTAGGCTTTAAGACAGATTCAGAGAAACTAGAACAGATTAAGAGAATACCAATGATCTGCAAGGGACTAGAAACTCTTAAGGTAAATGGGAGAAACTAAGAGTGTTTAGCTTTGAGAAAAAGGAGACTGACAGACTTGATTGTCAGTCAGTTGATAGTACTCTTCAAATACCTGAAATAATGTCACAGAGAAGAAGGTCAAGACCTGTTCTCTCTTGTTCCAACATGTGGGAGATGGAGTAATGGATTTCAGTTTCATGGAGCCAGATTCCAGTTAAATTCTAGCAATAAGAGTAATTGGACTAGAATACCAGAGAAATGGTGGGCTTCCTTTCACTGGATGCATTGATGCAGAGACAAAATAACCATCTGTCAGTGAGGCCTTGATATGGATTCCTGCACAAAGCAAGTGTTGGTCTTGATGATTCAAATTATCTCTTTCAACTCTATGCTTCTACAAGAAGTGAACCATATGCTCCATAGGCTTTTGCTCCACCGCCATATCTCAAATTTGATTCCCCACCCACCCCATAAATTTGATTCCCCACCCACCCCATAGATTCCCCACTGCCACACATTTTAGAAAGATTTTTTTAAAATGCTGCAGCTTTGCACAAAAGAGCAGGAAGGAATAGAAATATAAAACTTCAGCTGTATCAACCACACTGTCAACATACACATAAAAAATCTGCAAAAAAAACATACAGTATACCTAAAAATGGAAGGGAAGACAGTAGAGAAAAGCGGGAATGCCATGGCTTCAGTGATGTGTCCTAGATTCTCCATCATAATGGAATTTCTTTAGACAAAAATCTGATGTCTATTTGAGAAGGTGGGGGGGAAGCTTAAAAATAACTAAGGTGCATGGAAGAAATCTCTTCCTGTCCCTTAGTGATAATAGCAGTTTGCTTTTCTGTACATTTCTATCTGATTACTAAAATGCTGCCTTTCAATTGCCTAGGACTGGAGGGGAATTATTCATAACAGATCTAATTTTGCCACCGTGGAAGGTCCTTTTTGTAATATACCCCTGGAGCAGGAAGCAATGTGGGTGTGCAAATTACCATAGATGCCAGTTAAGATGGTTAACTTTGCGGGGGAGGAATTATAAAGAACAAAGGCTTACATATTCAGTAATGAAGCAGTTATGGCACGCAATCCCATTGGATGTGGAAGGGCGGTGATGAGAAACAAGGACAAGGAAAGCCTAAAGCAGTAGTAACACATATTTGCTTTGGGAAATCACTTATGGAAATAGAATTCTGGCATGGATGCTAAATGCTAGGGGAAATCTGCCTATTATAGATAGAGTCCAGTGATATAAAGACAAATGAAAGACTCAGCAGCTTATCTGGGTCATTCACAGCTGCAGAAAAAGGGAGCCCTTTTCTTATTTGGGATAGATATTTTTCCCAATCATATCCAATGCTTTTTAAATGAATGAACAAGGAGGTTGAACATACTGGCCCTAATCATGGTATGGTTTGAGGAATAAACTGTTTGCAGTTATTATCAGTGCGTGCTTAAGCCTCCAGGGATCCTATGTTCGAGGTGACCGATAATGAGATAAGTGGCCTTTGACCACAAGGCCATTCATCTAAGTTTGAATCAGTTCAATAGTTGTGGTTTTGTGTCAAGCATTTGGCCTTGTATAAATGAAACTAGAGCAGGTTGGTCAATCAGGGGCAAGTAAGCACCCTTTTTTTTTTTAAAAAAAAAGGGAAGACTGTAATTTATTTCAGCACAATAAGGTAAGAGATCAGGTGGATACAGGGTAAGCTAACTTTAATCACCAATATTTATGTATAACTGCTGTATCCTGCATTTCTTTAACGGATTCAGACGACGTGGGTAAGAATGATCTGATTACATGCTCCTACTCTGTGATGTAGGTTAGGCTGACAAAGAGTTCAAGGTCAGCAGGTGAAATCTGTGATTAAACAGGGATTCAAATTACAAGCTTCTCCTTTCCAAGTCTAACTCCACAGTGGCTCTCTTGCATTACTATGTGAAAATATGGGACACCTTCTTGGTCCTGTTCTCCAGCAACAGGTAGCGGAAGACATGCATGCAGTACTGCACACATAGCATGGAATATACTATGTTGATTTGGTACTTCCATTTTTTTTATTGTTTTGATTGTAGTTTGTGATTCTGAAATGGAGCACAAACATACAAAGATGCAGTGTAAGACAGAAAATGCCAGCAAAGGCAGAACTGAAAATAGTTCTAAACAGCAGCATACAAGATTCATAAATATCTGGATCAGCATTCAAAATGTATGACATTTCCCAACGGTTCTAATGCAGGTAGGCAGACAGACTAACAGACAGATTATTGTCAGCCCCAAATCAATTCACAGCAGGATCAGGACTGATGGTTGAAGGTTATGGACCGTAATCTACAATGCTGGGAAATAGAGTATTGTTTGTTTTCCTGTCATAGGAATGAAAGAAAATGACTGCCTCAAAGCCACCAGTTGGCTTCCATACCTAAAGAGAGACTAGAAGCTAGGTCTCCATTCTCCTAGTCCAGCAGCTGGACCATTATACCACACTGGCTTTCATATGTATGTACACACACACACACACACACAACCTATAAATTTTTATATGTCTCTTGGCCTGAACATTAATTACAAAGGTATCAAAATGACTGCACTGATATTGCCCTTTTGAAACAACAGAAACAAAAATGGGGGGAAGGAAAAAGGAATTAAACTAAGTAGGTAGAGATGGATAGATGGATGGATGGATGGCACATTATTCTGTTTTTAAACAATATATTAAATTTTGACTACACAGAAAAATATTGGTCAGATTTTTCTTTATATTGATATGAAACTAGCTCACTGCTAAAAAGTGAACACATTTCATCCATCCAAAAATTTAAAATATAAATAGTTCAAGGGTACATTAACATCTTTGAACAATTTTTTCCTTCCTGTAGCATATTAAAATACTTATGAATATTATACCAAAATAGGGCAAACATGAATCAGGTCCAATATATAGGTGTCATTGCTCCCTCCACTACTTTACATTTTCAGCACCAATCCTCATTAAACTTTCTTTGAGGTATCCAATACACTTGGGAAAAAAAAAACATTTGTTGAAGTGCATTTTAGGATTATATATGTATATACTGTATACACACACACACACACACACACAAATACATACATATATATATAATCCTAAAATGCACTTCATTCAACAAATGTTTTTTTTTCCAAGTGTACTGGTTACATCAGAGAAAGTTTAATGAGGGTTGGTGTTGAAAATGTAAAGTAGTGGAGGGAAATATATATATGCATACACTCATACATACACACATACATAAATACACGCACACACACTTAACATTGTTTAAAAACTTAGTGCATTGATTAGTTTAAAAAGGGTATTCCATTCCTTATTCCACTATTCTTGCAAATTACCAGCATCTATCATAATAATTATCAATTACAATCCTTCAAAAATTATTATTATAAGGCCCAGTTATTTGAGGAACGGCCTATCTTCCTCGGTGTCTGCCCAGCTGATTTGGGTGGACAGGGTTGGCTCTGGGTTCTTCTGATTAAAAGTTGGCATCTAAAAGTCATCACCCAGGAAGTGCACCTTTCTGCTGCAGCCCCTGCCTCTGAAATGAGGTTACCTCCTGATCTGGGTGGCTCCCACCCTGCTGGCATTCCAGAGGGCCATAAAGGCCTGGCAGTTCTCTCAGGCCTTGGGCTAGGATGGCTGGAGCCCCCTCTGCTGGGTAATAGATGTCAGTTGGATGTTTTGGAGTACCTGTTGGGTTTGCCAACTTGTCCCTTTTTTCTTTGTCTTCTGTCCTAGGTTTTATTTGTTTGTTTGTTTGTTTGTTTATTGTATGCTGTTTCCTATTATATTGTATTTATATTGGTTAGTGTATTGAGAGTCACCCAGAGTTGTTTGGAATCAGGCAGCACCAAATCAAATAAGATGATGATGATGATGATGATGATGATGATGATGATGATGATTGTTGTTAAGATTTGGATGCTGCTAACTTGTCTCATTCCTTCAGGTCCCGCCGAGCTGCCTCACTGTGGTGGTGGTAGGAGCATGTGTCCTGGGAGGGATGAGTAAAGAATGCTGGAAGTGTGTGCCAAGAGTATGTATTCCCAGCAGGGTCACCCAAGGCATGAAGATCATCCCCACTGTTCTTCTAAAGCAAGCAAGCATCTGTATAGGGCAACAGTGACATAGGAAGGTGCTGAAGGCAGATGATCACTTTACTGACAATGGCAAAGGCATCAATTCATACAGCACAGAAGTAGTCAATCATAAACCATTCCTGTATTTTACCAAGAAAGCCACATGGATAGACAATATAAAGTGATTGACAATAAAGGGCTAGAGGATCTCTCAGGGCAGATGGCATTCAACATATTACTGTGGAGGAGCTGAAGATCATTAATGGTGTTTATGATGTGGCTAGATAAGAGCCTTCAGGACATCTAAGTTGCTGATGTTGCCATGCAGGAAAAGAAAATCTGAAGTTGCAAGGACAGAATTAATATGGGAACATGGAATGTAAGAGGCATGAACATGGGAAAGCTCAATCCATGAAAGATGAAATGAATTGATTATACATCAGCAAATGGAAATGGAGTGACATTGGACACTTTCAGTCAGAATATCATACTGTTTACTACTTAGGACATGAAAAACAAAGAAGGAACAGCTTTGCTTTCATAGTCAGGATGGATATAGCAAGGACCGTTACTTGGGTACAATGCAATCAGGGACTGAATAATATCAGTTAGACTTTGCAAACAACCCTTTAATATGATGATTATTCAAGATTATGCTCCAACCACTGATGCAGAGGAAGAGGAGATTGATGAGTTTTATGGTCAATTTCAGTCTGAAATCAAAGAACACCCAAGCAAAATATGCTACTTATGGTTGGAGACTGAAATGCCAAAGTTGGAAATAGCAAGGAGGAAAGCATAGTTGGACTATATGACCTAGGAAACAGAAATTAAGTGGAATGATATATCAATTTCTGTCAATACAGTGGTTTCCTCATTGCTTACACAGTTTTCAAACAACCAAAATAATTCATAATACTTGGACATCTCAGACACAGAAATCAAATTGACTATATTAGTGGTAGAAGGTGGAGGAAGAGCTCAATTATAACAGCAAAAAACATGGCCAGGGTCTGGGGAATAGGTCATTAACTAGTTGTGTGTAAGTTCCAAGTCATGATAAAGCAGCAGAAAAAAAGCCAATCACTTTCCATGATACAACCTCAAGTGTATACCCAAGGAGAACATCAGGAATCACTTTGAATTCCTAAACCTCACTGATAGGAAACTAGAGAAACTGTGGAATGAAATCAAAGACCTTATTAAGGATGAATCTGAAAAGAGATTGTCAAAGGCCAATAAACAGAAGAAAGCAAACTGGATATCAAAACAGATGGTGGGAATTGCCAAAAAGCAAAGAAAAGCCAAAACCAAGAAAGACAAAAATCTCTGGAAGGAATTTAACAAAAAAATTCAGAAAGCTGTTAGACAAGACAAAAAGCAGTATTACAATGACATCAGTAAAGACATCAAAGATAGAAACATATGAGATAGATGGATATGAAAACAAAGAAACGCTTCCAAAAGATCTCCAAACTCAGAAGGAAGTTCCAAACTCAAATTGATATACTGCAGGATGCCAACAGACAGATAGTAACTGATACAAAGAAGATCAAACAAAGATGGAAAGCGTATACTGAAATTTTATACAGTAGAGATGACAACATCCAAGATACCTTAAAAGATATTCCCATCTGACAAGAACCTCTAGTATTAGAATATGAGGTTAGATCAGCACTCTGGTCATTATGAAGTCAAAAGGCTACAGGAATGGATGAAATGTCTAGAAGAATATGGCAAGCAACAGAAGAAGAATCTGTAAATATTCTAACTATGCCAGCAAATCTGGAGAACAGCACAGTGGCCAATAGACTGAAATATGTCAGTCTATATACCAGTAACAAAGAAAGGAGACTTAAAGTGTGCAAAATATTGCACAACATCCTTAATTTCACATGCTAGCAAAATAATCTATAAAGTCATCCCATGCAGATTAAAGCCTTACATGGATGGGGAGATGCCAGATGTTCAAGCTGGCTTTAGAAAAGGCCTAAGAACAAGAAATATTATTGCTGATACACACTGGATAATTGAGAAAGCCAAAGAATACCAAAAGGAAGTCAATATGTGCTTCATTGACTATAGACAGCCTTTGACTGTGTCAACCGTGTCAAGCTGTGGGATGTGGAATCCATTGTCTTCATGTGAAACTTATATACAGGTCAGAAAGCCACAGTCCAAATGGAACATGGCAAAGCAGACTAGTGGTAAAATAAGGCTACATACTTTCCCCTTATTAATTCAACCTATGTTCAACCTATATGGTGAATATATATTGAGGGAACTGGATTAGAAGAAGATGAGCGTGGTTTTAAAATTAGAGGAAGAAGCTCAATAACCCATGCTATGCTGGTGACATTATTCTGATAGCTGAAAATGCAAACGAAAGCTGTAAATGTTCTAGTAATGACAGTCGAGAAGCACTGTGACAAAAATTGAATTAACATTAAATATACAAAATATAACAAGTACATAATAAATTTGTCCCAAGTCAAACTATTCTTTCATAAATATCAGACGTTACCTGACAAAGATGTTTGCCATTTTATCCTTTGTAAACTTTAGGTAACTTAATGTTGCTAATTCTTGGCTCAGGTTTTGTTAACTATTTAGCTGGCCATCCTTTCATTTTGGAGGATTGTAAAGCTAAACCACGGTGAGCTGATCATCATATAAGTTCCAATGATGACAAAATATTTGACTCAGAATTAGTTAAAGCTGACAGAGAAAACTAAATGGCAGGGATGTTTCTCAGAGGGTGACTACTCTAATGTCACCATTCATCAAACAATGTGAATACTTGATGTGCACATTTGAAAACCATTTCAAAAATGGTTTCAGCTTCAGCTTTTGCCCATTCAATTAACAGAGCAGGCCTTCTGTTCTGAAGGGCTGATCTGATTTTGGAACAATGGGTTCCACCTTTGGATGACACCTTTGATGCATTTGAAAACTATTTCCTAAAATAATGTAATGGTTTTTGCTGCTTTAAATTAACATGATGCAGAGCAATATTTTTTCTGGGAAACACAATAGGGAACTGAAAGGAACTTGTGTTTTGGTAATAGGTATTATGGATAGGATGATGCAAAGCATCTAAAAGAGGTGCTTGGGAAAGCATATTAGTGCAGCAAAGCAACCCTCCTCAAAGTGTTAAAGCAAGTTGGAAAGCTTGCAAGTTTACTTTGAAAGCTGTTCTTGGCTGTCCTCATGTCTGTATGTGTGTGTGCATACATGTATACGTACTTGCACAGTTGCTTTGCTTTGCTATCAGTCCTAATGGGACTGTTGTCTGTGCATGCAGACGCATGCAGGGGCAGCTAGGGAAAACCTTCAAAACAGCAAGGTTAACCCTTCCTGAAGGTGCAGCTGCTGAAAGGTGAATGCTGTGAGCAGAAATATTCTGCTTTTGCTAGGATGCTTTGCAAAATGCACCTTTTAAATGCTTGGCACAGAGCCTTACTTTGAAATGTTATGGTGGGCAGGTAAAAGTCCAAATACATAGTTTCTGTTGCAAAGGAGATTTGCTTTAGTGACTAGAGAATGATATTATTGTCATTTAATTAATGTTTATTCTGTTTTGCAAATGCAGCTGATGTAACTGAGCGCCCCAACAAGCCAGGCTCAAGAACTAATGGCCATCCAGCAGTATGGATGCAAGACTATTCGGAAGCAGAGGTATTCTCCAGGATATTTTTCTACTTGTTCTCACGAAGTTTGATGAAAAAGATTTTGTTCTATAACTTATTTCAAAGTGTTGGAAAGGTATTGTAATTTCTCATTTCTTTTGCACCTACTGTAGCACACTCCCCACATCCAGATCAGAGCCAGCAGATAACCATACAGTACAGCTAGCAAGAAATATGGCTTGGTGCTTTTTATTAAATATCAGCAAACATCAAACACATTTACCTAGCAAAATGGGACAAAAAGCAGGGAGAGAGAGAGAGAGAATCATGAACAACAGGCAAGAAATATAAACAATAGTAGCTGCTGTTGAATGTCAGGTCTGTCCGTAATAAATCTGTCTTCATCCTTGATTTGATAGTGGATGAGGCAGCCAGCCTGGCCTGTATTGGACCTGTGTGAGCCAGGAGGGGGATTTCTCTCTTGGAAATGTGCTCTCCTGGGTTTCAGAATTGGCATCAGCTGAGAGTCCAGGGGAGGGGAGTGGGGCGGCAGTCATTATCTACAATTTGTTATGGGTTTTCAGAAGCTCTGCCCTGCAGATAACTGGGTGTGAGACTCTCTGGTTGAAGCTGGGTTCTAGAGAACAGATGGAATTGTCGCTCTTGTACCACCATTTATGCTGCACGACATCCTCCCTGCCTGAGCTGCTCTCCTGCCCCACCTTGACTCACTCCTCTGGACTTTTGTACACGGCAGGCTCAGCCAGGGAAGCTCTTAAGGACTTTGGGACTCTGAGGCACATGTGCACATGCACCTGCACCCTCCTTGCCACTGCCTGTATTTGTTTTCCCATTAAACCCGTTTACCTGCTACAGCTCCATGTGTGCCTGTGCCAGTCTTGGGGCAGGACAGCAGCTCAGGCAGGGAAGATGTTGTGCAGCATAAATGGTGGTACAACAGCAACAATTCCATCCGTTCTCTAGAACCCAGCTCCAAGCCACCATCCAAGGATCGGAGTGTCATAGCAAGGTCGTCAACCAGTCAGGGTCCCAAGGAGCAGAGTTTCCACCAGCAGGAATTTACCAGTAGGAACACCCTTGCCTCGTGAGAAATCACCCGGACCTTCTCTGTTTTGCCCTCCACTCAGCCCTATGTGCCTTACAGCTGGGAGGAGGCCCTGGATCAGGCCCTTCACCCTCTAGTGCCACCAGTTAGAATGCTCTGCAGCCAAATCAGCACCAAGTGTCTCCCTGCTGCTCTCTGAGGCAGGCTGATGTTCCACAGGGTCATCTAAAGCAGCCTCCTCCTCCTCAATATGGCAGCCATGGACCTGTCCCAGCTCGGTGTAGGCCCGACACATACTAGAGGTTGCACATTAGATCTAATTGAGGTCTCAGGGCAGTTGAGGTGTGATCTGGTTTTGGAGGATATTGCTATGAGTCTGCTGCCATGATCAGATCACTTTTTGATTGCTTTTCAGCTTGCTGATGCCCTCTCCCACGCCTGTCCCCCACTCCCACAGGGAAATAGGGCCCATCCCAGGTGACCAATGGACTTGATTGGGTTCTAAAGGAACTGATGGGCAGTTCAGCCGAGGCCTTAGTTGCAGCCTGGGATGGCTATGATTTCTTTTTATATGTATTGTTTTTCTTTTTTTTATTTGTAAGACGCCCAGAGCTACTAGGGACTCAGGTGGCCATGAAATTAGGCAAACAAACAAACAAACAAACAAAGCTATATCAAATGGCCCCATACTGTAACTTCCAGAGCCACTGGAAACAATATTGTGGATAATTAGCATGGACAGTCCCCAAAAGAGTGGCCTTTGGTTATTCCAACTTTAACCCTTTTGTTAACAGCAGCATAATAGAGATGGAACAAAGGTTACCAGGTGATCCTTCTTCTATTTCGCATCAAAAGTTTGGTGGATGGGGATGGGAGAAGCGTGGAGTTCTTTGACTTATTTAATTAGGAAATGGTTAATGGGCTTGTGTGATTAGCCTATTTTTATGTTACGGTGATACCTCTAGCAGTCTACAGTCTCCCTGGCTTCCCATGCTTCAGTTAAGCCCCAGGGGAAGCCACCCAGAGGGTACCTCTTCCGTTGGGCATTTTCAATAGTGGCACTAAAGGGAAGTCTTACCTAAGAAACTCTCAGAGAATTTCTATTCCTGCTAGGAAAAATGTGGAGAATTTCTCTTCCCACAATTTGGGATGGGTAATCTTAAAAGCCATTTGTAACCTTACACCATTAAGGTCCTTATTTTCAGAAATATTACAGGGCCATGAAGGTGTTTAGCAAATCCCTATCCTAGGTCAGAGGTGATCATGGTTCAGTGAAGTTTGCTTCAACCTGTCTCTCACAGAAAGAAGGCGAAGTGGGAAATAATTAGCATAGCCAAGTTCCAAGGAGAAGCAGGCGGAAGGTTGAATTACCAATCAAGCAAATAAAAATCAGGCCAGAGCACCAACAAAGTCAGACTGGGGTCATTTGGAGAACAGGTAGCTCTGTCAGTTATGGAGTTTCTTTTTCGGCTGAACAATGACAGATAATGAAACCATGGAAAAAATCTCCTTTACAAAAGTCATCTGCTATTTTATGCATGTGTTAACTACAGAAAAAATGAACCCCAAACCACAGATAAATGAAAGGTGGATACTTAGGGCAGGTCTCTATTTTCTAACCACACATATGCAAAACCATGGATAATGAGGCCATAGATAACAAGGGCCACCTAATACAGTTGGAAATATCAACTGAGAACTCAGATTGGTCAGGAAAAGGGAGTAGGCAAGTAATCAAGGTCCTTTTTTATCAGACACAGTCCTGTTTGGACTGAGGAGGATGTTCAATGCTGAAGTCTTTTTAAAGTCAAGTGCCCAAACATTGACCTCTGAGGTCCCCAAGAATAATCAGGCAGACTGATGCTGGAGCTTTGAAGGCCCTTTTGAACCACGAAGGTTACTGTTCAAGGTTTGTTGAGGCCTTAATAGTTCTATCTAGGAAATAAGATGTGTGAGCTGTAAGTCAGTTACTCCATAAGTTTTTATGCTTGAAGATCAGCTAGGAAATACTAGATTTTGATGGATAGTATTTTGAAAATTATTCTTACTTGAAGTTGTAAAACTAGAATTTTACTTGCATTTTTTCTTTTAATATTTGAATGGTAGAATTTAAAAGTATGCCAATCTCTTCTTTGGAGCAACTCTGTTCCATAGAAAGACAAACAGGAGTTGTGGTTGTCTAGTGGCAGATCCTATTTGATTTAATGGCATTAAACAATTGAGCTTTCTTTGGTTTTGGGGCCCCTTCTTCAGTGAGAGAACTATAGTTATGAGGCGCTGAGGCAAATTAGAAAAGTGTATTAGTTGTCCATGTTCAAATCCTGCACTTGTATGATTTTCAGTCAGGGCAAAGCTAAGGTGTTGGTATGTGACTCTAAGTCACATCCTTTGGAACTACTTTGATCAGGGCCACAGCTAGGGTCTGTGTCACCCCGGGGCAAACATGGATTCCGCACCCATTTTGGCACCCCCCCAGCACTCATTATGGTGCCCCACCAGCGCGGTGCCCGGGGCACATGCCCCAGTTGTCCCCCCACCCCCCAGTTGCGGCCCTGACTTTGATAGATGATCAACTGTGGAGGAGGGATTCATTTCTAGGGCCTGTAAAACAAATGGAAAACCTGTAGGGAATTAGACTGTATGTTTCAAAGTAGTTGTTTCCTTTCTTTATACAGTAGTCCCAATCACGCCTGAAGTATATAGAGACCTGAAGAATGAGAGAGACTGCAGAAGTTTTAAATGAAGAATTATGGATACTGGGAAACATCAGGGACAGACAATCTGATACCTCCCAGATTTTGAGAATAACTTCCATTATTCCCTGATAGCATTGCAGGAATCTGGGATTATGGAAAAGAACATAGTCCAAAACATCTGGCAAACACTAGATTTCTTCTCCTATAGGGGCATTTTGTTGAACATGACAAATTGGAAATGTGAGCTACTAAAATATTGGCAAAAAGGTTAAGTATATCCTAATTACATTGTTACTTTGGCTGGAAACAGGAAATTAAACACTGTGTGTAGTCTTGGAAACATTTTGTTCCATTTCTTTTTCTGGAAACAGAAAAATCTCCCTTTTCCTATGCAGTACTATTGGGCAGACACTCAGCAAGAAAAAAATGAAAGGAAAGCAGTCATGTCCAAAATTTTTAAGCTTTGTTTAGCTTGATTAAAAATACTCTGTGATTTAAAAAACGAGCAATGGCTTTTTAAAAGCTTTGTCAAAAGGAGGTCATTTGGGAAGTAATAAATATAGTTATCAACATGACTGGTAGAATTGCATGCATCATAAATAAATACATCCAAAGGAAAATAATAATTGATATTTGTATAATATATTCCAAGTGGTAAGTTTCCAGAAATTTTACTGATAATGTAACTTCATCTATGTTTACATGAAAATTACACCCACAGTATCCAAGGAGTCATGTTTCCTAATAAATATTTTTAGAATTGCAGCTTTTAAAACTCTTTCCAGTGGTAATAAACATTTCAGTAAAATAAATAAATAAATACATAAATGATAAACGGGGGAAGTACCATGCAGAATCCTCAGTTATAGTTTAAAAAAAAAAAGCAGAAGCAGCAGTTTTCCCAAACAAAGAGAATCTCGCCAAAGGAAGAAAAGAAATCAACTTCATTTCCCAATTTATTTCAAATATTATATCTGTGAGTTAACCCCATTCAGAACTGAGAACTAGAGCCTTTAATTCAAAGCCCTCGTCAATTTTCAAGAGCACCTGAAATTGCTGTGAAATAAACAGGGCACTTTGCTACCTGCCCTGTCTCTGTGCAGAAAAGGACAGGCCCAGGCAAAGGACAACCAATTGATTTGTGTACTGCTGACACTATTAACCTCGGACACATGTAGAGAGTGTTCCTGCTCTTGAAGATGCCCCTGAGGATCTGTCAGTGACATAGGCTAATTAGCTCCTCATTAACAATGACAGCATTCCCTTTGATGGATACAAGTTAATTTGTTAATTGTACTTTAATTACAAAGTTATTAAGTGCTTAGAGGTGGGTTTAGGCAGAAGACTGCAATTAATGTATGCTGCAAATTGCTTCCAGCCATTGGGAGATGCTATCAGAAACCATCCTAACTCCTCCCCCATAAAATGAAGAAGCAGAACAGGCAAGGGAGATTTACTGGCTAATGCCAGAATCCCCTCTATTTCCTAAAAAGATGCTTGGAGCAGAGGCAGTGATGCCCATCTGGGCAATGTGGAAGTGCTTTGCAAATAGGATGGTGCTTAATTGACTTTTATTGGCTCAGAGACTGTCAAAAAATAACTATAAAACCCACTTTCTATACATGAAATGTTAATAGCAACAGGTTAAAACTCTCCTTTTTCCTTTTTTCCCCCCCACAAACCAAAGGAAATAATCCCTTTCACCAATTTCTCCTACTTAAAATAAAAACATAAAGACCATTTGATAGCAGTAGTTGACCACTTTCATTCCATTGGAAGGAATACAGGCCCAATAGCACTAGTGCTTTGAAATGGCCCCAAACACGTTGAAAATGATGGCATCATGTGAGTTCTTGAGTCCTTGTCAAAAAAGATGGGCAAGCCTGCCTTGACACGTTTGGATTTCTACACCAGAAATTATGTGCGGTTACTGCTTCTGGACTACTAGGATTTCAGAGAGATTGGCCAATAGACAGGAAAGCTTTTCTGGAGACCAAAAGCAGTAGTCACAGTAGGTTTTTCACCTCCTGATTTACCCACTCCTGGTGACCATTATTTCATTCATGCTTCATTTCTTGCACAGGAGGCACACAAGTGTTTGGGACTAAATATGACACTTGGCCTCTGAGCACCATATAATAGAATGTGCTCCAAAAAACTGAGAGGGCCAGGACAAAGAAATAAGTGGAGGCAGGACAAAAATGAGGATCTCTGAGGGCTGCTTCCAAGATGTGAGGACCACCTGCTACCCTGTACTGCACCAGGGCCAATGGGCAGGTAAACTGGGACTTTTGAAAGTTGTAATCTCCAACCAAAGGGTTGACATTCTGCTGGGTAAAGTTGTGCAGATTATCCTTTCCACGATCACACAGGATTATATGTTTTCTGGAGCTGAGTTGATTTATTTCTGATTCTGCTCTGGTTTATTTGAAACAGCTGCAAAACTGATCTTTTCTTTCAAATCACTGTGGTTCTGACGTCCTTGTGGACTGTTAGTTTTCCTACTGGTGGGAACTCTGACCTCACTCTGCCTCTCAGCTTCTGGATTCAAGCCAATCATTATTCTCCCCACTTCAAACACTGTTCTTGGACCTTGTCTTGCTCTGTATACATTTAGAAGTCTTCTCTCCCACCCACCCCTCCAGTGCAGTTGTTATTGCTACATGCAGGCATGGTTACAGCTATTGGGAAAAGCTTGTCCTTGCAAAATGGATGGCCTGATACTAAAGTACCTTCAAAACACAGAGCTTTTTAAATATAACAAAGGAATGGTGGCAAGGTGGCTAGGAAGCCTTTGGAAGAGTTTGATCATTTTGTTTACCACTTTTACAATCAAGCATTGTATAACTTCCTCTCAAAGGATAATACGCTTTACACTGTTGGATTGGTCAACAGAAGAGATAAAGTATAAGCAATTATTGGAACGTTGTGTTCTGTATGCCTTTTCGATATTTTGCACTTGCAGAAGCTAGGACAATTATACTTCAACTGCTTTGTAAGAGACTGAGGGGTGAAAATGCTACTAGTGTGGAGGTGTCTTTATCTCTTTTACTTTCCTTCACCTTCATCCTTTCTCATGGGAAAAGATGATTACATAGACAAAATCCTCAAGTTCATCTCTGAATCCCTTTAACAGTTAAATTAAGAGTTAAATATATGTGGAAGTCCCAGAGTAATTTCACAATCTTCATTCGATTTGTTCTGGCTTCTTTCAAGATTCCTTAAAAGTTTCATCAAGGCATGGATGACTTCCAAGTCTTCCCTTAGTTTAGGAAAGTTATCTGACAAACAATACCCCTAGGTTCTCTTTCCCAACTATCAAACTATGTAATGAATGTGCAATGTCTTCTACATATCTTTCTCATAGAGGGGAACTCAGGTACAATGAATTATTCTCCAGTTCAGCTGACTGGAGAACAGCAATGAACCAAGCCCTTCATATACATCCAGGCTAAAAAGATGAAGTGTCTGTGATTAGGGCATGTCTAGATTACATTTCTACATTGAGGAAGCAGCAAATTAGAACCTACCTGTGCTAATCTCACAGAAGAGCTCTGTGAAAGATTATAAGCTTGTACATACTTCCAGACAAGGACATGATTACAGCATGCTGGATTTCTGTCTGTGACAGTAAGTTACTGAACCAGCCTTGATTGCAGTTGGCAGAGATCAAGAGCAAACTAGAACACATCTAACTTACCCTGCATTTTACTGAATCTGTTTCCCCCTCTGATCCCCTGATGTTTGCTGTTTTCCCACTGTCTTTAGCAGTGAGAAAATAGCAAACTGCAGCAGGAGCTCTTAAGTGAATGTATGCAATATGAATGGGTATTCCAGAACATGTGCAATGCCCAGGAGCCCACTTTAGACAGACAGAAAGATAGATCTAGGTCACTATCATGATGGAACACATTATTGTGTGAACCAGCCCTTAAGGCACAATCCTAAACATATTTAATTGGAAGCCACCCAGATTTAAATTCATGGTTAAGATTGCAAAAACTATGAAGTAACTGTTGTTCATAGCACTTGAAATCGGTATTCAGTTAATGTAAAACAAATGGAAATCAGGCTTTAGAACTCTCTGCCAGAGGATGTAATAAAAGTAGCAATAGACAATAATGCAACCTAATTCAAAGACATACTAAAGCTATAGAAGTCTGGAATCTCAATGGTCTTTAACCACAACAGTAGGGGTGGCACTTCCTCCTTGTGGCTTAGCATCTTGTTTAAAGCTCAAACTGCCTGAAGCTTTGAACACGCAAGAATAATCTGCAAAGCAACTGACATTGAGGACTAACTCCTATCAGGATAGATCTTACTGAGGTAAATGGACCATTAGAAGAGCCTTGCTGGGTTTGGCCACATCCTTTCCTCGCCCAGCTGGATCCCCATTTATTTCATTCTGTCAGCCAGTGTTGAGAAGTTCAAACAAATAAATGTCATGCACCAGTGTTTTAAAGGCCCTTCCCTGCAGCTGGTCTCTGTCCAACCTTTTTTATTTAAGTTTTCCCATTGTAGAGGACAGCAAAATGATGGAAGATAAACGTACAGCTGCTGCAAGAGGCATCATTGGAACAAGAAAGGGAGACAGACAGACGGACAGACCAAACAACCAATCCAGCCACTTTTGTGGTTCCTTTTTCCTGGGACCTCTCAACACTTAGCCTATAGCAAAATTCTGCTAAAAGCCCAGGAACGGAAGCCAAGGGCCTGTCAGCTTCTTTCACACTGGGCTTTTGCCAGAAGGCCTATAAAAATGTCATTGCCTGTCAGTGGCTGATGATTATGTTCCCCTTTTGTCTAGCTCTTGGTAACATACATATATATTTTAAAAAGAGTGAATAGCACTTTTGAACTACTTTGGCCTCCCCCTCGCCTTTTCAAACAATAATACACTAAATATGAAGAGACAGAAGCTGTTACTTAAATCTTTAACTGGTGCCAAGAGAAATGAATAATTAAGAACACATGATTTGCATGGAACTTCCACTAGTGCTTTTAAGTTAAGACTTGAATGGCCAACGCTTTTAAAATATGTTGCCGCTGTCCTCACCCTTATACATGTACCAATCTAATGCTTTGGAACAGCTCCTAAAGGAGAAAATAAGGAGGAAGAGATGCATCTCTACTTCTTTCACACCCCGACATTGCGGCGTTAAGATAGCAATGTGATTAAAAGTGTCTGTTGTGTGTCTGCCTTTACTACCTGTAGGAATTTTGGCTCTTCTGTAGGTATCTTGCCTCTGTGAAGTAAGCATTAAACCAGGAGAATGGATTAAATAGGAGATGTGGTGATGAAGCAACAACAGGAACTGAACTAAATTTGGAGTGATTTTATGAAACTCTTCCAGCTTCCTTCTAGAAGCCAAAAGGCTTTTAGGAAACCACCATGCGGGTCCCCTGACATCATCCTGCAGGAACCACTGAAAAGAAGTTTCAAGGCAGCCCACAAGAAAAGTCAAGAGAATATATACAGTCTATAGACATCTCATCAAGTATATGGTGGATTATGATCTGTTCTGTGGTATTAGTCCAGACAAGAAATGGTGAGAGGAAGCACAGAGGGTGAGCAAAAGCTAGGGATTAAACCTGGTCTGGGAAACCAAGGGCTAAGACACCAGGCCATCCTCCTGGAGCAACATATAAAACATACTTCCTTTAGACTGTCAAAAGCTGAAGGTAGAAAGACTTGCAAAGAGATGGAAGGAAGGATGGAAAGTCAAAAGACTTAGGGTTTAGGTAGTAAGACTATATGGCCAGTTTACAGAGGTGGCATATATTTAAACTGCAAGGGGTCACAATGGTTTTGCTACAGCTGAGAGGCCATGAGCAAGATGTTCTCCATTCTACTCCCAGTTCCCTACCTTTCCAAGAACAGGGAGAAACAGAGATTTCACCAGCCAAATGGCAGTGGTGATGGCAGAAGGACTTTATCTGATTGGATGGGTGGGTGGGTGGGTGGATGGATGGATGGATGGATGGATGGATTCTGAATGTGGTGCACAGATTCAGACCCAGAACTTGCACCTTATGGCCCAGCACTATAAGCAGCACTGGTTAGCCATGCTAGCTGTAAGGCAAAGTCTATCGTGAACTTTGGATGTTCAAACCCTGCAGAAGAGATAAGACTTTGCAGCTGCCTTGGTCACTATGATTGGCAGATTTGCCTTGCTTCAGTCAATACAGCAGAAGCTTCTGCTTGTTCTACTTTGAGATTCAGCTGGTAAAGGCATCAATTCATACTGAGTAGGAGAAGGCAATGGTGAACCGCTCCTGCATTTCACCAGGGAAACCAGACAGATAGACAACATAAAGTGATTGACAGTATGGTGCTGGATGATGGGCCTGGTCAGGTCAGATAGCACTTAGCATGCTACTCTTGGCTCAGAGATCCAGCTCTATCTTCTCCCAGTCTATTTTTTCCCTCTTTTGTTATGCATGTAATAAAAATGAAAGCCTATACTTTTTCTTTGATTGCTATTTGAATGTTTAACTGCCACTGTATCTATTTCCCACTTGGTAAACAGTTCATAAATCTACTATATACATATTCAATGATAGAGTTCAATCATCGAATAAATGGGTCGGAAGGGACCCTTATAGGCCACCCAGTCCAATCCCTGCTCGGTGCAGAAATGCACAAAACCTTCCCTGAAAGGCAACTGTAACCCCCCCTCCTGCCCCCCATTTGAAAACCACAAGCAATGGTTGTCTTTCTATATTAGGTCCCTTTGTTCCTGAATCTGTCTCCAGAATTTGTGAATGTGAGAATCTATGTTTGGATGTGAACAAAGATACTTGTCAACATTTTATACATCAACTTTATTCTATAGGAGAGAAGTTTCTTGATAAAGCATGTTCTGTATGTAATGCCAGTCATCAGGGATACAAGTTCCCTATCTTCTAGATTTTATGTCCATGACCACCATCCTGCCAAAACTGAATTCCTCTATGAATATTCCTCCAGTGCCTAACACCACTCTGGCACTGATTGAGTACCATGGTGGTAGTATATAATGGCTCTCTGGTGATTAATATCAGCTATTTGTTCAAAACTAACAGCCCCAGTGCGACAGCAACAGATAAATTAACAAGGTTAGAAATATGTAAAAGAAAATATGTATGTAATGGATCAAGTACAGTATATGATAGCTATATACATCAGTCCTGTATACAGCAAGCTATTGATAATAAGTGCTGTGTGTTCTAGTAATTCCAGTAATTCCCTCTTCCTCCCCAATGTCTTTGTAATTGTTCTGAAGTCATTCATATGTAGCTTGATCAAAACAGGCTGGTTCGGGAGGAGGTGAGTAGGTTTTATTTGCTCAGAAGACAATATTGCAAGCAGGTGGAGCAGAGGACAATTCTGCCATTAGAATTCTAAAAAAAAAAAGCACTTACTGAAGCACAAACAAGGTGTGGATTTGATTGTTGCATTAAATTGCAAGGTGCTTTGCAGAGGTGAGTCTGTTTAGAAGATAACAACATGCCCCAGTGATAGAGGCTGCTGAAAACAGTCCTCTGTGAACAAGCCTTTCCTTATTCAGAATGGGAAGCTGGAAGCTTCCTCTGCCAAATACATACATACATACATACATACATACATACATACATACATATAAAAGAAATGTTAAACAGTTTTTACAAAGGCATCTGTGAGATAGGGGAGGATATGTCATGAAAAATTACTAGTTTCATTCATGTACATTGAGTTCATCTCCATATATGAGGTGCCATTCTAGCAGGAGGTGCTGACAGGAGCATAGCATGGACAGTGTATTTCTTTAGCTGATGCACCTGCTTCTTTGCACTCTAATTTAAAAGTCAGATTTGCAGTTCAGGAATGCCCTCAAACTCATCACTTATTTTGGATTCACATATAGTAGTGTTGGCAGAGAATGTTCTTCGCCACCTGTGCTGGTATACCATCTGTCATATCTCGGATTGAGGTAGTCTGACAAGAAATTCCTTTCCACGCTGAGCTTTGCTTTGCTTCAATGCCAGGATCACTCATGTCTGGGTAGCAACCATACTTGAGTACTGGAGTGGGTTGGTAAATAAAGAACAATCAGCTAATAAGGTAGCTTAGGCCAGTCACTCTCTCTCAGGCCAACCCACCTCCCAGGGTTGTTGTTATGGGGAAAATAGGAGGAAGAAGGAGTATTAAGTATGTTCGCCACCTTGAGTTATTTATAAAAATAATAAAGGTTGGATAAAAATTAATTAAATAAATAAATCTCATTGGTATTGAAAGAAGTTTGTTGGCTTCTAATGTCTTAAGAACACATTATCCTAAGAAGTGGCCTGCCCATGTTGATAGGCAATCTGGGAGGAGTATTTTTTTAAAATAAATTTTATTCGCTTTCAAGAGAAGAATAAAAACTACCAAAAAGAAAAACCTACAAAGAAGGAAAAAAGAACTAAAAAGGTGTGAAAACACAAGTGATTTTTTTTTTCAGATTTACAGAAAGATGTGGCTTCTGACTTTTAACAGCAAGGATATAGAAAAAATTCCATAATCAATCTCTTACTCTATATTAAACCAAAAGCACAATATTTCTATAAATCATTCCACTTTGGCACATAATAAAAATTACTAAGTACAGTTACCCTTATATTACAATAAAAAAAAATCATATAAACCTCCTAAACATCTTTCTCCCCTCCAAAAGATAACATATATTTAATTATTCCCTTCCTAACACTATTCTGTACATTTCTGTCTATGAAAATAAAAATCAAATTAAAAAGCACATAGATTGTCTGTTATTATACTTGATAATACAACAGTTTTAATAATCTTAACCTTAATAAACCCAAAAAACAAGGACAATTCAAAACAGTAACCTTAAATCAAATCCTTAAAACCATCCAAATGAACACATTTTTAACCCTAATAATCTTAATCCAAATCTTTAAAAGCAAATGACATCAATCAGACCCTTAAAGCAAACTAAATAAACATCCTTTAACCCTTATCCCACTTCAAAATAAAGCAGAGCATTTACATATTCCCACACTATGCACAGAGCTTTCTCTTAAAAGAATCTAACCGCCTGACTGTCCCCATCAAAAATTCCAGCTTCTTTTCATGGCATCCCACCAGAAAGTCAATTTCACTTGTGGCTTGCAGATCTCTCTCTCCCTTAAATTTCTCCAAATCCACTATCCAATTTTCATCCAGCATCTCAATAAAAATCCCAATCTCACTCTTAAAAGAAACATTTCTATCATTGTTAAATTCCTCAATTTCATCTGCCACATCCCCAACCCGATGGCACATTTTAAATCTCATATTTTCCATGATGTCCTGAATATCTTGCATAAAAGCTTGGTAGAAGTCAGAAGAAATCTGTTTAAAATCTTGGTGGAAGTCAGAAAAACTCTGTTTAAAATCCTCCTTGTCTCACATAGTAGGTTATGGTGCCCCCTAGGAGCTTAACCAGTGAAAGTCGAGGATATGAAAAAATTCTGAAATGTATTTTCGCAAGTGAAAGTGAGATAAAGAGACAGTTCCCAAGGGATAGTGAAAACAGAAAGCTAAAGGTTCAAGTCAGCCAATTCAACATGTAGGAAAATGGTAATATCTTCAAATTTAGTACAAAAATAATAACAGGAAGACAATTATTTACTCTCAATCCTCCTTTATGTTTGAAAGGAGAACGAAATCCAAAACTTAAAAAAGATTTTTTTTTTAAGAAGTAATCCCAAAAATAACGATAAGCACCGAGAAAGCCTGCTTCTCCTTGTTGTAGAAAGCCTCTCTTAGCGTACGCATACTTAATATATATATATAAATTGATGATTTAGAAATGGGGTGGCCAGTCTTAGTGTCCCTTTAAAGCTACAGCACAGCTTGGAAAGTGATGATGTTCCCACCTCCCAGCTAGCTCTTACCAGTCAAATGTGAAATACTGTTTGCTGTCTTCTGGCTGCAAGCAGCTGTCCGGAGGACAGATGGGGTGATTCCAGGTGTTTTCCTTTAACTGGAGAACATTTCTGGGCTTCAGGAGAACCTGCCTGAGCCTGAAAAAAGTTGCCACAATGTCAGCTCCACCCGCTAAGCCCACTGGCACAGACCCTCAGTCTGCCATTCCCCACCAGAAGCCCCGGGAGGAGTCTTCAAGCACATACTTTTGTTGAAGTCAGTGGGTAGGGACTGGAGCCATAGTTTTTCTCTGTAGTAGCATTGTATCCTTGAAAAGTCTCCTCAGACATCTCCCCATATCTATATGCCTACTACCATCCATTATTTTAGATTTCATGCATCAGTTCACTTTTTTTTAACCTTTGCCTTCTAATTTATTTTGTCATGCTTTATATCAACTGTTATTCATAAAAGTCTATTTGTTTCAGAGCATTTGTTTCTATTTATTGCCATTTTAATGATTTTAAGCTTAAATGTGAGCGGTAGATATGTGCATGCATTTTTGTTAAAGTCTGTATTATATATTGAGGTGCTGATGTCTGAAATATATTTCATAGGGCTGTGCACACTTCAAAAATGATTTGAAAGAGATGATTCTGGAATTTGCATGAGCAGAGCATCTCCTTGCTATTCATTACTGTAAAGCAGTCTGTCATATTTCAGGCTTTCACACAAGCCTGGAAAAAAAAGAGATACAGCTACTTTAATAATCACATTAAGTTTAATGAGTTGACTCCTTCTGAATCATTTCTGAAGCATGCAGAAGCCCTAATATTTTATAGTATACATAAGCTATTTTGACAAATGTATCTTGGAGGCAAGTTAAAAATAAATCAGATAACTGCTCTAATAATTAATCAATCAAGTCACCCAAATTCACACAGAACAAATAAAGACATTGTAGCCTTGCATACAATGGAACTAATTTGTATAGTCTAATAGAATTCCTTGTATATTTGAAACAATGGCTTAAGGCTTCCTGTTTAGTAAGGTAAGAACTAATGTCTTTCAGCTCACTCAGCTTCACGGTGTCAAGTTGTGCTTTAATTTGGAAGGTGTAATAGAAACCTCAAGAAAGTTTAAATGGGAAGTTACCAGTGTATGAACTACTGTGACAGATTGCCTCAGTCAAGGAATGGTCATAGCTGGTAGGCCAGGAGAAGCATTCTTGGCCACCAAGATTACTTGAGCTCCCAGTGAGAGAGAAGAGAACTCCCAAAATATGTACTTGCTCTTTCAGGTGGGGTGTACCTGCTTCCTTGGGAGATCAGTTATCCCTTTCGCAGGAGTAAAAGCCATCCATTAACAAGACCTCCAGTTTGTTGGGATACAATTTCAGCTTACTGGCCTTCATCCATGCATTACATTTTCCATTTGCAGTATTTCTTTGGCTGGGCCCTAACCATTATAGATATTGGGGGACCACTAATGTCCTATGAAATGAAGGGGAGTGCATGCTGAGGCTCCTGGTGGAAGAGTTATATACAATTCACTAGAGAATTCAAACCAAAGTAGTTGATAAAATTCAAGGGCAGAATCAAATCTGGAATACAAGTCACAGATAATTCCCAACTGAAGCAAAGAGGCATGTTTTGACTTGGAATAAAAATTCAGAACATAATGTAATAAAATATCGCCATTTTATTGTGAACTTGCATGCATGGCACTTATAGTGACAACAAAAATGTAGGCTAAATGGATACACTGGAGCTTAATTTCAGGGCTAATGGAAATCTTGATTGAGTTTAGCAAAAAAAAAAGTGCACAAGTTACTCTATGCTTTCTAAATTTATATTTATATATTAAATATACATTTATATTTAATATATAAATATATATTTAAATTGAACAGAATTGTTCAATAGATTTCAATAGAATTGTTGAACAGTACTATCTTAAAGTCAAGCTATATATATGACAATGCATTGTATTGTAAACATATTGGGAAACTCTTTTTGCTCCAGTAACTACATTCTACAGTATTCTGTTATTTATTAATTTGCTTTTTGGTTAAGCCTGAATTCTCATATTTCCATTATATCACGCCCAAGGTGGCTAATAGCAGTGTCCAGTAAAACACACTGAGAAAAGTCAATAAAGCTAATGGATAAAATGAACAGAATAAAGAAAAATCAATAAAAAAATATGATGGCCATGACTGATTGATTGTTAATGGATTAAAATAAGTGTGTTAAAGTTGTTCAACTCAACATTGGATATCTTTTTGCTTTGGATAATGTGGACACTCCATTAAGTGGACATGGTATATACGAAATAGCCAATGGCATAAGGTAGGTAATGGAATGGGGTATAGCATTCTTCCCCCACTTGATGCCCTCCAGAGGTGTTGGATCCCTACTCCCATACTCTCCAGAGAATGTAATTGGTCCAACGTTTCTGGAGGGTTTTCTGAAAGAAGATGGCTATATTATAGCTTGGACAAAGATGATCAAGAGAACAGGAAATTGTCAACATGATTTCTGAACCAAAAGACAAAAACCACTTTCTGTATAAAATATGAAAATATTCAAGCAGCTATGAAAGAAATATTTGTCTATTAATGGAATGAATGCCAACTGTGGATATTTTAAGTTAGATTTTATCAGAAACTGTTTTCCTGGGAAGTTCTGTATTTGTATGTAGTAGAAAGCCAAGACAAAGTATGGGGAAAATCAATCATTTAAAACAAATAGTGGTTAATTCCTGCACAGAACTCAGCTTTTAGCTGTTGGGGTATATTTCAATGAGCTGCATCCTAGCCTTTTATTGTTTTTCCTCTACTTAAGGGAATATGTTATCACTTTGGCTAAAACAATACAAAAATGCATTTGTTCTTTAGTGCTGACTAGAGTGCATAGTAAGCACTTTTTAGAAGTCCAAGTGAAATAAACATTAAAAGGCCAACAGCCAGTAAGGCTCATTAAGGATGCAAGAGGCAAGCTCTTATTTATTTTAAATGAAAGCAAACAAAACTTTTCAGAACATCTTTGTGCCAACAACTTAACTTCTACGTTTCAAAAGACAACTATACTAAGTTTATTTCTAATCTGTTCAGTCATGTAAATATTTATTTATAAATATGTTATATTTCTGCATCAACACTTAGAATGTTTTAACTACACAACATTCATATTATCTTGTAGGCATTCCACTCTAAAATGTCTACTGCTACATTTTTTAGCTGTGAGTTGTGTCACAAGTATATAAATATATGAAAAATGTTATCTGCTTTCTTAGTCCATGAAATGCAAATTATACCAGTTAAGGTTTAAATGTGGACCAAACCAAAGCATTGAGCATTCTTACTAGGAGTGTGCAGGAAAAAAATAGCTTTAGGGTTCTAAGATGTAGGGTTTTGGATCTGGGAAAACGTCATACCTGATCTTGGAAATATATAAGATTGATTTACATCACTGAGAACTGCAGCAACAAACACTGTATTACAAGTGTTTAAATGTGATGTGTACAAAAATCTGTTGAAAGGGTGCGCAGAATATTTTAAGGAATTCTAATATAATTTTCAGTTGCATAATAATTAGAGAAATACAATATGCATTTTGTGAAGTTTTTTTTTTAATCAGTGCAGGAGCACATATACTTAGAAACGGACCCCTAGAGGGTACATAGCAATTTTAATCCTTTGTCCCTATTGCAGTTCTGATACGGATCTGTTGCTATTTAGCACTAGAAGAAAGCAGTTCTTTGGTGCCTACAGAAGTTTTTCTGCTAGTGCCCGTATTCAGAAAAGACTGCCGCCACCACCCAAAAAAAGCCTGGATATGAATTGATGTGGTGGCAGAGGAAGGGTTAAAGGCCTCTTAATTTCTCCTGCTGCACACGAAAGGGCTCCACTTTGCACCTGACATATTGTTGCTTCTAAGGAATAAGCAAACGTGGTCTGAAAAACAGTATGGTTGAGATGGGGCTGGGCACAAAGCAGGGGTGTCTGCAGACAAGGATAAGAGGGAGAGAATGACAAAAGTGTCATGACACGAGCCTCACCTCTTTTGCATGTGTGTTGTGACATTGCACACACATACAAAAGGGGTGGAGCTTGTGGCATGACACTGCTTATAACATAGTTAAATCCGACAGATACCCGTACCACAAGGCCTTTTCTTGTCCTCCCTAATTAAGACTGCTACTAAACTGATGTTAAAAGAATCAGAACATCCTTCTCATTCAGGACCCTGTGCTCCAAAAGGACTCACAGAAAGTTCTGCTGAGCACATTATAGAATCTGATTCTTCCCCACCTTTGGGTAGCTATGCTCTTTTTTCTTTCCTTCATATTAACTCACCTGCTCATGAATGTCTCTCATTAACATCCATCAATCCTATATTCTTCTAACCCTGCCTTTACCGACTTGATGCTGTCCAGATGTGCTGAGCCACAGCTTCTATTAATCTGCTCAAGTAGATGAGATCTGGAATCTAGCACATCTGGCAGGTACTTGGTTAGAGAAGGCTGCAGTAGCCTGTATCAATATTTGTCTAAACAGTGCTCAACTACAATAATCTCATTGTACATTATTCGGTGGTTATGGAATAGTATTTAATTCAGATATGATGACACACGAAGATTGCATATTGCAAAGATTTGGTTTGGGCATCTCCTCAGGGTCTTAAATCCGTAACCATTTAAATCAGTTCCAGTCAGCAGCATGGTCAATGGCAAAGGATTGTGGAAGTTGTAGTTCAAACCCCTCAATGATACCAGATTGCCTATCCCAGCTTTAAGCCATTGTCAGCTGTTTTGCTCAACTGTGGTAAACCATCAAATTAGAATCAAACCATCGTTTACTGCAAATTAAAAGCAAATCTCCTAATCTCATCCTTTTATATCCATATTCTAGGCCCCTTTTTTGTGGTTCCCAGAACACCCAAAATTCTGGGATATAGTTGTTTGAGCTTAAAAAAAAGAAGCAGCAAAATACATAGGTTAAGCCCCTATTACATTTAATACCTGCAAAGCCCTTCCCCAAAGGAACATGTCATTGTTACACTCATTGTGGTCTTCAGTGGCTACAAAAAAGAGAAGCTCATTGAATCCCACAAAAATACTGCCCTTCTCTGCCCAATAGGAAGAACAGACTGGGAGAAATAAGCCTAAAATTTGTCAGTGAGGCTTTAGCCCTCCAAACCATGAACAGATTTAGCAAGTTATGAGTGGGCAGAAAACAGGAGAAACGGGGGGTTATATTTAGAATTGGCTTAAAGTGTCTCAATGATTAGAACTTGAAAAGCCATCTTCAGTATCAGTTCCATTCAACTTTTCCATGCTAACCTCATGGCTTGGTCTCAAAAGCATTCTTCAGATGAGGACAGGAACCAGGAGGAGGCATCCCCCAAAGCAGACCTAGTGTTGCTGGGCCCCAGCAGTGATGCCCAAGCCAGGACCCCTTCCTGCCCAGTTAAGCCATTTAGTGGCCTGCTTTTGTTGTTTATTCATTCAATCGTTTCCGACTCTTCGTGGATCAGCCCACACCAGAGCTTTCTGTCGGTTGTCGCCACCCCCAGCTCCCCCAAGGTCGATTCTGTAACCTCTAGAATATCATCCATCCATCTTGCCCTTGGTTGGCCCCTCTTCCTTTTGCCTTCCACTCTCCCTAGCATCAGCATCTTCTCCAGGGTGTCCTGTCTTCTCATTATGTGGCCAAAGTATTTCAGTTTTGCCTTTAATATCATTCCCTCAAGTGAGCAGTCTGGCTTTATTTCCTGGAGGATGGACTGGTTTGATCTTCTTGCAGTCCAAGGTACTCTCAGAATTTTCCTCCAACACCACAGTTCAAAAGCATCTATCTTCCTTCTCTCAGCCTTCCTTATGGTCCAGCTCTCGCAGCCATATGTTACTACGGGGAACACCATTGCTTTAACTATGCGGACCTTTGTTGTCAGTGTGATGTCTCTGCTCTTAACTATTTTATTGAGATTTGTCATTGCTCTTCTCCCAAGGATTAAGCGTCTTCTGATTTCCTGACTGCAGTCAGCATCTGCAGTAATCTTCGCACCTAGCAATACAAAGTCTGTCACTGCCTCTACATTTTCTCCCTCTGTTTGCCAGTTATCAATCAAGCTGGTTGCCATAATCTTGGTTTTTCTGAGGTTTAACAGCAACCCAGCTTTTGCACTTTCTTCTTTCATCTTCATCATGAGGCTCCTCAGTTCCTTCTCACTTTCAGCCATCAAAGTGGTATCATCTGCATATCTGAGATTGTTAATGTTTATTCCAGTGATTTTAACCCCCACCTTGGATTCATCCAGCCCAGCACATCGCATGATATGTTCTGCGTACAAGTTGAATAGGTAAAGTGAGAGTATACAACCCTGCCGTACTCCTTTCCCAATCTTAAATCAGTTCATTGTTCCATGGTCTGTTCTTACCATTGCCACTTGGTTGTTATACAGATTCCTCAGGAGGCATATGAGATGGCTTGGTATCCCCATACCACTAAGAACTTGCCACAATTTGTTATGGTCCACACAGTCAAAGGCTTAAGAATAGTCATTAAAAATGCTTTTCTGAAACTCCCTGGCTTTTTCTATTATCCAGCGGATATTGGCAATTTGTTCCCTAGTTCCTCTGCCTTTTCTTAAACCCAGCTTGTCAATTCTCGCTCCATGAATTGCTGGAGCCTACCTCGCAAAATCTTGAGCAGTACCTTACTGACATGTGAAATGAGTGCCACTGTTCGATAGTTTGAACATTCTTTAGTGTTTCCCTTTTTTGGTATAGGGATATAGGTTGATTTTTTTCCAATCTGATGGCCATTCTTGTGTTTTCCAAATTTGCTGGCATATGGCATGCATCACCTTGACAGCATCATCTTGCAAGATTTTAAACAGTTCAGCTGGGATGCCGTCGTCTCCTGCTGCCTTGTTATTAGCAATGCTTCTTAAGGCCCATTCAACCTCACTCTTCAGGATGTCTGGCTCTAGCTCACTGACCACACCGTCAAAGCTATCCCCGATATTGTTATCCTTCCTATACAGGTCTTCTGTATATTCTTGCCACCTTTTCTTGATCTCTTCTTCTTCTGTTAGGTCCTTGCCATCTTTGTTTTTGATCATACCCATTTTTGCCTGGAATTTACCTCCGATGTTTCTAATTTTCTGGAAGAAGTCTCTTGTCCATCCTATTCTATTGTCTTCTTCCACTTCCATGCATTACTTGTTTAAAAATAATTCCTTATCTCTTCTGGCTAACCTCTGGAATTTTGCATTTAATTGGGCATATCTCCCCCTATCACTGTTGCCCTTCTTTCTTGGGCCATTTCTAGTGTCTCAGCAGACAGCCATTTTGCCTTCTTGGTTTTCTTTTTCTTTGGGATGTATTTTTGCTGCTGCCTCCTCAACAATATTGTGAACTTCTGTCCATAGTTCTTCTGGGACCCTATCTACTAAATCTAGTCCCTTAAATCTATTCTTCACTTCCACTGCATATTCATTAGGATTATTAGTGAGCTCATATCTAGCTGATCTGTGGGTCTTCCCTAATCTCTTTAGTCTGATCCTAAATTGTGCAAGAAGAAGTTCGTGATCTGAACTACAGTCAGCTCCAGGTCTTGTTTTTACCGATGGTATAGATGTCCGCCACCATTGTCTGCAAAGGATGTAGTCAATCTGATTTCGGTGTTGTCCATCTGGTGAAGTTCATGTATAAAGCGGTCTCTTAAGTTGGTGGAAGAGAGTGTTTGTTATGCATAGTTAGTTGTCTTGACAAAATTCTATCAGCCTATGTCCCACTTCATCTTGTTCTCCCAGGCCATGCGTACCTGTAATTCCAGGTGTCATTTGACTATCCACCTTAGCATTCCAGTCTCCTGTAATGAAAATAGCATCTTTTAGGCGTATTGTCCAGTAGGTGCTGCAGATCCTCATAGAACTGCTCTACTTCAGCTTCTTCAGCATCTGTGGTTGGGGCATACATTTGGATCACTGTGATGTTAAATGGCTTACCCTGAATTCAAACTGAGATCATTCTATCGTTTTTTGGATTGTATCCAAGATTTAGCCACTTTACTATTAATTATGAAGGCTACTCCATTTCTTCTGTGGTCCCCTTGTCCACAGTAGTAGATCTGGTGGTCATTTGATGTGAAGTGGCCCATTCCAGTCCATTTCAGTTCACTGATACCCAAAATGTCTATCTATCTTGAATCTTGACATCTCACCAATAACCACATCCAATTTGCCCTGGCTCATAGTTCTTACATTCCAGGTTCCAATGGTGTGTTGATCCTTAGAACATCAGATTTGCCATTCACTACCAGCACTGTCAGCCACTAGCCGTCATCCTTTTGGCTTTGAGCTAGCTACATCATCATATATGGGGCTAGTTGAATGTATTCTCTGTTTCTCCCCAGTAGCATTTTGACCATCTTCCGATCTGGGAGTCTCAGCTTCCGATGGTATACCGACTTATCTCTGGTTGTACTGATCCATTCAGTTTTCATGGCAAGAATACTGGGGTGGGTTGCTGTTACCTTCCCCAGGGATCTTGTTTAGTCAGACCTCTCTGTCATGACCTTCCTGTCTTGGGTGGCCCTTCACAGTTTAGCTCATGGCATCACTGAGGTGCTGAAGCTCCAGCATCACAACAAGGTAACAATCCTTTGCTGGAGAGTGACCTGCTAGAACCACTGAAATGGAGCAGAGCTTAACACAGATGAGAAGCTGTACTCAGGAAAAGAATATTATCTTAAAATAGCTTTAATGAGCATGTCAGAGAAACACAGGTTATTGATCTTACACACTCAGCCCTCCCAAGCATAAAGAATCACATGCTTAGACATAGTAGGTTTAAAAGTAAAAAGAATATCTTACTGACTTTTTATTCTTGGTTCAGTTACATCCATCTTCGGTGGAAAGATGAAGTTTCTTTCTTCATTTGTTCTTTCTAAACTTAATTCACCCTATACTCTCAGCCCTAATTGCTGCCAAGAGCTGCATGGAAGAAAGTGGGAATTCCAGGCTTACCGCATAGCCCCCAGAAAGATGGAGCCACGCACAGCTGTGTGCTTCGTTCCCAGTAGAGAAGGAGGAAGAGAGAGAGAGGAAGTCAGAGTGGCAACAAACAGCTTCCTCAGAGTTGCATCATAGGACGAACTGAATTTGCATGCTAATGCACATGCTAATGAGGCATGCTCGATTTGCCAGGACCTCCAGCACCCGGGATCCAGTAGACTTTTACCTGATTCTCTAGAATGCTGATGAAGAGTCACTTCATGCGAGATGGGCAGTGACAAAATTTGAAATATAAATAAATAAATAAATGCATCACAAGACAAGTGGTGTAGAGGTGCTTGGCTGGGACAAAAGACAGCTGGATCTGGCAAGGCTTCTCAGGTGTAACTCACTGATGGAAGCCAGATCTGAGCAGCTCCCACTGTGCTTGGGCCAGGCCAAGGGCTGCTGGTGAAAGTCATGAGAACCATGCTGATCTAGGAAGGCCTCAGGGATTCTTGCCTTGGAACTCCCAGCTGCCAAGGTTCTTTCCTGGAATATTGTTGTGGTTTCTCTTGTGATTCTCTCTCACTGCTCCTTTGAACACAACTTTCCCAGAGAGTCTCTTATGCCATGTATGAAACTGGAACTAAATTGACCATTTTGAGATAAGCCTGAAGGGTTTATAGTTTCCTAAACCACATAAGCACAGCCAATTGTGAAACTAAAGGCCACACTTAATTTGGGGCCCACTCTCAAAGTAACAGTTAAGGCTAGAAGAAAAGCCAAATTTGGTTTCCTGTGCATTTATATAGTTACTTTATAATCAAGTATTATTGATTGGAAATTATAATTTCCCCATTATGTCACAATTAAAAGCCACAACTGCATAACATTTCCACAACTGTGGAAATATTTGAAGGCTACCCCAAAAGCTTTCCAGCTGCAGCCTTTGGCATGAGGTTTTATATCTTGTTATATAAAGTATTTTGTGTTTGTGCAGGATATGTGTGTGTGAAAAGAAAAATATGCACTCACTTTGCACATACATATGCACAGCTGTAGCTATAATATAATGAAACTACTTGGTATTAATCCTGTAATTCTGAATTGCTTTTATTTCATCATCATACTTGCTCTTCCATCATACAAATAATTTTGTAAATGCAGAATTAAGAGTGAGTTGAAGTCTAATGCCCACTTCTCCTACCTCAGATTCTGAACCATGTTTCCCTTTATGTGGTTTTCAGACATCCCTCTAGGCCTCAGATTTATTTATTTAAGTATTTTCCCCCCTGAGCACCTGGTTTTCATATGCAACTTAAAGAGGGTGAAAGGAAACCGAGGTTATGCCTTCTCCTCTTAATGCAATTCCAGCATATATTAACATCTTTGTTTTTCCTATTCAAAAATCATAATAATGAAGGGGAGGGGGCAAAAATCTGTAGAATTGTAAAACAGAAGTCTGGAGAAAATGCCATTAGTAAAAGAGAATAAACATACCAAGCAGGGACTTTCAAATGCATTTAAAACCGCAGACTTTCCATGGCATTTTGCCTGCTAACAAGTAAATGGAACATATCCTGAATTATTGCAATCTGTCAAGGGGAGCCAGGCTGTGTGAAACCACTATTCTATGCTTCAGGGGTATTTAATTCCCAAAATCAAATGGCCTGCATAAGCTTTGATTCGGCATGAAATTTTATTTTCCCCATTGGCAACATGCATTTTTTAAACTGAAAGATTACAGATTTTACTCCCTTCCATCCTCTTTTTCTCCCCCAGAAAATGCTCATGAGAATTGTCCACTAGTTGATATATTAGTGAGGTTGTCTTTTCCAAGTGCCTTCTCAGAACAAAGCCAGAAGCAGGTTTATATACAATAGTCTATGAAAAGAAGTGCTGGCTAACTATATTCCATGGCCTTGTTCAACTGTTCTTTTCCCATGGAACTGCCATCCGGGGGAATATGAATTGTCCCCAGTAGGATTTGGGAAGCCAAAGCCAGGGTATAATTTGCATTTACCATATAATATCAACAGGACTTATTTGTAACATCCAAAGGCATATCTCATCTAGCATTCTGTTCCCACAATGATTAAGCAAAAGCCTCTGGAAAGCCACCAGTGGTGACATAGGTGCATAGTCCACTTCCAACTAGGTTCCCCAACAATTGGTACTGGGGGGTATAATATTCCTGATACTCAAGGGAGACATTTAGTAGCCCAATTCCCCTCAGTAAAGAATTGATTCAGCTCCTGCTGTATTCAGTGGCTATTTTCAGAATCTTTCCCAGCTCCTAACTAAGACCCCATTTATTACAATCCATACTTGGGGAACTATATCCTTCCTATTGTGCCAGAGTTCTTCCACTTCAAATGAGATGGACGCACTTTATAACTGCTTAAGAATCAGTGAAAAACTGATCTATCCACTTTGGATTTAGGAAGAATAGATTAAGCAACTGCATTGTCACAGTCTCATGGTGGTAGAGGATATGCCCGTGCAGAAATCTATACCTTCTCTTCCAAATCAAAGACAAGATTTCAGCAATGAATGTGATTTCTGCAGATAACCCAGGATGAATATCTGTTTCATACACAAACCATGGTGATAAACTGGATCTCACAAGCTGTGATGAACCATGGAGAATTATGTGTAGAGGAAGGTATTGCTACTACTATAAATGTGTAACAAGCAGTATGCCCCCATCAATTAATGGAAGTTGTATAAGGATATGACAATAATGATGGGCTGCAAATGAGTAACAGGTATGCCAGTCCAATCACTTTTCTCTTTTCTCAGTTGGAAAAAAAGTTACTCCTCCTCTTTATTTTTCTTCATGGTTGATCACTTTAAAAATTGCAGGGCTGGCAGAATTGCCTCTCCTTGTCCCTTTAAACAAGTAGTCTTTCTCAAAGAGTAAAGTGAAGAAATCTGAATCTATATGAGAAAAACAGGAGGGATAAAAAAGAGGATTGGTCTTCTTCAGGGTGCACTGCAGGCACACCTTTGAGTAGTGTTGGGGGCTGCTCCAAAAAGTAATAGGTAGGGCCAGTATAAATGCTAAATTTGAATTTCCTTTCAATTTATCTTAGTTGATAACTCACTAGTTTGCATTTAATCATTTTCATCTTCTGTTGCATTACACATTGGTAGCAATTTCTGGAGGACTCTGGAGATCGCAACTAAGGACTGTGAGAGGTGCATTGGGCTTGTGGGGCCACAGGTAGGGCCAGATCATAGGATATTGCTATCTGAAGAGTGTTAACCCCACATTGATCCCACATTCTTCCTGTTGCTACCTCCAGAATAGAGGAGGAATAAGGAGAAGCTTACAGACCATTAAAAACACTCTTTTTGTCTTTGCTATGTGTATTCATATCTCTGAGCACCTTTCTATGGTGTTTGTGAATTGCAGTAGTCCAAATGAGAGGTAGCAGAGGAATGAGTGACCATTTTCAGTGCATCCTGTTCTAGAGAAGGCTACAACTGATGTAATAGTCAAAACTGGGAAAGGCCTTCTTGACTGCAGCTTTCATCTGGTCCTCCAACAGAAGTTGTGAGTCCAGGAGGGCTCCCAGATTATGGGTCTGCTTTTTCAGGGGAAGCACAACCCCATCAAGAGCCAGAGTTGTTTTTTGAATCAATAGTTACTCCATCTTGTGTGCATTGAGCCGGAGCCTGTTTCTCCCCATCCAGGTCCTGACAGCCTCCAGTCGCTGGTTAGGGCATTATTGCATCTGCCATTTGGCCCAAGGTTGAAATATATAACTGAGTATCATCAGCATGATGATAAGTTACCGTGCACAATAGATGACATGCCCCAGTAGCTTCATGTAAATAAACAGGATGGGGAGAGAAGCAAGCCCTATATTTGAGTGTCTGTGGGCTCAGTCTTTTCCCCACTGCAACCAGTTACTGGACCTGCCAGCTCAAGAAAGAACAGAACCATTGCCTCCCATTCTGATCTTTTTTATACAATCCAGAAGGATACTGTGATCAGTAGTATCAAAAAGCTGCTTGAGAAGTCCACAGGGCTAGAATAGCTGAACTCCCTCCATCCATGTCTCATCATATGTCATCAGTGAAAGTGACCAATGTGATTCTCTCAGGAATCTCCCCCTTCAACAAGGAAACAGATCCAATCCCCCAGTCCATCTTCTTGCCTCTTTAATCAACCAGGAGGGACAGGGAACAAGTTCATAAGTGGCAAAACTCACATCACAAAACACTTTTTCCACTTTCTTCTCATCAACAGGCTGAAACCCCACCCCAATAAAATAGCCAGACATCTTTATCATCTCATCAGATCTCATCCATCTACTTTCCAGCTCAGGGGGAATACAAGCAATTTTATCCATGAAATGGTCAGCTAGATATTTGCACCCTACATTAGTGGATCATCTAGCATTTGTAACACCTAAGTGAGCTGGCCAGAAATCTGGAGAGTGGGGAAGTGATCTATCCAAGATTGATAGAAATGTTTCAGAACTCATCTGTTTCTAGGTGAAAAACAGATCTAATGTGTGACCAGTACTGTGGATCAGGGTCCTGAGGACCTGGGACAAGCATTTGGTGATCATGGCAGCAATGAATTCTTGTTAAAAGTCTGTATGATAAAACTAGAAGAAGTAAACTAAAAACTGAATGAGTGCTGAGTGTATGTAGATGGAACACAAAAATGAGTTACCAGTAAAAAAAGACATACATTGGGGTGGTTTGATCATACCAGGAAAATGAATGAGGATTGAACAGCAAAACAAATATATGAAGGAAGAGTGAATGGCTTGAGAGGAAAGGGAAGACTGAGAAAGTCATGACTGGATGGAGTTGATGAAATCCTCAAAAAGACAGGGTAAGAAATTTAATAAAAGGGAACGTATGAAGCAATACATGCAAGAAGCAAGAAGCACTTGCAAGTATACAAAGAAATCTACAGTATAATAGTGAATGATGTCGGTGCAAACTAGTTGAGAGATTTATATTTTCTTTTCTTTTATAAACTCAAGGAAACTTGGACGTCTTTGGCTTATGATTTGTTACATTGTTTCGGTGTTCTGGATAATGTTGCTTACCCCAAGAGGAAATAGTGTGATGGGCTTGTACGTAAAGCACCCTAAGTTTGGTTTGTATGTTTACATTAGGATTTTTTTTTTAGTTGTTTCCTAATCATTTCATCATGGAGTTTTACGTTTTATCTTTTTCTTTAAGCCCTAGTCTTGACTATTTTTATGGAAAAGTCAGATATATCTATTTGACCATAATAACTAGTATAAATTCTCAGCTGATAAATCAGATGGCTTACTGGATGATTACTTTCTTTGAAAAATCTCTCTCCAAATCTTTCTTGTTCAATTTCTTTAAAAACTAACAAGACTTCAATAATCTCTGGAAAGATTATAAAAAATAAACTAAAGAAGATATATGAAGATATATATGAATCTTGCCAATGAAGTTGGTGCAAAGTGAGATCTTGCCTGTTCATAGTTGGTTCTCAAGTTGTTTTTGTTGAGGCTATCTACTTCTCTACCACTGCAGGGTTCTCTTGGCTCATGGATCAGGGCTAGCTTCTTCAATCATTACCCTTCAAAGTGGTTTCCGCCTCTGGGATTAATCTGCAGCTCACCTCACATGTCTGTTCAGAATTCCTGTTAAATTCAGCTACATCTATTTACAGTTAAATGGATATAGCAGCTTCCCCAAACTCAGCACCTGCCAATGTGTGGAGACTGCAATTCTCAGAATTATCAACTAGCATAGGTATACAGAAGGACAGTCTTAGTGGAGA
This sequence comes from Candoia aspera, assembly GCF_035149785.1. Lineage (NCBI taxonomy): Eukaryota > Metazoa > Chordata > Lepidosauria > Squamata > Candoiidae > Candoia > Candoia aspera. Next base: position 102,560,126 of record NC_086154.1, on the reverse strand, counting down.
TCTCAGACCCACTTACCTGAAAGTTAGCCCAGTGAATTCAGTGCAATTACTTGCGAAAAGATATGTACAGGATGTCCTATATTGTACTGAAGATACTGAAGATACTATGTCCGATGCATCTGAAAGAATGTATATGTTTGTATATCTAATGCATATGTGTGGATATATACTAGCCCATAGAAGAGATGCAGCATACAATGTGATCATTGTCTCACTAGGTGGTCATATCATTTTACTAGACTCTTGGAAATCTGAGCTCATATTCTAATTTAGCCACAGAGCTCGTGGGTATTGAGTGAAGCTCAATCTCTCAGCTAAGATCTTACGCTGAGATGCGGGTGAGGGGTAGAAAGAACTCCTGCGGTGAAGTAGTGTTCCTAAATCAAAACATCTCAAGCAGATCACACATTTTGCATCAGACAAATGTTCCACAGCCTGTCATCAGAGCAACCAAGATGGAATACCCTGGTAAAGATGCCTGCAGGATATGCAGTAGGTTTAAAAAAAACACTCCACACAGATCTATGGAGTCATGCAGCTCACTGTAGAGTCAATGGCAGCTTGTCTGACTCTAAACATTTTCCATCACAAAGACATCAGTTAAAACCTATGGTGAGGCTATCACCAGGCTGGTGCAAGCAGTTCTCTCGCTTTGGGCACAGCTATTATGGACGTGTGGTCTCCTGAGGATTTTCTCTTTCCCCAAGCACACTCGGAGAAGGAGGAACACTTTGTCCGATTTGCACAGTATTTTTCAGTGAAAATTCATCAGATCTGTGCTGACTTAGATGCCACAGATGGGCCCAGTTGAATGTATACATTAAACTTCTTGGAGAGATTGTCCAGAGTGTGGTATTTGTAGGTCTCTGCGGTGCTGATTACCTATTTCTAGATCTTTTTTATATTTAAATAATTAAAGGAAAAGTATAAGTTATTATTTATGTTCTTATTGAATTTTAAATGTTTTATTGTGAACTGCCCAGGGTGCCCCACATGGGGAAGATGGGGGGTGATAAAAATATGACAGATAAATAAATAAATAAGATGCCAACAACAATTATATTAGGGCAAAACAATTGAGCTTTTATCCAGACAAATCAAAAGTGCTTCTGACAAGCTGAAAGGCAAATCAAATGATAGGGGTTCAAACCACCCACCCTAGAGATACAAGCGCACAGTTTAGATGTTCTCCTAGATTCAGCCCTGAAATGTGTTTTCCCAATTTCACTTGTATCTAGGCATGAGTCTGTATAGTTAAGAATACTTCACCACGCTAATTCTTTTATTAGGAAACTCCACTAACTACAGCTCAGTTTCCACATATAATTCTGAGTGTTCATAGTGACAAATATGATTTGCACGTAGCTTACCTAAGTTAAGATATTCTTCTTAAAAGCCTGCCCAGGATTTAAGATCTGTGTAAATCTTTTTCTCACTCACAGAGGTAGATGTAAATGAAAGAGAACTGTTTAGATGGCTGTTCCTACCTTCTAGAACTCCCTGACAAGAAGTCATATTATTGCAATATTCTTCTGTTGGTACATCTCGGGTGCATAAACAGATTATGGCTGCTAAGATACAGACGTATGCTAGCTCTTTCTGTGATTTTAAATGCAGATTTAAGGATTTAAAACTGAGTTTTAAATAATAGTGAATTAAATGAATTGAAAGCACACATGAACGCATTTGGGTGACAACAGAGGTATAAATCCAATACATCAATAAATGTATTTAATAAATAATGGCTCAATAGATTGAGACTGAATTAAGTACACATTGATGATTCCCATCAATCAGATTCAAAACACCCAATGCTACTTGGTTCCAATCAGTCACTGATGGCTGGAGAATCTGAACTGAAATCTCACTGATATGGAATTCAGTGGTGCCAGGTATTCCCTTGGTGCAGAAACATTTCAGATAAAGTAATTCTTCCTTTTGCCTCAATGGGGTAACAGAGTTGCAGATATAATCTGTTTAAGAGTCTATTTTTGTTTAATGACCACAGTAGCCTCCTTCTCAGGTATTAGCTTGTTTTCTATTACACATGGCCTCAGGAGGTACACAATAATAAGATAACACAAATGTCATTCTTTTGGAAAGGGTTTGCATTAAAGATGGAGACCTTTCTTTGAATAGATTCAAGATAGGTAATTCAAAGCCTCCCTCTAGTGGTAAGAAGGGAAAAATGGTTTTCTCCCTTATTCACACAGTTCACAAGGTCTAAAATAGTATCACCATAAGGGCCCTTCCACATAACCCCAGTCTCTCCCTTCATACCCCTTTTAATGGTTCCACACTGCTGTGCAAGTGTCCCCCTTGCTCTGCTCCATTTTCCCATGTTGCTAGATAGCAGGGCCTAAGAATAAATATGGTCAGATTTTTAAAATATATTTTAAACATAGTGCCTTGTTTCTCAATCAACATTCAAAAGATAAGACTTCCCTGTAAGAGAACTCAGATAATATGGGAGAAGAATAAGTTTCCCCACTTCACCCATTTTATTGATTGAGCATTTATAAAACTCCCCATAAACTCTTTGTTTGTTTGTTTGTTTGTTTAATTTGCCCCTGCCCATCTCCTCCCATCAGGAGACTCTGGGTGGTTAAAAAGGTAAATCTTTTTTTGAGTCATGCTTGAATCCTGGTGACTACACGGATATGCCTGTTTTCTTCAGCCTGCTATTTTGGGATGGTCTTCTATCCAAATACTAGGATTCTGCTAAATATTTTGGGGATCAGACAAGATCAGCCAAGTGTTGCCATTTGCTGTGGTGTATTTTAAATTCATCTTTGTAATTGCACGTTTTATACAACTACATGAATATCTCAGGGCAATAATTTTATTATTGTATAAAGAGTAAGTGATCCTTATATAGCCTGAATACACGATTCTTGATATAATTTCAGGTTCTGAATCACCATCAGGCGATAAAAGTTAATCTGTATTTTACCTTTTTATCCTTACTCTTTATTCGTATTAAACCATTTTTCTTGCCTGACCTGTTTTTCTACTGAAACTCAACTAATTTGGTCTTCACATAAATGGGGATAACTTTGCTTTTTAATTGAGGTTCTGTACAGCTCCCAGATAGGGTTCTTCTCAGTCAAAGGAAGAAATGGAGAAGTGAGTCTCAAGGCTGTTTGTTTCTCAGTGAGATATAGCATAAGTGAATTCAGTGTGTTTTAATATAATATGCACAGCTAGAACTTCCTGTTGAGGAGCAAGCTTCCCTTCCTCTAGAAAAGCTGGAATCCTTGTTAGTAGCCATTTCAGTTCAGCAACAGTGAATCTACTTACTTAAAATCATTTCAATCTCATAATGCTATACTGTAAAGACACGACCTTTTACCACAAAATAATAAATACTTCTCATAACTGTGAAGAGTTAATGGTCACATGAGGCAGAACTGGTCAATGGAGAGAAGTGAGAAGGGTTTAGAGGCCCAGTCATTGGGCTTAGCTGTGGAGAGCTACAGACCAGAGGACAAGGAATTGGTGTTCCTCTTGGAAGAGGAAGAAAAGAAGAAGCACATCTCTCACACAACCATCACCTGCATGAGCTTAGGCATTTTAAATATATATTTTTTTAAATTATCAGGTGGATTGAGATTTTAAGCCCCAAAGGGGGGACATATCTGGGAAACACCATATATATCATAACCCTAATGATCAGGACCTATAGAGTTCTTAACAAATCCTAGAAATAAAAACTAACTTACTCCGCTCCCCCCCCCCCCAATCTATCAATTCCCTTAATGGCTCCTACAATGGCTTCCTGTAAAGACTGATAATGAGTGAGGCAAAGGATCTCCTCTTCACATTGATACATTTGATTTTTATGGATTTCAGAATTCAATGATTTTGTCATGAGTACGGATGGTGAGTAGGAAGAGGCCCCTATCCAGGGGGGAAAATGCATGCATAGTTTAGAGACTTTGAGCTGTCATTCAAAGAAACCCAGAACAGACCCGCCTTGAGTTTTGGGGTTTATCTGTCTGGGTTTTCCCACGCTTCTTCAGTTTGGTAGGATTTTCTGTCTACTATAGCAGTTAAATAAAACACTAGAGACTTTCTCCTTGTCTTGGCGTGGTCCTTGCTTAAATCAGGACAGACTTAGTCAAGAGAGATCAACATAAAGTTTAGTGTTTCTTCACATCATTGTTCCTATTTCTTCTTATTATCATTCTTATTTATCTCTTTTTAATTTATTAGTAGTATTTTATTTGGCATGTGCTTAAATGTAAACACAGTATAAACAGACAGCAATGAAGTTCACAATGGAGTATAAACTTTAGTTTATCTATATCCTGCTTTTCTACTCATGAATACTCACAGTGATTAACAATAATTAAAACATGGAATATGAAATGAAAAGTTGAAAAACCAACTCAGATCAACACTGGTATTAATTAACAGTTACAAGCCTGACAAAAGAGAGATCTCTTGGCTGCACTTCTAAAGTCAGAGCATGAGGGGGAGGAATCAACACAACTGCTTTCTAAAGATTGGGTGTGATGCAACCTGCCAGACAAACTTCTGAGAGCGGGGACATTTTTAGAAAGGCCTTCCTGCAAATTGTAATGGCTGGATAGGCCACTGAGATAAAGAATTCCTCTGAAAATATACCAACTCACTTTCCATTTCTAGCCAAGTCAAGAATAATCATTCCTTCAATTTCCAGTTTGAGCTTTCCTGGACTGTATATTTCATATAATATGTATCATGCCAGGAAAGAGAAAGGTGTAAGTTGAGTTGGGCTAACTCTGAGTTTTGAAGATGGTTAAAAAGATCCTGGGGGGGAGGGCGGACTTTGGGGCGAGGAGAGGAGAAAACCATAAATTTGTAAATTCAGCCTCTGAATGAAAAATTGAGGGACAGACAGAGCAGGAGGACCTTAACAAGAAGGTCCTAAGTGGGAATGGAAGTAGAATGAATTTGGTGGAAAGAACAGAGGGAGAAGCATAGATAATATTAACAAGGCAGGGAAATCATGCAGAGCATGGCTTCTAGAGTTCTTTCCAACTTCTCAGTAATAGCTCTGCTCAGGGTCATGTGACCAAGAAAGGAAGGAATTTAGAGTGGAGAGGATGCAACATTCCAAGCCACCCTCTAACTTCCTGTTCCATAGAGATGCACTGAAGCAATCTTTTGGATATGGCCCATTTTCAAACTCAGTCTTTCTTAAGGGTTTTTTTGGGGTAATGGTAGCTCAGGTTCTTTGTACATCCTTTTAATTAGGGTTCCCCCAAAGTCTGGAGAGCCCCCAACTAAAAGTATACTCAATCTTTCTTTTGCCAAGTTCTTCCCCCACACCATGTTGGGTCTTGTTCAGTTCAGTGGTTGGAGTTAGGCTAATGGACAAAGCCCTGACTCCCTTTACCTGATTTCCTCCCAACATTTTGTTGGGTTGGATAGAATAATGAGGTGGGAAAAACATGCAGGAATTCTTCCAACCCCTTTACCAGGGGTGTGCACAGGAGGCACCAGCATTTTCTTCTATGTAATAAAGCTGCTGCCCCTCCATAGGGATGCATAGGGGATCTTTTTCTGATTTTTTTTTCTCTGTAGCGCCCAGACTGATCCAGCCAGTTGTCAAAATCACTCTCCCCCACCCCACAACATTTGGTTCTGTTGTGTTCAACTTTTGCAGTTATTCTACCAACGGATGGACGTACAGAGTCATGAGTCTGTTTATATAATTTCTTTCCAACTTTCTGTTGGGTTGTGAAGAATAAGAGCAGTAACAACCTTCCCATTTGGATAGGTCACTTCCTCATTCACAGTTAGAAGTTATTTAAAATTTACCCAGCTATTATCAACTATAGAAATTATTAGGGAATGCCAAGGTTTTCCTGTAGCTGGAACTGAGCATAGATGTATCCACCTTCCCCCACCTTCCCAAAAATCAACACTGAAGAAAAAAAATTAAAAAATGGCCAATGAAAACTAAGAAAGCCCAGTAGACATGCAAAGCTGATTGATTGCTACTGGAATGATCCTGAATAGAAGCACTCCCCACTGTGACATAGAGTTGCAGAGGCATGCTTATCCCCTCTAGCCTTTTACATTTTTTAATAAACTTCAATTTTCTGCTTTTGAGGGGGAGTACTTCTGAACAGTAAGGGACGGAATCTTTGCTGCCGAAGGTATTGTCCATGGAATAATGCTTAGGTCTTGTCATTTTGGAACCTGCTAGCGATGGGTAGAACACATTCAGGAATATTCTCAATATATTGCTTAATTGAAACAAAATCATTCAGATGCTTAGAATTAGATCATCAAGCCAACTAGGCTCACTAGTGTGGAAAGTCCTTCCTTCTCCATCTTCAATCTGAAAGTTGTTTATTAATCCCTTCCTTTTCCAGATAACTGTGCTGTTATCACATATAGTAGAGTCCAGAATGTATAGAAACCGTAGGGGATACAGTTACTGTGATTTATTTTTATTTTATGTTCTAACAATAACACCAAAAAGTTCCATGGATGAATATACCAAAAAGGGAGTGTGAATGAATGTGTGCATGTGCATATGGATTAATATGTATTAGGCCTGCACAAATAATGACTCAGTGACTGGTTCTGCTTTTTAAAGGCATGAAATGTCTATGGCCACTTGAAGGCTTAGTGTGGCCACTATGAGACCCTCTCAAGGTCTTCTCAGCATGTTTTGACAAAAAACGTAACATTCTAGTCATGCAGTTTCAATATGACAATCCAGAATGATGCTTACATACCCAAGGACTATGTATTAGAAAAGCATTATTATTGTAATGTGTATATACAGTGATTAGATTTATCTAAAGGCATCTTTGTTCTTGTGTTTATTCTTCTGGCAATACCATTAATCAAATGTGCTTTAATTTTTTCAGTGCTTTGCAATAATGAACCTAGCAAGTAACAACAAGGACTGAATCAATGTTTTAAGTTACACCAATGTATATGCAGCAGGAAGTACAGACCGGAAACCATTGGCAGGATTCATTGCACAATATTGTTGAACGGTTTTCCAAATTTATACAAGCACTTTCAACCAAAAACATTGACATGTTGGGCACTGCTTCCAGAGAAGATAATACATTCCAAACATAATATGTCCCAGCTTCCGCCAGCATACCCCAGCAAGTTTGTAGCTTATATAGTATAATTTGTATGGTGCCACAATGGATTATTTTCACAGAATGCTTGATGGTTTGCTGAAATAGATTTGAAAAGAATTCTGTGCCACAGAGTTCCAATTCAGATAATCTTTCCAGAGTTTTTAAGACTTTCAAGAGAATCAGTTGTGTTAAGAGTCTGATATAACCTTGATTAGATTCCCTTGGTATTGAATGATGTACGGATATATAATGTGCTCATACTGCATATTGTCAGGGAACTTACTTTCTCCTAAATAATATATAAAGAAATGATTCATCTGGATGTATTTAGTACCAAGTTAGTATTTGTGACCATTGTTTTTGCAAAATATATGAACTTGCCATCTATTATTACATCTCTAATTCTATACAATTCTCTGTTTTCCCTTTCCTGAACTGAACACATTTATTGTGTTCTTTCTTCAAAAGTTAAAGAATGCGAGAAAATGAAGAAAGTCAGAAGCCAATTATTGTTTCCATCTTTTCCAAACTTCTGTGTGAAGTTTTAAATAAGGATTTGAGATGTTGATCTGTTTTTTAACCATTTGGGTTAAAAACCCTACTCATAAGGGTTCTAGTGCCAGTTCAGTGTGAAGCCATTAGTGGACAGCTCAGGCCACTGAATGGAGCAGAGCTTAACACAGCAGAGAAGCTGCACACCGAAAAACAATATTATCTAAAATAGCTTTAATGAGTACGTTAGAGAAATATAGGTTATTGATCTTACACACTTAGCCCACCCAAGCATAAAGAATTACACACTTAGACAAAGTAGGTTTAAAAGTAAGTAAAAGGAGTCTTACTGATTTATTTGGTTCAGTTACATACATCTTCAGTAGAAAATGATGTTCCTTGTTTCTTCTGTTCTTTCCCTAAACTTAATGAACTCTCAGCCCTCATTGCTGCCAAGAGCTACATGCAGATAGGGGCAGAATCCTTCTGATTCTTAGGCCCACTGCATGGCCCAAGATAGAGGGAGAGCAGCAAAAGCATGCTGCCTCCACAGACAGTGGAAGGAGGAAGAAAGAGGAAGTGGGAGGGACAACAAACAGCTTCCTCAAGAAGCATGGAGAGTTGCATCATGGGATCATCTATATGCTAATGAGGTATGCCAATTTGCCAGGACCTCCAACACAGTGTACCCACTGAACAAGTTTTTCTTTTCTAATAGTATGAATTGTCTTGACTGAAAACCTTCAAAATAATGCTTTAAACTTGATATACCTATACCTCCATTATATGTTTGCTTATATTGCATAGCTAATTTAATCCTAGGGGATTTTTATAATAAGTATATACTGTATGAATGAATATATGCTCTTTGCTAGCAGGCAATGAAACTGGGAGTGTTTGAAACAGGATTTTATAAAATATAGTTGTAACTACAGCAAGCAATGTAAAGAAACATGTTGCAATGATTTGAACTCTGTTGTAAACTTAGATGTTGTTGTTAGTTGCCATTGAGTCATTTACAACTCATGGCAACCCTATGTATAACAGAACAAAACACTGTTCGGTCTTGCACCACACGCCTGACTGCTCCAATGTTTGCGTCCGTTGTTGCGGTAATTGTATCAATCCATCGCACTGAAGGTCTTCCTCTTTTCTGCTGGCCCTCGACTTTACCAAACATGATCTCCTTTTCAAGCGATCGGTCTTTCCTGATGATGTGCCCAAAGTATGAGAGCCTAAGCCTAGATGTCTTCACCTCTAGGGAACATTCTGGTTGTATTTCTTCTAAAACTGATTTATTTGTTCTTCTGGCAGTCCATGGTATTTTCAACAATCTTCACCAACACCACAATTTGAATGCATCAATTCTTCTTCCATCTTCCTTTCTTAATGTCCAACTTTCACAGGCATATGTGGCAATTGAGAAGACCATGGCGTGAGTCAGACGCACCATTGTTTTTAAATGACGTTTTTACTTCTGAAAACTTTAGATAGGTCTTTGATGGCAGATTTTCCCAGTGTGATTCGTCATTTGATTTCTTGATTACTACTTCCCTTGGCACTGATCATTGATCCGAGTAGACTGAAATTATTGACGACTTCAATTTCTTCTCCATTTATTGTGACATTGTTTATTGGTCCATTTGTGAGAATCTTCGTCTTCTTCACATTCAGGTGTAGTCTGTACTGCTGACTACAATCTTCGATCTTCATCAGCAAGTTCTTCAAGTCTTCTTCACTTCCAGCAAGCAAAGTTGTGTCATCTGCATATCGCAGGTTGTTAATGAGTCTCCCACCAATTCTGATACCCTGTTCTTCATCGTACATTCCTGCTTCTTGAATTATTTGTCCAGCATACACATTGAATAAGTAGGGTGAAAGTATACAACCTTGCTGCTCACCTTTTCCAATTTTGAACCACTCAGTGTCACTGTTTTCTGTTCTAACCACTGCCTCTTTATCCATGTAAAAGGGTCATAATTATGTTTTTTAAACAGTCCCACCTTAGACACAAAGCCAGCTGGGTGACCTTGGGCCAGTCCCTCTCTCTCAGCCCTAGGAAGGAGGCAAGGGCAAACCACTTCTGAAAAGCCTTGCCAAGAAAACTGCAGGGCCCTGTCCAGGCAGTCTCCAAGAATCAGACCCGACTGAATGGATAAAAAAACAAACAAACATATCTAAATCCATCTGGACCGATGTAAAGTCCAATGCCTTGGAACTGTTTCTGTGATTTTTAACTGGTATTAGCATAGCAGAACTGATTCACAGAAATTAATTTCTAACCCTATTATTTCATTTCATTGTTATAACTCAAACTGCAACTGAGATATATCTCTGCTTGGGTTTTTAAGAAAATAGGGTAATCTATAAAGAAATTACATGGTGTATTAAGACCTTGAATGTTCTCATTTCTCCTAATGTTCTGCACTACTCTTTTCCTACTGCATATAAGTGGGCATTCTTGTTTAACACCACTTACAGTACTGTGGTTTATGACGTGCCGCCTAACAGCATCCAGGGATGTCAAAAAGTCATTTCCCCTGGCTCCTGAAAATCCTGGATATTGCCTGTACATGCATGTGGCAGCTGTCTAGATCACGACAGAAGGCCCCGCTGTGACCCCTTACACTTCTGCTGTATTTTACCCAGGGAAAAATGGGCCTTGCCAGTGGAAGGGAACTTTGCTTAAATTGGCATTACAGTGGGGCTGCAATTGTAAAACGCTGCTAATTTGCATTTTGAAGACCTATCTCTTTTTTGTAGTGGCGGTGGTGGGGACAGTCTCTGTCACTGGAAAAGACAATTCTTGTTATATCTTATATTTTACTTGATGAAATTAAACAAATAAAAGTCTCAACTGGAGAGGGTTGGGACATAATATCCTGAGTTCTTTAAAAAGATGAGCTGTTAGTATAATACAAATTAATAAAACATATTATCAAAATGTACTCATCTCTACATACAATATGTACAAATATTTAAAAACATATTCTTTCAACCATGTCATTTATTTAACAGCCATTTAAAAATCCATTTTTCCTATATCATTTTTAATCATTTCTATATAAACTGTATAATCATTTAGAAAGCTCATAATGTCCAGCCCAGGTCTTATATTTCCAATTAATTTCTATATGTCAACCAACAGAACATCATGTAAAAAGTGACTGATAACATTAACTTCATTAACAGTCCTCCTGTGGAATCTGGCCCTACATCATTCAATTAACACATTAATAATTAAAATAACATTTCAGGATGAAATGTTCTGCCATGCAAAACCCTCAGATAGGTGAATTATGGGCATATTAATTCATAACTGGCTTTCTTAATGGGTCTTGGCCTCTGTTTAACACCTATCATACTAGCATGGCCTGAACTGATTTTTCCCATCTATTTCACACATGGTCACTCCTTCTCATTTTAAATATTACACAACTTTCAAAGGGTCCTAAAGAGATTTCAGAGGATGGAGGGAGAGACTAAGAAGGAAGGCAGTCTGGAAGCAAAAAAGCAGCTTCTTTTATTGCTGTTTCTTGCTTCTTCCTCTAAAAGATGTGGGACCAATATGCATTTCTCTCCCTTTGTCAGCCCTTCGAGGTCGACCAGACTATGAAACCAAAGTTATATAGGATAATACTACTTTTGTTATAAAATTATAGTAACAGAATTTTGCAAGTCTGAATCTGCTACCATCCTCCCTTCCTTTATCTTCATGAGAACTAGGGAGGCTCTTGTCTAAGGCACCTTCTCAGGTTACAGTTCTGTCCCAAACTCAGGTTTCTTTAATCTCACTGTTGTCTTGCTAGTGACTCTTCCTCCTGTTCCTCAAGCTCATTCCTTTTATCCATTACACCCTGCTCCCAGGCAGAACATGTAGTGGCTAAACTTAAACTTGGTGTTTTTAAAAACTCAATAAGATGGGAGTGGAATGTTTGGTTGGGGCAATTGACTGATTAAAAATGGATGATGTTTATGAGAATGGTTTTTACTCCAGAAATGCCCTTTCTACTTTGACATATTCCTTTTGCCTTACTCAGACAGAGGCCCCAGCATATCCCACAAGACCATCATATGATCCTCAGGCCAAAAAGGAATTTGGCATGCTCTGTAGGAGCGATAAGCCATTTTCTTTCTGTTGTGGGCCACGTTCATTCAGGGCTAATCTATTGGGACCTGCCTGGTGAAGGGTTGGGAAATGAAGAACATTTTTTAAAAAGAACTTCCTAGCAACATTTCCCTATACAGTGAAAATGACTGGGTCCTGGCCATGCTTTAGCTGGATTGGGTGCTAGAAAATAGGGCTGTCCCTAAGATATAGAGTCCTTTGAAGAACATGCTAGTAATAGCTCTCTGGATGCTTCTAGGTTAGAGCCTTGGGGCAAGACAGAGGCAAGCAGTCAGCAGGAAAGACAAACTCTTTTAGTTCCCCTTGCAAGAAATGGATGAACCCAGAGGAATTTGGGGGATTATTAGGAATTTAGTCCTAATGAAGAGGTTTAACCTTAGCCAAACAGACTAGGATGTAGGCTAGATTTAGGATGCAAAGTTAGCTAAAACAGCAGAGAATAAATAAGCAAACAATTTTTCAAGGATACAGTTCAGGTGCAATGGAACAGCAGAGTGTGCTGCAAAACAGCTGCCATATATAACAGGACAAACCCTTCAGTAGGTTGCTATGGAAATGCTAGTATTATGATACACATGTGCAAAGGTAAACTTTTGTGGGATTCCCCTTTTGCTTAGAAGTGTGTTAAGTAACCAAATGTGGATTTGCCAATGTGATTGCACTGCTGGAAATGCTTTGTGTGAAACTGACTATATAAGTTTGCTTGCATGTACATTTGGGGTCTTTCTTTCACCTCAGAAAGTTTCTTGACATGTTGCTGTGTGTCTGACCAAGATGCTGCAGACTCTTCATAAAATTTTGGAGAAGTAATCCGTATGACGACTGAGTAGAGGAACAGAGCCAAACCTTTCCTCCCAGGTGGCAGAGAAGGGAGAAGGGCACTGGGGGATGGGGGGGGGGTGTCTCAGGGTTTTTCCCCAACATCCTCAAAGAGTAAAAGAATGACCAAAGGATCCTTTCCTTCCACATATCAACATCAGAGGTGGAGGTTCCACTGTAAAATCTGGAAGCAATCCACTCTTTTAATGTAATCTGATACCATCCAGTTTCATTATTCATCCATCCAGGATGGCCTCTTTCACATCCAGCCTGGCCTATGCTCACTAGGCTACATTCGCAGTCCAGCAAACTAAGCTTTAATTAAGAGGTAAAATTATTAAAGCCACAAATTATTATAGCCTGAGGATGCTCCAGGCCTGGTGATACCAAACAGATGGTCCAGGGCAAGCAGAAACCCTTTAATAAAGCACTGTTTGCAATTCATGAGCATTAATTATGTCCACTCCTCTCATTTTCAAGTGTTATGGTTGTCAGGCCTGGCATTGTATGGCAAGAAAGCATGATGAATGAGGCAAACCCCATCTGGTTCAGGACAGTGCCTTTGTGTGGCAAAAATTAAAAGTATTATATCCCAGAAGATGTAGTGATTGGAATGTTTCAGCCTGTGGGTGTCCCCCCCCCCGCCCGCTTTCTTCTCTACCTACCTGTCTTTCCTTTCCTTTCCTTTCCTTTCCTTTCCTTTCCTCCTTTTTCTTTATTATTTTTGTAACCAACAGTTATTTGAAGTTCCACTTGTTTTATTCAAGGGATCATCATTTTTCATTTATTTGTTACATTTATATTCTGCTGCAGTTCACACAATGTGTGAACATGGGACAAATTGAACTTCTAAAACAAAATCATATTACAAGAACATATTATAAACAATGCAAGTGTCTTAGTGACAAGATCTAACCTAGATCACTCTATGAAACAATCAGTTTTCAGCATTTTCCTGAAAGTAGTTAGAGAGGGTCCTGAAACAGTAACATATTAAAACATTTTTAATGGAGTTACTCACTCACCTGGAAGTAAGTGCCATTTGACTCAGTGATTTACTTTTGAGTAGATATATAGAGAACTTGCTATATAGCTAGTGCATATAGCTAGCAAACAATCCAGTTATTTACAAGTCCAAGCTGACTTCTTGGTTTCAGAATCCTGCAATGTCAATATCTAGTCAGTCATGAGTTTACTAACAGGGGCATTCATATACTATTTGGGAAGATGACTCTTCAATAAGAGTTTATTCTAGGGAAGAGTCTATGTATTGGAAGGATGGTTGCATTATATATTTATATTTATATTTATTAATGGAGTAGTTGTGTAGTTCTTTAGAAGAAGCTGCATTCAGAAATAAGGCAAAGTTGTAAATGCAATGAATGTGGCTGTCCCTGCTGTTCTGGTTTCCTTAAATTGCCAAACAACAACCACTGAATGGAATAGTATGTAGCCTGACTTACAGATAGTTAGATAATAGCTCTTTGGTGGTAAAATACTTCATGCTATGGTATAACCTATCTATGTAGCATAGTTAAAAGTCATTTCCATATAATAAACTTGGCATATATTTTAACACTTAACCATCAACATCATTCAACTAATGGTCTTCTCCTCCTCCTCCTTCAAATCCATAAATGCATAGTACAGAAGGGGCACTCCATTTGGACCAAATAAGCTCCAGAATTCCTTTACACCCCTTGGGTTTGCTTCACTGAGCTTTTCGGCTGCCCTGGAAAAGCGTAGTGTCAAGAAGAAGCTCCCAGCGAGCAGCAACCAAACCCTGCTCCCATAACTATAAGTAGCAGTGGAGCCCCTTGCTCAGCTCACTGAGGGAAGCATGTTGTCAACCTGTTCTGTGATGGTTATTTGAGAAAGGACACTCTGCCCCAACAGCTGCCTTTTGATTCCCATTCAGCCCCTTTCCCAGGCATCTGGCCTGTTGGGAAACTATAGCCTATGGAGCATCCGTGATCAACTGCTGAATTCATTTGTAGGAAATCCCTTGCCTCTCCCACCTGCTCCTGCATGACTGTGGGTCAGGTGCAGCTCCAGGCTTGCCCCCATGCAGTCAGAGAACCAATGTTTGAGGCACAGGTCATGTAAGGACTTGGGGGTCTCTCATTAAAGGGGAGGAAGGGCAAACAACAAAAAAAGATTAGACACAGCATAGCCATTCATTATCTTGGTTCATTCTCTGATCCATTAAACAGTCCCTTCTCCCTGGCAAGGGAATAGGTGACAGGGGATGCTGTTCTGCTAGGGCAGATGGGATCACGGCCAAATCACCCCCCAGGTGCTTCGCGGTGCATTAGTGGTGAGGCCAAAAACAAGGAAGTGGGATGACAATTCCTCAAAGGACAGGGCTGAGACCCAGCAGGAGGCCCTGAAGTTCATCTGTATCACAGACGCTAATTTAGTTTAATTTACTTCAAAGGCCTCCTTGAATCAGAGAGGGAACGGCTTCCTTCTCTCTTTGGTGAGAGCCATGGGGCAGGAAGAACAAGAGGCCAGGCCTCTGAAGCCAGTGAAGGAGACACTTCTGAAGTGAAAACAAAACAAAACAGAACAAAACATCAGAATGAAAACTAGATTGAAACAGCAGCATGACATTTAGTTTTTGTCGCTTCCATAACGTATGTTTAAAGGCAACATTCGATCAAGGATTGTTAGAGTTCTGATTAATATGTATACATATATACTTGGCCAGTTAATTTTGAATACATATATATTCTACCAGACAAGCTGCCACACTGGAATAATTCCATGGTTGTGCCATCTATCTGGCTCACCAAGGTAGATAACCATAAATCAGAGAGCCAGTTTGGTCTAGTGGTGAAGGTGCTGGGCTAGAAACCAGGAGTCTGTGAGTTCTAGTCCCGCCTTAGGCATGAAAGCCGGCTGGGTGACCTTGGGCCAGTCACTCTCTCTCAGCCCAACTCGGTGCAATGTAGACTAGCCTCCTCGTGGTGCACCCTGGGCAACATGCCTTGTCACGGCTAAATAGTCTACACATCTGGCTGCTGGACCTCACAAGGATTTCCCAGCAAGAAAAAAGCAGCATGAACACCTAACAGCAATACAATACAATACAATACAAAAAAACCATAAATCAGATAACCAAAAATATGTTGTTATTTTATTTTACCACTTTGGTTGCTTCTGCAGCTGGGCTGGGACTGAATACATTTTAATGGGTCTTCAGCAATTAAAAAAAGTATGTTTTACAGTAATGTCAACTGAACATCCCTTTTACAATATTGTGAATCAGTAGGTGCCAGATCCATTCTACGCTTGGAAAGACACATTCGATTCTTAGGTTCATTGTGGAGCTTCTGCATGTGGTATATAGCCTTGATTTCATCATGAGTCACAAATCTCTAAAGGTCTTTTTTTTAAAAAAGAGTTTCCTAAACATGAGGGTTCAGACAAAAGGGTTGACAATGCAGATATATTAACTGTGTACAAGCAACAGACTGGGAACATGATCCAAATTCCTATCAAATTTCTTCAGGGTTTTCTTTGCCTTTTAATTTTGATGATGAAGCTGTGGGAATGAGGGCAGTCTGAGCTGGCAAAATGGCAAGGGATTCAGACAGGATCCACATGATCAGATCCAAACAGCTTTCTTTTAGATCACTGTTTCTCAACCTTGGGAACTTTAAGATGTGTGGACTTCAACTCCCAGAATTCCCCCACCAGCCATGCTGGCAGGGGAATTCTGGGAGTTGAAGTCCACACATCTTAAAGTTCCCAAGGTTGAGAAACACTGCTTTAGATGTTATTTTCCTATATGCGCTATAATTAAGCCATTTTAGGTGCAGGATTTGTCTCCTTCCTTATACCTTTCCTCTTTTCACCTATTTCCCTGAAATATCAAAATGAGGTTGCTGCAGATAAGAAGGGGAGGGGAAGAATTAGGGAAGGGAGAAAAGCAGCTACAGATAACAAGTGACATTGATGGATGTAAAATGAGAAACCCGAGATCAAACCCAAGAGAGCTACTGTATATGACCTCCAGCTGGTGGCACTCAGCAGCTAGAGCAGCCTGGCCTCGCTCTCTCCAAGGGGATGCAATTTTCTCCCTTTGCTGGAACTGCATTTCCCAGAAGTCATAGCCAGCACTGCCAAAGGCTAGAGCAATGATCTTGACTATTTTTCAAAGTAGCATTATTTTCCTAATAACCTGTCACTGCAAAAATTACATTTACCATTAAATAGTTATGATTAGATGTAACCCCTGCTTTGCAGCCTCTGTGTCTGCACATCAACATGCATGCACAAGAGAACCAAGCCCCCACTATTCTTCTCATATGTTTGCATATCCCAAAATTAAAGAGTTAACTCAAGAAGCAGCACCATGCTAAGAACAACAGAAGAGGCCACCTTAGCCAAGGAGGAATCAAAGGGTTATGAAAGAATCTCTTTATTATACAGTATAATCACGCTTCCTGAGTCTCAGTGACTATCCCTCTTATGCAAGCATGGAGCAAAGAGGAGGCAAGACAGAGCCTCCCACATTAGTCACATGGAAAGCAAAAAGCAATGTGTAGGAAAGTTGTCTTTGCTGGGGATGTCCTTTCAATGGTTAACATCTGGGGCTTTTTAAGATTTTGCAAATCCAAATCCACCTTTTAAAACATGCTATTTGTCTGCCATCATATTAATTGGTTTTATTGTTCTGCTACTTTGCAATTGCTCAATCATGTAAGCTGCCTGTATTGTCCTTTTGAGACAGAAAGGGAGGAGTATCAACGTGAACTGATTAGTATGTGTGAAAGCTATCAGAGAAGAAATTATTTCTGCAGCCAACATGTCATGCTTCCTGATGAAACCACAGACAACTCTGGAAAGGAGAGGTTGTCACATCGCATGTGTTTTGTTGACACAGCTGGAATGAAAACAGTTGTATCAGAGAAGTTCTTTGGATGTAGGATACAAATCAATTTGGATGCACCTCCATTGCCAGTGAGTGAACAAACTTCAGTTTAAACTTGGATAAGTTCTTGTACAAGATATGACGACTGCTCTTTAATTGCCAGGGTTAAAAAAAGGCATGCAGGCTAATTTGCAAGCATGTTAGAGATGATTTTTTGAGCAGCTGAGCACACTGGCTAGCATCTCTGCAGAGAAAATATACCAGAATGTCAACCAGTTGTAGCCTGTGCAGGCCTTCTACTTTCTTGGTATAATAGTAACTTATTCAGCACGATAAGAAGCTGTAACATAAGTTCTGCAATAGATTTTGTAAATAAATACATGTGTAAAACAACCCGTATTATTGCAAGTTTCAGGATCAGATGAAATTGCCAAGAATCAGAGCAGAATTAGAGGAAGATGAGCAAACTTACCATTTAGTAATCATGAAGCTTGAATTGAACCTGCTGCATATTATCTGCTAACACAGTAATGAAACAAATGGAAGACACTGTTCATCTTCTTCATGACGGTAGAGTAGATAGAACTTACATCCACTGCCAGTGGTGGAGGCTTGGTTCATATATACTATATGTATGTGTGTGTGTGTATACACACACACACACACATATATATATATGGAAGATGGTAGATAGATAGATGATAGAGAGATAAATAGATAGATACTGTATATAGATAGACAGACAGACAGACAAATAGATGATAGAGTGTGTATATGGTGTATATCTCTCTGTGTGTATATATTGGATGGATGGATGGATGGATGGATGGATATATATCCATATGTTATATGGACATATGGACATTCATATATATATATATATATATATATCCATATCCATATCCATATCCATATCCATATCCATATGACTAGCAGCAGGCTCCCACCCAGACTGGCTAACACAAGGTAGGACAGGGCTGATCATGAAAGACCCGACAAGGGAACAGCACCGGCCAATAACCTGCCTTCCCACAACATAGAAAGTCCTATCAGGCATCATAGCCACCAAGCTGCAGGACCGTATAGGCCAGTACATGAGCACAGCTCAGAAGGGCATTGGGAACAACACCAGAGGCTCCAAACACCAGTTGCTCATAGATAGAGCAGTCGCCCAAGACTCAAGGTCTAGACAGACCAATCTGAGCACAGCCTGGATTGACTACAGGAAAGCCTATGACTCAATGCCGCATACATGGATCTGTGAATGCCTGACACTATAAAAAGTCAACAGGCACTCAGGACCTTCCTCAAGAACTCAATGGGACTGTGGAAGACAACACTGGAAGTCAACTCAAGACAGCTCGCACAAGTGGCCATAAAATGCACATAAGTGGCCATCATATACCAAGGTAATGCACTGTCTTTGCTGGTGTTCTGCATAAGCTTGAACCCCGTCAGCCAGATAATCACAAGGACTGGATAGGGATACAAGTTCAAGAGTGGAACTACCATCAGTCACCTCCTCTTCATGGATGACATCAAGCTGAATGCTAAGAGTGAACAAGACATCGACTCACTGATCCACCTGACACAGATCTACAGTGAGGACATTGGGATATCATTTGGACTAGAGAAGTGTGATCGGATGGTAGTAAAGAGAGGGAAGGTAGTTAAGACTGATGGGGTGGAACTACCAGCAGGCCACATAGCAGACATACATACCAGCTATAAGTACCTTGGTATCCCATAGTCACATGGGAACCACGATGAGGAGGCAAGGAAGACAACAACATCCAAGTACTGCCAAAGGATACAACAGGTCCTGAAGAGCCAGCTCAATGGGAAAAACAAGATCCATGCCATCAACATGTATGCCCTGCCAGTCATCAGATACCATGCCAGTATAGTGAGCTGGCCAAAGGAGGACATGGAGGCTGCCGATGTGAAGACCCAGAAGCTCCTCACAATGTATGGAGGCTTTCACCCCAAGTCCAACCCCCAGAGACTGTATACCATCCAGAAAGAGGGTGGGTGGGGTCTGGTGAGTGTCAAAGCCACTGTCCTGGATGAGACCCAGAGCATCCAGGAATACATCAGTAAGATGGCCCCCAAAGATAAGCTGCTGAGAGAATGCCTGAGGCAGCAGCAGACGTGGGAAGAAGATCAAGCGGAAGAAGTGTCATGGCAAGACAAGACCCTGCATGGGATGTACCATCGACAGATAGCTGAGGTGGCTGACCTTGGGAAATCCTACTAATGGCTGGAAAAGGCTGGACTAAAAGACACCACTGAGGCACTGATCATAGCAGCACAAGAACAGGCACTAAGCACCAGATCCATAGAAGCAGGGGTCTAGCACACTAGACAGGACCCAAGGTGCAGACTGTGCAGAGAGGCCTCAGAGACAGTCCAACACATAGTGGCAGGGTGTAAGATGCAGGCAGGAACAGCATAGACTGAACGGCACAACCAAGTAGCTGGCATTGTGTACAGGAACATCTGCACAGCATATGGCTAGACCCTCCCAAGTCCAGATGGGAGATTCCACAGAAGATTGTGGAGAATGACAGGGCTAAGATCCTGTGGGATTCCAGATCCAGACAGACAAGTAGTACTGGCCAACCAACCAGACATAGTGGTAGTAGACAAGGACCAGAAGACAGCAGTTGTCCTGACAGTCAGAATCACGCTGAGACGAGGAGTAGGTCTCTAATGTTTATTACTGCTACATTAACAGAATCCTAACAAACTGAAGAAGCATGGGAAAAACCCAGACATATAAACCCCAAAGGCTAAGGTGGGTCTGATCTGTGTCTCTTTGAATGGCTAACTCCTCAGTACTACGCATGCGCTTTCCACCTTGGATCGAGGCCCCCTCCTGCTCGCCATCATTACTCATGACAGCAGTGGTGATAGATGTAGCAGTGCCAAGTGACAGCAACATCAGGAAAAAGGAGTATGAAAAGCTGGAGAAGCACCAGGTCCTGAAGGAAGAACTAGCGAGGATGTGGAAAGTAAAAGCCAAAATGGTCCTAGAGGTGGTACACAGTGGCTGTGACTCCCAAGCTGGGAGAGTGGCTCCAACAGATCCCAGGAGCAACATCAGAGCCTCTGGTAGAGGACCCGAGGTTGAGGAAGACACATACCACCCATATGGGTGAGAAGGGAATTATTATTATTATATTCAAGATGAAGGCTGGGTATTGTACTGGAGTTTAGTTCTCTCTCTCTCTCTCTCTCTCTGTGTGTGTGTGTGTGTACACACTCTTCCCCTTTGGTGGTGTGGGATCATCTTAAATGTAGAGTTGTTGTCTTCTGCTTGGATAATTGTGATATAAGATACTTGACTGACAAAATGGAGAGTTATTGAAAAATCTTTTCTTCTAGGATACAGACTTGGCCGAGCCCTGCTAAGTATTTTTTCAGAAGCTTCTTGGCTTCTCCCGAACTACTCTTCCTAGATAAGCCTGTGTAAATTCTATGGAAATCTGCTTGTATCCTGTAGAATGTCCAGTATAGAACCTCAGAAGATTCAAGAAGAATCCCAGCCTATTGGCATCTGCAGATCTCTTAAAAGAAATATTAGAGGTGCTGCTGCTTGATGGGAGGCATAAACCCTGGCAAATACTTCAGATACCATAGAAACTATTATTGCAAAATAAGAGCTTAACAAAAAAAAAATACATTATGGGTATTCTTCCTATTTTTATGAAAATTGTAGCAGAATCCATTCAGAAATTCCATTTCCTCTCATTCTTCCTGGTTTTCCTTCATTTTCATTCTTGATCTCATCCTACAGGTGGCTTTTTTTAAAAAAATCCTATTTAGAACAAGCAAGAGGGCAGAGAAGCAAAGTATTTGCATGGCTGTAATCTTCCCAGTGGCACAATGTTCTCTAGATTGTGGTTGATTTTTCACTAGCAATAGGCTCTAAAACTGCCACCATAAAATGTTATGCCATATTAAAATAACAAGTGAAAAAAGCATTCTGCTAAAAGCAATAGAAACTTGAATTGCTATAGTGCATTTTATTTGCCTAATAAAAACCTGAGTGCGCTTGAATCAACAGTTAAGAAACTTTTGAGGAAGAATATACAGTAACAACTATTGACTTGGGCCACTATGCTCTAATTTTGTTCAGAAGATTAATAAAATGTGAGCAACAAGTGTTGCTTTGCTATTTGAATGTAATACATCTTGGATAGGAATGCATCAGGAACACAAACTTCAGGAAGGCACATGCGAAAGGGTTAGCAACTGCCTTGTAAATTTTCAAGGAAAACTAGAAAATAAAGACAAATTCCCTGTGTGGACATGCCAAGGAGAAGCTTCAGATAGTTAGAAAATTAGAGGAAAAATATTAACATCACTGTATGTTTATTTAGTTCATTATGGGAGAAGCACTCCCATGATGGACTTACTGTGATCTCTGTAGGCCCTTACCCTTAGGTTTGCAAGGCCCATGAAAGTGAAGACACAATGCTTCAAACGGTTTAGTCATGGTTTGTAGGGTGGAAATGCCACATGGCATGATTTCTACTTGCCAATCCTCCAGTGCATTTTGAAGCCAGCTGCACAATCAGCTTTATTCCCCCCAGTCTTGGAGACTGTGCCTCTGGGTTTGTCCAAATGCATCTCATTCAGCACTGAATGAAGAAAATTTCAGTGAACATACTGAAAACCTGAGTGCTCTGTGTTCAGTGTTACATGCTGGTTGGTTTTTTATGAGATACAAGTAAATGCAGGTAACATCCAGACCCTTAAGCTTTTCAGATAAGTCCCTTTTGCACATTAAAAAAACTCATCAAGGAAGATCCACCCACCCACGCATCCTTCTATGGTGACAGCAAGATAGCCTATGCATATAATCTTCAAGATACGCAGTCCTTTCACACAAACTGGAGCACTGATTATACTGTACATTTGTTCTTCTCATGAATAAATCTATGAATAGAGATGTTCATGCTTAGCACATGGATACCAAGGACAGAAAAATCTGTGAAATGTTGGAAGGTAATGAGGCAGGCACTGCAACTTTCCTCTCCTAGGTGACCCCTTGTTATAGTGCTATGAAAGAAACGGCACGTGTATCCCTTTTCCCCTTCATGTGCATAGACTTCAGTTCTATATTAAACTTAGTTCTGTATTTTGCTTTCTTCTTATCTTTTGAGAAATGCTGTTCAAGGTATTCTTTGGCTTTTAAACTAATTTTCTTTTAAGTTTAAAATGTCCTTGGCTAAATAACCCCTGGGAAAAGGAAGGTTACAACGGTACTGCCCAGGAACACTGTCTTATCTCATTTTGGTAGGAGGGGATGAGACTGCTAACTGAATTACCTTGGTCAGTATATACTGGTGAATTACAAGCATGATGTCAACTGGCATGATTAATTAGAGTAATGGTATATAAATCACTCTTTGAGAATGAGTCTCAGCATAGACCAACATCTCAGGAAGATGTACACATGTGGCTCCAGGGCTCCATCCACTATCATATCTGGGGATTTCTGACCAGAAGGATCATAAAATCCTTTATTTTGTGCTCATTGTATAATTTCACTTATTTTACAAGGTTTAATTTTCACATACTCATAAGTCTTTCTAACACTTGCCTAGTTGTGTGTCCATTGCCTCTGAATCTTCAACCAAACATCAACAGGGGTTGTAGCTTAATAAACTAGCATGTATCTGGCAGGGGAAGGTTGTTCCAGATGAAGAAGGTAAATGCAACAAAATAAGGGAAATGATAAAATAAGCCTCTAACTTCAGAAGGAAATAATAGGTATCGATACACATTGCTATGCACATAGAAAACATATGTGACAGCTGCAGAACAAATTTGGCACAGCATTGGAAAAGATGATCATTACACATTTCTCCAGAAAAGGAAAAGGTGCTAGGATAGAACCAAGAACAAATATACTGTTTATATGTTTCCAAAGTACATATTCATTTAACTACTATTCATATAATTAATTATGGATTGCTAAGCAAGGTTGCATGGTGTCTTGTGCACACTGCTTTTCTAAAAGATCAACTGCAACTGCATTCTTTATAGACATTCTTCCCTTATTGTAGTTAAGAACCAATTCTGACCAGTCTCTGAGCAGTTAAGGTGATTGTGCCAACTCAACTTATTAGAGATCATTTCAGGAGATTTCTTCAGGGCTATCTTGTTCCTGCTATTGACTGTATAAACTGCTTGCTTCACATTTTTCCCTTTACTGTATTAATGAAGCCACCTCCCTATCCTGTATACAAAAGGAAAGCTAACAAAAGTGAATGGCAAAATTACAGAGTGATTAGTTTATTAAGTGTACATGGGAAAGATTTGGGAGAATTTGTGAATGAGTGAAATATGGGAAGCCTAGTGAGGCTATATGCCAGGAGGTTGGTGGGCAGACAAGATTTCTAGTCTTTGGCAGGTCATTGGGCATGTCATTTGAGTGAAAGGAGAAAGACTGCTGCATATTTATGGTTCTAGAGCACTGTTTCTCAACCTTGGCAACTTGAGATGCATGGACTTCAACTCCCAGAATTCCCCAGTCAGCCATGGGTGTTGGTCCACATCTTAAAGTTGCCAAGGTTGAGCAACTTTGTTCTAGAGAAAGCATACAGAAAGCACATGAATAGGTCTGATTTACGGAATTTTTTGTAGAAACATAGATTTGAAGTTAGGTCGTTGAATATGAATGGAGCAGCATTATCATGAAAGTTAAGCATGTGCAAGAAAAGAATGGAATGTTTAACAAAAGGTCTAACTTTAAGCAGGATGTAGGACAAGGAAGGATAATATTCCTTTATTTAATGCATTTATGGATATACAGTATGTATAAGGAATGCTTATGGTGATGTTAGAGGTGTGTTGACTGGGACATGATTGTGCCTATACCTTTGAATTCAAATAATTCCATGGTGTTGGCTGAGAACATTTACTCAAAATCATTTTAAGGGTTAAAGAGATTGTATGATGTACGTAATTAGGAGTTTGGATCTAAAAATTACTGTATCCAAGACTAAGGCACTTGTGTGTGACAAGGAAAACAGAGTTAACGATTGCAAGTTACACAGTTTGTGTACCTTGGAAGAATGTTTACTAAATATGAGGAAATGGATGGAAATTTTTTCAGATATACAAATGCTGGTAGTACTTTTTTGTTTTTTTTTTGTGAGAAAATTATGTTTGTTGAAAGAAGCAAAAATGGTTGGGTACAAAAATATGCTTCTGCTCCTTTTGTTATACAGCTGTGGGAGTTGGGCATGGGAGGAAAAAAAAGTAATGCGAATGCAATAGGTGTGGATTATTTAAGAAGCGTGTGTGGTAAAACAGTAAGAGATAGGATCAAGGATGGGTGTTTGTTCAATGAATGTGGACTGAATATAAACTTAAGTGTCCAGTATAAAAGAAGTACTTTGAGGTAATTAGTTTCAAAGTAGTTTTTTTCATGTAGGATTGAATCACAGAACAAATATATGAAGGAAGAGTGAATGAGTTGACTATAACTGTATGAGGTAGGTTGGACTGAAAGACAGTGAAAGCCATCCAGTGACCTTCCACTTGTTGTGAACATGAACATTGGTCTTATTTCTAGTCCAACACCTTAACCCCTCCATGATACTGATTCATTTCAAGAACCTGTAAAAATCACTCCCTTCTATGAAGCACAGTCCTCACCTCCATCCATTTACAGACTTTGAGAGCTTCTGCCAATAAGTCTTGCCCAACCCACTGCTCTCCAGACATGGATTTTTTTACTTCCAGAATTCCCAGCCAATATGGCTGTGATATAACTAAAGTGAAGTATAATGCATGTGAAGAAGAATAGTCCTGGAGATTGGGGAAGACTTGTGTACAGAGTACTGAGATGAATTGTCATAAGGCAAATTCTTAAATTTACAGTAATTGGTTCACATACCAGACTAAGCTGTGGTTTGCTTAACCATAGTTTACTGAATAAAACATAAAAGAGTCTACATTTCATGACACACTAAGTCAAAATTAAAGAAATCACACTAAATCTTAGTACAATGTATGATTTGAAATATAAATACCTTAAGCAAGTTAAAAGTCAGTTTTTGCAAGTTCAAGGCTATTCTTACACTCATTCTCTTTTAAATTACATTGCTGAAAAATGCATGGTCAAGATCACCCCCTATTGGCTAGAAGCATTCATTGTTTGCATTCAGTTCGCAGGCACTGGAAATGTCTTTCTTTTTAAAAAATGAGAATAATTCTGTGACAATTGTGGCACTTTAAAGTTTGAGCCACTGTGACTATGCTCAACTAAATCATGTCACCCCAAAGCTAGATTTTAAAAAAAAATGAATCAGAGGTATAAATGAAAGCTAAATAAATTATGTGTATTTTAAGTACAAAACATACATCTGTAAAGGATTGTTTTTGTATAGATTTATGGTGCAATGTACATGAAATAATCTTTCCAGAGAGGTTTTCTGTCTTCCTTGAAGTATTGCTTAAGTCTTCAATGTCTTGCTATGACGTTCCTTTCCAGCTGTTTTCCTATGGTTGCTAGGAAGTCACAATTACAGAAGGGTGTTGAGATCCTGAAGATTCATCAGGTTCTGATACTTACTGTATTCAAACATCTAATTTCATAAAGGAACAATTAGATATATTTGTACAGAAATGTGGTCCAAAGACTGGCCATACATAAATAAATGGGCTGGTCCCAATGCTAATAAACATTTGTGTTCTCTTTGTAGCTGTTATTGGCATTTTTAATGGGAAGATTCCAATAAACTAAAAATAGCATCTTAATTCTTTGAGTTGTTCCATGTACCACCAAGACACCAAATGGAGTGCACTAATTCACTGGCATCTTACATCCAGAAGAATGAGATAAGCTTTACTGTATCAGATCAAAGGTCCAGCTGATCTTCTGTTTGTGTCCCATCTTGGCCAATCAGGTGCCTCTAGGAAGTTCACAAGCAGGATATAAGTCAAAAGCCTTCTCCAGCCAGTGGCCTTTAGAGACATATTGCTAGCAGCCATAGTTAATCTGACTCTGATTATGTAGCTTCTTCTTAAATTTATCCATTAACCTACTTCGTGGTAGGGAGTTGCATAGCGGTCTATCGCTCTCTGATAGCTACCTCGACACTTGAAGTTTCTAACCATCCCATGTTGCTGTATAGGCAGCAGAGAACATGACCTCTCACTGGAAGGAACCCAATGTAGGGATCTACTGAAGGCTCCTTTTTGATGCTTTGTTGCCTAAAGATGGATAGGGGCAATGCCCAAAGTAGTGGTTTCTGAGTTCTAGGCATTTAGCATACGATCGTCTACTCAGTCCTGATGTTTCAAAAGATGAATAAAGTACGTATATTATTTGGCCGCACATAATAAAAATTCCTACGAAAGTACACGTAAAGACTGCAGTGTATTCTCTAAAATATATCTAAAACAAATTTAAGTACTTATCTGTATTTTCACTGTTCCTGCTAAACAGGTCTATTCACAAAGAGCAATCTGGCAAATGTGATTCCACCACCTTTTAAAAAAAATATATCAAATCATATAAAGAGAACGTGTCTGCATGTTTGTTTAGGGAATTTGGAAGCCTTTTGAAATGCACATTTTCTCAAGAACAATGTGGTAGTGCCACATTTCTCCCTAAGAGGGCGGACTTTCACCACATTTTGCATTGCTACTAAGAAACCAAACTACCCTTACGGATGACTGCTTTGATCAAAGAAAAACACTTTGAAGGAAGGTTCAAAGACAATAAAGACTGTATGTGTGTTGTGTGTATGTAAAAACTATTCCAAAGGATTTTTGGACGTTCAACAAAATGTGAAGTGAACAGAAGCTTGTCCTGAGGAAATTCACAAAGGAAACATTTCTGAATTAAGGTGGGGGTTTTTTTTTGGGGGGGGGCGTTGTCTAAGGTAAAGATGGCTTGATTTCTGGTAATTGCACTGATGCAGTTTCTTTGTGATATTCCAGAAAAACTTTCTCATGCCAGTGGAATACCCTGATTATATATTTCAGGGATGTGCATGCAGAGCTGAGATTCTGAAGAATAATTACAATTTCAGTAATAAAAATCAAGCAACAAATGCTAGTATATTGAGTGTTGTACTGTATCTCAAACATGAATACATTTAGAATACCATGAGGACTGCAAGACTCCTTGGGTGTTTTTTTTTTTTTTAATTACAAACTGATATAACATTGCTGGAAAGATGTATTTTTCTGAGTATGTAGCATTTAGAGGTACAGGCTTTCACATACAGCACATTATTTCTGAAATGAGTTTAGGAAGACTTGGAGGTTCTGAAGAATTTAGATAACCTGCCCACTTTCATTCTACTCTTACTCTGGTTTTCTGTTGAGCCCTACTTCTAAATCTTAATTGCCTTCAGGTCACCATAGCTTGATTCCTTCTCACCTTCATCTCCCCACATGGCATAGGCCAAAAGGGTAGGCCTTCACACTTATATGCTGTTCTATTTGGAGTCCAGTGAGCTGGATGGTTTCTCCCACACCATATCTTTTTCACATGAACAAGCTGCTAAAAGTTGCCCAGGGAGGCTCGCTGATTTTAATGCTTTTATCTGCCTATTTTGAAATGATCTGTGAAACGCAGCACTTCCCTTTCTCCCTTTTGATTCTGTTGAAGGTTGTAAAGAGGAGCTCCCTCCCTCAGTTCTCTCATTCTGTCTCCTTTCTCATGGGAAAGGGAGAAAGAAGAGAGCTGATCACCATGTGCCCTTGTAGCTATCTATCTGAGAGAGTGCAGCGCCTTTCACAAAACTGCACCTCCTGTCTACACCAATGGAGAAGGAAGTCTGTATGGTCTTCATGTAAGTACAGTCAGTACATTCCTAGAGCACTACCAACACTATCAAGCGCCTTGTAAACAGCAAGGACTTTGGCCAACCCAGTCACGGAACTTCTTAAGGTGAAAGGTGGGGCTTGCCAACGTAGGCTTGCTCTCCATCTGCAAGTACTAACTCCCCATGCAAGAGTGCATAAGTAGTGCTTGCAAGATTGTGGTAGTCTTCATCAGATGCTTAAAAAAAACCTCTAAATCCCTTTGAATTCGTAATTTTAAAAGTGCCCTTAACATCATTGAAAAACTAGCTTACAGGCTTGAAGAAATGCACAGACACACAGACAGGGTTTCAGTGTATGCTAGCAAAGCTGTCCCCTGGTTAATGGTTATGCTGAGTTGGGATTAAAGGACTCATAGTCCATCAAATATTGAGGGAATCTTATCATTGCATGGAAAACAAGCAATGAGTTTGTTGATGGAAATTTGAGGCATTGGCATTCACAGAATTTTGGACTCAAAATCAGACCAATTCTGCTGCAATTTGAAGTGTGTTCTCTCATTGTGCACGAGGTAATGCTTTGAAGTACTAGCAAGCCCAATTCACAAAGCACACTCAGCCCTAAGCCATACGCTCACTACTCGCTTACAGCGTCTTCCACTTCCTGAAGCCACTGAAGTAATAATGAAGGCTGTCCTCAATACTATCGTTTAAGCACAATGATGGCTGAATGACTCTAGAAGAAGTAGGTCAGTAATGGGGATCCCCAGCTGATCTGGTTGGTTTAATTTTGGGTGTTTGGTAAAAACCTAGCCAATTGTGATTTATTGAGTAAAATATTATTAAAACTATGCCTTAATGGAGTATGCAAATCTATTTAGAGAGTCAATGAATAAAACCAGCAGTTGCACCAAATAAATCTTCTATAGCAATACATGAAAGACACATCAACTGGGCCCATCAGGATTGGCTTAACCTTGGTTTACTAAATGAAGCACAAACAACTCATTCCCAACATATATTAATCTAAAACTAAGCAAACCATATTATAGCTTAGCACAGTGTGTGAACCAGGTCACTAGCTTGTCAGTTGCCCAACATAAAGGCTCATTCAGAACAATTGATTGAGATGCAATATAAGCCAAAGTACTTGAGTTATTCTGGCTTTTATTTTGTTGCTTCTTAGTCCACACAGCTGGTATAAAATCAGAAAAGCAAAGCAAAATAATTGCATAATAATGCCTGGAATCGTAGCATTAGACGGCACTGCCTACGCCACTATGGGCGGTCACCTGTACAGTTCATTCCCAGACGTTTCTGGAAGGACAGAAAAAGGTTACAGAACAGCTTTGGTGGCGGTAGTGGGTTCTGTAAGTTCTAGAGGGTTGCTTACTTCCCTTCTTCCCATGAAGGGGAAAAAAAAATCCTTGGTTATAAGTGCTTTATTAAAAAAAAATAGTAATAATAATGGATAGCAACTTTCCTACATACAAAAGCAGTTATAGGCTGTATATATTACACAGAATTATTTATCATTCCTATTCCTTGGCTTCTCTCAAAATGGTTACCCCACTTTCCAGTGAGCAAGGGTTAAATGGCTTAGCAATATAAGGAATGGTAAATAGATAGCACCATTTCACAGATTTGGTATTTGATTTCAGAGGATTTAGGAGAAGGGATGGGGTGGACCATAGAGATTAGAAAGCATCATTCAGCTTTTCCACTTTAGCTTATTCTCCAGGAAATGGAGGAAAGTCTTTTCTGAAGACCAGCTGGCATAGCTGGAAGAGAACCACTAGGCTAGTTAAAAATCAATTCACTGAGCTTTTTAGATCCTCATCCCACCCATAGTGTTCCTTTCATCTAACTCAGCCTCAGCTGTTTCAAAATATGCAAACATTTCCTTCCTTCCTGAGACTGATGCCTAATTCAGGATCTTTGCATCCTCTCTTTCCTACATGGAACTCAGGTGATCATACCTGGGGTTATAGGAGGTGGTGACAGTGGCAAACAGCTTCAGGTTGTATCATCAGTGAGGCAATATACCTCATTC
The DNA here is from genome assembly GCF_035149785.1 of Candoia aspera. Classification (NCBI taxonomy): domain Eukaryota; kingdom Metazoa; phylum Chordata; class Lepidosauria; order Squamata; family Candoiidae; genus Candoia; species Candoia aspera. Next base: position 102,529,858 of record NC_086154.1, on the reverse strand, counting down.
AACCCCTCCACAGCTTGGTCATCATCCCAAGCATTGAGAAGCTGGGCTCACCCACCCTTACCTTAACACACCATCTGCTTTTGGGTAGACCTTCTTCCCCTTTCTGCGTAGCATTTGGTCTCCATCATTTGGTTAACAGGGCCACAATGCAGGCATGGGCAAAGGTAGGTGCCAGGGTAGCAGACCATACCTAGTTGGAAGGCCAGATGGAGGGTTCTTGAATTGGGCTTGGCTTGAGGCTGACAGTGGAAAGCTTTGGAGGAGGGATCCACTTGTTTCCACAGCAAAAAGGAGGGGAGGAAAAAGCGGCACTCTCATTACATTGTTAGGAGTTAAGAGTTCTTAGGCACTTTTTTTTAGGCTTTAAACATGGTGGCAGGTCAACGAACAAAAGCAAACAGTACTCTGTACATATATGTAAAAAGTGTTATAAATAGGCTTTTTAAACCATAGATACTATATACATCTTCAATGAATACAGTAACCCTTCTTTCAGCTCTCTTTCAAACTCTTTTTCCTCAATATCTTTGTGGATTTGGGGAGGGCAGGGTGTAGGTGGATGGGGAGGGTTTTTGGTTGGTTTTTTTTTTTTTTTCATTTTCTATCTTGTCAACACCCCTTGTCCTGAGGGTGCTAGTCTCAGTGACCTCCCCTGACATTTCACTCGCGCTTCCTTAAGATGACATAGATCACCCCACTAAGGATAGCCAGCGGGAAGGCCACCCAGGACAGGATGTAGGCAAAGCCGAAGGAGACATTGTCTGTGGGAGGATGCCACTCCGTGTGTCTCACTGTGAAGATGGCCGCACCACTCATCACGCATAGGCCTAAGGCAGAAGAGAGAAAGGGAGAGAATATGAGCAACTCAGTCCATGACTGGGACCAAGGAACAAGAAAGAAGGTTTGGCTAAGGAAACTCCCTCCTCCCCTCAACTCCACTGCTCCAACTTCAGGAAATTGTAGGAAATTGGCAGCCATATTTAAGGCAACATTATCTCTTGCGTTTGGCAGAATAAAGCCTTATTTTCAAAACCTCAGTGAAGGCCAAATTTTCTTCAGGGCCAACACAATTGCCCCAGCAGTTACAGTAGACTTGGTATAATGCAGTGAATACAAGTACTGTTCAGTTGAAAAAAGGCCCCAGGTCTGTTCAACATGGAAAGCCTAATAAGTGCTCTTTTTAAATTCAGGTTGCTGCCTTTAAGTAGGGATCCCAGTCTGACTGGAGCTCTGCTCTGCAATCCCCAGCACAGTAGCTAATCCTGCCTTGTCCTAATCAGTAAAGCCAAGCCTGACTTCTCTGTTTTTCCACTCTGCTGCCTCCAGCATCTAAGCTCCTGTGATCAACATTTAAGCTGCTCAAATCAGGCCCCTGCACAGTAATGCCACTAAGGTCAGCTTTTTTGTATTGCCAGCTCAGCAACACAAGCTCTATGGGCTTTTCCCCCTTTTGCTTTTTCTGAAAGCCCAGCATCAGGGTTCGCCAGGATTACACAATGCCCCTTCTATTCACGGCCCAGAACAAGGCTTTTCCGTTGATCCCAGCAATTCCACAACCTGCTCCATAGGCCACCAGAGTCATTTCTGTCCTACAATGTGCCTCCGGACCACCTACACCTCAACTGCAGTGATATTTGAGCTGTTCTTTCCCTCCACACTGCCCCCTTTGTTTGCAGAAAATGCAAGAGTAGGAAGGTGTTGGATTCACAAACTGCTGATGTAGCTCCCGTTCCCTGGGCCAGGGAGTGGACACCCACAACCTGGGCCCACATGCTGCGAGCAAAACCTATTGTCTCTCTGCTTGGGTGGGATGGAATAAAAGAGAGCAGTGGTCATTCCACAAGTCACCTACAGTCTTTAGAGAAGAGAGCATAGATTGTGTGTGGAAAGGGCAGCACAGAGAAGATCTGTGACTTTAAGCAGAAATACTCAACCTCAATATTGGTGTGTGTTGGGGGGAAGTATTTTACCAGGTAAAGGTAAAGGTAAAGGTAAAGGTTTCCCTTGACATTAAGTCCAGTCATGTCTGACTCTAGGGGGCAGTGCTCATCTCCGTTTCAAAGCCGAAGAGCCGGCATTTGTCCATAGACACTTCCGTGGTCATGTGGCCAGCATGACTACACGGAACGCCGTTACCTGCCCGCTGAAGCAGTACCTATTAATCTACTCACATTTGCATGTTTTCGAACTGCTAGGTTGGCAGGAGCTGGGACTAGTAATGGGAGCTCACCCCGTCACGCGGATTCGAACCGCCGACCTTCCGATCGGCAAGCTCAGCAGCTCAGCGGTTTAACCTGCAGCGCCACCGCGTCCCTTAAGCCAGGCAGGTGGGAAATTCATACATATCTCTTGTACTTCCTTGCTTTGCAAGAGGAAGCCAAAAGGTAGCACTTGGAATCATTTCCCACAGTTCTCCTGGGAGTATGCATATGCGGCAGAAGCAAAGGCTGTGGGCCTCTACTCCAAATCCACAGTGATGCTGAAATTCAGCCCTTGTATTTCTCTAACTACTGTTGCAAAACTGGAAGCACCATCCTGACAAACGCAATCTGCTATATTAATATGGTTGCCAGTCATCTTTCCTCTGGCATTCTGTACCCTTGCTCTTCCAGACAGGGCCCTTCTGATACCACAGCTTAGCTTCTCACATTCTTAATGTACTTGTATGGAAGCAACCACATCAAGATTCTGGAACTGGGCCTATCTTTGAGCATAGGTTTATGAGGCATAGATTTGAGGTGGGCAGCCCTCAAACAAAAGTCAAGGGACTCTCCTATATTTTTTTGTCTGAGACTTCCATTTTATTGGTTGTAAAATTAAGAAGAGGGATGCCTTTGGCCACATTATTGCCAAGTTATCCTGCATTGATAATTAGCATTGATAATTAAAATCCTAATGGAGGAAATGAACTGTAAAAAAGAACAGAATTAATATTAATTCTAGTATAAGATGATCCAAACTCAAAATTTAACATTTGGATCCCAAATAGGAAGGGCCACTGGGCTATGGTGGCTGCAGCTCCATGTGAGTGTTTGACAGGTTTGTGTTGTTGACTGGATCTGCCATTTTGTTACTATTATACTACATGCTCGCTCTCTCTCTCTCTCTCTCTCTCTCTTATACTGCATATTGGGTTCTTTTTATGCCGTGAGCTGCTCAGAGTTCATTGGAGTTGGGTGGTGCCTAAGTCAAATAAAATTAATTTAAAAATGTCAAGTCCAAGAGGATATTGTCTCCTGAAGCTTAATGGCATCAAGACTTCTTTTGTATAAGGGTAGCAGATTTTTACAGATTGTAATAACAGAAATAAATGTTCAAAAAGGTTCAGAGATTTAGTTCTGAGAGCTCCATCTCCAGACAGCTTATATATGCATGCGTATCATGTGCTGTTAAGGCTATTCAACTGAATCCACTTTGTTTCTTCTGGGAAAACACTGTATATGGAGCAAATGAGGACTACTCTGCTCAACATTTTGTTCCTTCCAGCACTGTGGTTGAATTACACAGCAACTCCCCGCCCCACCATCAGCCATTGTAGCTCTTCCTAGCCTGTGCCAGGCTGAGTCATAGAACAAAAGGTTGTTTTGGGGCAGAAGCTTTTCCAAAGAGAATGATGGATGGCTGGACAACCAGTGCTGTCTCACTGACTCCCCCAGGGATGCTTTTCAGATATTCCACCCAACAGAAACTGAAGTTCTATTCACTCACACTGATCCTGCTGATGAGAACTCAAATAGGAAAAACATGGGCAAGGGCCAATCTTATCCTAGCTGCAAAGAATCCCAAATATTCACAAATTCCAGCAATGATCTGCAAGGTATGGACTAACATTCACAAATGCACCATCATCTCCCTGCCACCCCAGGAATGCTACAAGGAAACATCACCATGAATTTTGGAAAACGTTCTTCTTTTGAAAAACGTTCTTCTCCTTTTTTTGGTGGGGGGGAGCAAATTTATCTGTGCCAAGGCAGCCCCCATTCTGGAAAAATTAAACAAATGTTTTTCTCAGACATGAAATGTTTGGCAATAGCTAAGCTGGAGTACAAGGAGATGAAGGACAGTCAGCAGGGAACATTAGCTCCTGGCACAAGGTGTAGTGAGCAGCAAATAACACTCTCCTTTCAGCCAGATCCTACCCAAAGCCAACTCGCTGGCTGAACTGGCAAATCATGCTCGATAGTACTTCAGGACTGATAATGAATCATGATAATAGCTGGGAAATCTGCCATGAAAAAAATCCAAAGTATGGGAGCTGCAGCCCAATGTATCTGGAGGGCACCAGTATATGGAAAGCAGCCATATAATATGCAGCTCATTTTAATGTAACAGGTATCATCTGTGGCCTGGTAGAGCAGAAGGACTTCAGTCAGCTCACATCCTCTCCTAAACGGATGGTTATCAGTCCAGTCCAATTCAAATTGGGCCAACTAGACCTACATTTATGCCTTGATGCTGTATGATGAAACATCTTCAAAGTAAATTGAACTGTATTTTCGGGAGGAACAGCCTAATACACAGCTCACAGTATTAGAAGACCAGGAAGGAAATAGGTATTTCAGGGCTTCATAAAATCTTTTTTCTTAAAATCTAGCTTTGGCTGCCAGTTTGTTTTTATCCTGTTCTTAGTGGGCCAGTAAATACACTTCGTGCATAAATTCTATAGCTGGACATTGTTCTGAACAAAGCAAGCCTGTTGGTTTGATTCCTATTTCAAATAATCCTCAAATTAATTCATTTAAATGTTCATTTCACTAGAATTTTCTTACTGGGTTTTAACCAAGATGTTGAAGTTTTGGTAAGGGTGAAAACGGAGGCATGGAGGAATAAATTTGTGAATACATCCAAGACCATGTTAGGTTACATGGATTTACCAAATCTCTGAAATCCTATTATTACAAGATACAGAAATGGGATGAGGCACCTGTGGTGGGACAAGAACAACTGTTTCTTTCACAGTACAAAATACTGAAAAAATGATACAAGAACCTGTCTCTTCCTATTACTGCTGTTATCCTCCCAGATCAATTCACTGCAGGATGAAGACCTCTTCAGTGAAAATTATGGACTCTAATCTACCACACTGGTCCAGTATGCATTGGTAGACAGATGTTTTTCAACTTCCCAGTCTAACCACCCTATACCAGCACCAAAATACTTCAAATGGAAATGCTAAAGAAAAGTACTAACTGTGGAATCTCCAGGGCTATTGTCCATATCCAATTAGCAAGTGAAGCTGAAATCTTAATTTGTTATGTGGAAGAATTCCTCTTGAATTAAGTGGAGCCCATTTCAGAGTGGATAGACACAAGGGTACCTTGTTAGTGAGCTACTGAAATTGGCCCATGATGAGACTTGCAATGCAATCCATGTGAAGAACACCAAGTTGAGGGAGGTTGCAGGAGATTCTTGCTTTACTAGAGTCACTCTGCTTTATACTATTAGCCATGGCTTTCTTCCCTTTGCAAGCATTCCAAGGTACACATTTTTTTTTCTCCCCTCTACTTACCAGCAAGGATCTGGAAAATACCAGTAAGGTAGAATCGTCCACCTTTAGTGAGCGTGAAGAGCTGGCAGAAGAACAGGAACAAAGATATAACACTGAAGATGATAGAAAGTATCATCAAAGCTTGGACAGATTGCAGCCATTCTGGAAAGGGAAACAGGACACAAGAGGAGAGTTAGGACCATATTGACCGGATACAATATTTCTACTGTTGTATATACTCAGGAGATTACAGTAGCATTTCCACCCAGGGTTCCCCCTTGTGGGGGAGATGGGTGGTGATGAAAATATGATTGATTGATAAATAAATAAATAAATAAAATTTCCAGCTCTTCTAGCTGTTGAACTCAACTGACAATTTAAAAAAATCAGTGAAAGTTATACTTTCTTCCAGATGTTTGGTATTTATTTTATTATTAGACCCATACCTTGTTTTTTTACTTATCTAAGCAATGGTCTGAAAATATAGCATATTTTGCTTAAAAACTATAGATATCTGTCTGATTTCAAAGATAAGATTTCATAACCATCAGGCATACAAGACAAATTATGAAGTGAGCGCTTTCACATCTAGCTGGAATGGACAGGAGAACTAGGTATTATTGGGGTTGCAGTTCAATACCCCTGAAAGGTGCTTATTTGGGGAAGGTTAGATTACGGGCATACATCTCTCCCTGTGAAAATAATCACCAAGCCTTGCTAGACATAGTTGCTGAAAGAGCTTGCAAATCCATCCCTGAGCATACAGTGAGGAACACCACTACATTGTCTGACTTCACACCCTTATCACTGCCGCCATCCACCAGCAAAAGTTGCATCTGCTAAGACATGAGCCACATCACTGGTGAGGTGCTAGGAAAAAATACCTTCCCACACTATAGCAGTGGGAAAACAAGGGTATCCGGGAAGGCTGCAGCATGCTGTTATCAAGGCTGGGATGTCAACAGGTGGCAAACACTGAAAGCAGCCAAATCATTTCTAACTGATGGTCCTGTCCTCTTTTCAAACTTTACAGGAGGCACTGGGTATAGCTGCCAAAAGAACAAGCCAGGAGACTTAAACTATGAGCTCACTCCAAGACACCCTGGATATTTGAGTCAGAGGCTATTTGTGAGCCTTGTGGGTGGCTAAGTGGCCTTGCAAAACAAACACTACAAAATGCCACAACAGTGCTGGTTTGATGCAGGAATATTTTTAAAAAGTCTTTATGTAAAGCAGAGTTTACTCTGGCTGGTCTAAAAAGACAGAATAGAATTAGCTCAACTCCATGGACCAGTTCTACCTATTTAAAGCTATGTGGAAATTAGCAGTCTGTGCAAGAGGACCATTTGATTTGCATGAGCTACTTTTTATGAATTCTTTCTTGCCTTTATTTATATGATAAAACGAAACAAAGGGAAAAATAACCAAAGGAGTAAAAGAAAGCAATACAACAGCCTTTTCAGCTCTTACTACTATTAAGCCCAGAAAATTCAGAAAAGGGCAAATGGCAATCTGGATTCCATGCACAGTCTCCATAAACCCTGTTTAAAAAAAGGTGAAAGGTCCCCTGTGCAAGCACCAAGTCATGTCTGACCCTTTGGAGGGATGCCGCTTTCATGTTTTCTTGGCAGACTATAGTGGGGTGGTTTGCCATTGCCTTCCCCAGTCATCACCTTCCCCAGCAAGCTGGGTACTCATTTCACCGACCTCGGAAGGATGGAAGGCTGAGTCGACCTGAGACGGCTACCCGACAGAGAATCCAGCTTCCGCTGGGATCGAACTCGGGTCGTGGGGAGAGTTTCGGTTGCAATACTGACCCCTACCACTCTGCGCCCCATGAGGCTCTTAAACCCCATTAGGGGCTCTCCATTTTCCTTCCCCCAGAAAAGTGAAGCAGAAAAAAAAACATTTAAAAATGGGGTTGATCTTCTCATAGTTGAGGGGCTTATGACAGGTACTCCTTCTTACTTACTTATTTCTCCCTATGGTGTCCAGAATCTCTTTGTTCTAGTCCAGTCTTTTTCAACCTTGGCAACTTTAAGATGGGTGGACTTCAACTCCCAGAATACTGGGAGCATGCTGGCTGGGGAATTCTGGGGGTTGAAGTCCACATATCTTAAAGTTGCCAAGTTTGAAAATCACTGAACTAATCCCAATAGATCTCCATACCATATGCACATCAACTTCTTTTGTTTGTTTGCTTTTTTAATAAGAGAAGGATTCATTATTATCTTTATCTAATGATGTATCATTCATTCAAGCCACTACAAATGTCAAGAATGTGTACTTGTATCATGAGGCACAAAGGAAAAACTTATTACTTGCAATGATATAACAAATGTCATCATTTTGATATCATTGAGGTTTGTTACAGATGCCACTACCAGTTGCAACCTGTTCTTTTTTATCCAGAAACTCAGACATGTAGAAATCAGGTGTTACAAGTGCAACTGTTTCCTTTCAGAACTAAAAACTCCACACATTCACACATCTATGCATACTTTCCCAATTTAAAATCTAGCTATCCAGGTTAGCTCTGAGTTCCAGAAGAATTGTGGTGAGACACCCACAAAGAATGCTAATTTGTGATGGCACCCAAGAACTACAGTTCCCACACATCACTACGCCTTCCAATAAGGTTTATCCAGTCTATTTAAGCTTCTATTCCACTTTAGCACTTTTCACACATGTCCTGATACCATGACCTCATCCAATTCATAGGAGAACTACCTGTGGTTGTTTTGGGAGCCATGTTTTGATGTGTATTCTTCTAACTCTGGATACTTTTTCATACACTGTGTCCTGGCTTAAGCAAAGACCATGCTGAAACGAGGAGAAAGTCTCTAGTGTTTTATTTAACTGCTATAGCAGACAGAAAATCCTACCAAACTGAAGAAGCGTGGGAAAACCCAGACAGAAAACCCCCAAAACTCAAGGTGGGTCTGTTCTGCACTTCTTTGAATGACAGCTCAAAGTCTCTAAACTATGCATGCGTTTTCCCCCCTGGATAGGGGACTCCTCCTGCTCACCATCCGTACTCATGACACACGGTGCAAATTAAATTCTTCTAGGAGAAGTCTGTATGCCTCTAGGACATACTTTGAATAGAGCTTGTATAATGCATTTTTCATACATAGACATTCACGCAAATAAACTGCAAAAAGTTATTTATTATCCCTATACCATATTATATACTATTTGGCACAATGTACTAGACACACCATACAGGCATTAATATATTGGTATGTGGTTCATTAATTATTGTGGTGATAAATGGCTAACATATTCTAACCACGATTATACCTGAATGGAATTCTTGTTCTCTAAAACTGGCTATCTTTATTTTTTTTAAAAATCTTTCTATATGCAGTTATCTCCAAAGCCCCATTTGTAAAGGACTATCCAATCTTCTTGTGTTCTTATTCTGTAAACAAAGCTTTGTTTACAGAATAAGAACAAAAAAAATTACATGGAATTCTATATTCTCTTTTGACTTCTAGAGATAGCAAAATGAAAAGCAGGGGGACAGCCATATTGCAGATCAGTGTTGAATAAGAAAATAGTAATTTTGTGTTTTGTTAGTGTGACTCTTTTCCTGTATTCCCAGAACCTACCAACATTCCTATCATATCATGTTTGGCAGCCAGAACTGTGGTAATTATTTAACAAAAACAATTTTCCAGAGGATTGATCTGTACAGACATAGAGGATTGTGCTAATCAAAATTAGAGAGAGAATACAGTACTGCCTAAGAAGTTCAGCTCCAATCTGACTGTACATTTTTTAAGAGCAGCTGTTTTTCTGGTGTCCAGATTAAATCTCAGTTCCCACATGTATATCCCATGTCCCAAAGTAATGTACTTCAGCTGGATGTCCATCAGAGCATCCTGCCTATTACAGTTCATGCTGAAGCCAATGAAAGCAGATTCAAAACAATGACTAAAGTGCAAACTATGAAGATGAGGAATGCTCTAGCAGCTCTCATGTAGGGCATTTGGGGATAGTGTGTTTCCTGTTCCATGTACAGTTTCTCTTCTTGTGCAATAGGATCTCAAGTATCCCAATGGGTATATCTTGGGAAGAAATAAAATATTTACTATTTATTTCCTCTCCCGCCTTTATTATTTTTATAAATAACTCAAGGCGGCAAACATACCTAATACTCCTTCCTCCTCCTATTTTCCCCACAACAGCAGCCCTGTGAGGTGAGTTGGGTTGAGAGAGAGTGAGTGGCCCAAGGTCCCCCAGCCGGCTTTCATGCCTAAGGCGGGACTAGAACTCTCATATCATGCCTGATTGGCTCTTGGACTGAGAGAGAGTGAGTGGCCCAAGGTCACCCAGCCAGCTTTCATGCCTCAGGCAGGACTAGAACTCATAGCCTCCTGGTTTCTAGCCTGGTGCTTTATGGGTACTCTTCGGTTGGAGGCTGGTATGGCATGAATGTGCATGAGAGAGAGTTTGGGGAGATTCCTTGAGAAGATGAAAAAGTTTTGAAATGCAATGCTCAGGGAGAGAGCTATGAAACATTTTACATTTCATGGTGTGGAAATTATTTTTTTCCATGATATGATCCCACATAACCAGAGCAAAAGGGAAATGTGCAACTAATGCAATAGTATGGGTGGGAAGATTTTATAGGGCTTTCCTGCAATCAGCAGCTTCTAGTTTGCTGGAGACCTCCCACTCTCAGGGTTGCAACTAAATTCCACAAGAGCCAAGCTAAGCAGAAAAGCTCTTCCTATTGATCCACATAAAAACAAGAATTGGCCCTATTTTAAAGGAGAAACTGAATGGAATGAATTGAGAGAGGCATGCCATTGGATGCCAAACACTTGAAGGAGGTTTAATATTTTCTGTTCTCAGAAAACTCGTTGTTGCTTAAAGAAAATACATAGCGTACACGTTCCTTCAGACCCTTCAACATATGAGCTCCTAAGAATGTAATTCTTGGCTGATAAGATTTTCTGCATCTGGTGCCTTCCAGATGTGTTGAACTCTCATAATTACCAACCAGCAACCCTAATCTCAGCATTTGGCTGTAGATTACAGAGACTGAAGTCCATATTGGAGAACACTAATTTGCAAACAGCTGAAATAAAGCACTTAACATTGTCTGCTAATTTTAATGTTTTCCCATTCAAAATGGATAAGAATGGAGGGATTGGCATATAGTAGGTTTTAATTTTAATTTTATTCCCTAACAACTACACATCAAACTGGACCTCAGACAGCGAAGATGGGAAACAGCTTTAGCTGGCAAGGGAATCATCACTGGCCAAACTAGACAACACTCAGTTTAATGCAGCATTATATAAGGAAATTGCATCTACAATAATGAGCCCTACAATTCCATCAGGTTTATCGAACAACTAGCTTAACATCACTGAATTACCTGAAGTGAATTAGTCATCTAATTCAACACTGAGCCGATGTCAGGTTTATGGGCCTTTGTTTTTTGCTTAGATCCCAGAGGCTACTCAAGACACACAAAACCAACAGCTGAGGAGAAAGTCACAGAGTAACTCATAGAGTATTGCCAAATTATTGCCTATTATTGGACCATCTGCACATACAATAAAAGAATTACAGATCAGCAGTTGGGAAACTAAACTCAAAACTGTACAGCAGAGCTGCACAAAAACTTGGAAAAAGTTGAATGTTATACTTAGCATTTTTAAGCTAATGGGATTCAGAAACCCTTGGAGATGTACTGCATATCAGAGGAATCTATAAGTACATACTTAGTTTTGACCAACCCTGATCTATTTATTATTTTATGCATACAAACTTTTGAGTTCAATATTTTTTTATCATGTTCATTTACTACCGCAATCATAGGCACTTCTACACCATCCCTTTTACCACTCCCCATTCTCTCAAAAGCAGTTGGAAGATGATCCACAACCATTTTCTCTTCTCCTGGCTCAGAACCCCGAAAGGTAGGATCAAAAATCACTATGACCTCAAATACCACAATTTCTGCAGTAACAAAAAATGTCCACTCATTCCTCATAAGAAAGAAAGAAAGAAAGAAAGAAAGAAAGAAAGAAAGAAAGAAAGAAAGAAAGAAAGAAAGAACCTTGCTTGCACTTTCTCATCTTCACCTGTAGTTCAAGGTATGTTCTTTGTCTGCTCATATGCAGAGGGATCCCAGAGGGGTCCAATGAAGACAGCTGAGAAGATGTCAAGCCATCTTTTCCCTTGGGAGACCTGAAGGCGAGGAGTTGGGAAAAACAAGAGTACCTGCAAATATGAAAATAAACTGTCCACTCATTCTATACAGCTGAAGCTTAAAAACGAAAGAAAGAAAGAAAGAACGAACGAACAGATCAACTGTAGTAATTATATCAGTATGACAAACCACCTAGTCCATGAGAAGACAAAGAAAACATTTCTTCCAATCCTGAATGGCAGAACAGAACCTCTGCATAAAAGAACTATGTCAGAAGACATAGAAGACACACTGATAAGATCAAACAAAAAATAGCTGAAAGAATTTAATATATTTAAATATGTGGATGTTAGTGGCAGTTTTCACAGCTGTTTTATCCAGTGACTTGTTTCCAGATTAGAACAATTTTGCTAAATTATTCAGAATGAATTGAGATGGCACAGTTTGACTAGGACTATTTCTTAATCATAAATTGAAGCACATGTTTAAGTCTACCAGTCATTTTTTTCCTCATTTATGAGATACCCTCACTGTTAACTTGCAGTCCCTGTCAGATCCTCCAAGCAGCAAACAGAAGAATAGGCGCTTTTCTCAGATTACTGTCAATTTAGAAAAGAATGACTTTAGAGCATAAGAACACCCATAGTGGATCAAAGCAGTTCAGCAATTTTTTCTACAATGGCTGACCAGATGCCAGCGGGGAGTCTACAAGCAGGACATCCTCCTGTTTGCATGCCACAGCAACTGGCATTTGAAAACAGACTGATCGTTTTTCATTGACCTTATCTGCAACTTTTTTTACTTGTGCAATATCGTTTTTTAGATTCCATGGCAGAACTGTACACTGTCCTCCAAGTGTGTATACATACTTCTCTAAAGGCACCACATAAATGATCTAGAGTTTCTTTCCTCATGATTGCCTAAAGAATGTGACTTTTCACAGCATTCACACCAAGTATTAACATTCATCAATCTGTCCACAATAAACCCCAATCCTCTTCCTGATCAGTCACTCCTAGCTAAGATTTCTCAGAATTATTTTTATTTTTGGTCCCAACTTTACACTTGCATCTGGGCCATTTTAATGTCTTTTTTCTACTTCTGATGTATACAATTAAAGCAAATTAGAAACATTATCATAATATGAGAAAGAAAACTACAGGAAACTGAAAATATCTAACATGGAGAAATAATAAGAGATCTGCCAAGTGGCAGTAGGAGGCAGATCTCGTCTGGACTCACAAGCAAAGCAAGGCTAGGCCTGGTTATGACTTGGATGAGAATTTCAGGGCTGTACGCTAGAGTGGGAAGTAGAAAAAACATCCTGAAAGGAGGCGATGGCAAACCACATTTGTGCTGCTGCCAAAAAGACATGCACGCTCACATATTCACCAGGAGTTCAGCCTGACTTGAGGGTTCATTACTTACTTTCTATATTAAGAGGGACGAAAGGAGAGAGAGAAAACAGATCAGTTCATACACTGTATTTACATCATCTTCCCTAGTTTTCGAAAACACATAATATGGCCTTCTGAATATCTTAAGACACTGAATCAAAATCATTAGATAAAAGGTCAGACGAACCTACATGCACAACCTACAGTCTGTGGAAAAGTATTTGCCCCCCTTTTGGATTTCCTGACTTTTTAAACATCTTTGCCTCTGAATGAATGACTAGGAACAAATTCAGTACTTTAGAATGGTTATGCCAATGTTGACTTAAACCCCACTGGAATGGGGAGGCAGGACCTGAACCAAGCACGTCACGCAGAAAGATCTAAAATGTTATTGAGTTGAAGCAGTTTGGTATGGAGAAATAGACCAAAATACCCACCTAGCAGTATGAGAAATAGATCACCAATTACAAGAAGCACTTGGTTGCAGATATTGCAGCTCTAGGTAGTGCAACAGCTGCCTGAATCTAAAGGGGCAATTGCTTTCTCACATTGTATGTTAATGAAATAAATGATACAGGTGCCAAACTTAAAAAGATTGCATTCTCCGTAAATTAGCATACCTTGCCATTCTACTTGTGGAAAGTAGCCTAGTTCCACAAAGGTGCACTAGAGCTGAAGCTGAGCAATGTAAATGGTGTGGAAGCTGCCTGTTTAGACCCACCTTTTCAGCATGAGGGCTTTTGCTTGCTTGTTTTTTCAGTGTTGTGAGTTACAAACAACCAAAAAAAAAAAAAAAATAGGGTGGTTTTCTCAATACTTATGCAATGGAATAGAAATGCTATCTTCTTGTTCCATTTACCTCCACGCACTACCAGGCTCTCAGGCTGATTTCATATTCTAAATTGTCTTCCATGTTGAAGACACTACTTGCTGGGAAGTACAAAGCCAGGTTTTTCACGAGAGGGGGAGAAAAAAGAAGGGCAAAGGATGTAGTCTGATCCTTTTCCTTGGCAACTTTGCTATATGTTTGCCAGTGCAAACAACCTCAGCTTGCAAAGTTTAATAGGAGAGATACTGTTGCCACACATCTACATGGTTCACTTGCTTAATCACTTCCCTGCTAACAGCCTTCCCAGGTGAGGTGCCTGCTAACATCTGGGCCTACAGCTCCCATCCTCCCTTATCCGTATGAGTATGTGAGAACATTAGGTTCAGCAAGGCTATCTCCCAAGAAAGGGCAAATATTCCAAGGAGAAGGGTAGGGTGTCTTGAGGAGAAGCTTGGCATTCCTACATCTTTCTCAAATGCTTCTCTGGCAATTCTACAAGGAATTTCAAAATAGCTCACTAAAGTCTGTAGTCCAGTGTTTCTCAACTCTGGCAACTTTAAGCTGTCTGGACTTCAACTCCCAGAATTCCCCAGCCAGCAGGAGTTGAAGTCCAGACAGCTTAAAGTTGCCAAGGTTGAGAAACACTGCTGTAGTCGCAACAATCTTTTTTAAAGGATTATAATTCTGTATTTATTTGTTACACACATTTATGAAGATGCCATACAAAACATGCAAACAAACAAAAAATCAATGATAAAATAATTGCAAATCAGGCTAAAAATTCTCACCTCACTATTTTATAAGCCTGGCAATTTTTATTTTGTTTTACTTTATTATTTTTTGTTTTATTTTTGGTCCTGACGTACAGTACTGCATTTAAGCAAGCTGAAGCTTTTTGTGGCATGTACCTCTCAGAATGGCAAAAACTCTTTGCTCAGTTTTTGTTTTGGGAGGCTGCCAACTTTATTTAAAATGTTTTGAAACTGCCTTTTAGGGTGGATTACACTTTCAAAGCAACTCTTGGTAAAACAAAAGCAAATTGTAAGTATCCAAATAAAAGCAGGTAAAAATAATTTAAAAGCCACATTATTCCAGCTCTTAAAAGAAAAAAAATTAACACCAGAAAGCCACTACCATCAAAATAATGCATGGAGAATACGTGGATCCAGAGAACTCATTAAAAACTTGTAATGACAGCACTTTATGAACATCACTTGATTAAAAAAAACAAACTTGCCTCTCTGTTGTAATTATGCAGATTATATTTATCTGTTGAAAACACCTATGGAGCTTTATTTTATAGAATAAATGCCATAAATTTATAATTAAAATAGGAAATAAGACAACTAATTTATGCAATGTAAGAACTGTTGAATGTTGTTCCTTTGGAAAGTTCAGTAGAACAAAGAGCCTTTCTCTTTTACCAAGTTCAAGTGCTACCTCCCAGCGCTACCACCCCTCACCAGAAATTTTCATCTGCCTGTAATTTGATGCCCACACAGCTGATCCCAATCCTGCCTCTCTTGCTTCTGTTTCTATACTGTCAATCACCCAATTCCCTCCAAAGCAATGGGTGACTAAGACTGAAGATTTGGTAAAGCCTTAGGCTGCCCTTGGACAGTGGTGGAATAAGAGGGAAAACACTACTTAACACTAATACAGCTAAGAAAAACCAAAGCCTCTCTCAGTCACACCCAGCAGATAAGATGAAAGCAGTATCATGGCTATAATGCAAAAAGAAAGACCGCCAGGGGATGACCGTGCCATAGCTAGGTGCAAGAGGAACATGGTGATAAACCAAATCCACCCTTGCTGAATCAAACTTAAGTGTACCCGCCTTGGCCCTAGGCAGCCGCAAATATCCAGCATGTCCTCGTGATCTCTTGTCTGGATTACTGCAATGCGCTCTACGTAGGGCTGCCACTGACGAGCATTTGGAAGCTTCAACTGGTGCAGAATGCGGCAGCATGGCTAGTAAATGGCGCCAGTTATTTGGTTACCCAGTTTGGTGTAGTGGTTAAGGCACCAGGCTAGATACCCGGAGACAGAGTTCTAGTCCCACCTTAGGCACAAAGCCAGCTGGGTGACCTTGGGCCAGTCACTCTCTCTCAGCTCTAGGAAGGAGACAATGGCAAACCACTTCTGAAAAACCTTGCCAAGAATGCTGCAGGTACTTGTCCAGGCAGTCTCTGAGAATCAAACACGATTGAATGGATTTAAAAAAAAAAAAATTGGGTGACCACTACTAGCTGCATTGGTTACCAGTGTGTTTCCAGGTGCAATTCAAGGTGCTGGTTGTCACCTTTAAAGCTCTTCATGGCTTTGGAATAGTCTACTTGAGGGACCGTCTCTTCCCAGTTGCTTCTATCTTTCTCATCTGGTCAGGCAGGAAGGGCATGCTTCGGGTCCCATCAGCTAAGGAATGCCAGTTGGTGGGACCTAGAAAACTTGCTTTTTCTGCCATAACACCCATCCTATGGAGCACTCTCCCTCTGGAGATCAGGATGGCCCTGACCCTGCTGGCTTTTCATAAGACCTTAAAGACCTGGCTCTGTGCCCAGGCCTGGGACTCCGAGGGTGTTCAAGAACCCGTATCTTGGTTATGTTCGTGATTATGGTATATGATTTATTCTCGGCTGCTATGTATTTTAATTTTTGTATTACTGTAATTGTTTTTATTTCATTTTTAATTTTGTTCACCACCCAGAGTCACTTGTTGAGATGGGCGGCCTTAAGAATAAAATAAAATAAAATAAAATAAAATAAAATAAAATAAAATAAAATAAAATAAAATAAAATAAAATAAAATAAAATAAAATAAAATAAAATAAAATAAAATAAAATAAAATAAAATAAAATAAAATAAAATAAAATAAAATAAAATAAAAAAAACATATTTTTTTAAAAAAATAAAAATTTAAAAAATAAAAAATAAAACAAAACAAAACAAAACAAACCATCTAGCAGCCACTGATGAATTCATCCTTCATGAAGGTGTCTCACCATCCTTTAACATTGCCTATGCCAATGACCATCATCTCAACTGAAACAGCAAGCTGCTTAATTTACTTGTGCTTTAGGTGAACAGCTTTTGCTGCATTGATCCTTCTGCATGAACATCTGGACCAAAGCGCTACTCTCCCCCCAAAAAATTCTTCCCTGAGAAGTACAAAACTCCAGCTGTGCAGAGAAAAAGGGGGCAGCCAGGGCAGAAATTCGCCACACGTGTGCCAGAACTCTTCCAGCAATGACCATGCAACAAGTAGCAATTCCACAGAAGATGCCACACAGAGAAAGATTCAGTAACCCCACCAGCGCTACCCTGGGTGAAAAGCAGAGGCTTCTGATGAGTAAGGAAAAATGAATGGCTACTCTACATACTAGCGGGGCACTCCAGAGAACAGACTGAGCCAAGAACAAGCAATGTGAATATAGACTGCTATGTAAAGAACATGAATGGCATTCATTAGAAATCCTACTCTACAAGTCAAGATGCTTTTTTTAACTGTACACTGCCCAGACTCTCTAGGAGTGGAGCAGCCTATAAATGTGATTTACAAACAGGTAAACAAAGAAATACGTTGTGTCTTAAAGAGTGGCCTCTGCCAATGATCTCTGTACTAGGAAAACCCTCACCTTCTCAATTTCTGCGTATGTGGCTCCTATTAGAGGCACAAAAGCAATAAAAAAAATAGAAATAATACTTCACAATTTCAAAGCTCAGAACTTTGTTTTATTTAATGAAAAACAAGCCCTGTTGTATATCAAGGATACAACGGTGAGGAAAGTGTGTGTGTGTGGGGGGGGGGGGAACAGAGGGACAGATTTGAGATTCAAATATGTCATCTGAAAAATGGTATCTGGCCTTGACCATGAGCTCGTCATTCCAGGAATCCTCTGGCTTTATGCCACCCCTTTCAGTGGTGATGCTTCAACAGAGAATCTGACCGGTAATCCTTTGATATACAAGTGGGACATAATCCTAAATTCCTTAGATAAGTCTTGATGAAGAATGCCGGGCAAGGCAAGCTAACACTATGATGAGTACAACATTTGAACTTACAATTATTACATACTGATCACTTAACCGAAGAATGAACTTCAGTGTTAAGAATGTACTAAAATCAAACAAACATGCTCCAGACAAGACGATTAAAGTCTCCTTTTTGTGCAATTTTCAGACTATCAACCACCAGAAACTCTTTCCCTCAGCAATCAGGGATTTGAAAAGGATTTCAGTACTTATCTTGATACTGCTAGACAAAATTGTAAAGAAAAAAAAATAGATTCTGAATGCAAAAGTTATGTGTTCTTTACTGATGTAAAAATAAAAAGTCCACTGCTGAAGTGCCTGATTGTTCACGAAACACACAACTTTGCTACTGGTTATTGAACAAAATATTTCGGCAGCTGGCAACATCTAGCAGACCTCATCTGGGCTTCATAGTCCTGGCTGGTCCCTGGATGGGAGACCTCAAGAGAACATGAGAGCTTTAAACTGGACATCTCAGAAGAAGTAAAAGGCAAACCATTTATCTACTGCTGCCTAAAAGCGGTATGGATGTGTCTAAGAAGTCCTGATCATAACTTGAAGGAGATTCTATCTTTTTTTAAAAAATCGAACTGTCCTAACTGCCAGGAAACACACTGAGACAAGGAACTGGTCTCTAATGTTTTATTGCTTGTACATAACAGGAATCCTAACAAACTGAAGAAGCGTGGGAAAAACCCAGCCATATAAACCCCAAAGGTTAAGGCGGTCCCGATCTGTGTCTCTTTGAATGGCTACCTAATTCCTCAGTGCTACGCAGGTGCTTAACAGTCTGGATGGGAGCCCCCTGCTCGCCATCCTTACTCATGACACGAACATGTAGTATAATATGAATATCTATTTGAATGAGATTTAGGGTTTATATTACATACACAGAGTCTCGTGTGGTGCAGAGTGATAGGCGGCAGTGTTGCAACCGAAACTCTCCCCATGACCCGAGTTCGATCCCGGTGGAAGCTGGATTCTCAGGTAGACAGCTCAGGTCGACTCAGTCTTCCATCCTTCTGAGGTTGGTAAAATGAGCACCCAGCTTGCTGGGGAAGATGACTGGGGAAGGCAGTGGCAAACCACCCCACTATAGTCTGCCAAGAAAACATCGCGAAAAGCGGCGTCCCCCCAAAGGGTCAGACATGACTCGGCGTTTGCACTGGGGACCTTTCACCTTTACATACACTGCTCTGGAGAACTTTCACTGGGGACTTTTTTTCCCCCCACTTTACAGAATTTTAAATACAGATATTGCTACCTTAAGCTACTTGACCACCTTTGAGAGCCACAATTCCTAAGAGGGATGGCCACAATCAAACATTGCACATGTACTAAATAGAAGGCAGCATAATTGATGTAAGGGGAAAATTGGCAAATTATGTTAAGTAAATGTAAATTAGGCATCAATCTTAGACTCTATTGCTTGATTATTGTAATGGTGTGTGAGAACAACCTTGGGAGATGGGGTGAAGAGATGCTGCCTAGGGAACGGTCAGATAAGAGACAGCATAGCCTGCAGCTGGACAGTGGGCGGGGCAAGAGGCTCAGAAGGTACTCTCCCTAGCTTTTCGGGCTGTACAGGAGACAGCAGGAGAAATGTACTTTCAGACTTGCAAGATTCTGTCAATGCAGCTTTACAATAAAGTAGAATTAGCTTATCTGGTCACATTTCCTGTCTGGTCCACCTCATAAGGCTGACATGATTGCATGGATAGTAGTTAATTCAAGTAGGCATATATCTGCAAATGTATTAATCATTCTAGAACTAGTTTGGTGGAGTGGTTAAGGCACCAGGTTAGATACCAGGAGACCGTGAGTTCTAGTCCTGCCTTAGGCACAAAGCCACTTGCGTTACCTTGGGCCAGTCACTTTCTCTCAGCCCTGGGAAGCAGACAATGGCAAACCACTTCTGAAAAACCTTGCCAAGAAAACAGCAGGGCCTAGTCCAGGAAGTCATGAGGAGTCAACATTGACTCCAAGGCCATCCATCCATCCATCATTCTACTAAGCTCCAGAGCAAGGCTTGCCAATTAAAGTAAGATGCAGTTGGGGAAAATATTCTGATACATTTCCTGTCCCTTGCAGTGGTATTACTCAGGTGGTATTGATATTTACAGAGCTAATGAATAGCACATGGCACCCAATTCAGCAGGATGAAATTACAAGGGTTAATTTTTTTAAAAGTATTTTATCACCTTTCTGCCACAGTAAACACAGACAATGGCTTTAAAAGATCTGATCTGTCTAAGAATAGCAGCAAATAAAATTAAAAATTAGCATTTCAAGCAGATAAGACAACCAAAGACATGCTCCTACATTTTTCAGCAAAAATCTGAGTGACCTGGACTACTGCATGAAGGCTAACAGAAAGAAACCCAAAGAAATTTCAAACTTCCAAAACTGAGCTTCAAGGCTACTTCCATTTGGCATCTTCTCTTCAAAAGCTGCAAGAAAACTTCTGTAATCAAGGACATCTAAAGGATTAATCGTGACATCCATTTACAGTGCATAAAATCTTTCTTTGCAGATCTGTGGAAGAAACAGCCATCTTCAGCTAGGAATATCTGAGAACATCATTTGTATTCAGCAGGAACACAGAACATAATTTGCATTCAGAATAAGGATAAGGCTACCTATAACAAAGGAGGTCTGGATAGATTGTCTTGATATGCGTTTGCCCAGATGTAGAAAAGATGTTGCTGAACCACAGCTCCCAGAAGCCCCAAACCAATAGTGAAGGATGCTGAGAATTGAGTTCAGCAACATATGGAAGGCCACAAGTTTCCCATTCTTGATATATAAGGTTTGGCAGGGAGTGTGCTGGGAGGAGGCACAGGTTTTGAGCCAAAAGAAGGAGGTTCCAGAACATGGTCTAGCATACAGCTCCTTCTTGTCTCAATCCATTCCATCCCCAGAAGTAAGGAATATACTTATCCAAAATAAAAATTCAAGTATTTCCTGGTGGTTGTCCTTTGGGGTATGACACGTACGTTTGCAAAATTTGGAACTTCCCAGTATAAGCTTCCATTGCTAAGAGCAAAACATTCCTCCATCTTTCCCAGCTGTGAAAACAACAGCCCCCCCGCCCAAGTTGGAGGGCTCACTTAAGATAAATAGCTTTTATCTGAAATTAAAGCGTAGCCACTACATCAGTGACTTCAAAATGGTTTGCATAGCCCTGCACATATTTAGCTGGACCCAAACAAATGTCACCAAACGGTGGTTGCAAACTTTCAGTTTTAGCATATAAAGCCACTACATTGTTACAGAGATGTATCCAGGTACCTGAGTACTCATCCCAAACCACTAGGGGCCAACAGAGCATCCTTTCCATTCACTCAAGAGAGGAGCAATGGATCACTGCTGCTTTCAGCAGAGTTACAACAAGCACTGCAATTGCACTGGGAACAACACAGAACACCCCAACATTACCAGACAAGGGACTGAGTATGGAAAAAGCAGTTTGGAATATGTGGAAGCACACACTTGCCAGCTGCCTACAACTTACTAAAGCTGGCTGGCTGACTGAGTTGCAGACTGATGAGTTTATACATCTGCCTGTTCTGAACCACTGAGTCCAGGGCACTACACGGCCTAACAAGATATACGTTATACCTTTGTGGGTTTGCAATTAAAAAAAAAAGACAGTGCAAAGTAGCCCACCAACTCCACATACCCGTGCTGACATTCACTGGCTATAGAACTCGGGATTTAGAGAGAGATGTAGTCCTTGATAATAGGTATCTATTTATGTGGGCATTAAAAAATGCTGATTCTCTTACACATGTATAAGCTTCAATCCAGCAGCTTTTAACACAGAGTTGACCCCAACTCTTGTCACCTTCCAGAAACTTCTTAAAATTGAGGTTTTGGAGGGAATTTGGGGGCTGATGCAGATGCCTCATGGAGTATAGGTCTGTATATTTTGACTGTTGGTTTCATTTTATAACATTTTCATTGTTGCTGTCATTTTTCTTTTATATTGTGAGTCAATGAGAGCCTGTGCACAATTCAGCAGGGTATAAAAATGTGGTCTATAAATAAACAAATAAACTACACCGACTGACAGTTTGGCTCACTGTATTGTTGTCAGATCCTGAACTACCATCTTGCACAGCAGCTTTCTCCAGTGCTCTACCCTACAGATGCATCGGAACAGCTATTCTCAGAATCTGCAGCCAGCAAGATCCATGTCCATATTGTTGGAGCACTATCAAACTGAAGTCCAATACAGCAAGCTGGGGAAGGCTATGAAATGGGAACATCACTTGGTTGCAAGATGATGCATAGCTATCTCCTCAGCATTACTATAATTCTAAAGTATTTTATCCCCTGAGAGCTTGTCTGAATTCTCCTACATGTGGGGCTCCATGACCAAGCTACAAATGCTATTTGGAATCCTTTCCTGGATTTATTTCACAATTGTAGACCAATTCAGTAAGTGGGCAACAGACTGGGGGAAACTGACAGAGGAGCAAAAAGATGGACCACCACTATCTGTCTACAATTTTTTTTAATCTCTTTCAAGTAGCCCAGCTATTTTTGATACTCAAGATTAACTTTTTGTTTGTGATGTCTATTGTGATGACAGATTAAGGGATTTCAGGCTAGTGACCTCAAAATGAAGTCCACATTTCCACTCTCACAATTCAGACCTAAAATCACAAGATCCCTCACAATTGCTCAAATTGTCTAGGGCAGAACTTATCAAATGGGCACAATGTTCCCAGCTTCTGCCACACTGTACTGAAAGTAACCGAAGTTGTAGCAGTTTCCAGTATTCCTGTTGCATGACTTGGAGTTTTAGGAACAGCAGAAATAATTAGCATTGGATACATTCAAAACAATTCATTTCCAAAAACTGTCATAGGCTCAGTGCTTTCAAATGTATGTAAATGAAAGCATCTTCAAAGGATGGAGACATTACAGTTTCGTTCCAGTACAATGTTGCAATTCAATATTTATTCTGAACCAAGAACAAACTATCATAGATCAAACTACTTACAATTCACCTCCTTGAATATTTTCCCAGAGGGACTATTAAAAAAAGAAAAGAAAGCAGTTGCAAGAAATGTCAATCTACACTTGGTGTTTGTAATGGGAGGGGAGGCACTTTTCCTCTTTGTCATCAAACACTTCTATTCATCCTAGGGGGGGGAAACTACAAGTATTTATTTCCTTTCCCCAAGAGACTGTATAATTGAGAAGACAGTTTTTCTAATTAGAAAAACAGAACATCGCAAAAGTTAAGTGTTCTCCCAAGTCCTCCCTCCCACCAATGGTGACTTCTGCTGCAACTACTCTGGATAAAATGAAAAACCAAAAGCACCTACCCAAAGCAACAATTCAGATAAGAGATTTGCACAACTCAGCATCACAACAAATGTGCAACAAAGAATTCGATGCACCTAAGAGGAAATGGGAAGAGATCTTCTAACTGGGAAATACTGGAATATTTTTGCCAGTTGCAGCCAAAAATTCATTGGTATAGTGGTCAAGAAATACAAAAACTGAAGCTGGGTAGAGTATATAGCTGTTGGGAGAATAAGCACCTATCGCCAGTGAATTATCTGTAGAAAGCAAATTGAAAAAGGATTCAGACTGGAGTAAGTGTTACTTCTTTTCATGAGAAAAGCTGTTACCAAAATAACCCTTCCTCCTCTAGATTTAAGGTGCTATCTCTGGAGGAAAATGTGAGAATGCTTTTATCCGACACCACATGGTTGTGAGTTACAACACTCAAGAATACTTTGCTGGACTAAACCAAATGTCCATATAATTCAGTGGTCCACAATGTCCTTTCAAACACCCTTAGAAAGCTCATGACAGGGTCTTAGGAAAAATAAGCCATGCTCTTGACTGGGAAGCAAAATGGGACCACCCAAACAATAAAACAGAATCAAAGGACTCCCTAGGTACACGGAAGGTAAGTTTTCAGAATAAGAAAAGGCAGCTAACAAGGACCTATGAGGCTGATGACAAAGGAAAGAGGGAAATGAGTCCAAGAATCCAGAACCTGCAGCAACAGATGTGAACAAACCACATGCAGGGACCTTAACAAAGAGTCAAACAGTCAAAGACAAACAAATCTGGAAGAAAACTCAACTCATATATTTCATGATTTTCCTTAATACAGGTCCAGTTTCATCATCATTACAAAATTCTACAGTACATCTTACACATATTTATTTAAAAGTCCCATTTTCAGCAGTGGGGTTTATCTTTTAAATAAGCAAGCATAGGATTGCAGCCTCAGTGACCCTGACATATTACCATTTATTCATCTGTAAAACACCACTGCCTATTGCAATCCCTGTCTAAAATTATTTGCTTGTAGATTAAAAACCATGGTTTAGCACCAAGTAAGGTAATACATTGGCCGGGTTCATACAGATGTTACTATTTGTTGCGCTGTTGCATATTCCAAAGGTTAAGGAAATATCCAATTTTGTGGGTAGATTAAGGAAGCAGGACAGAGTCAACCACATGAGGAGCACCCCTTTTCTTATTAGAAGTCTGCCACCCAAGTTACTGCAAAATGGGAAGAAAGAAAGCGAATTATATATTCATTGAGGAATGGAGCTAAGTGCCTGCATAGTGTTAATGAGGCAGGATTGCCTAAAGATCTGGCAAGAAGTTGGGAAAATAGGGCACACACTCAAACAGCATATAGCTGGCAGTGAAAGAAGTGGGGTACATCATAAAATTCTGCCTAAACTGTTTCCAGGATTAGCTGATCACGCCATTTCAGAGGTATTACTGGAGTAAAAAAGAGAGAAAATACGTGTATTTAAAGAGAAGGTCACCCCCACCAGAATTCTCACCATTTGTGGATGATGTTATGCAACGAAACTGATACATAGGCATGGTGCAGTTCAGCCAAAGGTCGGCCCTGTGCCCATTCCCAACGAGCCATTGCTGAAAAAGAATGAGTGGTTTATCAGAGATGGAACAGTTCTGAAGGGGGTGGAGCTAAATGTAAACTTCCATGCTAAGGAAGTTAAGCCAATCAATCAAGATCATTTAAGGAACGAAAGCAGTCAGAGATCCCTTGAAGGTCCATGCATGAGGAAGGCTTCTTTCCAACAGGGAGTGTAGAAATACACGTGTCTCTTTATATTGGCTGAGAGGAGAAAGACCTTTCTTTGTGGCTTGATTCCTTTGACTGCATTACAAAGTGCCTTCAAAAGAAGAGCAAAAACAAAGCAAAATGCCCCACTCTTTTAAAATCTTTGCCATATTTCACAGGGGAAATCTTATCCCCTTCAACCTTTGTTTCCCAATGGTGGGGCACTGAGAACGGTTCTGGAGCAGAATACCAATAAAACACATGGCAGCTCATACAATTGGCTATCTTTGAGTACTGGCACATGTGCAGTGCCAGGACTAGAAAATCTGTATTCTTCCAGATGTTGCTGAACAACCACCACAGCATGCTTCTCATCAGCCATGGAGGCTGGAGCTGCTGGAAATTGTCATTCGGCAGCATTTGGAAGGCCACTAGTTCCTGTCCCTAAAAAAATAAAAAAAATTGGCTCATGGCCACTTTCAATAGCCTGGAAACTTTTCTGTGGTTACTTAGTAGGAGGAAATTTTTCCTGAACCAGTCTAGTGTAGAAACTGATTCACATTTAATAAGCTTTTATGCTTAAAATGTTGGTTTATATTTTATTTTAGCTAACAGATACCCCCAACGGCCAATATATTCTCTGGCACATATAACTACATTGGCTAGTATAGCAGAAGTTATGAGAATGACTATTTTTGAGAACAGTTTGGGCTACAATTTCACATTAAATTTCAAAAGAATAGATAGGTACGCTAAAATAGATGGAGTTGATATATTTCATAAAGAAGCAGTGGGTTAATTGTCCTGGAGCATTGGGTGCAATCAATAAAAACAGGCATAGTTTACTTACACTGACAATTGTAGAAACGAAGAGAAGAACAAGCACCGAAATATGGAGCACAATGATTCCCAACAACAAAAGGAGCATTTTGGCAAAAGTGTTCAGAAGATCTGAAAGGGGAAAAAATACCTTTAAGCAGAGAGAAAAATGTTTACTCATGGATGAGATTAGGCAAACCTGAATTTAAGAAATGAACAGCAGAGGGTGCCTCTGAGACAGAACAGAGAGATGTTTTAAGGCTCACTTTATGATCACTAAAGAAATTCACCAAATGTGTTTTTGTTTTATGCAGAATGAAACTAAGAATATGCATTAAAGTGGGACAGTTTCCAACTGGGAGATGAAAGCAGTAAGTATAAAACAAACAGCAGTGATTTTGTATGTCTGAAGCAACTCAGTGAATGTGATTTCTCAGAGAAGTAAAGGGCGAGATTTGAAATTATCCAGACCTGGGGAGTTTGGGCACTTCCACTGCAACCACAGAGGTAACTAGGACTTGCAGAAATTGCACGAAAAAGAGTGCAACATTCCCTACCAAGCAATCCATAAAATATACATCTTGAATAATCTTCCTTCCCAGAATTTGATTCCCTTTCCCCTCCTCCAGTTTTGGAAAAGTTACGTGAAGTCTGGTGTACTGACTTTAAATGCCATAGCATTCCTCAGAGTTTCCATTCAGCCTACAGGAGCTCTCCTCTCCTCTGGAAAGAGACAGCAGACAAAATCTCTTTTCTGAGGGTGCACTTAGATTGTTTCAAAGGGAGAAAAGTCTAAAATAAAGTAGGAAAACAGTGCCGTGCTTGGTCTAGACCTCCACTGGCTGAGCTGGTTTAGGGGGCAGGGAATGTAAACCGTTATGCCACAAAGCCACCGTTCTCCTTTGAAATCATCAGCATCTGCAGACTAATAAACCACCAATCCCTCCAGCCCACAGCAATCCTCACCATTGCTAAAGATCATAACATTAAATGGACAATTATCTGGGGGGCAGGTGGGGGGACAAACAGATTTTGATGCTTGTAGTATTGTACAGGATAGATGCAATGAAGAATGGAGGAGAAGCATGTCCTGCAAGTTCCAAGGCAACAATTAAGTGGGTCTTTGTAACACAGCAAGCAAATAGGGGGCTTGGGAACTTGATGAAATTAATCTAGAGGAGGTGGGAAAAACCTCTTCATTTATTTATTACAAACTAGGAAAAAGGGAAACCACTACCGCCACACCATAAACACGCACACCACACACTTCAAAGTCTACCAAGGGACTGCAGGGAGGAACTGGATTCCAGGCAGCGAGAAATGGGAGTGAGGGGTGGAGAGATCTACGTGCTAAAATGTTTCAACCCGTTTCTAATTATATCAAGGCCAGCGTGATTTAGAGCGGCTAGCTTTCAGCTACGAAACTAAACTTTGCGGATCTGAGAATTCCGAGCGTGAACCAAAGTTGTCTGCCGAGGTTCGGTCGGCTAAAGAGGGTCTCTCCCGCCCCTGCCCCTCCCAACGAAAGCTTCACTTATGCCCGCTTAGGCTGCAGGGCAGGAGGAATAATAATAGCAGGCGGGTCGTGGATTTGCGATATCCGTACAGTAAAAGTGCCGGGAGTCTTCGGGGCGAGGAGGGTGATTTGTAGCAAACACCCCGAAGCGAGTTTGGGTGACAATTCCCCGTCCCGCCATTAGAATGAGTTGGAAATGAAGCTGCCTACTTACTCGGCTGAAATTTGTTTTAATTGCTGCCGGGGTCGCTCCGCCGGTCGCTCCCTGCCACCGTAAAAAAGGAAGGGCCCCAAAAGTGAAGCCCGAGAAAGCGGCTGCCCGCGTGTTTTTCTCGCAGAAGACAGAGAGGCGGGAACTGAAACGTTTCGCCCTTCAGGAGGAACAACGCCCCAATCGCGGCAGGGCGCCAAGCGGGCTGTGTATGCGTAGCACGCCGACGCCGAGGGGCAGGCAAACCGGCAGGCTGGCCGTGCCCCATCTATAAATACTTTCCCGGCGAAAAGAAGGGGTGGGATGGCCGGGCCCTTCTTTAATACAGCGGCTCTCTGGTGCTTGCGGCGCCAATAACCGAGCGCAGGGGAACGACCTTCCCGCGGAACCTGTCTACTCTTGCGCCTCCAACAAAAAGCGTGGAAAAGAGGCAAGCCAAGTATAGATCGCGCCTCATCAGGACAAGGTGCCACCTTTCCAGGGCGGATATTCCTCACTTCAATCCCTTTCCTTTCCCACCTTGTCTCCAGAAAGGGACACTCCCCAGGCCCAAGACAAGAGGGCAGCGATCCCGACAGGGCCCCCATCCTTTGCTTTTAATGATCCTCGCTGCGGGGACAAATCCAGAGGGTGCTACGAGAGTCTCCCGAAGGATGCGCAAAGACGCTGCTCTGAGCTTGGTGGGGCGTATCTCGGAGCGCTGAGTGGCGCCAGGGATCGCAGAGAACTCACGTAACTCCCCGTTTCCCAGCAGTGTTGGTAGCCTGTAGTGCGTCTGCCTCACACGCTCGCTTGCACGCACACTCACTGCCAAGAGCGGCACAGCACTCCGTTAGTAACCCCAGAGGGAAATTTCAAGATTGCCTCCCTCGCCCCACAGTGATCGCCCTCGGTTCCTGTCGTGGGTGATGCCTTCCATCCCCGCGGCTTTCAAGCCACTCTATCCCCCTCCCAGCTTTGGCTTCCCATGGCCCAGAACCAGGAGGTCTCCGAGCACGGCGCCTCACGCGCAAAATCTCTTCGCAAAGTTGCCAGCGCGCGACTATCTAATCGAGCAAAGCCTTTCTTTCTTCTTGGAGGACGACTTTCGAACGGGGTTGGTACCCACTGATAATCGTCCAGCAAGCTTCTGTGCCCCTCAGTCCCAAATAAACGAAGCGGTAGACCGCTGGGGGGCTAATCTCGATTAAAAAGCAGAACTGAGATTTCCTGATCGTGAGATGTTCCCAAAGGACTTTGACCCATTAGCCTTCCTAAGAGGTAAAGCTAGAAAAGTTTACGCTGGACCTGGACGATGATAATAATAAATACTATTATTATAATAAAAACGCTTATCGTCGTCATGTGGTGGACTTACCAAGGCCGAAAACAGTGCGCTTTCTTTGCAGCAGTATTTCCTAAAGCAAGAAAACCCGGCGGTTTAAACTCCAGGAGCAGAGTCCCGCCTAGCAGAACCAAAGCCGTCTCAAGCCACTCCGGTGCGTATCTGCGAATGGGACAAGCCCCAACTGTTTGCAATCCCTTTACTGCAAGCGCAGATCTCGTGCTTACTCAGTTTATTCAGCCCCCGTTCCAACGCCCAGATATGTCACGGTGGCCTGAGAGAGATCACCCTGAACTATTTAAAGGGGCAGCGGCTCTATCTTTATCCCCCAGCAAGGAACACTCACAGCAAGCACGCAGAGCCTATTTGGGGGGAGCAAAGGATTACTCCGCGAGGATGTAGCTTTTTGACTCTCTCTGGGACCGAAAAGCCACGTGAGGTGCCAGAAGCGACAAAGGGGTCGTGTTCCGTGTTCGTGATATCCTTGGCAGCCATCTCAAGGATGGTCACTCAAAAGCCAACGCAAGGGGCAGAACTAGAAGTGCAACATCATATGTGGGGATTTAGTGGGAAAGATGGAAAGCGTAGAGTTGCCTTGCCTTCCCTGTTCAAGGTCAATTTAGCTTAAAGCCTTGAAAGAAAAGAAGAGCTGGTCGAGGCGTCGTTTGCCATACTACTGTGTTTTCCAAGGCCATATGTTAAACAACCAGAAAATCTGGACTTCCTACGCCATGCCTTTTTTAATATGGGTTTATTCTTCTGGATTTGTGTTTCTTTTCTGATTGTGTTTAAGCAAATTTTGGAGATGTTCTTGAAGTAAACAAAGTGGCTTTAACTTCACCCCATTTATGATATTTATTCGGAGTTCCCCTCTTTCCAGATTACTGCCAGGTGAAAACTCCTATCTGTGTCCATAAAGCAAATCATAAAATTGTTAATTCATGTTGTGGTGAAAAAAGTGGACCACATTCATTTCCTTATGGAATCTCATAATTTTTCTATAGATCTCTCTTCCCAAAAATAGCAGCTATTTATCCCTGCGAAGATAACATGAGAGGACGGAATACTATACAGGTGAAAAGGTGAAAGGTCCCCAGTGAAAGCACCGAGTCATGTCTGACCCTTTGGGGGGACACCGCTTTTGCGACGTTTTCTTGGCAGACTATAGCGGGGTGGTTTGCCATTGCCTTCCCCAGTCATCACTTTCCCCAGCAAGCTGGGTGCTCATTTTACCAACCTCGGAAGGATGGAAGGCTGAATCGACCTGAGACGGCTACCCGACAGAGAATCCAGCTTCCGCTGGGATCGGACTTGGGTCATGGGGAGAGTTTCAGTTGCAATACTGCCCCCTACCACTCTGCGCCACATGAGGCTGTAAGACTATACAGGTAGTCCTCACTTAACAACCATTTGCTTAGTGAATGTTCAGGTATACAGTGGTGCTGGAAAAAACAACTTACGACTGGTCCTCACACTTGCGACCGTCACAGCTTCCCCGCAGTCACATGATCATGATTTGGGCACTTGGCAACCAGTTTGCACTTATGATCATTGCAGCATCATGTGGTCACATGATCCCCATTTTTGATCTTCCTGGCCAGCTTCTGGCAAGCAAAATCAATGGGGAACGATGTGATTTGCTTAACAATCATGTGGTTCACTTAATGCCCAAAGTTATTCACTTAACAGCTGCCACAAAAAAGGTCATACAATCTGGTTGGATTTGCTTAATGACTGCTTCACTTAGCAACTGAAATTCTGGTCCCAATTGTGGTCATTAAGCAAGGACTACCTGTATACGCCACTACTGGAGGAAAGCTGAACTAAAGATCTAGCAAGTGATTGCATATATAAATTAATAATTTGGATGAAAGTTTAGTTCAGTAGCAACCAACCAAAATATTGCATTTTTTTTACAGAAACAAGAGGTAAGATAATCTCTTCCATATTTATTTATTTATTTATTTATCATATTTATATTGTCACTCATCTCACAGAAAAGTTACTCTAGGTGGTGCACTATAAAAACAAAAATAAAATCAAAATATTAAAACAAGTACAGTTAAAAAAAACATCAACAATATTATTAATAGCAAGACAGTAGAGAAAGATTGATGTTAAAAACAATGCAGCCATCTCATTAGATCACAATTTCCATGAGATCGCCAAGCCTGCTGACACAGCCATGCTTTGAGGGCCTTCCAGAAAGATATCAAAGATGGGGCCAATCTCACCTTTGAGGGGATGATGCTCCACAGGGCAGGTGCCACAGCAGAAAAGGCCAGTCTCCAGGTCCCGCCAGATGAAACTTTTGCAGAAGGGACCCCCAGCATACCTCTTCTGCCAAACCTGATGGGGACAGGCAGGTGTAATCAGGTAAAGGCTGTCCCTCAAATGGCCCCATGCCATGAAGAGCTTTAAAGGTCAAAAGCAGCACTTGAGTTGGACCTGGAAGCAGACTGGCAACCAATGCAGCTCACGAAGCAGAGGTGTAACATGTGCCGTGGCAACTGCCCACGTCACTGCATTTTTGCACCAGCTGAAGCTTCCAGATACTCTTGAAGGGCAGCCCCATGTACAGCGCATTACAGTAGTCCACCCAGGAGGTGACCAGGCCTTGAGTGACCATGAGCAGAGCTTCTCAGTCCAGGAGAACTGGCACACAACATGAAGCTGTGCAAAAGTCCTCCTAGCCGTGACTGCTACCTGCTCTTCAAGCAGGAATTGTGAGTCCAGGAGGACCCCCAAGTTGTGCACCGGGTCTGTTTGGGGCAGTGCAGCCCCATCCAGTACCAAAGATGGCATAGTCCCTAAACCAGAGGGCCCCAAAGCCCAGAGCCACTCAGTCTGCCAGAGCCACCCAGTCATTAATCAGTGATGGTTTCTTGAGGAAGGTCGGACTTAAGGGTCAGAGAAACAACTCCCTCACTCAAAGACGGATTCACCACTGCTAGAACCCACCCACATGACACCCCCAGGCAGCTTCTTGCATCAATTTTTTGAGTTTTTTTTTAAACTCCACTATTTTTTAACTCCATTTTTTCAAAAACTCACTTCCCCCAAACCTGAAATGCAAAGATTGGTCCTTCCCCACCAATAATGTCAACAAATCACTATCATGCCTGCTGTAGCTCATACAGTCTGCTTCTTTTTTAAAAGTATGCCCACCAGGCACAAAATCTTTGCACATCTGTACTGTAAAGGCTGCAATGCCATGTGGACTTTGCCTGGAAGGAACTCTTCTTGAACCCAGTAACAGTTCCTAGTAACTACATTGCATGTCATCTGGTCAAGGCATCATCACTGTAGCTAATTCCATTCAGGAGTAGATGGGGCTGCACTTAGATCCCTCTTGAGAACTCTACTTTATTTGTTTGTTTGTTTGTTTATTTATTTATTTATTTATTTATTTATTTATGCATGCATGCATGCATGCATGGAAGCCCTCCTTTATGTCTCTCATGTCCCTTCTGATTATATCTTTTATTCATTAAATTGGAGAGTACAGAGTTTCAAAGCCTCTTTAGTTTAACTTACTAGAGAGAAATGAGAAGCCATCCACATGCCAAAACTAATTCAGCCATCTCAGTGTTGCTTAAGCAAATAATAATTAATCAGAATTCTCCTAGGGCATAAGCTATTCAAAAGAGGAAAAAAAGTTGAGGTTTGATTAATTGAATCCTCTCTAAATAATGAATTTGTACTGATTTTTTTACCATGTACCTGAAACTGATTCTTCTCCTCCTTTTGCCAATCTGCACAAAACTGGCACTCATATTTTGCCTTCAAATATTCCGAAAGGCATTCTGATAATTGGCATTCTAAGGGAAAGAAATCTGGGCCTTTATTGGTATGCAGATAAATGTGGCTTGTTTCAGAGATTTGAGTAGGCACTTTGTTCCTTGCACACAATACCCACTTTCTTGGAGCAATGTTTTATAGAGTACTTGCCTAAGAGTTCAGAGTTGATACCAAAAAGTCGCATCATGGTAGGGAAGTGAGCAGGAGCTACTTCGGTATGTTTTTCTGAGAGACATGCAGCAAATTCTCATGATCATAAAGTATGTGGCTGGCTAGTAATTGGCAGACTCACTAAAATTAATTTCTGATATGGGTATCAAAGTCAGTATTTTCCTCCATTTTCTTAAGTAGACATGGAATTACTGTACTTAAACTTTGTTATGACTTACAGTAACTGAGTGAAACAGGAGATTCTTCTGTAGGGCTAACACATCTGTCGTGGTGCTGGAGCTTGAGCACCTCAATGATGCCATGAGCTGAACTGTGAAGGGCCACCCAAGACGGGAAGGTCATGACAGAGAGGTCAGACTAAATGCGATCCCTGGGGAAGGTAATGGCAACCCACCCCAGTATTCTTGCCGTGAAAACTAAATGGATCAGTACAACCAGAGATATGTCGGTATACCATCGGAAGATAAGACCCCCAGGTCGGAAGATGGTCAAAATGCTACTGGGGAGGAACAGAGGATGAGCTCAACTAGCCCCAGACATGATGACGCAACTAGCTCAAAGCCGAAAGGACGGCTAGCAGCCGACGGTGCTGGTGGTGAACGGCGAATCCGATGTTCTAAGGATCAACACACCATTGGAACCTGGAATGTAAGATCTATGAGCCAGGGCAAATTGGATGTGGTTATTGGTGAGATGTCAAGATTAAAGATAGACATCCTGGGCGTCAGTGAACTGAAATGGACTGGAATGGGCCACTTCACATCAAATGACCACCAGATCTACTACTGTGGACAAGAGGACCACAGAAGAAATGGAGTAGCCTTCATAATTAATAGTAAAGTGGCTAAAGCAGTGCTTGGATACAACCCAAAAAACGACAGAATGATCTCAATTCGAATTCAGGGCAAGCCATCTAACATCACAGTGATCCAAATATACGCCCCAACCACAAATGCTGAAGAAGCTGAAGTAGAGCAGTTCTATGAGGATCTGCAGCACCTACTGGACAACACGCCTAAAAGAGATGTTATTTTCATCACGGGAGACTGGAATGCTAAGGTGGGCAGTCAAATGACACCTCGAATTACAGGTAAGTATGGCCTGGGAGAACAAAATGAAGCAGGACATAGGCTGATAGAATTTTGCCAAGACAATTCGCTCTGCATAACAAACACTCTCTTCCAACAACCTAAGAGACGGCTTTATACATGGACTTCACCAGATGGACAACACCGAAATCAGATTGATTACATCCTTTGCAGCCAAAGGTGGCGGACATCTGTACAGTCGGTAAAAACAAGGCCTGGAGCTGACTGTAGTTCAGATCACAAACTTCTTCTTGCACAATTTAGGATCAGACTCAAGAGATTACGGAAGACCCACAGATCAGCTAGATATGAGCTCACTAATATTCCTAAGGAATATGCAGTGGAGGTGAGGAATCGATTTAAGGGACTGGACTTAGTAGATAGGGTCCCGGAAGAATTATGGACAGAAGTTGGCAGCATTGTTCAGGAGGCGGCAACAAAATACATCCCAAAGAAAGAGAAAACCAAGAAGGCAAAATGGCTGTCTGCTGAGACACTAGAAGTAGCCCAAGAAAGAAGGAAAGCAAAAGGCAACAGTGATAGGGGGAGATATGCCCAATTAAATGCAAAATTCCAGAGGTTAGCCAGAAGAGATAAGGAATTATTTTTAAACAAGCAATGCGCAGAAGTGGAAGATGACAATAGAATAGGAAGGACAAGAGACCTCTTCCAGAAAATTAGAAACATTGGAGGTAAATTCCAGGCAAAAATGGGTATGATCAAAAACAAAGATGGCAAGGACCTAACAGAAGAAGAAGAGATCAAGAAAAGGTGGCAAGAATATACAGAAGACCTGTATAGGAAGGATAACAATATCGGGGATAGCTTTGACGGTGTGGTCAGTGAGCTAGAGCCAGACATCCTGAAGAGTGAGGTTGAGTGGGCCTTAAGAAGCATTGCTAATAACAAGGCAGCAGGAGACGACGGCATCCCAGCTGAACTGTTCAAAATCTTGCAAGATGATGCTGTCAAGGTAATGCATGCTATATGCCAGCAAATTTGGAAAACACAAGAATGGCCATCAGATTGGAAAAAATCAACTTATATCCCCATACCAAAAAAGGGAAACACTAAAGAATGTTCAAACTATCGAACAGTGGCACTCATTCACATGCCAGTAAGGTAATGCTCAAGATCCTGCAAGGTAGACTTCAGCAATTCATGGAGCGAGAATTGCCAGATGTACAAGCTGGGTTTAGAAAAGGCAGAGGAACTAGAGACCAAATTGCCAATATCCGCTGGATAATGGAAAAAGCCAGGGAGTTTCAGAAAAACATCTATTTCTGTTTTATTGACTATTCTAAAGCCTTTGACTGTGTGGTCCATAACAAATTGTGGCAAGTTCTTAGCGGTATGGGGATACCAAGTCATCTTGTATGCCTCCTGAAGAATCTGTATAACGACCAAGTAGCAACAGTAAGAACAGACCACGGAACAACGGACTGGTTTAAGATTGGGAAAGGAGTACGGCAGGGCTGTATACTCTCACCCTACCTATTCAACTTGTATGCAGAACACATCATGCGACAAGCTGGGCTTGAGGAATCCAAGGCTGGAGTTAAAATCTCTGGAAGAAACATTAACAATCTCAGATATGCAGATGATACCACTTTGATGGCTGAAAGCGAAGAGGAACTGAGGAGCCTTATGATGAAGGTGAAAGAAGAAAGTGCAAAAGCTGGCTTGCAGCTAAACCTCAAAAAAACCAAGATTATGGCAACCAGCTTGATTGATAACTGGCAAATAGAGGGAGAAAATGTAGAAGCAGTGAAAGACTTTGTATTCCTAGGTGCAAAGATTACTGCAGATGCTGATTGCAGTCAGGAAATCAGAAGACGCTTAATCCTTGGGAGAAGAGCAATGACAAATCTCAATAAAATAGTTAAGAGCAGAGACATCACACTGACAACAAAGGCCCGCATAGTTAAAGCAATGGTGTTCCCCGTAGTAACATATGGCTGTGAGAGCTGGACCATAAGGAAGGCTGAGCTAAGGAAGATCGATGCTTTTGAACTGTGGTGTTGGAGGAAAATTCTGAGAGTGCCTTGCACTGCAAGAAGATCAAACCAGTCCATCCTCCAGGAAATAAAGCCAGACTGCTCACTTGAGGGAATGATATTAAAGGCAAAACTGAAATACTTTGGCCACATAATGAGAAGACAGGACACCCTGGAGAAGATGCTGATGCTGGGGAGAGTGGAAGGCAAAAGGAAGAGGGGCCGACCAAGGGCAAGGTGGATGGATGATATTCTAGAGGTGACGGACTCATCCCTGGGGGAGCTGGGGGTGTTGACGACCGACAGGAAGCTCTGACGTGGGCTGGTCCATGAAGTCACGAAGAGTCGGAAGCGACTAAACGAGTAAACAACAACAACATATTGCTGCACTGTAGAAGTCATTTGGACTTTTGCCCATAGGATCAGACTGAGAGTGTCAAAACTCTATAGGTAGATAGAAATAGAAATAGTAGAAGTAGAAATAATAGAAATGGAAATATGCTGGATTTTTTTTCCTTCGAGTGGCTTTCAGATTTGAATTGGCCACATTCTGTATCGGAAGAAGAGTAAAATTTCAGTAATGTGTTGACTTTTCAACAGTGGGTTGTATATCCAGACAAAATCCCAGTAAATATTAGCTTATGAAAACTAAATTAGCATTAATTCTATGTATAATAAAAATAATCTAGATATAATACTGCCCAATAAAAAATTAACAGAATAAAATAAAAAATCCAACCTAACTTTCTACAAATTCTAGTCCCTGGGTGGGGTTGGAGAGGATATGCAAAGTAATCCAACAAGTATAGTTCAGAATAGAGAGGGTCTTAATAAGCTAAATGGTTCACAGCTAACTCTTTCTTCTCCAAAATATGGCTGTTTGCTAACAGAGGCTGGTAATAGCAAGAGGAAATGTTGGGAAGTGGCAGTTGTGATAAGTCCTCTTCTTTAGGCTTTTGGAAGTCCCAGCTGTCCCAGCTGTCCCAGCTGTTTGTGTTCATTGAAAGAGAGAGATTTGTGCAACCAACCTCCATGCTTGTTGAAGTCCTTGTAAAATAAAAAATTCCATTTTTCTCCAGAACTTTTATATCTCACGTATTTCCATTTTTATATCTTCTGGACCACCTAATTCAACTGCCAGTTTGATGAAGACCAGGTTTGTAGATCTTGATGTCTAAAGCTGAATGTTGTTAAATGGAGTGACTAGGAAGGAGTGCAGCTCCTTAATGACCAGTGACTATTGATATATCCAAGTTCATTCTCTGATTGTTTTCTTCAATCTTATTACAATTCAGTCTCAAAAAGTTAACCCAGAGCTGTTCTTATGGTCAGACACATGAACTTTCAAAATCGAATTACCTCTAGCTGGTGATATAAAGTGGGGTGGGGACAAACTGCTACTCCAAAGCAGTATGTCTTGAAATCTTGTCCCTTCTAGGGGCCCCAGTGTATATAGGGAGAAGGACACAGGGAATGATAATACACATTATTCTCCAAACAGAGAAGGGACTGCCTTTCCCTGTACAAAGTGATTTTACTAAATATGGTTGCTCCTTTGGCATAGAAAAAAGGGCTTTCCCAAATGACTTAGGACTAAAAGTCGTCCTAGAATTCCCAGCTAGCATGGCCAAATGACCAGAGGCAAGACTCCAAAAGTGTAATAACAAATATTCTGAAATATATAGAATGCAACAGTAGCTTGTTCATAAATAATTATGTCTTCAAGGAAAAGCCAGAAGCATGGGGGATTTGCATCTACTGTAGTTCTGCTTGAATGAGACAGTGAGGCAACTGTAACTTTGAGCCTATCTGGTACTTTCCAAATATACCCTTTGGATTAGTGCAACATTAATATTGGATCTCTCCTACCTGGAACTCTGTTTTGATATTTAAGGTAGCAGACTGCAATTTAGTGAAAGATATGGTGGTGTTCTTTGAAAAGCAAGTAACAGAAGTCTTGATTTATCTCCATTTTAAAAGCAGAGAAAATCTAGAATCACTTGTCTATTCATCACCTTCAAGTGGTCATACTAGTTTACAGATGGTAGATATGATAGCAGAAGAGTAGGTTTGTGTTTACATATGTTTTCCAAATTTAAAATGATCTGTGCTGCAACAAATTATCTTTAGGATCACATGAAGCATTGCCAACATTTGAGTTGCTTCATCTCCCACATCATCCACTTCAGGCCCTCCATGAACCAAGGGGAGCTAATCCAGTAAAGCAGAAGGGAAAAAATATATTTCAATAGCCCCTAGTTCTTATTCTAATTTTAAATTTGGCTGTATTTCTCTTTCTCTCCTTCATATGTTCACCCAAGTTGTCCACTTATATGTACAGTCTAAGTTGCTAGCTAGCAACCTACAGCTGGAGCAATGTCTTTAGCCAAAAGAAGCCCAGCCTTGTCATGAGGCAGACTAAAAGCCTATCTTTGGATGACTAATTTGGGAGACAAATTTGGACTCAAATATACCATTCTTGGTATAAAAGTCTGGCATTAACCTGGATCCTGCTTAAGGTTAGTTCTGGATTAAGAAAATTGCAAAATGTCCACCCAATTATTTTTAAACCATAAATATTTTAATTAAATCATCCAGTTCACATATGACACTAAGCCATGGCTTGTTTAATCATGATTTATGATTAGTGTGCCTTGCACCACATACTAAGCCAGGAGTATGCATCTTCTGTGAGACTGAAAGCCATCCTTGTCCTTTGAATGGCATACTGGGGTTGAGCTACAGAAAGAAGTATGTGGCCCAGGAGAAAAACTAAAGTGGATATTTAATTTTGTAATAAAATTAAATGTTACTAACTACATTTATTATGCCCATCTGCCATGTATTTAACGGTTTTCCCCCTTCTGTCATGTTAACAATTATCATTTGGCAGCAACCTTTAGAGGGGCTCAGGAAGCTAAACCCAAGATCTGGAGAGCCATAAATAGCCTCAGGTTGGGCAACCTACTCAAAGACATAAACCATGGCTTATTAACCACATGTGCTCTCACTAATTAAAAGCCAAGTAAAGTACATTATGGCTTAGTGTAGCATGTAAACTTTTCACACCACTAGTTCACTCATTAACAGTATAATCACAGACAAGTTTTTCAGAGAAGAAAGACATTCAGAGGAACCGATTTCTTCCCAGGAAATGATTTAAGGAGTGCAGTCTATGTTTTGCAGTTAAACGCTGCATTTCAGACAACCAGCATTTGACAAATAATGTTCTGATTGTGAAACAGTTGGATCCTGATATGAGAAATCGCAGCTTACAGCTCTTACCTAGGAAGAAAAAACCTTCATCTTATCCTTTGTCCAGCAGAAATGGGCCAGAGAAAACCCCTCTTTTCCACTCAAGCCAGATATACCTCTTAAAGTGAGAAATATGCCAAGCCCAAACATAAATTCACAAGAGCCTAGAGCTGAGGAATACTCTTCTGGCACAATCTGCTAGATTAGGAAATGAGGAGGAAGCACATACATGAGCTCTTGCATCCTGCCAGTATCCTGTCTCAGAAAGTCTCTTTTTGGAAGGAAAACTAGTCCAAGCAGACATGGGGCCTCCGGACTTATTTATTGAGCATGTGGTTTCCATTATAGCTCCAGGGATTTTAAAACTATGCTGCTTCCAAATATTTTTAATCACATGAACAAGCCACATGGAAAGTTACTTTGCCTCCCTTCTGCAAAGAGAAGGGATGAGGAGAGCATGGCTGTTCAGACTGTGGATTTAATTTAAATGCATAAAAAGAACCAAATCCCTAACAGCCTTTTCTTTTGGTACAGCACAGGATCTACTTTAGGATCCCATGCAACAGAATAGACTTGCATAGGATTTCTGCAGGCATTTTCTGGTGCTCCTGTGCATGGGGCCGGAAGTGTTCAGAGCACTACTATGGGCTCCTACTCACATACCCCCAACCGAGTCACAAACAGGGTGTGGTCCCAGCATGTCTAAAGAGCAGCAAGTTCAGGAAGGCTGGAAGATGGAACTGAACTAGATTAACTCAGAAGTTCCTTCCAATGCCAAGACTGGATTCATTTATCAGGCTAAAACATGCACCATTTAACTATGGTGCGTTGCATGGACCTGTATATTTTAAGCCATAAACCATGTATTAGGGCCATAATGATGGGTTTACACAATGTACTAAGCCAGGGCTTCTCAAATTCTGTGATACCACAAACTAAAATGCTAAATTATTTGTACAAGCCACCCCCCTGAGTAAAACAAATGTTTCCTTAGGGGTTAGGGTTGGGCAAG
Organism: Candoia aspera; assembly: GCF_035149785.1. Classification (NCBI taxonomy): domain Eukaryota; kingdom Metazoa; phylum Chordata; class Lepidosauria; order Squamata; family Candoiidae; genus Candoia; species Candoia aspera. The sequence continues at coordinate 102,489,670 of NC_086154.1, read as the reverse complement.
AAATAAATATAACACTTTTCAGTAATAATTCATTTTTAATCTATATATCACAGAGGATCTCAAACTTTGCAGCACCACAGCCACTTGCCCAGGCAAAACAGGAGTGAGTTTTGACAGCTTGCTTGGCAGAGCATGAACAATCTCAAAATCTCTTGAGACTTCACTCCTCACTTGGCCTATGCAAGCCTGATTCACATTTTTTTTAATGCAATATGGGTCACAAACCACAGTTTCAGAATACTTGGTCTGACCTAAAAGAAAACAAACAATCCCAGTTCAGTGCCAGACATCTCTGATCCTATCCCAGTGAGCCTGATGGCAGCTCAACCAATTTTCTTCAGCTTGGCTTTGTTGCAGTTCAAACCCTGGAATATCTTCAAGCCATGGGACAGGTTTGTTTCCCATTGGACATGATTCCTGTTGATCCTCCACTGACTCTCTCTCTTCCCTGTAGCTACTAAGCTGCTGTAATGGCCCAGTTGTCCTACTTTGTAGCCACTGGACCTGCATTATTTCTTAACTATTCCACAGTGAAAAGAAATACTTTGAGGCAAAAATTGGGAGGGGGGCACTATCTAGTAACTGATTTGGATACTCCATTATTAGTCAGCTGGAGAGACCATTGCTCAGCTCTGGGTTGTGGTCTGAGTGAAGATGGGTTTGGGAAGTTGTCCATAGTGGGCTTGTGAAAGTGTCCTTAGCGTGATTTGTAGAACGTCTCTCAAAGCCTAGGAGTGTATTATGAATGACAGATCAACATGTCTTCTCTTCTTCTTTGAAAACATATTCTCCTCTTTGTGTATGCCTGTCCTCCAGAGGATTCCAGGAACTAGGAAATTTAACATTGCCAATCTAATTATCCACTATGGTTGCAGGCTTAATAATAATAAATCTCCATAAAATCCTGGGGACAAGGGGTAAAAATCTGAACTGGACTATCTGATATTATCTAAAAGGTAAAAGGATCTGAATTGTGCAAGTTTGTTTTTTTTCCCTTGTGATCAATCTGTTTAAATCGATGATAACCATATTGGTCTATGAGGAAAACAAATCGCCAAAATTCATGTTTAGTGATACCTTTATTAGGACCAATCAAAGTAATACAAAAATATGTGCAAGTTTTTCAGGTATTTCTGAACCCTTAGAAGACAAGATGTTATAAACATCAGGGGACTTAAAAGAAGTAGGAGAGTCCAAAACTTGGGCAGGTTTTTAATCAATGGGGTCTACGATAGTTCAAAATCAGCCCCAAAATGAGAATAATTTTTTCCTGCTTCTTCCCTACCCTTTGTTGCAATATATTTTCCTGAAGGACCCAAAAGCTTGCATCTAGTACCCCTGCAGTAGTTTGGTTAGTCCTGGTAAGTGGAGTGCCCAGCTATGTGGTCTGGATATCCATTAACTGATAGGTCTAAATGCAAGAACAAAACCCAAGTATGAGACAAGCTGCTTGCTCAACGCTTGAAACAATTTCCTAATCTTCACATTGAAATGCTTTTACCATTCATGCAGTCCAGTTCACTTCATAGGGAATTTTTCAAGATCGGTGTTCTGTCCAACTGTTGGCATATGCAGACATGGAAAAATGCAGTACATTAACCAAGAAATCACTGATTCAGTTCCATAGTGTTTTCCACAATGAACAATTTTGTTTTCCAGCTATGGTGTTCAAGACAATACTATGGGCTGGTTTTCTGCAATTTGGCATCCTCAGTCCATAAACTCAGCAGAATATTCGGGGAGCATGACTTTGGCTAGGAATTTGGGGCATTGTAATCCAACATAGCTAGAGGGCACCAGGCTGAAGAAGAATGTCATAGACTCTTGTTAGTATATTTCACATTATATTTCCTTGCATTAGAACATGTGCTCCTAAAGAAGTTACTTATCCAAGAGACAAAGACGCAGTCGAGTAACAAGAGCTTCAGCTGAGCTGTAAATAATAAAATTACTATTGCTGAATGGGAAGATCCTAAACAGAAGCACTGACATTCAGGAATGTGAAACAAGCCTTCATCACGGGTTGGGTTTTATGTGCTTTGTGGAAAAAAACGTTTTCACAACCATTTTGATTGGCCACCAGGAACTTTGGAATGGTTTTCTCATTTCCTCTACTGAGAATCGAAAACATACGAAGAGAAGGTAGGATGTCCTTAGGAAAAGTAAGGAGGGGAAGGCCAAAGGCTAAAGTTAGGCCAATGAACATAGAGTTCTTGAAGGGCATGGAAAACAATTTTGTGTGAATGGCAATAGAGAGAATGAGGAAATAAGTTGTGCTTATATAGTTGGACAGGGAGAAATGTGGATCATAGTTTGTGGCTTCAGATGTGAAACACAGATATTCTTGGGTCTATTATTTGGATTTTTGAAAACTCTCCATTATGAGAGCCCCAGTCCCCTTTTGAAAAGCTAGTATGCTTCTCCCTGAATCATAAGAGCAGCAGAAGTTACCTATTTGTGCAGTAAATTTCATACACAGATATCATATTTGTCTGCATACAGTAGTTACCTGTTAACCCAGTTCTCATATTATTTGAGTTGTCAATGTTCAGTCACTGCTAACTGATGGATATTGTATTTATTTCAGACATTATTACCTGATGTATAGGAAAACGTTAGACTTTTTAGTAATTTTTTTAAAAAATGTTTCCATCTCATTTTTCTTTCAAAAAATTTGAGGGCCGCTTAGCCACCAATTTTATTCTCACCATCTCTGTCTGGAGTAATTTACTTTGTGAGCCAGCTTCACAGAGAATAAGCTTCATGGCAGGGACAGGATTTGACCTGGGATTTCCCAGTTGAAGTCATGACATTTTTGTAAGCATTTTACATTTTCCTTTTTTCTAATCCGTTCAATTGTGTCTGATTCTTGGAGACTACCTGGACAAGTCCCTGTGGTTTTCTTGACAAGGTTTTTCAGAAGTGGTTTGCCATTGCCTCCTTCCTAGGGCTGAGAGAAAATGAGTGGCCTAAGGTTACCCAACTAGCTTTGTGCCTAAGGCAGAACTAGAACTCACTGTCTCCTGGTTTCTAGCCTGGTGCCTTAACCACTACACCAAACTGGCTCTCTTTCCTCCTGATGGAACCTATTTAAAGCCTCAAAATCCATGTTTCCACTTGGGTTTCAAGATTCAAGCAAATGTGTTCAGGTTCCTGAGTGGCCATATACACAGCCCAGTCTTCTGGCCTATCTTATAGAAACCATGAGAAGCCTATGTTCTCCCTTTCTATCTGCTAGTTGCAAGTATTGTTTTGTTGCTGATTGATACTCATCTTCAGCCAGGATTCAGCAAGATGCAGGGTCAGGACCGCTCAGGGCCCCAATCCCCTTTTGGTGGCCCCCAGAGGACGTTTGGCCACAATGGCTAAAACTGGTGCTTTTCCCCACAATTTGGGGGCAGGAAACACACACAAACTATAGCGTAAAACCTAAAGTAGGGTTATTTTTAAAAAAACAAAAACAAAGCATTCGGCTCCCAAAATTCTGCCCCTGGCCACATGCATGATGAGGCTCCGCTTGTTTTCCATCATTATGGCATGGCATGGGGCCAGGTTATTTGAGGGGCCACCTCTCCCCCATTACATGTACCAGTCCCTTCAGATCAGGCAGAAGGGGCAGGTTGTGGGTCCCATACACAAAGCAGATCCATTTCATAGGACCAAGGAGGAGAGCCTTTTCTACCATGGTGCCCACCCTCTGGAACATCAACATTGTAGGCCCCAACCTTGCTGGCCTTTAGGAAGTCCCTGAAGACATGGCTATGCCATCAGGCCTGGGGATTCCATGGACATGGAAAGCCTGCAAAATGGTTGTATTGTCCGTCAGTTGTAGGTTGGCACTTTCCTGTGCTTTTATGTTTTTGGTTAATTATTTTAATTTATTTATACAAGTTTGTCATTGTTTTTTTTAACTTGTGAGCTGCCCAGAGTCACATAAGTAATATGGGCAGCTATATAAATTGGAATAAATAAAATAAAATAATTCTGCCCTCTACATTTCTTATTCCACCCAATATTAAATATGTTCTCTTGGGCATGGAGGTTGGATGAGCCCTTCAAAATGATTTTTTAGTATACTGTAATTGTTGTATGTATTCAGTTAGATTGTTCGCAAGTGCCATTATGTTCCTATTATATATTTTGTTTTGTTGTTGTTCCTTTTGTTCTGCTGGTTTTTAACCTTATGTTCCCCACAAGAGTCACCCCTGGTGAGGTGGGCAGCTATATAAACCAAATCTCCAGCCACTAAGAAGCCAGAGCCAGGCATATGCTCCACCCCGGTTGGGTATTGACTTTCCCTTTCTCCTCACACAGTGCTGCCCAAACAAGTAATATGGGAAAGATCTTCATTGTCTCTCACATTGCATTGATAGACAGCACCTTAATCCATTCATGTCCTGAATTTCTGCTGTGCTCCAGAAGCAATAGAGCAGTAACAATAATATCTGTACTTTGCAACGAAAGCTTAATTGTTGGACTGAGAAATTTATTTCCTCCATAGGTAAAGCACTGAGCACAAATATTCTTGAAAGGCTGATAGCTGTCTATTATCTGACTACTGAAAGAATATTTAGCTAGGCTGAAATGAGATCCTTTTTTGTGTGTAGAACTGATTATATGGTAACACTGACTTTTGTCTGCCATATGTGTGATACACTTAGAGAGCTTCCCTTATTTTATTCTTTTAGCAGCAGCCCTGTGAGTTAGGCTGGGCTGAAAAGGGGTGACTGGCTCAAAGTCACCCAGGGGCTTCCTTGATCGAATAAGGATTTGAATTAATTCTCTCCAGTACAAAGTTTAGCCTCCACACCACATTGATTATTTAAATTGTTATTTCAACAAGATTCATACACTGAAGGATAAGAAATTAATTTGAAACAGCTTTATCAGGACGAGCTCTTAAAATCAAAGATCTCAGAATACTGGATTAAGTAGTCCTGGAACTTATGAGAATTTCTGCCCTTACCAAAAGTCCTCCAAGGAAGCTTCAAGAAAGTAACTTGTTCTGATAGTGTCCAGCATTTAACTGAAGCCTTTCATGACTCACATTCTTAATCTAATGTGTACTAATGTGTTGCCCCTTCTTTGAGCAATGGAACACCTTAAAAGAGGGATAAAGTCCCTGTGGATCTTGCAGGTGTTGCTGGCTTCTTTACGCTGGCTGGTGGAAATTGAGTCCAACTGCAAATGGAGGGCAACAGTACCCAGCAATACCTTGAAAAAACAAGTTCTGACTTAGACTCCAGCATCCGTTCTTCACTCAGAAGTCCCTCCAAGCCCATTAACTGTAGTAGTGGCATGAAGAGTATTGAAGAAGTCCCACTTCTAGCATCCTGGGCTTAATTAGCTTAGGTTCTGGTGCAAACCTGCTCAGCCTAATAGAACCATTTCCTGAACATGTTTGTTTGTTTGTTTTGGTATTACTAGCCTGAGAGAAGTAGCTGTTCTTCATCACTGATGCAGGAGTCAGAACCCAGGCTATTATTCAGGATGAGGGAACTGACTTGCTTTTATCTCATGTCAGGCCAACACAAAAGCAATGATAATCTATTCCTTATTCGACTGAAATTTCTGAAAATTGTAAAATAATAGGCAATATTTAGCTCTTTCTTATCTTTCACCAGTACCCTGTGTATACCATTTGACTTCTAGAAATAGTTTGAATGAGTTCTCATCAAACAGAAAATTCTGTCCAAGTGCAAGTTTACTGTGGCAAGGTTACCTATTGTTGATATAAACGTGGGTTGAGTTTTATGGGAGCAGCAAGGTTAATGAGGGGAATAATGATAAGAATTTCTGATGTGGGCAGTCTTGCTATATTTAGAATTTGGTAGGGTGGTTTACAAAGTGGGATAGTACTGCAAGAATGCATTGACTTCTGTTTTGCATGGTCTTTAATACTAATCCATGGTTCCCATGGATTCTAAGGAAATGCTTTAAAGTTATAAAGCAAGTGTGTTAAATAAAGCATCTCTTGAAAACTAAAATTAAGACATATTAATTAATTAATTAATTAATTAATTCCATTTATATGGCCACCTACTCTCCAAGCTCTAGGCATATAACTGTATCTGTAAAATGAGATTCTAAGTGTGCTTTCTTACATAAGACTGTAATAACATATGTACTCTCTATCTTGCTGGATCAACTACAAATTGGCCAATTTAGACAATATTCAATCAACCCCATGATTTAGAGTCCAGAAGGTTTGTATGTTTTAGCTACAAGTCAAAAAAGAACATTGACTGCAACCAGAGGGGTATTTGGCTACTGCATGGATGTATGTCTCATACTGTATATGCAGGTTGATTAGAAACCTCCAATTAGCTCACAATTTCAGCAGAATAATAAGTAGATCATGATTAGAAAAAAGATAAGTAGATCATAGATCTTTTAAAGCATGAGTACTATGAACTGGGGTAGCCTAAATTGTATGCGAGGTGTATAGCCTTAAGTTCTTTCTTTTTTTCTACATATTGTAGCAATCATTGGCAGTGACATGCATACCTGACAATGTTTGTGTCCAAGGAAACCATTTGGCCAAATGTAATTCTAAGTGATGATGCACTGGAGTAGTCCACAGCTTTTTATGGAGTACTTATCTCCTGTTCCTTGCTTACAGTTGCAATTGTCATCTTGAGTCATCATGCTTTAAGAAATATTGCACACAAATTGCAGTTAGATTGTAGAGAATCACTGTTTATTTTGAAAGGGACAATAGTCCATACAAATAAAAGCTGGGAATGAGTAATCAAATTCATTTGGAGAGAATAATAAGAAGAAGGAATTTGGCAAGGCAAACAGGCATGGTGGAAATTGGTTGTGATCCACCCAGAGTTTGGTACAAGATGGATGCTCTATAAATATTTTAAATAAATTAGGCAAGGAAGTACGAAAGTGCCTTTGGTGGACAACAAATTGGAAAGATAGTAAAGGAGAAAGCATATGAAATAAGAAATAGGGAAATAAATATACATGAGAGCAATGATCAAGAAACGAGGAGCTGTCTGTATGACCTGCATGTTGTCATGTGCGCCGTTTCAATGTATTTGATGCATCGTAACGTTTCGCATGTCATTAATTGGATGCGTGTTTCATTTGTCTAGGGAGGATGGGAACGATTATCTTTTGGCTTTGCTTTGGAATGTATTTGTGTTATCTACTGCGCTCAAGGTTACTTTCCCAGGCTAGCAACTCTGACGATTGCTGGCACCTGTGCCGGGCGGGGCTGTTACGAGGGAGGCGGGATACGTTTGAAGCAAGGGTTTAAGTTTGTATTTGGCGCGCTTTTGCTCATTCTCAGCTTTCTCTGTATTTGTCTTTAGTACTCTAATAAATCAGATTTCATTTAGCATCCTCTTGTGAGTCTGAGTATTTGGGGCTAGGGCAATCATTACATAAAGCTGAGAATCTCAGTTCCTAACTCCGCTGGCCCCTGTCCAGGAAAGACAAGCGTCTAACCTGTGAGGGAGAGAGCCCGCGATGACCGAACCCGACATCGTGATGATGGAGGAAGGGGAACCGGACTCGACCGTGAGGCCGTCCGGCCGACCGTCCCAAGGTGGGGAGCTGTCCGCCATCAGAGAGGAGGCGAGCTCCGAGTCGGAGAGCGAAGCCGGGGGGCTGAAAACGGCCCCGGAGACCACCGTGAATTCTCCGGGCGAGCTGCTCACCTGGGATGAGACCCGAGGAGATGCCACAGCAGCGGGGGGCCCATCCTGGAGGCAGAGATACCCCTTATCCCCCAACGTGGTGCAGGTGCAGCCAACGGAGGGCTCACCCACTCCGGATCGGATCCGAGTGCTGGAGTCGAAAATGGATTCGTTGGAGGCTATCCTGAAACAGCTGAGCTTGGATGTAACCTCGTTGCGAGAGGTCCGGGAAGAATCAAGCCAGAGGCATTCAACCCCTTCTTCCCAGGGGCTGACCCCGGAACGGCGACGGGTGGTGCGGAGGCGCGAAGGGGACCAGTCGGTCCAGATGGAAATCGCAGCATCGCCTGGGCGATCGCCCCGGGGCCCCGTGCCGCCCCGAGTCAGGGAAGCACCAGCCGCAGCAGCCCCGGTGGTGGGGCGCAGCCCGGCGGGAGGCGGCATGCGAGACTTCCCTGTCAAGTTTGATGGGGACCCGACCAAACTCTCGTTCTTCCTGACGAATGCGAAAGCCTATATGGAGGAATGGGGGGCGGTTTTCCAATCGGAGAAGGCAAGAATCATCACCATTGCCACCAAACTGAAGGGGAGGGCGGCAGACTGGTATGTCCAGATGTGCCAGTCGGAAGCGCCTGAACTGGAAAATCTCGAGGAGTTCCTCTGGGCGTTGAAGCAACACTTCGAGGACCCCTTAGCAAAGGAGAGAGCAAAGCGAGCCCTGAAGGAACTCAAGCAGGGGTCCCGATCAGTGGCCGATTATGCTTTGGAGTTTAAAGCGCTAGCTGGGAAGGTGGATGACTGGTCCCAAGCAACCATTATCGAGCTCTTCAAAGATGGCTTGAATACAGAGGTGCTGCGCTGGTCCCTGGGGAGGGACGACCCATACACGCTGTATGAGTGGATCCTGCTGGCAGGAAGGGCTGAACATGCCCAGGAGATCTTTGCCCAGCGGAAGACCGCCAAGTCGGGGCGGGAGGTGAAGCCCAGCCGCCCATCGACCACCGGGGGGAAACCGGGACAACGACCCTGGGACGAGGAGCGGGAGAAGCGGTACGCAAAAGGCTTGTGTCTGAGATGTGGTAAGGAGGGGCATCGAGTGGCAGCATGCCCGAAGGCAAAGGTAGAGGAACGGCCCGGAAAACCGCCGGCGAAGTCCCCTGCGTTGCCGAGGAAACAGAAAGCTGCGGTGGCTGAGACCGAGGGAGACGATGTGATGTTCTACGAAATTGAAGGGGAGACCGAAATCCCGCAGCCGGCGGGAAACGCCAGCCACCTGCTCTAAAGGGCGCCGCTGGGCAGGTGGTAGAGGACGGGCGCGAGCCTCCATCGGTGAGTGGCACTTACCGCATACTCATGGTGAAATTGAAATTGGGTTCCCAAGTCAAGACGGTGGAAGTATGGGCCATGATTGATTCGGGGTGTTCCCGGTGTCTGATGCACCCCGACGTGGTGGCAGCTTTGGAGCTCCCCACTTTCCCTCTACAACGACCCATCGCATTTACTCAATTGGATGGGTCCATGGCAGGGGGCAAACCGGTCACCCATTTTACAGGGCGGGTAGCCTTGCAACTGGGCAGTCACCAGGAAGGGTTGTCTTTTGTCGTGGCTCCCGTAGGGGGGCCATTGGTGGTGTTGGGGGTACCATGGTTGGTGCAGCAAAACCCCCAAATAAACTGGGTTTACCGGACCATCACATTTAGGGATGGGTTTTATCAAGCGGCAGAGGGGAAGGGTGCCCCAGAGGAGATGGTGGGGGTTGCGGCAGCTGCGACTCCGCCTTACCCGGCCTCTCCTCTGGAAGGCTTGCCGGCCGAGTACAGGATGTTTGCTGATGTATTCGGTGAAAAGGAAGCTGACCAGTTGCCCCCCCCATCGAAAGACGGACTGTGCCATAGAACTGCTGCCCAACACTCAATTGCCTAAACCAAAAATTTATTCCATGACGCAAAAGGAACTGACTCTGTTGAGGGAATTTGTGGACAAAAATTTGTCTTCAACTGGCCTCTCCAAACCAAACATCTGCTGAATAATCCTTGTTAAAATTAGAACACCAAGTATGGAGTTTATTTTGACAACTTGGCATGCATAGAGTTTCTGTGAGGGTACCATCTCTAACACATATTAAATTGTCAGTCAGCCCCATTATATTTTTTGTAATAATTGTGTTTATCATTTCTAGAAGTTCACCAAAAGTCATGATCTTCCTCCAAATCTGTTATGTAAAAATCCAAGCATATCTTTAAGCAATGAGGACCGTAATCCATAATTCAGCAGTCTTTGTAGAGGCCTCTAGTGTATTGTGTTGGGATGTAATGTATGCATCCCAACACAATACACTAGAGGTAAAGTCAAAACCAAAAGTACTGGGACATTTTCCCCTTCCCCTTCCTCTTTTCCTTCCTCCCTCCCTCCCTCTACCCCATCTCATTTCCAACCTCTCTTTTGCCAGAGCTCTGAAATGTACTTTTTTGTAAAGGACCTTTGAAATTAAACTGAAGGTCACCTTGGTGCCACTCCCGTTTTAATGGTTAGAATGGCTCTATTGGTCTGTTGGGTCACTATGAATAATTCCAGAATAATGTGCCAGAATGACAGGCAAAATGATCTAGCAGGAAGGGTGGGGATATGTTTTTCAGATGAAAAGGAATTTCCACAAACTAATTATATCAACCTTCCTGGCTATTGATAAATGACATGTCTCCTAGCAGTTGTTAGAACAGACAGGAATTATGATAGGAAGTGGGTCAGGGAAAAAAAATGTGCAATGATATATAATGCAGAATATATATATATATATATATATATATATATACACACACACACATACACACACACATACACATATACGTATACATATATACATATATACGTACATACATACACACACACACACACAGTATATATTTAAAAAGAGGTGTGGTAGGTATATCAGAGGAAATACAAATCAACTCAGTATTTTTCAGTTATTTGAAGATGATGAAATGGTAATCAAAAAAAAATATTACACTGAAATTTTATGAACATGGGAATAAAAGCAAGATTTTTGGCACACAGATTTTAAAAATGGAAAAAATAGGTTGATATATTCAGTTAAAGATACCAATGGCAACAGAATAATCAACTGGCATTTTACAAACAGAGATTTGTAACTTGTTTTGTTGATTTTTATGCTAATTTATGTACCCTCAGATGCCATGGACATGAAACATATTAGTAATTACCCAAATAACTGGTACAATAAAGTACTATATCTAAAAAACATCTTAAGGTGGTTTTGGAATACCAAATTTATTCTTTCACTGTGCAGCTTTCCACCCCAAATTTATTGTACAAATACTAGAAGAAATGGAAGCAAACATTTGGGTTGAGATAAAGCTGGCAAAAAGTATTCCCGCAATATTAACATGTTCTTTTTAACTGCTGGGATTTGTTGAAAGGTTTAAAGCTGATCACTGCCCTTTTTGGAGTGCTACATTTAAAATATGGGCAAAATGGCTAAAGATTTTAGCCACTTCCTCCTTTTTATTTCTATCTTCAACCACCTAAATTTCCCATCCCTCTTACTTTACTTTCCAAGCCAGGGGCAATAAGTAGATATATAGATTGAAGGATATTTATTACTCAGGTAAATTCATTAACTTGGATCCAGGGGTGTCTACAGAGTATGATTTAAAAAAGGCAAGATGGCACCTGCGATGGTACAATCAAAGCTCTGCTTGTTTTTTATTTGTTTCTATCTTTTTTCTTTAATCCAGAAATAAAGGCCCAAGTAAATAAAACTCTGACAAATTCTGAATCCCTGGTATTAAATGTTCCAGATTCATATAAAAACCTTACTCTACTCTATTATGATGGAACAAACATCTTGGCCTTTATGTTGGTCTTAAATGTTCTGGGAAAATTATTTCCCACAGGAGATGAATGACCAAGATTGGAATAAAGTATGGAAAGGAAAATAAGTGGCATCGTCCTCAGCCCGAATTAAGCAACATTTTCTTAAACTGTTACATAGATGGCATATGACCCACTGTAAGTTACCAGGTATGAACACAGAAACTTCTTTTCTCTGCTGGAATGGTAGGGAAGGGGTACATTTTCTTCATCTGTTATAGTCTTTCAACTATGTCTTCTCCTTTTGGTCTGAGTTTTTTCAGACATTGGGAAATCATAAATAGCAAATAGGTTAGCCCATACTCCTCATTTTTGGTCAGGTCAAGTTAAAGCTGAAGCCTTTTTTAATACATGGCCTGATTTTATAGTTTACGTCAACCAGGGAAATGATGGCCACCCTCCACCAGTCAAATATATTAATTTGTAGAAGAAATATTAAACTAGTATTAATGCCTTTGATCCTTTTCTTTTATATATGCGTGTGTGCACTCATGTACTTATGTGTTTTGATATAGTAAAATTAATAATTTAATTGCAAGTATTTTAAAAATCGCATTCCTCATTTTTTAAAACTTTTTAAAAATTGCATGACTGAATGATCTAGAGAGGATATTTATTACATGGTTGTTTGAACAGGGATCCAACATGTCTTTTTCTGACCTTCTTCCACATCTCCATTTCTTCCTCCTTTATCTTCTTCCAGTCTTCCTTCAGTCTGCTTAAGGAGGGGTGGTTGAAAGCAGAGAGTTGAAAATAGACTTTGTTTTAATATTTATATATTTATTGGGGGTCAGATGGCTGCCCATCTCATGATAGTGACTCCAGAGGCATACAAGCATTATACAAGCATAATGTTTGAGGTCACAAACAGTTCCAACTTATAATAAAACAACATTAACTGGCAGAGCTGGCCTAAATGCTAGGCAACAGCCAGGTCTTTAATGCCTTGAGAAAGGCTAACAAGGTCAGGGTCATCTGGATCTCTGAAAGAATGCTATTCCATAGGGCAGGAACTGCTGCATGGAATCCAACAAGATGCCGTTGTTCAATGGACAATGTTCAATGGAAGAGTATGCCCAGCCTGTTAGATCTGGTGGGGTGAGCAGAAACAATGGGAGAGAGCCAATCCCACAAATAGCTTGGCCTGTGCCATGTAGAGCTTTATAAATGATAAGCAGCACCTTGAATCATACCCAGAAACCCACTGGGAACCAGGGCAGTTTGCAGAGCAATGGTATTACTGTAGGTGGGCATGACAGAAATGCCAAAAACTGTCCACACCACTGCATATGTCTATTTTATTTTTCCTCAAAATAATTTAAAGCTAGCCAATAACAAAAATGAAACCTATAAAATTAACCTTTTGGGCCACAGTTAAAATCTAGTACTCAAAGGCTAGAGCAGAAAAACATGGCAATGTTGGCAGAGTTTTAAATCCTACTAATCATAGAAATTGCTTCAGGATGGAAGCTGAAATTTGGCAATGAGGGTCAGGAAAAGAGAATGACTTTGTGTATTTGTACTTGAAAAGTTTTGAAGCTTCCAACAGAAAATATGCTAGAATATTTTATTGTAGATGAATATAAGGGAAAATATCAGGGCCAGGAAAGATGAAGATTTTCTTTTCCCTCCTCTTAGTTGATTTCCTCCAGAAAAACTTTTCATTCAGCCTAGTTCCTAGAGCAGTGAAAGGTTCCCAAGAGCACAGATGGTATTTGGGCTTGGTTTCTTTTGGAGGAGGAGGCTTATGGCATGTGGTAAAATCTGCTTTTGTTTACTATTTTCAAATATGTACTTTGAATAGGGTTACATGATTTAAATTATCCAGTAGTAAATCTCAGGTCCATTGTTCCCATAACAGAGAAAGAGAGGAAAAGAAAAAGAGAGAGGGAGGGAATATTTCAGATTTATCTCTTCCATTCACTCTTCATTTCAGACTCAAACTGTTCTCAGTGGTATCTCATAGAGCAATATTAGATTAACTTATTGGTAGGTGGAATGGAGGAAAGTTAGCCAACTTTCAGATATTTATTTATTTTTTATCCAACCAGAAGATATCCAGTCACTGAGTATAATCAGCTGATCTCCCTGCAAAAGTGATACATGGCAATTTTGTCAGGACTCTTAGACCACATCAACAAAGCTCCTTTGCTGGGCTCCTCTCCTGCAGCTGGTAGGAAATTCTGCTGTGTTAAATCTTGCTGCCCTGCCCCCCACACTGGAGTATGTCTTTACTGTGCACCCAAAACCAGTTTGTGCTGTGCTGCTATCCATACAGCTTTAACACACAACGTTCTTAGGGCCATGATTGGTAGGTCCCTTAGCTGAACTTCTAGCCCCACCCAACTTCATCCATTACATGAAAGGCCTCCTTCAATTGAAATGCACCACTCTATGATTATTCCATCGACCACACCTTTTTTTCCTTTCTTGTACCATCCACAGAACATATTACTGTATTTTTATTCCTTGAAACTGTGGCTTGACCAATTAGCTGGTTTTCTTATTAACCACTAGATGGCAGCAAACAGGTTTTGTATATCTATTGGCTGCCATCTAATGGGCATCTAGATTTGTGCAGCTGCTTGGTAAGTGCTGTGGAAGAGTTGTAGTTGGAGAAGAGGATTTAGCTATAGGGTTTGGTGTGGGAGTTGTAAACTACCCTATAAACATTATGAGAGTAAAAAGAAATCAGGAGCTGGGCTCCTGGGAATCTGGAAGAGAATTCCATGCCAGACAGGCTACAGAAGAGATGAAACCTTTCAATTACATGTGTTAAGCCAGGGACAGGCTAGTTTCAGGGCTTTGTACTCTGTTGGTTGATCACTTGATGAGTAGACCAACCTATTTTAAAAGGGGGAAAGAGTGGCTGTGGAAGTTATGGTTCAAGATTATTATTTATTATTAAACATGTATGCTACCCAATTCTCAATTACTTTGGGTGGCTAACAACAATTAAAAAATACAATAAAAATAAAAATAAATAAAAATAAAGATAAAAGATTGCAAGCACGATGAACTGAGGGGTCTTACTCTCCCTTGCTGAAGGCCTGGGTGAACAGCCTGGTTTTCATGGCTCTTCTAAACAACAGCAGAGTGGGGGCCATCTGGATTTCATAGGAAACCTCGTTCCAGAGGGCAGGCACTGCTACAGAGTAGGTTTGTTTCCAGGATCCTGAGAGAGGATATTGTTTAATCAAAGGAACCCGAAGCATGCCAACCCTGCATGATCGAATCAGCCAGGCAGATGTTATGGAGACAGTGGGTCCCTCAAGTACAGTAACTAGCCCTATGCCATGTATGGCTTTATAGATAACAACCAGCACCTTGAAGCACACCCAGAAGCAAGCTGGCAACCAGTGCAACTCACAAAACAGAGGTGTTACATGGGCATACTGAAGCATGCCCATTACTGCCTGCACTGCTGCATTCTGGACCAGTTGAAGCTTCCAGGTGGTTTTCAAGGATATCCCCATGTAGACAGCATTGCAGCAGTCAAGCCACAAGGTGACTAGTACATGAGTTACTGCCTGAAGGTCCCCCAGATCTAAGAAAGGGCACAATTGGTGGACCACATGGAGTTGTGCAAAGGCCTTCCTAGCCACAGCTGACTTCTGCTCTTCAAGCAGGAGATGCAAATCTAGGAAGAACCCAAGACCTTCAACCACCTCCTTCCTCAGAGAGGCAACACCATGGCATGGACCCAAATGCAGGTCACCTCTTTGGCCACTTTTACGATCCAGGAGACACCCAGATGCAATAAACAGGTGGCCGAGCTGACAACACAGAGAACTCTGTTCCCTCACATTCCCTCACAACCCAGGGGTTGATCCCATAAGAAACTGGCAGAAAAAACCACCTACGCAATACCCCAATGAGGATATCTGTGCTGATTCTCACAACTTTGTTCTGGCCTCATACGTTTCCTTCTTGTTTTGATGCTTCAGTTTCTTTTTCAGGGAAATAATGCCATGTTTATTCATATTAGCCATGCAATCATGATAGATCTTTCCTTTAGTTTCTGTTTATCAGCTCTGTGTGATAATTTTGTCTGATTCTTCAGCCCAGGTATTCCTCCCTTTGTTCCCCTTTTCTGCTGATCTTGTAATAGGAGAATACATATGCAACACAGATGGAGAAAGAATATAGTAGAATACATATAGGGAACACAATAAAGAATGAAGTTATATATTTCATACCAGGATAAGACAGGAATTTGCAGAGTGGAGCAGTGAAAGTCAGCCATGGGCTGCCTCAGAAGTGTGTGGATGATAAGATACAGATGGCAACATCTGCATCCTCACACCAGAGCAAGGAAGCTGTGCGGATTTGCCCTGTATGTGGGAGTGTAGCCCTATAGGACTTCAACTGCCATTAAATCTTTTCTACACAAATTTCCATTTTCACAATAGTACAATGTCCCCATTAACATTTAATATACTTATGTATTATAATTAATCCAGTACTTGGCTGTGAGCCTAAATCTCCAGGCTGGTGCTGCCAATCCCAGCTCAGCATCTATAGGTTTAAAGTCAGGAGCAATGAGTCATCCTTCTGCTTCCTTCCCTGTGCTTGCTCCTCTCTTTCCTCCTCCTCCTCCTCCTCCTCCTCCTCCTGTCTCAGGTGCTTGTGGCATGGTACACAAAAACTTGAACTCTGATTGCATGATTTTTAAAAACCCACTGAGCACTAGTTCAGAACTTATCCCCAGATGAACTCAGTGAAGGCTTCAGAGTAAAACCAGCAGCTTTCACCATCTGTTCTTCTTTTCAGCTGCTCAGCCAGACCAGGCAATCTTCTTCAGCCCTGCCCCCTTTCACCAACTTGCAAGGGACTGTTGATGCAGAGGAGTTCTCTCTTTTTCAAGAAGTATAGGAATGAAGTGTGCATCCAGCTGAGGCTCTTACTACATAAAATTGCAGGAGGGCTCCTGATATGTCAACACCTCTATTTCTAATCATTCTGTGTTTCCCCATCTCTTCTTGCATCATACGACTTTCCAAAGAACATCTGTTTCAGAGGAAAAGGTGAAATAACTATGCAATATCTCTTGATGGACAGCACAGAGAGCCTCTCTCACTGGAAGCACCCCCTAGTCGCTCTCTTGGCTATGATTGTCCCTCTCAGTTAGAAATGTCTCCTGATTCCACGTGGACATAAAATTAAGGCAATTGCACCATGCTAAGAAACTTCGTTTTTTATAATTTCTGAGAGGCTTAGGTCCAAAGCAACAATAATTACTGGAATTCCTGAGGAAAGAACACTTTAGTCAAAAATAACCCTTGACCAAAACAAATGGACAAAAATCAACAGTGGAACAGAGAGTTAAAGTGAGGTCAACCACTGGTAAAGCTAAAGGTCAATTTCAATTCAGCATACTGATTTATTTATGTTTAAAGATGTTATTTTAAAACATATGAGGATAGGAAGAGAATGATAGTGAGTGGAGTTTAATCCAAGAAAGGACAGATGAATTGGTAGTTTCATACCTTCTGATAGAGAGAGAGAGAGAGAATGAGAGAGAGAATAAACCTAACCCCTATAGTTGTGTATACAATAGAGGCAGTCTATTTTAAATTTACAGGAGGTGTACTGCTCGTTCAAAAAGTTGCTAAGAATAATGACTTCCTGTTTGGACCTGCCCTCTTGATAGAACATTCTGCCAGGATGCAGGCAGGATCTTGCCAAGATGAGTTTCTGGCATATTGCCAGACACACACAAAGAAACAATAAGAACATAGATGTCCTCCTAAAGTGGACAACTACATAATCATTGGCAGTTGGGATGGACTTGCTAGTCCCCTTCAGAAGAAAACTACCCAACATTTCAGCCAAGTAAATAGACACAGAAATTTGCATATTGTAACGAGTTAGGTGAGTGCTGTGGGATCCCCTGTGCTCTGTATGTGCATACTTGAGGCTTAAATCCCTGGAGCCCAACACACGTAGCCTTCATAGTTTAACTTCTTTTCTCTTCTCTAGTATTTTGTTGAGCAAGGATTATATATTGTTGGATCTACATGAATTGTAGGTGCATGGCTTGTGTTATATCTGATACATGGAAACAAATTGGAGGAGGTGTGAAGGAAGAGAACCAGGGTGCTTAAGCAGGGCTGGGAGGACAGCTATTTTAAGGGATAGAAATCTGGGACTTTTCACTAACACCTGCGAGAATCCACAAGCAAATTATGCTTTGGCTACTTTACTTAGACATGTATACAGCTGCTGAAGTAACAGTAGTACATCTTATACAAGATGTGTATAATCTGTCATCAAAAGAGAGGGATAATATCCATGGCTTCATACAGAGTGCTGGTGGGCATAATTTGGACTGTTCTATATACAGACCCAGTTTCCAGTTATCAATTCTGCAGTCTCAGAATTCCTGCACCACAGCTCCTTTTTCTCACTGCTAAACACTTCCTCCCCCGCCCCCACCTTTATTTTTTGGGTTGTATTCTTTAGAAATTTAAGCTGCTAGATCCACTTTAGCAATAACATTTTCCCTCTTCTCTTTTGTTTACCATGCTTCCCTTAGGTCATTTTAAAGAGAGATGAAAGAGTGACAGCATGATGGATTTGTAATTTTCTGTGAAGAACCACCATCACATCAAAGAGAATATTCCCATTTTGAAAAACAAATTTAGAAAGCTTCTTTGCTTTTATAGGTAGCTGTACAAGATCTAGAATGTGGATACATATCCAGGGCTCTGCAGCAAGGCAACATTAAACTTCTTCCAATAAAGGAGATGGTCATATCAGGAAACACCCAGTATACCACCTGGCATGCAACTACACACTGGATCTGAGATGTATCATCACACAAAATCATTTGTCCTCACTTTCCAGTCTTTCCCAATCTAGTGTCCTCTGTATATTGGAAAGCATCCATTTTAGGGGATACAACTTTGACCAAGTAGGCATGCTGTGTGTGCCAAAGCATTCATTCCCAAGATACACATTCATTCCCAATTTTATTTTCCCTGTATTCTAGGCTTGGTGTGTGGCACAAAACCACTTGAGGAATCTAAAATGATGGGTGTGAATGACATCTGTCCATCACTGAGAGAATATGGGAGTGGGGGAAGGGGGTCGGGAGAGAGAAGAAAGTGGATTGGCAGCCTCTGAGTAATCAGTCCAGTATCTTTCCCTTAAACTTGCTAGACCAATTAACTTTTGATCACGGCTTTAAGGATGGAGAATGAATTCAGCCTGTTAATGGATTCATATCTCTAAGAAGCAGAGCCTTTTTTCAATGGGGCCCCAATGCTTTGATTTTATCTTATCTCTCAAAGAAGTTTGTGCAGTTTCCCTTCTTCTGTACTTCAGTTATTTAAGACAGCTGGGTTGTTGTTTTTTTCAGAGAAAGGTGTTGTTTTTGATGCTTTTTGTTTTTCTGCATGTTTATTTGCTGTTGCTTATTGTGGAACAGGACTTTCATGACACAGAAATTTCAGATTAAGATCTTTCTACAATTTGTGCAGAGACTCTTACTGAATCTTGAGTAATTTAGAAATAGCTAAGATGGGGAAGGACACTGTTCTCTAATGCATGGAGAATTTATCCACTGGAGTCTTGATCTGAGATGTCAGTTTTGCTAGTTGGTTTTTTTTCTTTTGTAAAGCATTGTGGTATCGCTGAAAGGGAGAAGCATCTTCAACATACAGAAATAACATTAGATTTGCATCTCAAAATCCATTTAAAAATCAAGAAAACAGGAAGATTTTTCATGGATTTGGAAGGTGGGATGAAAAATCCCATTGTTTGTTATCTCTGCTCATGACACCATATTTCAGATATGTAATGAGGAATGATATGGTAATTACAGATCAATTTGGGATCATGGAGATTTGTGGGTAATGATTATACAGATTTCTAATTACAGAGAGCTGTTTTGTAAGTGGATGCCTCTGTATATCCAATTTATCTCTCTGAATCCACCACAATAACTGCAGCTGGCTTCTCCAAAGAGCTGTGTTGCAGGCTTTTATAGAAAAGGCTTCTTTGAAATAGGAGTGAAGGATTTGCTTTATCTTCAGCTCCTTTCCAAGGTACCTCCTTGTTTATACCAATATACCAAGTATAAAATATTTCTGTGAGGAATCCAACTGATACTTTACTAAATTTACCTTAGTGCCTGCTGAGTATCATCAGCAGACATTCAGCCACTGAAGTACCTCTTCTTTTGGGGTGTATAATTGCATACAAACATACATCATGAACCATGTGGCAACAAACCTGTGCCTCAAAGGAAAGAGAAACAAATAATCAGTGTAGACAGAAAAGTCTAATAAATAAAAGTCTATTTCTTGAACAAGAAATATTGAGAAATTTCTTTTTTAAAAAATGTCCAATAATCCATATTGAAGCTCCCACATTCCAAAAAAATACACAAAATGCCTATTAGCTATTTGGATTTCCTTGGGTCATTCCTTTTTCCACTGGATTAAATCAGAAGAATGAAAGAATTCCCATTTTGAAATGTTTACAACTGTACACTGAGCTACCAAGAATAAACCATCACTCTAAAAGCTGAGTCAGGATTGAAGATGCACAACCAGGATCAGTATCGGTCATTTGCCTGAGTTGAGAGAAGAGAGAGCTGATTTCAAGTACTCTATCCCTTAAATTGATGGGTAGTGGATTAAAAACTATCAGATTCCACTTTTACCCCAGAGGAACATATGCTGTCTTTCCCCCTTTGTTTCCCATATACTTCCTCCTATTCAGCCCAACCATGTGACATCATTCCATATACACTTATAGGGTAGTAAGTACATCTGAGCAATTGAATTCAGGTAAGTATCATTAAAATTGGGCTGCATGCCACTTAGTTGCCTACAGCAAATGTTGTGTAACACAGGAGAATATCCACCTAGAAAAGAAGGAAATACACTAGACACACCAGATAGGAGATAGCTACATTCCTATGCAGAGAATTCTTTAATATATGAAAATATAACCATGTCTTCAAAAATAAAAACTTCATAAAAGTGCAACAAAGCAAACCTCCCCTAGACACACTTTATTACTAAATCAGGTCCTTATTTCTCTGAAGTTAGCACCCACCTATATGTATCCCACCAGCCTCAGTGTGTTAGGGAAAGTCTTCCTCATCCCCATACACTTCTCCTGGTCAATGAAAAGTGAGTTGGCTTTGACAGCAAGGTCATGTTCCAGGTTGGCTTTGGTGTGAACTAGTGTCTGGAGGATATCTTCTGCATCTCTCAGCCTCTGTTGCAGTCCTTGGATTGTATCATCTATTTCATAGACCTCATTAACAAGGCTAAGTGGAAGAAAGCAAGGAAAGAAGGGTATTAACACATTATTTTCATGCTTCTAGTAAGTCCTCTGCAGGCTTTTCAATACCATCACCCCGTTCTCCTAGTCAAACATTTACACTAGAGACTAATATAGTTGCATGAGGTGCATCGGAAAAAGAAGCATGCTTTTGAAAGTCACATAGCAAATAATGCATTCCATTGAAAAGAATACATTCATGGAAGTTGTGTTTCAAAAATTCTGAATTGGGGAACATGCATTTATCATTGGAAGCCGCCCAGTGTTACGTGCTGAGATGGGCAGCTATAGAAATCGAATAAATGAATAAATAAATAAATTAAATAAATAAATAAAAACTTGCATTAGATGACATTTTCTCAAGGAGTTCAGATTCTCTACAATATAAGTTAAAGAAAGCTGTATACACAAATCTCCATATTTTAGGGAAGGTTGCAAACTTTTGCAGATTAAAAAAAATTATTTTGAAAAGCCCAAATGCATTTATAACGCAGAAAATAAATGAACTGCCTTTAAAATGATATACAACCCTTCAATGGCATCACTATTTACTTCTAACAATTTTGGTACATATACTTACTACTATGAATCACATTTTATGTGTCTGACAACATGGCTCTAATTTGTGGAAATTTATGCCAAAAAGATACCACCATGAAACCCTTTATCATTGTTACTATTAAATAAAAGTATTTGTATTTATATAATATTATTTACTGTGTGCTGTAAGGAGCTATACAATAAATCCTACAGTAATGTTTTTTTCTCAGACTAATATTCAGCATTCTATCTTTTCACAAGGAAGTTTCCTCAGTAAGCTGACCATTCTTTTCTCAGTTGCATAGGAGATACACATTTCCCCCCCAAAAACCACTGAAACAAAATTATCTACAAAAGAGTCAGTGTGACAAGGCAGCACTACTTAAGGGGGAGAATGAGAAAAGAATGGAAAATTGTGGTTTCCTGTTTGCATACTGGTGTTCTCACATGTCAGTTTGTCTCATTCTTCTGTCAATTCAAGTGACTGGGTAAAACGAACTCATCACTCTAAATATGTGAAGGATGAAGAAAAAGCAGGACAGATGCTTTCAAAAAGAACTCTCAGGGGAGACTTGATTTCTAGCTAGTGAACCAAAGTGAAAAAAGAGCCTAAAATCTCCATGGAATGTTAAATAAGCAATCTACTTAGTCTTGTTTCCTGTTGCCCATTGTAGCCAACACCAGGAGTTCAGAGGAAGTGTGCAAGAGGAACGGCTTTTCTTTATTGTTGCTCCAGAAGAGAGCCGGCTGGCCTATAATTGTTTGATAGTTCATTCACAAATTGTGTTCAGTCAGAAATTCAGAGGAAACTAAGTATAAGCTTTTTCCTTCTGAAGAACAGTTAGATTCAGACTAAGTCAATTATACTTAGATGTTATGGAAACCAGTGGGTCAAGTTAATGGTCACCAGGATCAAACCCTGGGCATCTTTCTACTTTGGTTCAGAGTTTGCATCTGATTCATACCTGTGCAAAGTTTAATTGTGACATTAAAATAAGGAAATAAGCACTTAATCAGTAGACCAAACTCTCATTGGCTGCTAATTGAATTAACTGAATTAATATTATACATGGATCTAAAAAGCTAAATATATGCAAAAACTAGAAAAAGCTACTAAAAGCAGGCATGGAAAAGGCTAGGCAGTGCCCTGCCAACTTCTCTTTATATGGGGTTCCAGGGGATGAAAGTTAGAGCTCTCTTGGGCCCCAAGTCAAGCCTGTCACATGAGTCCCCCCACCCTCCCCATCAAAATGTTAGATATTAAAGTGGCTATGTTCAAGGGAGCAGACTTCTTTTTCGGTTGCCAAGACTTGAAGATGCAAATTGCTGTCAGGGAAGAATATCAGCTGTGGTGGTTGTGGGTGCTCTCTGAAGGGCAGAGTGGTATCGACAGGTTGCCTCAGCACCAGGGCTATCAGATCTAGGCTGCATAAATTCAACCCACAACAAAATGCAGCAAAGAGTCAGTGTTCTCTACTTCTTTGCTCCATTCTAGTGGTTGCCCTGAGACCCCCTTTGGTGTAGTGATTAAGGCACCAGGTTAGAAATCAGGAGGCTGTGAGTTCTAGTCCTGCCTTAGGGACAAAGCCAGCTGGGTGACCTTGGGCCAATCACTCTCGCTCTGCCCTACGAAGAAGGCAAGGGCAAACCACTTCTGAAATCTTGCCAAGAAAACTACAGGGACTTGTCCAGGCAGTCACCAGGAGTCAAGGCTGACTTGAACGCACCAAAAAAATAAAAAAGGGGTTGCCTTAGTGCAGTGCTCACCCACCTGCCTTTCTGCCCCATCCATTGTGCTCCTTCTATAAATGCTAGGTCTGACTAAGGGGGTTGTTTGTTTGTTTGTTTGTTTACAGTTGAAGGCCCAGTTGAGTCTGGGGCCCCAAATTGGCCACTATCCCACTATGTTCCAATGGCTCTTCCCTCCAAATTAGTGTAATATTTAGCTTGATCATGAGCCAAGTTTAGTAGCAGCCTTCCCTTTCTGTTCTCAAGGTGTATGGAACTACAGTTCCCATAATCTCCACTCAGCACTGAGATCATCAGTTGGGGGAGGCTGTTCTGCAAAAATATACATTAAATATTACAGATGCCATTGGTAGGTGTGTTTTTTTTTTTACTCCTAGGAAACCAACAACCCCGGAGATGTGTGGCTGATTCTGGTAAGTCCTGGAGATATCTTAAAATTATACTGGGGGACACCCATAAGGACTTGAAGCCACAATAGAGCATGGGAGCATGTATTTCAGAGGGTTATGGAAGTTTTACAGGGACATTCCTTCAGTTTACTGTCTAGAACATAGAAAAAAAGTCTTCAACCCAGTCTTCCCATATGAATTTATTGTTCTGTGTCTGGTTTCTTTGTGCATTTCATCAAAATGTGTTCCTGAGTGCTCTCTGTTTCTAAGCATGCAAGCTTGTGGGTGGAAAACAGAGAAGAGTAAGAATGTGATGCAGGGGAAGGGTTGAGCCACTGTGGTACTGTACAGTGTATGCTTTGTATGCAGAAAGCTCTAGGTTTCATGCCTAGTACTCCAGTTAAAAGGATCAGGTAGCAAATGATGGGAGATAAATCTGGAGAGCAACTCTTAATCAGACAATATAGCTAAATGACGAAATACAGTAGTATGGCCTGATTAGGTCCTTTTCCAAAGGCCTGTAGGCTTGGCTGTTTAGAAACACTATTGTATTGCCTGCCTGCCTGCCTGCCTGCCTGCCTGCCTGCCTGCCTGCCTGCCTGCCTGCCTGCCTGCCTGCCTGCCTGCCTGCCTTCCACAAGAATGCTGTTTTCCCTTACCGTAACTGGGCAGAATCTCGGCAAAGTTCTACATTAGGTCTCCGTGTGCGCTCATCCAGGCGAGTCTGGGCAACTTTCAAGGGAGGCCCTTTTTCCCGAATAGCCTTCCGAATTGCTTCTATGGACATCTCTGTATCAAAGATTTCCTGAAGAGTCTACAATTTGGGAAAGTAAGGGGAGAGGTTAGAAAATCCACAAGATGTTTATACGTGTCTTTAATAAAGACTACATTGGTTCCCCAACCCCAACCCCATCTTAGTTCTGTAAAGAGAACATGAATCCAGCTAGCGACTGCTATGTTAACTCAATCAATTCTGACCTTTTTTGCCACTAGAGTGTTAATTTTTAAGGCAACAAAAGAGGGAAGTTATTGAATACATAGAAACAGATTATTATAGTAAATAATCAGATCTTGAAATGAAATTCCGATCTAGTTTTGCCTGGTTCTGGCTAATGCTTCAACCAGGCCAGCCTCAGCTGACAAAAGAGAACTGAAAGTCCAGTGCTGCTCCCAGCCCTGCTAAAGATGTGCATTCTGGGAAAGGTCCAAGACTGATAGAGTGTAATATTGGAATAAATATTTACCTTCCTATCCTTTCTCTGCAAAACTAGGGGGAAGTGCTTTTGGCTATGCATCTGTGGGCCAAGTCTACTCTCAAGGGCCAACCCTATTCCCCAATCATCAAATGACTCTTCTGCAGTGAATGATGAGAGGATAGTTTGGCTGTATGAGTAGGCAGCCACTACAAGTAAGGGGAAGTTATGCTGCTGTCCTGATTACCAGGAAACACACTGAGGCGAGGACTTGGTCTCTAATATTTATTAGTAGTACTTAACAAGAATCCTAACAAACTGAGAAAGCATGGGAAAACCCAGCCATATAAACCCCAAAGGTTAAGGCGGTCCCGATCTGTGTCTCTTTGAATGGCTGAACAGTTCCTCAGTGCTACGCATGCGCTTGACAGTCTGGGTGAGAGCCCCCTGCTCGCCATCCTTACTTATGACAGCTGCTCTCTGAAGTCACTACTGTTGGACTAGATCCAGGCTTGGACAACAATGATTTTGATGAGAGATTTTGTATTTACCAAAAGGGGCTGGGGGTGTAAGAAAAAAAAAACTCCTTGTCCTTTGCCTCTCAGGAATCATGGAAGAGAAAAATTAACTGTATGCTAAATGTACAAGAATGCCCTCACAATTGCGAGAACAGTTGTACTAGGGAAAAATGTGGCCCAGGGAGGTTGTAGATTCTCCAGTAGAGTCTCAAGAGAGATTCTAAATAAAGTCCACTCTCCTCTGTGAACTTGTGAGGAAGAGGGAATCCTTCCTTAGGGCATAGGCTGAACTCAAATCTCTAGTGACTTTTTCCTCCCTCACTATGCCCTAATGGATGTGGGAATACACAACAACAACAAAGAAATGCCATTCCAGATGGTTCACTCAAGAAGAAAGCAACAACCAACTCTACCAGCTGTAGCAGTCCCTCTTTTCAAAGCTTCTCTGCAGGGAGTTGCCAGTGGTGATTAAAGTGTTACTTGCCACTGGATGATCCGGTGTCCACTTCACTGTGAAGCAGATAGTAACTTTGGGCCATTCATTCCCTCTCAGCTCAACCTACCTTACAGAGGTACTGCTGTGGGATCAAATGAGGGGAGGCCCCCTTATGTACACTGACTCCCAAAGAAAAAGGAGGATGTAGAAACAGTCAACAAACAAATACACAGTACAGTGCACAATATTTTATGCTAACCTACCGTACACTGGATATAAAAAATCTAGTAGAGAAGGTTATCTGTTCCAGATGGGTAGGACTACAACTCCCATAATTCACAGTCAGCACAAGGAAAAAACATACTTAGTGAGTTACGAGCACTGTGGTTCAACTCATCTAAAGGTACCAGGATGGGAGAGGCTGGTTTGGGAAAGCCATGGTACACCTCTGAAATTTGAAGATTACTGAGCTTGTGGTAACTAGCATAAAGTTTGTAGCACAAATGGAGAACAAAACAGAGGCATCTGATCATGACTTTTGAGAATTTATTCTGGGCTAGAAATCTGCAGGGATATTTTTAAAAAAAAGTCTAATCAAAGGATTTGAGGAGCCAGTTTGGTGTAGTGGTTGAGGCATTAGGCTAGAAACCGGGACACCATGAGTTCTAGTCCCACCTTAGGCACGAAGCCAGCTGGGTGGCCTTGGGCCATATTCCTGTAAGATTTGTTTTATTTACACCCATCACTATCCACAGACTCTCAGAGCCAAATGGTAATCAACAATATGATAAAAATAAAAAAAAAATACTGGGAGCCAGTTTGATGTAGTCATTAAGGCACCAGACTAGAAACCAGGAGACTGTAAGTTCTAGTCCCACCTTAGACACAAAGCCAGCTGGGGGACCTTGGGCCAGTCCCTCTCTCTCAGCCCCAGGAAGGAGGCAATGGCAAACTACTTCCAAAAAACCTTGCCAAGAAAAGTGCAGGGACTTGTTCAGATAGTCACCAGGAGCCAAAAACTGAATCAAAGGCGTGCACGCATGCATGCACACACACACAAACACACACACACAAAGGATTTACACATACTGTTCTCAATGAATTCAAAGGAGAACATCTTAGTGAAGATAGGCAACTGCTCAAAAACTCAAAAAGCTAAAGATCTGTTTTGTGATTTCAGTTACTGTAATTGCTTGGAGTTGGGCTCAGTTTGGTTTTCCAGTGTCTGAAACTTGCACAAATCCCTTGCACCAATTCTTGGGGCTTTCCCTTTCCCATCACTGATTAGCTGATTTAGCAACTTGGGGTGCCCCCCATGATCATTTTGGAGTGGCTGGTCAGCTGGCAATGTTATATGTATATTTGCCTTGTTGTAGAAACAAACACACAAGGCGAAGATAGGGACATGAGAGCAGGATGTCAGTAGAAGATCTATTTTGGTACTCTCTCATTCGCTAAATGAAGGGAGTGCTGGTGAATTTTTGCAAATGTGAGATCTGTAGGTTATAGCTGGACTGGATCTAAGACTGGGAGTGAGATATTTATGTGAGATCAAAATACCTACAGAAATTCCATGTGCAACTTCTACAATAAACCACAAACTACTGAGGAATGCACTGTAAAGGATGTCATTTCACACAATTCATGTAGCACAACCATGTCTGGCCAGAGAAAGTAGTTAACCTGAAATAGAAAGTTGGGAAATTGATCTCACCTTAGCCAGATGGGCCTGAATCTTATTTTTGGCATCAGCAGTTTCAGAGATGCGGTTGGTAAAGGCAACATTTGCTCTGTTGAATTGGTTCCACATCTCATTGGCAGTCACCACAAGCAAAGTTTCAATATCATCCCTGAGCTTGGAAGAGGCAGCCCGTTCATTCTGGGAGCGCAGAACGTTATCATCAGTAAATTTGGCCCAGGATTCTGGCACTGAAATCCTGGGAAAGTGGGAGAGATAAACAAGCAAGTTGTAAATAGTATGTGTGGCTCTTCCTGAAATACTAAAGGCTGGATGTAAAGGTATACCAATTACATTCACAACATTTAAGCTGATTAACAATTCCATCTGTGGTGTTCGGACATTCCATTTTTAAGCATGTCTAACAGTTCCTTTTCCTAGATGAGAAAGAAGGGGGAGGGGAGGGAGAAGGAGAGATTTGGATGCAAGAAATATAACAGCAATCAGAAATGTTGTTATATTCATGCCTGCCAAAATGTAGCCTCCTCCACAAACATTGATTCATTCACCACACTATCTTGCTTTTTAAAGATGGAAGGGGAGAATGGTAGTATTTGTGTTTAGACGGAAATTCGTAATTTAAAGAATCTGTCAAAATTAAATTATATATCCTTTAGATGAGTGGAATAGCTGCAGCCATGCATATTGTCTATTCCCCCTTTGAACTAAAAGATTGGATGGGGAAAAATAAAATGGGGAGAAGACACAGTCAGCAGAGGTATAATTCAGTAATCATTGTCTTACATACTGTTTAGTGTTCTGGATATTCTTAAATGAGCATGAAGAAGCATTCCATAATGGTGGATAATTCCACTTTATTGA
This sequence comes from Candoia aspera, assembly GCF_035149785.1. Taxonomy (NCBI): domain Eukaryota; kingdom Metazoa; phylum Chordata; class Lepidosauria; order Squamata; family Candoiidae; genus Candoia; species Candoia aspera. The sequence goes on along the minus strand of NC_086154.1, from coordinate 102,461,442 downwards.
TCCAACTTTCCAACTGGAGGGGAATTTTTCTGCTCCATTTTGTGAGCACAGTGTGATATTACAAATCAAATAGGTGGAGGGTGGGGCTGGTGTCAATTTTTAAAAATTATTATTTCCAGTATTTTGTAATTCAACTCCCACTAACTCAGCCAGCATTTTCACAGACCATTTTAGTACAAATCATAAGAAAGGCATCAGCTTGCCAATCCTGATAGCTTGTAAAAGCCTTTGCAACAAATAATACTTAGAGTAAGGGAAGGCAATTGCCTTTGTTACAGGGGCTAGAGTTAATCCTTGTTCAGCCTAGGTGAGCTGGTTGTCCCAAGGGATGAGGTTCAGAGAAATCCATTTCTTTAAGAAGGAAAAGTTGAGGATTCATTACTTCTTATGCATGGAGAAAAGCTACTCCATACAGAATAAAGCAGGAAGCCATCATCTCCATGTTGTCCTGGACTGACCATCAGTCATTTTGCCTGATGGAGAATATGCACGGTGAAGGACATGGCAAGTGCTGTTTTGCACTTTTACCAATCAAGGAAAGCATGAAACAGTTCTGGAAACCCTCTTTAGCTTTCCCAATAGAAGCAAGCACATATTAGTCAAATGGGCAAAGGGCAGGGCAAGTGGCAGTGCTAAAGAAGAGGTGGAGGCTTTGGAGGAGTGGGATGGTCCAGTGGACAAAATGAGCTGGCCTGCCAGACAAGATCAAGCCTGAAGGTTAGAGTTCCCCAGCCACATTTTGCTCCTAATGCACTTCTACTGAATGAAGCATCAGGTGAGCAACTAATGTCACCTCAGACACACTATTTGGCTCTGGAGAGAAAAAGTAATGCCATCAGTCATTAACTATGAAGTAATAAAAGGATGAGCAATCACATGCAAACAAGTTTATCATTTCTGCAAAAGTGATTTTTATGCTTCTTTATACCACTTGGACTAGTATAAATGAGGCTTTGTAATATAGTCTTATGTAGACAAGAAATTCATCCATAAAATCACAAAAATTTCAACTTTGCATCAGCTGTATGCTCAGCTGAAGCCGAGCTGAAATTTGCACACCTCTTTAGGGAAATGGGACGCGGTGGCGCTGCGGGTTAAACCGCTGAGCTGCCGATCGGAAGGTCGGCGGTTCGAAACCGCGCGGCGGGGTGAGCTCCCATTGCTCGTCCCAGCTCCTGCACACCAAGCAGTTCGAAAACATGCAAATGTGAGTAGATTAATTGGTACCGCTTCGGCGGGAAGGTAACGGCGTTCCGTGTCGTCATGCTGGCCACATGACCCGGAAGTGTCTACGGACAACGCCGGCTCTAAGGCTTAGAAATGGAGATGAGCACTGCCCCCTAGAGTCGGACACGACTGGACTTTACATCAAGGGAAACCTTTACCTTTACCTTAGGGAAATAGCCCTCAGGTTTTTGTAACAAGCCAGAAGGGATGCATGCCACTGAAGGCAGTGTACAAAGGGATTTCCCCTAATTTTATTCTGACAACAATCCTGTGAAGTAGCTAAGGAGACTGAATGACCCAGTCAACTAGCAAGCCCTGTGTTTGAATGGAGAACCTGGATTTCTGTGGTCCATGTCCAACAGTTTAACCACTGCCACTGGTTCCCTTAAAACTGAAGGTGGTGGACAAAGAGAGAATGCTATGAACTTTTCTCCAGAAGTGTTTTCACTCAAGGCTCCATTCAACACTTACGTAGCATCAAGCCGCTCCACACCTCGAAAATAGCTGATGCCATCAGATGTGTTCCTGAGATGGTGACATTTGTCATCAATTCGGTGAGCTGATTGCTTGTCACTCAAGTCTTTCTCCAGCTCATGTTGGGCTGACCTATCAGATCTGTAGTGAAATGGGGGTCAGAGAGTGAACCAGGATTATGGCTCTTTCAAACAAAAAAAATCATTAACCCTCCCTAAACCCCTTTATCTCATATCTCATAACAGTGACTGGTGGCAAACAGGGTTAAAAAAAAACCAGAAATAAATACACACATGCACACACAAAGTACATGGTCTAAAAACTGTTCCACTCCAAATGCTAGAAGTAAACAAAACCAACCAACAGGGCTCATTTAATCTTGCAGTCGAAAAGCCAGGGGGAACAACTGAGCATTTAATGTAAAGTTCAACAGGGTCAGGGCTATCTGGATCTCCAGTGGGATGACATTCCATAGGGCAGACACTGTGACAGAGAAGGCATGACTCCTAGGTCCCACAAGATGGCACTGCCTAGGAGTCATGCCTTAGACTGCTAATACCCAGGACCTGGAGTATGCCCACCCTGAGGGTTCTGTTGGGACATACAGAGTCAAATGGAGATAGGTGGTTCTGCAAATAGCCTGGCCCTCCATGCAGAGCTTTATAGGTGACAACCAGCACCTTGAATTACACTGGGAAGCTATCTGAGAACCGGTGCAGCTTGCGGATGAGTGTATCATGAGACGCCCCAAACAGCCCATGTTGGATCCTAGTTCTGCACCCAACTGCCAGCCCCACTTACACATAACTACACAAGGCTCATAGTGCAAAATGTGCAATTTCTGCAAGAGAAATCCAGCATTACAAACTCTAGCAATCTCCAGTCCCATCCTCACCAGGTCTCTGACCTTCCCATGTTGAAGGAAAGTCTGAATGCATTCTACCCACATCTGTGTGAACATTAGCAGAAATATTCTGTGCAACCAGGAACCCAGCTTTATCACAGATTCATATCATTCAGGAGCTTCTGTTTATTTTCATATAAAAGCAAATCAATCCTGCTTCTTCAGGTTTCTCTGTTCATTGCTAGATAGTTGTGAATGAGGAAATGAGAAAGTTGAAGATGAGGCTTGTTCACATTTCAGGCCTCCCTTGGGCAGGTTGAATGTCTGGATAGGGCTTCACTGCAGACAACGTCCCTAAAAATGAATCTCTGAGACACTGACTAAAGGCTTAGATTGAATCCACACATGGCTATCAATGCTGACCCGAAACTGAAAAAGGGAATTTTCATTCAAGTTTTCCCAAATGGTGAAAATCATTTCCACGGAAGAGAGAGAGGGGAGGTATGAACAGCCATGGGCCTTCAATCTAAATAGGTTCCCAAGCCAACCAAAGATCAAAAAGTATTGTCTTTGTTTTATCTTGACTTTATGACATCATCAGGGACTGAAACCTGATTGTCCCTTGCTCATCTATGAGAAATGGCTGCAAGTCCTTGAGACCTAGGGTGCCTTTCAAAAAGCTCCAACATTTACCTTTGTGCCTTTTATCAATACAATATGTTTAAAAGCCAGTTTTATGATTCCTAGACATTTAGTTTCCTTCTGATCTTGCTAGAGAAGAAGGCCAATGAATATACGGGAAATGATTCTCACCCTCAAGCTGCACTATGGGGAAAATTGATCAGGTGGTCAAATCAGAATTTATTTCTAAAGCCCTTTTAAAGGAAGTTGAGATTGAATGTTTTCTTACGCAAGCTGAGCCATTGCCTTATCCAAGTGTCTTCTCATTCTCTCTTGGCATGAATGGATGACATCAACCTCCTGGTCAAGTTAGAAAACAAAAACCCTGTCATATATTTCCAGGGATTAGTAAAAATATTCTGAATTATAAATTTTAAAAAAACACCCTCATGTGGTCTCCTTGAACATGTTCAAAGTAGAAGATAGCTCTCCATCCCTCCAGTGCAAGGGTCACAGTTTTTTTCCCCCCAGACTGAGGTCACCAATCCTAGGGGCTTGCAAAAGACATGGCTTGGGATGTTATCCTGTTGGCAGGATTTGTCATGAGCACTGATGGTGAGCAGGAGGGGGCCCCTATCCAGGGGGGAAAACGCATGCGTAGTAGTGAGGAGTTGAGCAGCCATTCAAAGAGACACAGAACAGACCCGCCTTGACTTTTGGGGTTTATCTGTCTGGGTTTTCTCACACTTCTTCAGTTTGTTAGGATTTTCTGTCTAATGTAGCAGCAATAAACACTAGAGACCTATTCCTTGTCTCAGCGTGGTTCCTGACTGTTAGGACAGGATTGGTCATTTGCAGAGCTTTTAACCTTGTTTTGAGAGCTTCCGTAAAGGGCTGTGGGAATAACCTTGGGAGACAGGAGGAAGAGCCACAGCCTAGACAATGGTCTAATAAGCAAAATCTGAGTCCAAAGGAGGGATGGGGGTGGAGGAAGGGTCTCAGAAGGGACCCTCCCTAATTGTCTGGAAGTAAAGACAGGGAAGGGGGAAGCACTTTCAGACTTGCAAGATTTGGTTACTGTAACATTACAAAAAGGTAGTATTAATACTCATGGTTTTGTTTTCCTGTGTGGACTACCTTGAAGGGCTGACCACTGCTTTGGTTGCTGTAAGATGCCAGGTGGATATGTTTTATCACTGTAAAGCTTAAGACACCAATTTTGGGGAGAGAGATGCTTTTTAAGAGATACTCTAAAAAATTTAAGATACCCATTTTTGTCCTAAATCTCACCCCAATATATAAACATTTGAACATTTGGGCCCCAATTATTCTGGAGGTTTCTGAGAGCCTGTATGGAGTTGACTTCTCCACTAGTACAGTAAGACACACACACACCCCGCCGCCACCCTTTTAAGACTCTTTGAAAAGGCCTGGTTAGAAGTTCTATTTGTTCTATTTGTTCGGTAAAATGAACAAAGATCTATAACTAAGTGCCATATTTTGGAATTCCTTTTAAGAGGCACAACGAACTCCTTATGCAGATAACACAAGACCTTCTATTGTTTTTGCATAAGAAAATAATTACAATATTAAATATCTGGCTATTCAGAGCCAGTTGAATATATTGCTTATTTAGGATAAGGAGATACAATTTTTTCTTGCTATTTTCCCCTTAGAAAAAGAAACAGATGAGGATTTTATTGTGTATCCTTCTTACCTCACCCATGGCAAGATCAGATGGGACCAGCCTTCTCTTGTAGCCCTCCCATATTTTCTCATCACTTTCATTATTTTTTCTTACCATAGAAATTTGATAGGAAGGAAAAACAACAAAAATAAAATAACTGCATAATGTCTTTTGGCTTGTAGAGTTAGTAACCTTCCACCTGAAAGTCCACTTTCCACTATGAAGTCTTCCTGTTTCATTTCTTTTCTTCTTTACTTTGTAAAAATGGTCAGTTATGATTATTGTTTGTATTTGCCAGGAATAACTTACCAGAGAATCAATATATAACAGGCAACCTACTTGGTGACTTTTGTGAGGAGACAAAAGAATGGAACAAAGAAGGCACATCTTTTGAGCATATTTGAAGGAAGGAAAAGCATTCCAAGTGCTAGAGTCAGAGAGATGACTCCATTTGTCTCCTTCTTAAATGTGTTGTTGCAACTGACTTTATTTAAGCAAAAAATTTCTTCAATTTAAATAAGCCAAGGGGTTCTTAGATAAGGTGATCATGCAAACTAGTCTATAAGGTAGTGTGATGGTCCAGATCCCTTTTGCTATTAATTCAAGGACTCTAAGCACAAGCCATCGAAGGATATATAAGAGTCCTTTATAAATACAAGTGATCACTACCTGTCCTGACACTACCAGTGCAAAGACTGGATGGAGGAAAGCCCACGCGAAATGGCAGTTACATCCTCCACTTCCACACCAGCCCTCCCCCACCCCCAGTGAGGAATTCATCCATCCCTCTTATGCTCTCACAGCTTCCCTTCTTCCCAGCCACAAATCCTTCAGTGCCAAGCTGATAAAGCTATCTGAGCTGACCTTGTGTCAGGCTTCTCAACTAAACAATCCTAATCAACATTTATAACTGCCCTGCAGGCATGCCAAATTGCTACTTCAAAGCATTCCAAATGACCCTGCAGGTATACTAAACTAATTACTACATTCCTCATAACTTACTGGCAGGATATCCCATCCTGACAGGTAGACTCTGGCCCACAAACTCTTCCTTCTTTCATCCACTGGTCGGCCACATATCCTCACCCAAAGTTCATTTTGTTCTGGTTTAGTTTCCAGAAATACTTCAGATACTGTTTTGATATCTACTTGCCTTTGGCTCAGGCAATAGCAAGGGACACACAACTATCAAGGACTTCATTTGTTCAAGTGGCCCTCCCTGTTGAAAACCCAACTTTCTTTTGGGTAAAAGCATTCTCCATATTGCTTCCAGCAGTCAGCTGATCACTGATCTGCATGAGGTAATAAGCGTCTATGAACAACTGACTGTCAAACTTGCCAGCTTATAGCATTAATAAGCAGGTTTGTGTTCTAGAATTTTTTTAAAAAGAAGTGATTAAACTAGGCAATGTAATTGATTGAGCCAGATGTCCCTAACACTCATGAGAAATTTTTCATGGATGATCCTTGAAAGAGGACACTGGCAAAAAGTCTTCACAGATTACAGCTCTGGCTCAGCTCTTAATGTGTCAAAAGCGGTCAGCATTAAGTGATATGGAGAAGTTCATGACCCAGAGTCTGGGCTACTATCCAACAAGACCAGAATCAGAGGAAGTTAATAAATGGAAGCTCCAATTGTATCAGTCCACCTTTAATAATTTTCAGAACTGGACAGTCAGGGCTGTGAGGAACACCAAGATTTATAGCCATTAGTTGACAGTTCACATAATAAGGAGCCTTGATAGTGGAGGAATGAGGTCACTGGAGAAGTAAACACTTGAGAGGGGGAAGCACAAATAAGGAAAGACCAAGAGGCAGGATGTACAAAGGATGACTGGGCCAAGAGGAAAATCCAAGATAGCAATGAGACAAGTGAAATGTTTGCTGGGACATTTCCTGACTCCTAAAACTTTTGCAAGTATCCAGAGACTACTGAAAGATCAGAAAGAAGGCTGATGAACTTATTAAATAGTGAAAAGGGCAGTAAGTACTCTAGGCACAGTATTTTTATGATTCTTTAGCAAGGAATGATTCTTAAATCAATTGCTTTCTTCTACTAATTGTATGCTTAAAAACAGAAATATGTGGTATCACAGAGCATCTGCTGCATTGATTTCCTTTAAGAGGGTGTAATGTATTCATGTCTATATTTATTTACTTACTTTTTTTTTCATAATTGCCCAGCCCACACTCCATATTTTAGCCATCCCTAACTGTGAACTGATGTGAAGCTAACTCTGAGTAGCCAAGAAAGGAATGATGTGAGTAATCTTACGTGTTGCAATACTATTTCCATATCCAGACAGTACAAGAATGATGAGGTTTATAGTCCAAAATATCTGGAAACAAGTAATTTGGGCAAAGTTGCACTCCAGATGAATTGGTAACCATCCAGATCTAAACTTTAAAAGACAAGCACACATTTTCCTCTTTCAGGTGTTACATGAGCTTACTGTCAGCAGTTGTTTTTCCACATCATCATGAACAAGATCAATGCCCATTCTCTTCTCTCGGTGAAGGAGGCATTCCTGGGCTACCTAACAAGGGCAGAAAAGTACAAAAGTTATTGTTTGTCTGTGGGTTGAAACATTATGGAACTGCTGAATCTGTTCCAGGATGTAAAGTAAATTGTGTGTTAAAATAGGTATTCCACTGTTACACTTATGTGTCTTTATAGTGACAAGTACAACCTTCCTATCTGTATGTCTAATGTAATTTTTTTCCAAATTCTTTCCTTTGGAACTTAAAATCTTCACTTGACCATTTCTCACTAAATCACACAATCTAATAGCAAACATTGACTGCCATTGATTAGAAGGGTTACTCAAAAAACAACAGGAGGGGGACAAAAATGTGAATATATACAGTATACACACACACACACAATAAGGGAGGGAGGGAGGAACGAAGGGTCATCCCACATGATGCTGATGATTGAACAACTTAGCAAATATGGAATGTACGATGTAGGGGAAAAATGAAAGGGATAAAAATAAAATGAACAGAGAAGGAAGGAAGGAACTCTGAAGAGAATTATTTCTGCATTGCAGGTTTCAGTTTTTATTTACCTGCTTATCAAATACAGAGAAAAAATATTTGTTTTTAAGTCAAAAATAACTTAACATACTAATTGCTTAACCTACTAATTCTAGTTGCTTTTTATGGAGTAATATAACATTATTGCTTGCTGAATTTTCTACATGGCAAAATGCATGAAGACTCATCTGAATTTGGTTTATTCAGCTGCTAAAAGAAAAAAAAAATGGATTTACGGGTATTGATTTTTTCCCCTCAAACTGAAGTACGAAATGAGAAAGAACACCATTGATTTGGTTCCTACTGAAGTGTTAGTATCAACAAAACCAAAAGGAAATGATGTATGGCCAAAACTGAAATGGAAACTAAAGATAAGTATTTTAAGCCTCATAGAGTATATGAGATACTCATTTATTAGGAGAAATACATAAAAAATCTGGATTGCTGCCAAGTAACCTGAAATGATTTTACTGGAACCTAAGAAGGCATTTAAATGGTTGAACCACAGCAGGTAATATCACGGAAATATCAAATGCGCTATCAATGGAATTGATCAGTTTACCTGAAGGGGCCCTTCAGTTTCTACCAATGCTCTTTCTAGGCGTTTCTTCATCTCTGTAAGAGCATTTGTCTCTCCAATCATTCCATCTATTTCATGGTTGAGCTCTGTTTTCCAAAATACAATATCATTGACTCGCTCTCCTACATTTTTTGTCGTTTCCGTTTGGGTTTTCCTGGTCTGTTGATCCTTATCCTGGATCATCCGGGAAGTATCCACTCTCATCCTCTCAGCGTTATACCGTGATGCTTCTGATTCCTTGTAGTTTGTCAGGTTTGATCTGTACCAGTCATCAGGAGAGTACCTAGTAAAGAGTGCTGTTCGGTTGGACACAAAGGGGAGCATGTTGCTTGGTGTCAGCCCCAGAGAACTCTTGGGAAAAGGTGCCAAAGTCGGAGTGATAGCAGCAACTTTATAGTAGGTACTAGGTCTCCAAGGAAGGCTCAGGCTGTGGGTTAAGGAATAATGAGGGAATCGATTCTTATAACTTGATGCCATGGTGCTGATGGCTGGCAGAAAATTGGATGGTGTTGGTCTTGGATGGGCATATGTAGCCGTCAAGGTAGAGCCTACAAGCTCCATTATGGCAAAAATCTATCCAGTCACGTTTCCTGCACCAACAAAAGGAAGCACAGAAATGCATACAAGAGAGTCCCACTTAATTAAAAAAAAACACACACACACAATAAACTGCAAAGCCCAACTGGCAAAGGCAGCTCACCACATGAAGTTGATCCTTGGGTACCATTAAAAGGCTAAGCAATTATCTGTTCTTTAAATGTATTATTGTTAAGCTTAGATGTTCTGTGGCAGACAACATGTCTTAAAATAACTCATTAAGATATATAGTATTTTGTATCATAAATACTTCTTCAGGTAATGCTGCATTTCAGATCTCTTACATTTTTATAATATTGTTCCACTCGTAAGTAGCAGATGCCCTTAGACTGCTGTAACCAAAAATTTCCTAAACTAACTTGCCCCATGGGAATATCCCATCATAAGTAATTCATTATGATCCTCTTAATTAATGTCTGAACTCATTTGCTATTCTTTCAGGTGATTCATCTAAAAATCCAATTCCATATAAATCCTTTTCATACTGAACTTTCATTTTTAGACAAATTCATGATCTGTATGAAAAGAATGGGTTAATTTGGAAGTGTGACTTTACTGATTATGAGATGTGACAAAATGAGCCATTGTTCAAGACTCATTGCCAGTTTTATATCTGCTATTTTAGAGAGTCCCTGAGAAGAAATGGATTGAACGATAGATTTGGATGTGAGAAATTCAAGTTCAAATCCAAGCTTAACTGTGGAATTTACTAAGTAGTCTTGGGACCCATAATCCTAATTTAACTCTTTTATAGGTTGATCACACACCTAAAATGCTGTTAGATAAATAAATAAAGAATTACCATGTTAGAAATTCAAGATATTATAGCATAATCAATTGCCTCATTGACCAAGGTAGGCAAAGCAAATATTTTGTTTCATCCTGGAAGTGAATATGTTAATGTCAGTGGCATGTAGCCAGTAAACTTAAGAAAAAAGGTCACCCAAGGTCAGTTCTTCGACAGTGTCCTTTTAGAATCAGAGTAGTAACACATTTGATATATTATTGAAAGCTTATCTTGGAGAGAACAATCATAAGAAAGATTGTTGGTTCAAATAACCACAAGCTGACTTGCAGTCCATTGTCCTTTTCAGTTAGGCTAAATGTCTGATGGAAACCTAATATTCTTGGCCGTGTAATGTAAATACTTGGGTGTACATAATACACAATTCAGTACCAAACACAGAAGATTCCCCTGTGCTGAGGAAAACTTTACAGTGGCTGAAAAAACAGAGAGAAGTAAAACAGAATCATTTGATTTATTAGACAGAGACAATAAAGATGGCAGCTAAAAGTGGGCATCACATGCTAACAAAGGCTTTGTTGGGGCTATTAACTTCCTTACCTTCCTGTTATGTTTTCTTTACTGCCATTCTAAAAGGCATCTGCCTTTATTGCAATAGCATTACAGTAATTCATATTTTAATAATGAGCCTCTGAATGCCTTTGAAATTCTGTGCCTCCTTTTTAGCAGTATCCAAGTTCAGCCACTTTTCCATTGGACTCAGTAGTCATCAGTGTATTTAATTCTGCATTAGATTGAGGTTATATTAGCCCCAACCTTGCTTATCCTGGATCATCCGGGAAGTATGAAGTCTCTGAAGTATGGCTGTGCCATAAGACCTGGAGATCCCATGGACATAGGGAGCCTGCAAGATGGTTGTATTGTCCATGAGTTGTAGGTTGGCACTTTCCTGCACATTTACATTTCTGGTTAATTGATTTAATTATTTTAATGTATTTCTGTGAGTTTATCTTTGTTGTTTTAATCTGTGAGCCACCCAGAGTCACATAAAGAGAGATGGGCGAAATAAATAAGGGCTCGTGCTATTTTGGTGCATTCTCAGGCACAACTATAAGAAAGCAATTAAGGGATTTTGGCTTCTGGTTAACATTAGTTTAATGTGACATCCAAATCCTAAATCCATCAGTTAATGCCAGTGTATGGTTTGATTAAACAAGCAAGCTTCATACTCTATAGTTTGAAGTTGGATTTTTTTCAACAAACCATAAATGTCTGATTATTGGGTTAAGTTGATGACAACCAATAATTAATCAACACTGAAAGTGAAAGCTTTTGCTATTTTATAATATTTCACTGAAATTTGGTACATGTTTAAAATTTTGTGACCCCCCCCCCCCATGTCCTCTTCTATTTTCCTCTGAATGTAATGGCTACAATGTCAACATTTAAAAGCAAAGAATATAATACAAGATTATTTAGCAATCAACTTTCACCATGGCAGAGCAACTCCCCAAAAGCCGACATGTACAGACATCACCAAAGAAAAGAGGATGGGGAAAATGAAAGCAAGAGAGAGAAAAGTACTACATCTCCCAGAATTTCCTTCTATTGACCGTGCAGCATGGGAATTCTGGGCATTGTACAAAACATCTGGAACCATACTGGGAAGACTGATATTATGCATACTTGACTTCCTTCTTCACGTTTTGCTTGATTATCCACAAATGGTCCTAACTTGCTTATAAGAGACTCATCAAACCATATCCTAGTCTTCATTGGTTTCCTATTGCCTTCTGAATCGAATTCAAGAAGGCTGTCTTACTTACCTCTCTGTTTCCGTTTTCATACTCTTTCTACCTCATAAAAAAATGTCTACAAGTAGGATCCTCTTTTCCCCATCTCCCACAGTTATCTGTGTGCTTTATCAACTTCTGCCAGTATCTATTGAACCAAATGTGAAGAGCTTTTAGCCTTTAGGATTTCCCTATCTAGCATGCAGTCTTTCTGTCATTCCCTAATAGCATTTACATGTTGTTTTTTTTAAATCTGGAGGGTCCAAGAGAAGATATTTTTAAAGCTTAAATTACATGCAGGAGGAGAATTTAGGGGACAGGGGGGTTACAAGTGTAGAAAGGATGGCTAAACCTCCCCCCCCCCCACCTGCACATGCTCCTGTGGCCTCATGAAACATATGTTCCCTTTCACTGCACTGCCCAGTGCGGTCTTGTTCAGGTAGTTGCCTGAATGTGTGATGCCTAACACTGTTCCACAACTGGTGGGAACCAATGGCTCATGGAGCAATAGGGAGAACTGCTTGCTTTCCTTGCCAACCGATTTCTAAGCTTGATTGCTGATTTCTCACAAACGAACAGCAAGAAATCATGCATCTTCAGCAGGATCTGTGTGTGGTGCGGGGAGGGGGAAGAAGCTTCCCTCTCTCTCAACAATTCTGTTCAAAATTGTTGGTTTCCCACAGGGATTAACCAGCAATCTGAAAGCAGGTCCTGAATGGAAAAAGGGGAGTTTGATGCATTATCCTTCTTCCTACCAGCTTTATTCAACATTACTAGAAAGAAGGGTAGAGAAGGATGGGAATAAATATATGTTTGGTGTTTCTGTTTTCATGTGAATGAGTATGGAACTTCAGATTCCCCATCTGGTAACCAATGTGATATTTTCAGCTGAAAATAAGCCCATCTGAACATAGGAACTTGGGCAGGACCCTACTGACAACATCCCTGGACTCTGAGGATCTTGTCAACCAGGTCTGGTGTACAGTAGTGGTTAAAGCACCAGACTAGAAACCAGGAGACTGTGAGTTCTAGTCCCACCTTAGGCACAAAGCCAGCTGGGTGACCTTGGGCTAGTCACTCTCTCTCAGCCCTAGGAAAGAGGCAATGGCAAACCACTTCTGAAAGAACTTGCCAAGGAAACTGCAGCGACTTGTGCAGGCAGTCGCCAGGAGTCAACACTGACTCGAAAGCACCAAAAATTAAAAAAGAGGATCTTGTCAAAGAAGTTTTTGAAGCAAATTGTGTAGGCCTCTTCAGAAGCCACTGCATAGACTGAACTTGTGGACTATGTGATGGCTTGCTGAGTCAAACTTGTTTAGAAGCCATGTTTCTTGTGTGTGGTGAACTTTGGCATAAAATAGATAGAAACTTATATAAGAAAAAGTGCATTTGGTACAGAAGGTAAAAAGTGTTCCCACTGCTTTGCTGAGCCAACTCTAATCTGTGCTGATCTGCAGTAATTTTCATTCAGACCTATATTGTGTGTTAGCCCATACTATTTCTCACACTATGTTTATAATTATTTGTTATTTCAGGGAATAGAATAAGTTCAAGAAATCTAAACAATGATAGCTATATTGTTTATATTATGTAGTACTACTACTACTATTCAGCAAAGGATAGCTACCTTGTCGTGGTGCTGGAGCTTGAGCACATCAATGATGCCATGAGCTAAACAGTGAAGGGCCACCCAAGACGGGAAGGTCATGACAGAGAGGTCAGACTAAATGTGATCCCTGGGGAAGGTAATGGCAACCCACCCCAGTATTCTTGCCGTGAAAACTAAATGGATCAGTACAACCAGAGATATGTCGGTATACCATCGGAAGATGAGACTCCCAGGTCAGAAGATGGTCAAAATGCTACTGGGGAGGAACAGTGGATGAGTTCAACTAGCCCCAGACGTGATGACACAGCTAGCTCAAAGCAGAAAGGATGGCTAGCGGCTGACAGTGCTGGTGGTGAATGGCAAATCCGATGTTCTAAGGATCAACACACCATTGGAACCTGGAATGTAAGAACAACGAGCCAGGGCAAATTGGATGTGGTTATTGGTGAGATGTCAAGATTAAAGATAGACATTCTGGGCGTCAGTGAACTGAAATGGACTGGAATGGGCCACTTCACATCAAATGACCACCAGATCTACCACTACTGTGGACAAGAGGACCACAGAAGAAATGGAGTAGCCTTCATAATTAATAGTAAAGTGGCTAAAGCAGTGCTTGGATACAATCCAAAAAATGATAGAATGATCTCAATTCGAATTCAGGGCAAGCCATCTAACATCACAGTGATCCAAATATATGCCCCAACCACAGATGCTGAAGAAGCTGAAGTAGAGCAGTTCTATGAGGATCTGCAGCACCTACTGGACAACACGCCTAAAAGAGATGTTATTTTCATCACGGGAGACTGGAATGCTAAGGTGGGCAGTCAAATGACACCTCGAATTACAGGTAAGTATGGCCTGGGAGAACAAAATGAAGCAGGACATAGGCTGATAGAATTTTGCCAAGACAACTCACTATGCATAACAAACACCCTCTTCCAACAACCTAAGAGATGGCTTTATACATGGACTTCACCAGATGGACAACACCGAAATCAGATTGACTACATCCTTTGCAGCCAAAGGTGGCGGACATCTATACAGTTCGTAAAAACAAGACCTGGAGCTGACTGTAGTTCAGATCACAAACTTCTTATTGCACAATTTAGGATCAGACTAAAGAGATTAGGGAAGACCCACAGATCAGCTAGATATGAGCTCACTAATATTCCTAAGGAATATGCAGTGGAGGTGAAGAATAGAGTTAAGGGACTGGACTTAATAGATAGGGTCCCGGAAGAACTCTGGACAGAAGTTGGCAACATTGTTCAGGAGGTGGCAACAAAATACATCCCAAAGAAAGAGAAAACCAAGAAGGCAAAATGGCTGTCTGCTGAGACACTAGAAGTAGCCCAAGAAAGAAGGAAAGCAAAAGGCAACAGTGATAGGGGGAGATATGCCCAATTAAATGCAAAATTCCAGAGGTTAGCCAGAAGAGATAAGGAATTATTTTTAAACAAGCAATGCACAGAAGTGGAAGAAGACAATAGAATAGGAAGGACTTATATCCCCATACCAAAAAAGGGAAACACTAAAGAATGTTCAAACTATCGAACAGTGGCACTCATTTCACATGCCAGTAAGGTAATGCTCAAGGTCCTGCAAGGTAGACTTCAGCAATTCATGGAGCGAGAATTGCCAGATGTACAAGCTGGGTTGTAGAAAAGGCAGAGGAACTAGGGACCAAATTGCCAATATCTGCTGGATAATGGAAAAAGCCAGGGAGTTTCAGAAAAACATCTATTTCTGTTTTATTGACTATTCTAAAGCCTTTGACTGTGTGGACCATAACAAATTGTGGCAAGTTCTTAGTGGTATGGGGATACCAAGTCATCTTGTATGCCTCCTGAAGAATCTGTATAACAACCAAGTAGCAACAGTAAGAACAGACCCCGGAACAACAGACTGGTTTAAGTTTGGGAAAGGAGTATGGCAGGGCTGTATACTCTCACCCTACCTATTCAACTTGTATGCAGAACACAGCATGCGACATGCTGGGCTTGAGGAATGCAAGGCTGGAGTTAAAATCACTGGAAGAAACATTAACAATCTCAGATATGCAGATGATACCACCTTGATGGCTGAAAGTGAAGAGGAACTGAGGAGCCTTATGCTGAAGGTGAAAGAAGAAAGTGCAAAAGCTGGCTTGCAGCTAAACCTCAAAAAAAACCAAGATTATGGCAACCAGCTTGATTGATAACTGGCAAATAGAGGGAGAAAACGTAGAGGCAGTGACAGACTTTGTATTTCTAGGCCAAAGATTACTGTAGATGCTGACTGCAGTCAGGAAATCAGAAGACGCTTAATCCTTGGGAGAAGAGCAATGACAAATCTCGATAAAATAGTTAAGAGCAGAGACATCACACCAACAACAAAGGTCCGCATAGTTAAAGCAATGTTTTTCCCTGTAGTAACATAATCTTTTGCTGCGAGAGCTGGACCATAAGGAAGGCTGAGAGAAGGAAGATAGGTGCTTTTGAACTGTGGTGTTGGAGGAAAATTCTGAGAGTGCCTTGGACTGCAAGAAGATCAAACCAGTCCATCCTACAGGAAAAAAAGCCAGACTGCTCACTTGAGGGAACGATATTAAAGGCCAAACTGAAATACTTTGGCCACATAATGAGAAGACAGGACACCCTGGAGAAGATGCTGATGCTAGGGAGAGTGGAAGGCAAAAGGAAGAGGAGCTGACCAAGGGCAAGGTGGATGGATGATATTCTAGAGGTGACGGACTCGTCCCTGGGGGATCTGGGGGTGTTGACGACCAACAGGAAGCTCTGGCGTGGGCTGGTCCATGAAGTCACGAAGAGTCAGAAGCAACTAAACGAATAAACAACAACTACTACTACTACCACCACAGTGTCCTTTCTTGTCTTCAGTATCCATGAACAAGTGATGTTTGAAGAATGCATAGTTTTACACAGCAATCAGACCAATGCTGTTTTATATTTATTTTTGTAAATGTAATTACATATACCACATTGCCCAATCACTTTTTAAACTGCATGAAATGTATAAATGTATAAATGAAATGAAGCTGTGACCACCCTTTCTCAGTGCCTGGAGGCTGTGGGGGTCTGGATGGGGAACAACAGGCTTCAGCTGAACCCTGGCAAGACGGAGTAGCTGTGGGTTGGGGGCTCCCAGGTATCCGGGAATTTGCCATCATTGGCTCTGGATGGGGTTGCACTGCCCCAGACACCCAGCGTGGAACCTGGAGGTCCTCCTGGACTCACGGCTCCTGCTTGAAGAGCAGGTGGCAGCAGTGGCCAGGAGGGCCTTTGCACAGCTTCATGTTGTGTGCCAGTTACTCCCTTTCCTGGATCAGGAGGCCCTTCGGACAGTCACTCATGCCCTTGTTATCTCCTGTATAGACTATTGTAATGCGCTCTACATGGGGCTACCCTTGAAGAGTATCCAGAAGCTTCAGCTGGTCCAGAATGCAGCTGTGTAAGCAGTTTTGGGAGCCCCAAGGAGGGCACACATAACACTGTTGCTGTGCAAGCTGCACTGGGTGCCAGTTTGCTTCTGGGTCCAATTCAAGGTGTTGGTTACCACCTTTAAAGCCCTACATGGCATGGGTCCAGGTTACCTGAGGGACTGCCTCACCCCTGCTACATCAACCCGTCCCACCCAGTTAGGCAAAGAAGGCATGTTACAGACCCTCTCCATGAGAGATTGTCAATTGGTAGGATCCAGGAGGAGGGCCTTCTCTGCTGTGGCACCCGCCCTCTGGAATAAGGTACCCCCGGAAGTAAGTCAGGCCCCCACTCTCCTGGCCTTCCAGAAGGGGGTTAAAACCTGGTTGTGCCACCTTGCCTGGGGTGGGAGAGGGGATAGCCAATCATGGGGGTGGTTAGCACCTTGAGGGGGCCAATGATAACATAACTATCTTGAATTTTATATTATAATATCACCACCTTGAATTTTATATTATATATTTTACATTTTTATTTCTATATATTTATATTGTATTGTTTTAATTACATTTTATTCTTCTAGTTTTATTTGTTTTTAAACTGCCCAGAGTCGTTATCATACGAGATGGGTGGCAAAGAAATATGATAAATAAATAAATAATTGATTGATTGATTGATTGAGGAAAAGTGCCCCTGTAATAAGGGAATCAATTATCTTAATTCAGATTGCTAAGTCAGTGCCTTTTAAATTCAAATTCATTGATTTATTCTCACTGTGTCAGATGACAAAAGATCTGTTAAATAAACATTCCGGAACAGTTGCTAGAGCTGAAGCCTGGGCATTTGGGTTCCATATTTACAAATTAAGATGAGGTAAATGGCATGTTTATATGGTATTTCTGTGAGGTGTGATATTTAGAGATCTGCTTTCTTTCCCCCCCTTTGCTACTACGGGCAAATCATTATATCCCAATCCACACTGAGTTTATAGGAAGGATTTGGGAATAGAATATTGTAGAGAGCAGGGTGTCAACTAATCTTATGGCATCACTTTCCACCTGCAAATGATATCCCTGCTATTTCAATCCCACATTTCTGCATTAACTTTCAGAGAAATGTGACAATATTTATAGGATATTATTATTACTACTACTACGACGACGATGACGACGACGACTGTGGTTGGTCGCATAGTCAGCCAGATGTTTAGACTGGTTTTGGCATCTCAATTCTGTTTTCCCTCTGTCCTTTTTCCAGTGCTCCATCTTTCTGCTCTTCCTCTTTAGTATCCCAGGTATCATACAGTACTTTTCACATCTTTATTATATATCTTCTTTTGGCTTTATGCAGTGGATTAATTTCAGGGGGTAGGCAAGGAGCAAACGGACATACTCTTGATTGTTTCTTAGCTTGCCCCCATGCTTTCACTTTCCATGGACAGATCCAAAGACTCATTTCCAATGAAGCCATGAGTGGGAAGAGGGTGACTTGGTCTGTGCCTATCTCTTCTGTCTGTTTATTCACTCTTCATATAATGCCAGGGGTGGTCAAGCAAGGTACTCTGACTAGGTGATTAGTATGTTCTATGATTGCTGGGGGCCCCTTGGGAGGTGCCTGCCTCCCTGGTCCCAAGAAAGGCCTTCAGAGAAGCCAGAGTAGCTGCCACTCACCTGTCTGCAGATGGTGCTGAGGAAGGGATGGAAAAACCTCCTGGATCCACAGATTGCTGCTCATACAGTGCCCGTGTCTTCTGTTCTTCCCTCCCACAGAAGGCTTCTATCCCGCCCTCTCCCATTATGACATACATCCTTCCAGTTCCTTGCCATTGGTTAAAAAGAGAGTGGAAGGAAAGGGTGTGGGGGAGGGGGGCAGAGGAGCGACGTTGTTAAGGACTCACTTGCTGCTTAGTAACTCTATTCCCTGTCTGGTAAAGGAGGAAGGGAAGAGGAAGAAAAACAGGAGGGGGAGAAAAATGGTTCTGAGAAGAACATTACTCAGCATGAGCCATTATGAGTGCATTCTGCATTAACTGCACATGTTTGGGGGCAGTAATTGAGCACTCAGTGCCCAATGCAGCCCTCCATGTGACATAACTTTGCACGGCTAATGGAGCTAAAATGCCAGTGAATCTCTAGCTGTATGGGCTCATAGCAGCAAAGTGGTGCTGCAGGTAAAAATCTTCACAGGATAACTGAACAAGGACAGATGGAAGGGAAAAAAGGGGTGAAAGAATCCTTACTTGAACATCACAGTCATCATGATTGCCATGGATAACTTGAGCTGGAGTATCATTTGAAAGTAAAATTCTTTCATAGAACTTTCAAGAAGTATTGATTTGTTTTTATTGTATATAAAGCAGTTGGGGGGGGTGGATATGTGAAATGTGTTGATATAACAAGCAAACGGAGCCCTGAGAAGAAAATCAAACTGATGACCCTTGGTGACTGATACTACACTCCTACAGTACCTTTTAACATTGCTGTTCTGTTCATGTTTACTTATAAATAAATCCCACTTTGAAGTTTACTTATTCCCTAAACTTTTTCACCTGAAGGGTGTTTGGGGAGTGCAGCCTAATAATGTAGGCAAAAACATGGCATCCCAGTAATAATTTAATAATAATAATTAAAAAACATGACATAGATTAGAGGTGTGTTCCTAAGACCTAACTGCAGGGAAGTACATTTCAAACCTATTGAGGATCTCTTGGCTGTTCCCAACCCCAAACAATCTTCGTTGCTTACTTGCAGCTGGCTGAAGAAAGAACCTGGTCTCCTGTTGCTGTTGCTGCTGCTGCTGTGCAAGAATCTGTAGGAAGAGTCTGCTCAGCTGCCCTTTTCCGCCATGCTCTATTATTAATCATGAGTTGCAGGGTTTTTATTTATTTATGTGATTCAGGGAGGAAATCAAAGCTAACGTTCAGGGATGAGCTGGACGTGCTGCCTCTGTACAGAGAATGTCCTCGGGAAAAATTTGATTGGCAAATATGAGGAATCCTCCAAAAATTCAGTGGGTTTATTTCTCTTGACTGATATTAAGTGGGAGGTTATAAAATGGCTGACCAGACTCGGTCCCTTAAATATGGGTACTTGGTTAGGACACAGTTACTCTGATCGGAAGTCATACTCATGTAGAAAATAGAACTTATGTATCTGCCTAGCCTAAACTGTTGCCCTCCAATGATTTTTTTTTTTGAACCCCTGTAAACATTTTGTATCCCCTACTTTACTAAAACCTCCTCCTTCTTTGTGGAAGACATTCCTTGGCTGCTGGCACTAGGAGCTTTTAGGCCTCCAGTCCTTTTGGGTTGGGTGGGCATATTTAAAATGCTGACACTCTCACAAAATGGCTGCCATGGAGGGGGCATGCATCTTCCTAACATGACGGTCCTAATGGAGGTAACTATTCACAAAATACCAGGAAGCAAACTGGTGAAAATGTTCCCTGCTTTCCCTTCTTATACCTCCTCATGGAAAATGTATCCAGAGTGAAATATTGAATGGAAGTACTCTTGTTGGATAAACATTTTATCCCATGAAACATTTTATCCCATATTTAGGTCATACAGTAGGCCAATATATGTGCTTCACGCCTCCTTCCCTTAGTGGTTGGAAATTTGGATATTTCAACATTATCAGGGTTCAACTAACAAAGAGGTTGAGGATTTATAATACTGCCTCTCAATCCTTTACTTTTCAGCAAAAAACTGATGCAGGGGTACCCAACTCAGTTTATAATATAGTGCTGGGAAACAGGGGCATGACTTTCCCAATAAAAGCTAACCTGAATGTTGTCTTTTGACCCATTCGGTTTATGTAGATGATAATAGCACATAAGAGCATAAGAAAGAGCCTGCTGAATCAGATCATCTAAGCTTAATGCCTAGTCCAGCATTCCTGCTTTGTGGATGCCTTTGAGAACCCTAAAAGCAGAACATGAGGGCAAGACTCTCCCCGCTTCATTACTCTTCTCCAGCATGCCACTATCATATTGAAAGGCATTAGAGGTGTCCTGCCATGCTTTCCATTTGAGCTGATTGTTTTGTAATGGTGTATCTTCTGGTGTGGTTTTTTCCCTATTTTGTTGGTTTGTTGGGGGTATTTTTCTTTTTGATATATACATTATTATTACATTGTTGTATGGCATCCAGAGTTTACTGATTGGCCAGGTTACAAAAACTATAAATGAATAAATAAATAAAATACTAAGAGACATGGTACCTCGGCTCCTTGAGGCAGTACTTAGCCATCAAAATTCAAAGGACTATAGAGAAATGCTGTTAGAGGTGTGATGGGATTCTCACACTGCCTAAATTCACATTAAAAACCTAAGCCATAATGTGGATTGTTTGGGTCTGGCTTAGTGTATTGTGTGAACACAACCACTGTAGTTTGTAAATCATGATTTATGCCTTAGTGTGACAACTAAACCTAATGAACTGTTATTTATTCATCAAACCATGGTTAAACAAAATATGCCTTAATACAAACCTGCATAAGATGAGTCACTATGGGATAACTACCTGAAACAGTTTGAAGCATCCCTGATGTCAAATTGAAAATTCGTGGAATTTGTGAATTTGCCCCAAAGATGGGTTTATTAAAAATTAGTTGAAGTCACTAGGGAGTCCTTAAAACAAAAGAAAACTAGACATGCAAATAAATGGGATTTTTCATTTACAAACCATCAACTAAAAGGGATTCTAGATATACAAAGTAATATGAATATGGGTTGTTAACAGATACTACCTAAATTTAAGATTTGGAGTTCACTTCATATTAAGTCATAATATGGTTTGTTGGGTCAAACAAGATATGCGAGTCCAATGAGTCTATGAGAATATGAGGCCAGATTTCTTCCCAGCCAGTAATTTAGACAAGACATTTATATATTCTTTTCCTCTCAGGGTTCTCAGTTCTGGGCTGCAAAAAATCCAGCCAATACTAGTCATCAGCAAAGTTTTATGAGTTTTCTGTTTTGCTTTGCTACTATCTAAAGGTCAGCCAGATTTTTTCAGCCCCAATTTGGTAAACTTACCCTTGGATACACACTCTTTGTATGTCTTTTACAACCTAATTTTCTAGACCTGTCAGAATGCCTAATTTCTCCTTCTAACAGCCCATTCAATTAACCTGAACATTTTTGATTCCATTGATAGGTCTTACTCTGCTCCCAGAAGAATGGTATTCCTTTCTCAAATTAGGGTTCTTAATAACCTTCCCTGAATTAGCTGATTGTGTCATAGATACCTCATCCTGTTCACTCTTTGATATGGCTCAGTCTCTTAGTGACTGATATCTTTCTCATTTCTTGATCCTGGAGCCAAAGGAGACAGAGAGCCCTCTGTGTGTAGATATAATACGGACATAAGCATATTACATTGGAGTAAAATTATCCCTTTTAAATTCTCCTCTGCAATCAATATATGGATAGGTATACAGTAGTTTCCTATTACTTTTTTTTCTGGAACAATAAATGATTGTAGAGCAGTTTTCTCCAACCTGCTGATCTTCCTCTATGTTTGGCCTCAACTCCTATTATCCCGGTTATTTGAAGGACCACCTTTCACCTATCCAGCCCGCCGGAGCAGGGAGGCAGGGTATGTTGCGGGTGCCATCTATCAGGGAAGTACGTCTAATGGGACCACAGAAAAGGGCCTTCTCCACGGTGGCTCCCTCCTATGGAATATCATTCCCCTGAGATAAAATTGCCCCCCCCCTTGATACTTTTCAGGAAGGCCCTGAAGACATGGTTCTGTCAGCTGGCCTGGAGACCCCAGGTGGATACAGAGCAGATCAAGTGTCTGATTTTATTGTGTTTGTAGCCACCATGGGGGCTGGGCGGTTGATGGGTTTTTGTATTGTGGATTTTAATTTTGTAAGCTGCCCAGAGTCACCATATGTGAGTTGGGAAGCTATATAAATTTGTTTAATTAATAAATAAATTCATAAATATTCTGAGCTACACTTTTGTGATACAGTACAAATGAAGAGCATCAAGCTGAAAAAGGTTTCTCCTTTCCACATTACCCTATGGAGCCTTTGGCTTCAGTTATGGCAGAGTAACATCTCTTGCAGCATTGTAAAACCATCACTTCCTAACATTAATGTGTAGCTGGACTATGATCAACAGAGTGCTCAGTTTCATCTAAAGAGCAGAAACCTCCCAGGCAGCAGAAAGAGAGGGAGGAAATCTTTCTTATTACTGCACTCAGATTCAGGACTAAGGATATCTCTCCTTACACATTTTGTCTCATTAGAAATCTGAAAGCATATTCGTAGCTCTAATTACAACAAAGGGCAGCTGTCTCTTTTCACATCCATCTTGTTCTTGTCTGCTGAAGCCCACTGTTACAGCAGGGCTTATACTAGGTTGAGCTGCAGCTCTAGATTGGGCGAAATAAGCTTAGAACTTTTTCCTTGGCAAGTAGTGCACAATTCATATGTATGGGGCTTTACAAAGAAGGGTTTGAAACACTCCTATTGCAAATGTCCTGTAGTCTTGAAATTGACACCTGGGAAACCACAAGGACTGGGATGCTGGGGTAAACAGAGGAAAAATGATGTATTTATTCTTTCCTTTAAATTCCATTTGGGTGTCCTGTTCTGTTATGATTAATTTTACATGGAATGGAAGATCCAGCTCCTTCTGGTTCCGCCCCGTAGTCATGTTGCTGCTGTTGTTTCTTTCCTGTTGTCCATATAACTGAGGAAAATCTGAAGAGAGTAGCCAGCTCCTGCCTTGCAATTTCAAATTCCTGTGATTTCTTATGTTATGATATTAATCGCAAAGAAATAGAATGTTTCTTTCCAGTTGGCTTAAGTGCAGCAGGGTACTGGAACTAGGAAGTGCACATCATCAAAGAAAAAGATGGGCGGGGGGGGGGGCTATTGTGCTAAAAATTTTCTTTGCTGTGTTTTGTTTTTAATGGAAAAAGCACATGAAGATACTGTCCAGGAAACACCTTACTGTCAGAGCTGAAGCTCATATTGATGTTCAATATTCAGTTTCTATCAACAATCCATACCTCTGGAAACTTACAAGAAAGATGCTAAGACTATGCCCAACTCAGGCTAGTTGTATTTTCAGCACCTGATCCTCAAAATATTTATATTTTGATCTATAAAAATGTTGTAGATCAGCCTCCCTTAACTTGGTGCACCATAGCTCCAAAATATCCCTAGCTATTGGTTATACTGACTGGAAATGCTTATATTTTCAATGTATCTGGAAGGTACCATGTTGGGGAAGTTGTATAGATTGCGATTTAATAGTAGGCATGAATCCCTACCATTAAATCAAGAATTATGGAACTCTTTGTGTGTGGGAGGTAGCCAAAAGAGTTATTATGGCATATTGGACAAATAAATCTATACTTGCTGATATGTATTGCTTGCCAATATTTAAACTTGTTTTCTTTCAGCAGAGGGACAGATAAAGAAGAAAGATGAATCATTCTCAAAACAATGCCTCTGAATAATTACCATGATATCTGTGAATTCTGCATATCTCCCAATATGTCACAATGGGAAATAAAGTCCTGATTTCCTTAATTTTCCTTTTATGGACAAAAACATATATTTATTTATGTATGCTCCCCCCAAATGTATATGTGTATGTGTGTGTTTATGCAGAAATATGCATGCATACATTCCCACACAGCTTTTCATATATATGAAAAACTTCTGCACTGACTTCTCTGCCTATTACCAAGGCTAGATCTCACCAAGCAATTATAGCATCATCATCTAAAGTCATACAGCCATTGTTCAGGTGATCTAAAATCTGTCCTCAGTACTGTTGTTTTGGCACAGTAAAGCTTAGGTGACTCTAAAAGATGCCACATTACTAGTAGAGAAATAGTGTTATTTGTGTGCCTTAGACCAAGAGCTCCTCAGTGCTCAAGAAGATTTTAAACTCTTATGAGATTGTCTCCACAAGTAGAGAGAAACATTCTTGTTGGAAGTCCTGGCAAATCCAGCATGCCTCGTTAGCATGTGAATTAGCATGTAAATTGAGTTGTCCCACAGTGCAACTCTGAGGAAGCTGTTCTTTGCCACTCCCACTTCTACCCTCTCTCTCTCTCTCTCTTTCTCCTTCTTCCACCCAGGGAGAAGCAAGCATGCTGCTCTGCTCTCCATTTATCAGGGCCACGTGCTCAGGCCTTGATGAAGAATTCTGCCCCTTTCTTCCACACAGCCCTTGGCAGCAAATACAGCTGAGCGTATAGGGCAAACTAAGTATTTAGAAAGAAAAGAAGAACAAAGGAATTTCATCTTTTCCATCAAGATGAATGTAACAGAAGCAACAATAAAGTCAGTATTTTTTTTTTACTTATCTTCATCTAATCTGTCTAAGCGTGTGATTCTTTATGCTTGGGAGGGCTGAGTGTGTAAGATAATAACCTGTATTTCTCTGACATGGTCATTGAAGCTATTTGAAAGTTGATATTCTTTTTCTGTGCAGCTTCTCCACTGTGTTACAAGCTCGGCTTCATTTCAGTGGTTCTAGCAGGCCACTAAATTGGCTTCAATTCAACCCAGTGCCTCCAACTTATGGGAGACAGTATTTTATTTATTTATTTATCAAATTTATCACCACCCCTCTCCCCCACAAGGAGGGACTCTTTGTATAAGTATAATAGTATAGTATAGTATAAGTATATCCTTGGTCAGGGTATACTTATACTATACTATGGTAGGATACTATGACCAAGGGTATCAAAAGCCACTGAGAGATCAACTAGGATCAACAGAATCATACTCCCCCTATCTTTCTCCTGGAGGAAGTCAAGTATCTGGGTGATCATGGCTCATTCTGTCTCCAAACTAAGCATGATCCTGACTGGGAAAAGCCAAAATAATCAAGCATTCAAGAACTTGCCCCCAATTATGATGTTTATAAAAGCTGGCAAAGTCTTCTGGATCCATGGTGGTCTGGACCACTGAAAAGACTGAAGCTTGCAAGGCCAGAAGCAAAGAGCTTAAGACCAGGACGGAGCATTATCAAACATGATCTGGGTGCTCTTTACATTTATGGCTGAGAAATGAGTAGCAAGAAATCCATTACACAAAACAATGAGGAAAAGAGAAATAACATTTCAATAGTTGTAATAATTGCTTGATTCTGCATTAAGTAGTACATACCAGCATGCCAGCAGATTGAATGTTAAATGGTTGATGCTCTCCTTCATCCCCGTGATGTTGGTGAGCCTTAGAGCTCAAGAAGGAGGCAGAATTGAGGAAGAGAGGAAGGCAAGCCTATGGCATCCAAATATGATTTGCATGTGGCATGCAGATCCTCTAAACATCTCAAAAGAAACACATTTTGGATACATTGAATTAAGAATGTAATTTGTAAACAGTTTATTAGCAATTTCTGGATTCAGAACAAACTATTTTTCGCCCCGTTTCTGCACTTGGCAGTAATTAAGTCTGTTAGGCAACCAATGACGCAGCCACAAGTTTGCCCCAGCAGTGCAGAATTTTACAGTGGATTTTATTTAAAAAAAACCACTTCACTTTGCATAAACATTCCTTTCAATATCAGCTCCTTTTAATTCCTGCAGATGTTTCCACTAAACACACTTCAGTTCAAATCCTGTGGTCAAGCCCTCCAATAGAACATCTGCATGCCATGACCAGCCTTTCTGTGGGATAATGAGTGGATTCAGCGGTTATAGTATTTGCTGACCAGGGCCCTCCTTCTTCCAATTGCTCCCTGCAATATTGACGTGTTGAGCAAGCCAGGCAAGCTTCTCTGAAAGCTTAAGATCAATGATTTTCATTCTCTTTCCTGCTACTTTGAATAACAGTCAGCAGACCTAGGCCCCTAATTAGAAAAATACAGCTGTATTGCATTTCCAAACATGTACAGTAATAGCATGCATTGCAGCCAACAACATTCCTGAGAGCTCTGGTTTCCATAGGGTTGGATGCTACAGATTTGCATTTTATTTCATTCTTAATGAATCCAAACCCAAATGTACCAAAGTAGGAGGGCAGAGTTGCACATGTAGCCCTGTCCACCAACAGCATACCCTTGGATGCCAATCCAAAAAAACACATATATTCATTTACCCCTGAAGTGTATGGGGAAAAGATTGTCTTGTTTATAAATTGCAGTAAGCAAGTCCTTCTCATGCCCCAGGACAGCTACTAGGGTAACCAGAAGATAAAGCCACTTTATAAGAGGGCTGTGCATGCATTTGAGGGGTGCTTCACTGCAGTGAAGGCTCAGGCAAGGCCCCTTTGCAAGCTGCTTCCCAATGCAATGCAGCTCCTCCCTTCTAAGAGCAGAGCAAAAGGACTAGATTGGTTCACTTCACACTGCTCCAAGGCCTCCCCTGACAAATGCCAGAAGTTTCCAGTCAGCATGCAAAGAGGCTTGTGCAAAGGAGACTGTGTGGAGACACAGAACACCTCATTGAAGGGAAGCATATTGCCTGTTTGTTTTGGCATGGTATACCCCATCATATTGCTGGTGCAAAGTACCTCACAGAGGAGAATCCAAGCTAACTCACACAGGCTTACTTCATCATTCATGCTACTGTACAAATGAAGCCTCTACTTTGACCTGTGTTATGTTGCCTGTAGTCTAGTGAAGCAGGAAATAGGAACAGTGCTGGATAAGTGTATACCTAAAAGTGTCATGGCATGACTTACCATTGCTCTTGTATCTTTCCTTCCTATGTCTCTTGAAAATATTTGGTTTAGAAACCAGTGTTTCTTAAAAGTGTGGTCCTAGGAGTGCAAGACTCTCTCCAGGGTCTGTAAAATCAAAATTATTTGCCAACCTATGTTGAAAAATAATGCAATATTAAAATCCCATCGAACAAGAGAAGCGGTAGCAGCAGCAAATGTGTCATTTTTAATGTTTAATATGTAGCAATCAATAGAACCCCATACAAACAAAAGCTCTTTTGGGGTCCTCTATAATTTTTAAATCATGGAGAAAATGTATCTATGTTGTTTCTAGGAGTCAAAAATGACTTGATGGCACATAATCAATTAATCAGTATTTTTTTTTTAAGCGGGAAGAGGTCCAGAGAGAAAATAATTTTAAGAAACAGTAATTTAGACTGAGATCCTATACAGTTTCAACAGTAACCAACCTGGTGCCCCCCCAGATGATTTAGGACACCCATATTGGGGCTGCATAATTGAGATGACCACTAGATGGTATCAGAGAGACATAGAAAATCAAATTCTTTGCCTCCATCTAGTGGTTGCATGGATTTTTGCAGCTGAGATATGGCAAAGCTAGGAAACTTTAGATTTTAACTCCTATCAGCCTCAGTAGCACAATGAATGGCAAGAAATTACAGAAGCTGTACTTGAAAAATTTGGAAACCACAGATTGCTTTCTCCTGTTGTAAGCACATATAAGAAAAGAGTATTTATCTGGCAAGACTTGGAATCAAGTACCCATTCAATTATAGAGCTCACTGGATGGCAGACAAGGCTGTTATCAAAAGCTGTCCTCTCATCTGTAATATCCAAGGCTGAGAAACAGGCATTTCAATATAAGGGCAGAGGAAAGAAGTACAAAGCAACTTCCAGGGATCTGCAGGGCTCTCTTGTCCTGGCTACAGTGTTCAAGATCCCATCACCAGAAAACCACTACATAAAAACCAGACAATAGCAGCAGATTCCAAGTTCTGTACTTCAGTCTAAAGTAACAGCAGTAACTGATGAAACTCTTCTGCATCTTTTTTGTGAGTTTTTTTTTTTTTTAATTATTATTATTCACTGTGGCTGCACCCCAAGATAACCTCTTCAGCTGCTGCCTGCTTTGGCCATCTGAAGTTTGACTGGCCTCATGTATTTGAAAAAGAAGAAGTCCCAAAGCTGTCCCTACTTCCGATCTGATGCCTACCCACTCCACCCAATACAGAAGGAAGATTTTCAAAGATCCAAACAAACTTCCAGAGACAGGCAATTCCTACCACTCCCTGAGGGACTATTAACTCCTAATAAATAAGCCTCAGATTTTTTTCTCACTCTTTTTAATATCACCCTTATCTCCAGTCCCACCCCAGCTGAAAATAACACTGTAGGGAGCCAGACTGGAGGTACTGAATACTGTAAGCTGTTCAGTGGGAAAACAGCAGTCTGCTGAAGCTGTGTAATACAATGGACAAAACAATGTTCTTTTTCTTTCTTTCTTTCTTTCTTGAAACCTGGTTTTTAGTGTACTGCAATGTGGTACACCTTGGTTCATGGTGTGTCCACCATCAAAGTTCAGTTGTTTATGGACCTGGAAAGTGGTTCCTTCTCCACTGCCTGGAAAAGAGAAGTTGACAGAAGACATAACCAGCATTTGGCCAGTAGCAGGAGCATTATTTCAGTTCTCCTCAAAGCCAATGTCTTTGAGTGTCTTTTCTCCTTGAACTGTTTCTATTTCAGCTAGTCATGATAACATTGTATATCTTTCAATAATAGGAGTGGGTATCCTTCCCCCCTCTTCCCTCACCATCTTTTTTCCCACTAATGTCCTGTCTTTTAGAGGCTACGGCTGCAGGCAGAGACTCTTTATTGATGGTAGTAGCTCTGAAGACCTTCAGCTAATGAGAGGATAAATGCCATATATAGTGTCTTCTTAGATAAAACAGAATGTACCTCCAGTAAGTTGTTTGATAAGAGGTGAAAGCTGAATGCCTTGTTCGATCCAACTTTGGATACAATTCATTTGGTCTCAGAAGCCAATTTGTCAAGTTATATTTTAGCAAATCCCATGATTATTTTGAGAGGACTGATGGGAGAAAAGGAAGGAGCATTTGTGAGCTAACCTTTGTAAGCTAACCTGTTTCACTGTCCAGCCTAATGGCAGGTTTAGTTAAGGTCACCAATAAAATTGTTGAGATGGAAATTTTGTAAGACCTACAGTATTCAGATGTCATTTTCCTCAGAAGAATTTTTAGCTATTTTTCTTTGGAAGATAATAGCCTATCCTAATCAAGAGGAAACATTTCACTTCCATAAACAAAGTTATATGCAATTAAATAATTGTTATTTGAGGATGATTGTGGGCAAATCAAGTTAGGGACCAGAGAAGGCTAATAGAAGTTTTGAAAAAATATTCTGGCCCTGCAGTCGTAAGGACTGTGCAGTGCTTCAGTTTCTGTCCAAGCCCTTCGAGGCATGCACATTCAGGAAACAAGATCCACTTGCATTTCTGTAAAGATCATTTCTGCTCGTAGGGGATTTTAATAGTATCTTGAAAGCCTGTCAAAACAATTCTCTAACTCATCTTTTACCTAGTGCAATTAAGGTGGGGTTACTCTGAGTCTCTTTCTCATGCTTCTCCCCGCCTCCGCACAGGCTGAGATATCTTTTACAGTGGCCCTGTCTTCTCCTCTGCTTTTCCAGGGTCTGTTAGATATTCACAGATTCAGAGTCAAAAAGGCCTGTTGGACCGTGAAGGACCACAAATATAGTGCTTGCATGGAACTCCTTAACACTGTGCAGACACACTAGATAGGACTGTTATGAGTTTCAGTTCAGCAGTGTCTAGGGGTACAGATTTCCTTCCTCCAAATGGTGACTATTATGCTGTGTGGTAAATATCACTAGTAGACAACATGAGATCAGTATCCTAAGCAGAGATGGATAGAAATTCTCTTCCAATTCAACAAGAGTATATCTGGTTGGGGAAAGCTGTTATAGAGCATAAGTAACCCACCACAAATTTTTCCAAGGCCCACTCACTCTGTACTGGTGCTCTTGGGTAACCCCCTTTCAAAGGAACACACTGGAATCAATTTTTACTTCTAGAGTAATGTTCTACTAAGGTCCTTTTTTCACTCCCAATCTAGCCTACAACCCTGGGATTTCCAGATATCTTCCATCTAACTACTAACTAAGTATGACCCTGCCTAGCATTTCCCCAATCAGCCAAGGTTGGCGAAATGCTGCCACCTAGCTAGGCCTCCATTATTGCATGGCACAAATATAATTGTGTAATGTTTAAATCTCCAGCAAAGGATTGTTACCTTGTTGTGGTACTGGAGCTTGAGCACCTCAATGACGCCATGAGCTAAACCGTGAAGGGCCACCCAAGACAGGAAGGTCATGGCAGAGAGGTCAGACTAAACAAGATCCCTGGGGAAGGTAACAGTAACCCACCCCAGTATTCTTGTCATGAAAACTAAATGGATCAGTACAACCAGGGATATGTTGGTATACCATCAGAAGATGAGACCCCCAGGTCGGAAGATGGTCAAAATGCTATTGGGGAGGAACAGAGGATACATTCAACTAGCCCCAGATGTGATGACGCAGTTAGCTCAAGGCTGAAAAGATGGCTAGCGGCTGATGGTGCTGGTGGTGAACGGCAAATCCAATGTTCTAAGGATCAACACACCATTGGAACCTGGAATGTAAGATCTATGAGCCAGGGCAAATTGGATGTGGTTATTGGTGAGATGTCCAGATTAAAGATAGACATTTTGGGTGTCAGTGAACTGAAATGGACTGGAATGGGCCACTTCACATCAAATGACCACCAGATCTACTACTGTGGACAAGGGGACCACAGAAGAAGT
Source organism: Candoia aspera (assembly GCF_035149785.1). Classification (NCBI taxonomy): domain Eukaryota; kingdom Metazoa; phylum Chordata; class Lepidosauria; order Squamata; family Candoiidae; genus Candoia; species Candoia aspera. The sequence continues at coordinate 102,430,262 of NC_086154.1, read as the reverse complement.
GGAGTAGCCTTCATAATTAACAGTAAAGTGGCTAAAGCAGTGCTTGGATACAATCCAAAAAAACAATAGAATGATCTCAATTCGAATTCAGGGCAAGCCATTTAACATCACAGTGATCCAAATATATGCCCCAACCACAGATGCTGAAGAAGCTGAAGTAGAGCAGTTCTATGAGGATCTGCAGCACCTACTGGACAATATGCCAAAAAGAGATGTTATTTTCATCACGGGAGACTGGAATGCTAATGTGGGCAGTCAAACGACACCTGGAATTACAGGTAAGCATGGCCTGGGAGAACAAAACGAAACAGGACATAGGCTGATAGAATTTTGCCAAGACAACTCACTCTGCATAACAAATACTCTCTTCCAAAAACCTAAGAGACGGCTTTATACATGGACTTCCCCAGATGGACAACACCGAAATCAGATTGACTACATCCTTTGCAGCCAAAGGTGGCGGACATTATACAGTTGGTAAAAACAAGACCTGGAGCTGACTGTAGTTCAGATCATAAACTTCTTATTGCACAATTTAGGATCAGACTAAAGAGATTAGGGAAGACCCACAGATCAGCTAGATATGAGCTCACTAATATTCCTAAGGAATATGCAGTGGAGGTGAAGAATAGATTTAAAGGACTAGATTTAGTAGGTAGGGTCCCAGAAGATCTATGGACAGAAGTTCGCAACATTGTTCAGGAGGCAGCAACAAGATACATCCCAAAGAAAGAGAAAACCAAGAAGGCAAAATGGCTGTCTGCTGAGACACTAGAAGTGGCCAAGAAAGAAGGAAAGCAAAAGGCAACAGTGTTAGGGGGAGATATGCCCAATTAAATGCAAAATTCCAGAGGTTAGCCAGAAGAGATAAGGAATTATTTTTAAACAAGCAAGGCACGGAAGTGGAAGAAGACAGTCGAATAGGAAGGACAAGAGACCTCTTCCAGAAAATTAGAAACATCAGAGGTAAATTCCAGGCAAAAATGGGCATGATCAAAAACAAAGATGGCAAGGACCTAACAGAAGAAGAAGAGATCAAGAAAAGGTGGCAAGAATATACAGAAGACCTGTATAGGAAGGATAACAATATTGGGGATAGCTTTGATGGTGTGGTCAGTGAGCTAGAGCCAGACATCCTGAAGAGTGAGGTTGATTGGGCCTTAAGAAGCATTGCTAATAACAAGGCAGCAGGAGACGACGGCATCCCAGCTGAACTGTTCAAAATCTTCCAAGATGATGCTGTGAAGGTGATGCATGCTATATGCCAGCAAATTTGGAAAACACAAGAATGGCCATCAGCTTGGAAAAAAATCAACCTATATCCCCATACCAAAAAAGGGAAACACTAAAGAATGTTCAAACTATCGAACAGTGGCACTTATTCACATGCCAGTAAGGTAATGCTCAAGATCCTGCAAGGTAGACTTCAGCAATTCATGGAGTGAGAATTGCCAGAGGTACAAGCTGGGTTTAGAAAAGGCAGAAGAACTAGGGACCAAATTGCCAATATCCGCTGGATAATGGAAAAAGCCAGGGAGTTTCAGAAAAACATCTATTTCTGTTTTATTGACTATTCTAAAGCCTTTGACTGTGTGGACCATAACAAATTGTGGCAAGTTCTTAGTGGTATGGGGATACCAAGTCATCTTGTGTGCCTCCTGAAGAATCTGTATAACAACCAAGTAGCAACAGTAAGAACAGACCACAGAACAACAGACTGGTTTAAGATTGGGAAAGGAATATGGCAGGGCTGTATACTCTCACCCTACCTATTCAACTTGTATGCAGAACACAACATGCGACATGCTGGGCTTGAGGAATCCAAGGCTGGAGTTAAAATCGCTGGAAGAAACATTAACCATCTCAGATATGCAGATGATACCACTTTGATGGCTGAAAGCGAAGAGGAACTGAGGAGCCTTATGATGAAGGTGAAAGAAGAAAGTGCAAAAGCTGGCCTGCAGCTAAACCTCAAAAAAACCAAGATTATGGCAACCAGCTTGATTGATAACTGGCAAATAGAGGGAGAAAATGTAGAGGCAGTGACAGACTTTGTATTTCTAGGCCAAAGATTACTGCAGATGCTGACTGCAGCCAGGAAATCAGAAGACATTTAATTCTTGGGTGGAGAGCAATGACAAATCTTGATAAAATAGTTAAGAGCAGAGACATCACACCGACAACAAAGGTCCGCATATTTAAAGCAATGGTATTTCCAGTAGTAACATAGGGCTGTGAGACTGGACCACAGGGAAGGTTGAGTGAAGGAAGATCGATGCTTTTGAACTGTGGTGTTGGAGGAAAATTCTGAGAGTGCCTTGGACTGCCAGAAGATCAAACCAGTCCATCCTCCAGGAAAAAAAGCCGGACTGCTCACTTGAGGGAATGAAACTGAAGTACTTTGGCCACATAATGAGAAGACAGGATACCCTGGAGAAGATGCTGATGCTAGGAAAAGTGGAAGGCAAAAGGAAGGGGCCGACCAAGGACAATATGGATGGATGATATACTAGAGGTGACAGACTCAACCTTTGGGGAGCTGGGGGTGGCATCAACTGACGGGAAGCTCTGGCATGGGCTGGTCCATGAAGTCACGAAGAGTCGGAAGCAACTGAACAAATAAACAACAATGTTTAAATGTATGTTTTATTCATCTCTATCCCCAGAAAATGATATCCAAATTAAACATGAATTAATAGAATAAAAAGAACACACACACACACACACAAATATTGACTACATCAATTCTAAAACGTGGAAGGTATGCGAAACATTAGCTGAAATATCAGCAGGTACAGAGCATAAAATTAGGCCAGTTAAAATTAAAATAATAACAACAGAAAGAGTTACCTCAAGGGAAACAAAAACATCTATTTCATTTGCCCCTCCATCTAAAGCCGAACCGTCTAAGGATGCAGTTGGAATGCTGCATCTGAAAGGCCTTGATTCCAGTCCCACTGTCTGGAGAATGTTTGAACAGTCTGTCCTGGTCATTTGTTGTTTGTTGTTAGTTGTTATGTGTGGATCATCATTTGCCACGGGGCTGCTTATTAAGGAGAAAGGCAGTTCTTCCAGCTTTGTTAATTTCTCTCAAGCCATTATTTCCAGTTAAGTCCCATCTGCTAATCTTGACGATGTACTGTATCGAAACCCAATTTTAATTGAATCTGAGGCTTCCAGTACCATAAGAGCATAGAACCCTATTCAGTTATTCTTTCCTTAATGCAACTAATACACAAGATATGGTTGTATTTCCAATTCCAGGAAAAAGTATTCATCCCCTTTCAGATTTTCTAAATGTTGATATCTTTGCCACTGAATGTTGTCAGAGCTATGTACGGTTCCTACTGATCCATAAAGGGAGACAGAGTGAACAAATTACACCAAAGTTTGATGCTGTTTTCATTTATTTCAACAATGAAGTCATACAACATGCAATGTGCCAGTGTGAAAACATAACCATCCTTTTGGATTCAGTAAGTGATTGCACGGCCTCTAGCTACAATAACTGCAAAAAAAAAAAAAAAACTTCCTACAATTAATGATCAGTTTTTCCTGTGTAGGAATTTTGGTTCATTCCTCCATGACAAGCCACTTTGACTCAATACATTTATGGGTTTTCTAGCATGAACCTCTTGATTCAGGTCACACCACAACATTTCTGTGGGGTTTCAGTCTGGACTTTGACGTGGCCATTCCAAAGCACTGAATTTGTTCTTCTTCACCCATTCTCTTGGAGACTTGCTTGTAGGTATGGAATCATTTTGCTGCTGTGAGAGTCTCTTGGGCTTCAGAATTAGTTGAGGAACAGGTGGCCTAATATTCTCCTATAGAATTGTCTGATACAGAGCAGGATTGATCTTCCTTCAGTGATGGCTAATGTTCAGGTCCTAAAACAATAAAGTATCTATAATACTTCCATTTCTGTGCTTGGAAGTTGTTATAAGGTTCCTATTGTGAAAGACAGCAGTTAGTTTCCACCAGACATAACTCCCACTTAACCCAAAAAGTTCTTTTTACTCTCCTGTCCAAAGAACATTTCTCCAGATATCTGGAGGATTATCCAGATGCTTTTTGGAAAACATAAATATCAGTGTTCTTTACCATCAATCCCATTTTTACTCACTGCTTTTCAACAGTAGAGTTGCAAACACTGACTTTGGCCAAGGTGAGAGAGACCTGCATATCCCTTAATATTGTTCTGAAGTGTGTTGTGAGTTCCTGGATGATTTTGTGCTGTGCTCTTGGGACAACTTTGACAAGACAGCTATTCTTGGGAAGACTCACTATTGTCCCAAATCTCCATTTCAAGAGTATGCCTCTGATGTTGAGTAGTGGAATCCCATAGCTTTGTAAATGGTTTTGTAACTTTTTCTAGACCAACAGACAACAATTACTTTTTATGAACATCTTTAGTAATTTCTTTTAAGTGAGAAATGACATGCCTCTAGAATCCATCTGGTAAGAACCTCAACATGATGAGATTTATGTAAGGCAGGGCTGGCACACTCCCAGGCAATCCCTATATCCAGACTGGGGCAAGGTCACAAGCCACTTAGTTCAGCTAGCAAAAATACAGCTGGATGTTTATTTAGTAATCATTATCAAACATCAAAAACAGTTAATTGGCAAAACAGGGCAAAAGGCAGGGAAAAGCAGGGAAAGAAAAAGCCAAACTACAGGCAACAATTTACATTCTCTATAAGTGTGTGTGTGTGTTCCAAACAGAATGGCCTTTGGTTATTCCAGCTTTAACTCTTTTATGTACATAACAGCAGAACAGAGATGGTAAATAGGACACCTGGTGATTCTTCCTCTGTTCTGCACCATGAAGGAAAAAAATTGATGGATGGGGATGATATATCTAGCTTTACAAATGCTGAGCAGGCACTCTAATTTAGATCTTGTTCACATGTATAAGACAGTGGGGAAATAAGTCAGGGGCAGGACCTGTGAGTCTGCCACCCCCACACCCCATGACCATTTTCTCTCCAGGCAAAATATGGGAGAATTCCTAAGCATGCTTCTACTAGCAATGGGTGATTGGTTTTGAAGTTGTACTGCTTCCTCTTTTCTATGCTTACTTTATCTATCACTACCAACTGACTGCAGAGTGAGCTTGGCAGAATTGTATTATTATACTCTCTGGGAGGTCTCCATAAACAACACAGAAGACAATCATGCCCTCTCTGACAAATGTGCTAAAAATAGAACTTATGTAGGACTGGCTGGCTGTATATGCATGTGCGCAAGTCTGTTTTGGAAGCTGGCTATGAAAGTAATACAGCAAACCTCTCATTACTTAACTGAAATTTCAGACATTTCTTAAAAGCCAGACATTCCCTAGACTTTCCTAGAACTTGTCTTGATCACCCTGCAGTAGTGTCATTCTAAAAGAAAGCCTCATAAATACACACAGAACAACTTAAAATAACTCTTCTTCCATTATATTTCACACACACAAACACACAAAATATTTGGCCTATTAATAACTTCTTTAGGATTTGTAGATCCAGAAAGCTGTTGCTTTACATGTCCTTCCTTGTCATTCCATCCTGGTAATTGTGTGGAAATAGCTAAAACAACATGTGGATCAATGTTTCCAGCTGTGATGATCATATCTCCTCCTAACGAGGGCACAAAAATCTCAAAAGGCAGCTGAGAACTAGTTCCAATTCTTTTTGGAACTACCAAATCCAATTAAATTTTACAAATAGGACTGAACAAGTTTCTACCAAAGTAAGCAAGTATTTTACTTTTGATTCATGTAGTTTTCATCCATACTAGTCAAGGGAGTCTGCAGGGAGAGTCAAGAAGGTCAAAATGTTTGAACAAAGCCTCATCCCTTTTTTTACATCCATGCAAGGCCCTTAAGAAGGGGTGGGGCTTTGCAATGCCACAGATGTCACTTTGACTTTTTTACCTTCCCTGCAGATGCCCTGATATCAGCCTCAAATATTTTAATATCTATCCCCAAGCACAATATAAAATTAAGTTTATCTCAGCTAGGTTTGCCTGATGTTAGGCCAAAATTATTCAAAACTGAAAGAGGGAAAAATCCTTAAAAATATATTTTTCTTGAACCTGTGAGAGAATTAGGGACATTCAATAGAAGCAAAATTAATAGATCAATGGTGCAGCTTCTCTGTTTATTCTTCTAGTCTATGGGAGATCTTAATAGAGTTCCAGAATAGGCATAATGAGTATATTTCACTCTTGATTTTAACAATCAGATCAGCTTTTCCTAATCCATCCTAATCATGCTGACTGAGAATTTAGAAAGTTATAAATTAGTTCATGAGGAGCAGATAAACTGGGAAAGGCTGAATTAAGAACCTGTCAAACAAAATTATCAGAGGTATTCTCATCAGAGGCTTTTGGACCACACCTGGCACTGACTCATATTTCACTGCTCCATTGCAGATGTTTAGTGCAAATTGGATTGAATTTGGATCTAAGGGATTATTTCATGGGGCTTGAAATGTAGCAGTGCTGTACATCCATTGATCAGAGAGACTAAACTGGACAAGGAAAGTTGTAATGCAAATTAACTCCAAGACGTGCTCTTTCCCTTCTACAACAAATGCTTAGCTGTTCTAATAATATTACTACAAGTAGTAATATTAAATAACAGAGATCTCTGAAAATAATGAAATAGTGACTCCACACCATGTATAGCCTATGTAAGCAACCCCATTTTCTCTTGATGAGGTGCTTTTCATTATGGAAGCATTTGTGTCACCTCGAGTTTTTACCTGGTAATTCCAGTAGCTGGAAAAACCACACGGAGAATCCTGTTTTACCTACTTGAAGTGCTGGATGAGAAGCTCAGAGCAACGGGAAGCAAAAGCAAAACGTTTCACTTTGCTTTTAAAATTGTGTGTGTGGTGGGGGACTTCACATGAACCTTGCTTGAAGTGGCCTATTATTTGTATCTGTCTTTCCCCCAGAACCTCGAAGGTAAACAATGTCCCTGAACAACCCTGTGCAGTAGATGAGCTGAGAAACTATGTGGGCCAAAGTCACCAAGGGATGTGGTTTCCATCTCAAAGCTGGAGGCTTCTTGTTCAGACTACAGAACCAAAAGCATCCTCTTTTCTTTTTCTTTTCCTCTGAAAAGGGTTACAGTTACATAGAGTTCATTAAACATTCAAAATGTGTGTCCAGATTCTGCCCTCCCCGGTTACTGTTGACAGGTGTTTCCTTGGAGACAGTTTTAACCTTCATGGCATGAGCTATGTACCGAGACATGGAAGGGATCACTGAATGAGTTAAGGGAGCAAATATTCCATGTCCTTTTTGGGGTGTGTGGGTTTTTTCCCTTTATTTTTATAATTCTTCCTTTATAATTCTTCTATAATTCTTCATCCACATTTTTCTCTTCATTGCTACCTTAGCACTCAGGGGCAATTGAAGGACCTCAAAACATGCAGAACATTTGCAACAAGCATGGATGAGATAGAAATTCTTCCCAGGCATCAGATGAAGTCTGAGGAATGTGAAGCTCAGGATAAGCATTTGTGTTAGTTACCTAAATAAACCAAACTTCATAGAGGCATTTACCAGGTGTGTGTGTGTGTGTGTCTGTGTGTGTGTATGCATGCATGTGTGTATGTGGACAAGTGCTTAGTATTGTATTTAATCTTGTTCCTGATATGATCAGTTTTGTAACTACTGTGGATAGATACAGTGTTTTTCATGTTTGGGGAAAGAAACACAGCACAATAGAAATACAGCTCTTAATCAGAAAGGAAGGAAGATTATTTTAAAAGCAAGCATGGACCACAGGAATCAGCTAAACTGACAGCTATATTTATAAGCAGGCCATCATTCAGATCCTATAGTGGCTTGCCATTTGCTTCTCAAAAGCTACAAGAAAGAAATGTCTATAATTCAGTAGAAGCTTCCTATTGGATTCCCCAGCAAACAGTAGTAAAAGACATGTAATTCTTACTGTTGGGTTAATATATAGTATCACGGACAGTAAACTTGGATATCCTTTATCTCCATGTATTTGTCTCATCTCCTTTGACATTGCATCATCAAAGCATCAAAGCACCAGAGTCCCAAAAGTAGGTACAGCCAGGTTAAAGAAGTGAGAAGGGTCAGAAAAAAGCAAACTAATTCCATTTATATTTAAATAAAATGATTGCTTCTTCTGTATTTAATTATTTTATCTTGCTCCGCCAATAACAATTACAGTTTGATAGCCATGTCTCGGGAGACTCCAGATCCCATGCATCCAAGTCTTTGGGGTTTTTCACCCCTGTTGTATGAACTGATACCCAGCAGAGCTCTGTGCAAGCCATTGTGTGTTCTAAGTGGACAGTTACATTTGGAAAGTAAATATCTTGAAGAAGGGGAAGGAGATCTGAGCACTGCAAGTTGAAAACTGGGGGTCAAGGCCCAGAAATCAATAGATAAGATGGAAAGAATGAGGTGAAAAAGCAATCTGTAAGGTAGGAGCGATAAGCTTAGTGGGAGCTATATGCCTCAAAGCTGTAAAGTAACACCCAACACAATCAGAGAATTCATCAAACTTCAAAGAGCTCTCTGGCCAATGGGGTTTAAGGAACTTAAAATACATTCATTCCTATCATGATATTATACTGTAGAAGTATACTTCTACAGTGCAGCCATATAGATAAAGGTACTGTCATTTAGTTAGCAGGTAAGGGAATTTAACTGCTTCTGTGATAACACAGGAACCTATTTTATACTAGAATAGATAGCAGGGCAGTGTGTCACAGCGAACACAGGTCACTCATTTAAAGAAACCATTCAAACCGCTCATTTTGAAAATAAGTGTTTCCACATGCTGCCCTTACTGTATCAGTATCTATATAATAAAATTGTCTTCTGAAAGTGTAGCTGTGTGATAATACTGCAGTTTACCACATTCCAGTATTTTTTTTCTGCCATTTTCCAAAGTGGAAAATAACAATGAGGCTATGCTTTGAAATGAGTGTTAGAATTGTTTTCCTGTTCAGGATATTAAAGAAAGATATTTCCTCACAAGACTGAACCTTAGTTAGTTTGTTCTTCTTAAGTGTGTAAGCAACTGCTCCTTTATGATGGTTTTTAACCCAGGGATGGGGAGGTTTTTTTGTAAGATCAAGGTTAAACTTAAGAATCATTTATTGACAATTAGACCAAAATTCCTCAACCTGGTGTGCCCTCCAGTTGAATTGTACTATAACGCTAAAAGTGTTTACCTGAAAATGACATTGGCTATAGTAGTGGGGAAACATGGGATTTGGAGTCCATTTTTTCATGAAGACACCAGCTTGAGAAGGCAAAATTGGCTATTGATTTCTAGAGTTCAGACTTGTAGCTTCATCAAACTCATTTTTTTTCCCTTCGGGCAATGATAAAACAAGGTTTAACTTATATTTAGAGCTGATTTTGGTCAGGAGATTCAAATTAATAACCTTTCTCCTTCAAAAGAAAACAATCATGTGGATATTTAAAAATGTTCCCTTACGTAGTCTCGGCTAAAAATTATTCATACTGACCCTGAAATAATACAAATTAACTGATTAGCACAATCTTTATTAAACAGTTATGGCAAGGGCTACGAGCTGAGAAGTCTGGTCTGACAGAAGGTTCAAACAAGTTTTCCTAAAATTTATTAAACTCAAGGGGTATTTATATTATGCTTTGAGTAGGTGCCTGTGAGCAGTATGGGTGTATGTGCATGTGTTTGTGTAGGCAAATGCGTAGGCGAAAGAGTCCAGCTTTCTTAATGTCAGTATCTTTTGGCCTCGTCCCTTAATACTTTGTCTAAATTAAAGGAACATTCCTAAAGATATGAGCCATCCCAAAAGCCAAGCCTGGTACCCCACCTCATTCAAATATGTTTTCCCCCTCCTTTCCCTTAACTTGACTATGACACAAAAAAGCAGCTATGATGAGAGATATAGTGGGGGGGGGTGTTCCTCCCCTTTTTCTTATCCCTTCTCTCTGTCTCATTCATGTAATGGGACACAGAGTGGCTAAGATATCCATCCTTCTCTTAGGCATATTTGTGGGCACATTTGGAAGAATTACAGTTCTCCAAAATTCAGTGCCCCATCAGTGGTCAGTATCACATAGATGGTAAAACCAATCTGGTTTCTCTTCTTCTGCAGGAAAGGGGTGGATGCAGCTTGTTCAAATTATAAGAACATGTCTTGCCTGAAGCATTAAAGCCAAAGCTGGCTGGCTATCCAACATTGTGATGCTATGATGGTGGACTTTATATATTGCAGTAGAATGGACTAGCTGATCTTGTTTGTTCCTTCCAATGTTCTGGCTATATGGTCCATGTGTGCAGCATATATGATAGACATGTATATCTAGGCTGTGTGCCCACTGGCATCAATCATGGAACAGTCATACCCTGGCATCACTTGTTCTCTACCTGGTCACCATGACATTGCCTTCACCTCATCCCTGTGCCATTAGTGAGACAGATTTAACTTGTCATTAGCTGCACTGGTATTAAAATCATCCTCATTTTTCCCTCTACTCCCCCCCCCTTTTTTTTTTGGTGCCTTTGAGTCAGTTTTATCCCCTGGTGACTGCTTGTACTGGTCCCTGCAGTTTTCTTGACAAAGTTTTTGGGAAATTGTTTGCCCTTGCCTCCTTCCTAGGGCTGAGAGAAAGTGACTGGCCCAAGGTCACCCAGCTGGTTTCATCCCTAAAATGGGACTAGAATTCACAGTCTCCTGGTTTCTAGCCTGGCGCCATAACCACTACACCAAATTGACTCTCCTATTACTGCAAGTTATACTGGAGGCATCGTTAGGCATTATCATGCCGTGTAATCAGGTGGCTAGGAACAGAAGCAAGAGAGGTAGGAAAGAGATGATCGACAGAGTCAGCGAATTTCATGTAAGCATTGTTTTCTGGTAAATCATGCTTTAACACACAAGCAGGGAAAATCCCATAGTGAAGCTTCAGAACATGTGGAAGTACAAATGCAGCATCTGTCTGAATTCATTAAAACAGCTGCATCTTTCTCTAGGATCGTGTGGCTGCTGCATGATGCCAGAAACAGAAATGTCTATCTAAATGAGTTGCAGACAAATGCTGTATTTGTGCTTCCTTGTCTTCTGCAGCATTTTTTCCCAATCAAATTGGAAGCATTGCATAACCCCTATCTCTATCTATCTATCTATCTATCTATCTATCTATCTATCTATCTATCAATCATCATCTTTGGCTATACTACAACATTTCTATTGGGACTGCCAGTGAAACAAATTGGCTGTGCATGCACATACATGCAAAGACAGGCAGGGCCAGGTTTTAGAACAGTTGCACTGGCCTTGCAAATGGCACAGCTCCTTTAACCATTCAAAATGGTGCTTTGTTCACACCAGTGCACATTGTGAAGCACTAATATTCCTGAATATTTGCAGATCCCTAATCTTTATCCTACTTCTGGAACAGAGCAAGGGAACAAAGAAGAACTCCTCCCTTTTGCCTCTCCTATTACTTGAAGAAGAGATGTCAGGAAAGAGTTTGGAAGGCAAGCAAGGACAACAGAGGAAAGAACGGCAAGAGGAACGCTGCCAAGATGTCTCCTAGCACTAGCTGTAAATAGGGTAAAGCACCAGGACAAGATGCAACCTCATCCCGTAAAGCCAGGCAGAACGTCTTCTGTTGCCTCATTTCTCCTATGCCCAGGGTGTGCACAGAACTTGTCTAAAGCATTGATGAAGCTGCAAATCAAATTACAGGCTCAGCTCTTTGAATCCTTTCCAGATGGGATTATGAGGATTTCACCCATTGTGTGCACACAGGCACACATGCGCCTTCAGCTCTCTGTCACTCTCAGTAAGTTCTGTAAGGTTCATAGTGATTTGCAGGCCTTATAAGGGTGGTTGCTTTTGTATCATCAGAAAGAAGCCAAGAGGATACCGATTTGCATACCAATTTTAATGTAAAAGTCATGGAATGGAACCAGACTGTTATGCTGAGCAAGCTCCTTTGAATAGGAAGTGAGATTGGGAGTATTTTTTACAATTTTCTCTCCCAGCAATCCTTCATATCCCTGTAAAATTTACTTTGGTGGGTTGCTTTGCTTTGTCTGTGCATGCATAGGTATACAGATGGCTGAACTGTTGTCAGGATGCAACCAACTCAACCAAAGCAGCAAGTCTTGCTTTGTAATGCTGTCATGATTGAAGTGTCCACCTGAATGATTTATACAGCCCTACTTTGAGACCCAGTTTGGTGTAGTGGTTAAGGCACTAGGCTACAAACTGGGAGTGAGTTCTAGTCCTGCCTGAGGCATGAAGCCAGCTGGGTGACCTTGGGTCAGTCACTCTCTCTCACCCCTGGGAAGGCAGCAATGGCAAGCCTCTTCTGAAAATCTTACCAAGAAAATTGCAGAGACTAGTCCAGGCAGTCAACAGGAGTCAACACTGACTCAAAGGCACACAAACAAACAAAAAAACCAACCCACTGTCCATTAGGGCTGGGCAGTGCTTTCCCTTTGATTCCAAGAAGATGAATGTTGGAGTACAAAGATAGTGCCTCTCTACAACTCTTTAAAGTAGCTATGTCTTCTCCCAAGATCACCTGACTTCTGAAGCATCTTTTGGGAATCAAATCCAAAGTGCTTTTCCTTTTAATTTGTAAAGTATCTAACACAATGGCCATATATTGTTGCTGGAAACTCCATTGATTATAATACTGTTAAAAATATACACACAGCTTTTCATTGGTGAGAAGTTTCAGGGGTATCAATCCTGGACATTTTAGACAGAAAGCTGTGTTAGTCTATGGTAGGCAAAAATCAGATTCTGGTAGCAACCTTTTCAAATTAACACATTTTATCAAAAGGCATAAGCTTTTGTTACTCCATTGCATCTGATGAAGTCCGCCACATGCCCAAAACCAATCATATGCTCCTTGGCTCTTTCCCAGCCAAGTCTGCTTTCTGGGCCATTGCAAAAAAAATCATGATCATATGCCCTCCCACCCCATTCTGAGATCTGAAAGGGCATTGCTGTAGAACACTATGCCTCAGTTTACAGAAATCCTAGAAGCAAGATCTAATGTAAATATTTACAGGAAGAAAAGGTTCCTGCAAAATCATAACGGACCACAGCCATCACCACCTGAAACATATAACCATATATTTCTGGGAGAAATTATAGATCTTCTCCCATATTCATTGCAACTAAGAAAACAACTCCATATTTCTGAGTTATTCTGTTTTCTTTCATATTTGGTTAACTTGCATATCATGAAAAATATTTTCTGTACCTTGTTGTACTACTGTCTAACAACTGGGAACTGCAACCCCAGTTTCAGTCATGTACTGCTCATACAGATTATATGATTAGATTTGCAGGATCAAAGAATGCATCTTCAATTGTTGATTGTTTCATAGATTCCTTATATTTTTTTTTCCTTCAATGTATTTACATAAATAGGGAATGGCATATGTCAGTCCTCCCTACTTCCCAGTCTCTTGATATACAGCCTAGGAGACAAGGGGACTCATGTCAAGGCTTCCCGCATTGATCTTTCAGTGGGCCATCAGTAAACAGCCTCTTCCTCCTTTGGATGCTGTTTCCTGCCATTAAAGCACAGGGTGTGTTTTTCCTCTTTTCCATTCACCTGCCTGACTCTTGTTCCCAGTCCAAACACAAACATCTGGCTAGAGATTGGACAATAGGTACATTTCCCAGGCTGATCACAAAACTTTCTCATTCCCTAGTGATGAAACAGTTTTCTTTCCTTTTGAGAATTGTGCCACACTATTTTCTCCAGCTGACTTTTAGTACACAGAATCTGTTGGCAATTCTTTCCCATCCTTCTAATGTTGTTGCCAGAATTCTTAATCACTATCTTCAGCACAAAATTTTGATCAGCTCATAATATGTGGCTGGATTACAGATTTAATACATTCCCCATGAACTTCTCTGTAGTATGAAACCAGATTGTTAGAATGTTGGGTTACCATTCAGAAGTTCAGGCATCAAAGCACGGATGAAGCTCTTCTTGACAAGTTCATATTAATTACTGTGATACTGTATGAACTATAAAACTAAATATATTGTAGGTTCTTATTTTCTGTGGAAATGCTTATTGATTGATGTAGCTGGCTGTGAAAATGCTTTTAAAAGTGTGAAGTGCTTCACCAGCATTATTTAAATTATTAAAATCTATACAGCAACACTGTAAGGTAAGTCAGATTTTGCAAGTACTCGTGTGTGTGAGTATCTTCGAGTCAATCTTGTCTCCTGGCAGCTATATGGACAAGTGCATGCAAGCCTGCCTATTCGTGATGAGTTAGGAAGAATAAAGGAAAGACAGAGTGGCTTGCTTAAGGCCATCAAATATATTTATGGCAGGAAGTATAATCCAATCCATACTTATGATCTTATACAAGTCATGAAAGAAATTGTTGCAGTTTTGAAATTCCATGTTCTACCATTCTGAAATTATAGCACAGTCCACACTGGAGTGTTTGTTTCTTTGACCATACCCCAAACACCTCTTCCTTTATAGACTATGAGGTGACAATATTAGAACATGCCAATTACCCAAGATCTTATTTGAACTTTTAGCTCAAACTGAATTTGCAGTTCACTTCAAAGATCCACTTCAGTAACAGCCTATGTGCTCAATGAATCAGTATTTGAATTGACTGAAAGGCATTTGATTTGATAAGATGTGCTAAACCAATTAAGTGACTCAGTTCAAAGGTTTGATTCAAAGGGGTAATTCAGCTGAATCTCTTTCAGTATCTGTACAGTAAATTGAAGCTTCACACAGCATTAATAGGCATCATTGGTAAGACCTGGGGAGTAACTACTTGGCTGTTGCACTTCCACCACTGATGGGCACAGCCTCTTTCAGGCCATAGGATAGATACCCTGCCTCTCTGACTGATGTGCTGGGGAATATACTCCAGTAAGCGGGCAGGGCTAGGATAAACTATGTGAAGCCAGGGGCAAATTCACAATTAGATTTGATTAAAAGGAAAGTTATATTAAAATCAATTAAATGTATTTAAAAGTATTAATCACTCCCCCTTCAGCAGAAAACTTGGAAGGGAGCCTATCCCCAAAATCCTGGAAGAGTCTATGGGTTGTCCCTCTATACTTCCCTCTGCTTGGTAATAACAGTTCTTTGTATGGAATATAAAATGTTTTAACAGAGTATTAAAAAGTTAAAACAATATAAAACCACTATGAAAATAGCACAGTAAGAGACTCCTGCCTGGGTAGGAGAGGAGAATTTCCTCTTCTTTATTTCTGGAATAAGTCTCCTGCCATACAACAGAACCTTGAACTTCAACAAGGTAAAAATACCAGTGATGTTCTTTACATTGCTTTTCTTTGATCTAAACTAGTGTTTCTCAACCTCAGCGACTTTCAGATGTGTGGACTTCAACTCCCAGAATTCCCCAGCCAGCATGCTGGGGAGGGTTATTCTGGGAGTTGAAGTCCACACATCTGAAAGTCACTGAGGTTGAGAAACACTGATCTAAACAAAAGGTTATTTCCCATAATCCATTTTTCTACTCACTTCCTACATGTTAACCAATCAAATCACAGGCATCTGCAGGAGGGGGAAGGGGAGCAGACGTTAAGATATAAGCCATGATATCATTGCACCAGTCACACAATTTGCAGGGGATGTCATGACATCATTACATAACTTTGTTGTTTGTGTGACAACAGTGTAGCTTGTTCCAGACATACTGAGTCAAATCCCTCTTCCTCATACTTTTTCACATGGCTGCATTTTCACAGGAATTCTACTGGGAAAGACAAAGACAAGATACACCTGTCTCTGGGTCAGATTTTTCATGTAAAAAGAAATGTTTGCAGTGGTGCATAGAAAGATTGTCCTCACAAGCACACCCAATACTGGCAGGTAGCAGTAGGTGAAGAATTTCTTCTTTGCACCTGAAAGCAAATTACTTGAAATGAAAGGTAGAGGGAAACCCTCAGACTATATTTAAAGACACAGCAGAATGAAAATACCTAGTGAAGTTTTTTGCAGTGGCATTGGGCCATATGGTCCCAGAGGAACATAAGTAGCATGTTTTGTTCCAGGAGCAATTAGCACATTCCATTTGAGCCACCGGACAGCATGTGAAAAGAGAGACAAGGCTTCCTCATAATGGCTTTGGTCAGAGAGCTCCAAGCTGGTGGGAGTTGCTCCAGACACTGTCCAGAAAGCAGATTGCTAAGCTGAGAAGCCCTGGATATTTTTGTTGCCAGCGGAACTATGCTGAGAATGCACAAGCTTCGGATGAAGCTGAGCTCAATACTTTACAACCAAGGGGGAGTAATGTTCCTTGACAGGGACAAGGAACACTAGAGAAGATGGGTGGCGGGAGGGGGAATTGTCTGGAGCTTAGACAACAATCCTTGTACATAAATCTGATAGTTATTTGGAATGGATGAGAGAGAAGCAAGGAACACTATATATAACAAGAGAAAGAGGTGTGTATATGCAACAGGTCTTGCTAATGAGATCATGTGGTTCATGCCTGAAGTCTGAGGCTTACAAGTAAAAAACCAAGTTTCCAGTTTTCTTAAGGGAAGAAAGAGAAGGAGAATTACTGTGATGGATCAAAGTAAAACCTTGTTTTCTCCAAATTCCTTTCCTGGACAGCCAGATACTTAAGGGAAGCCAACAAGCACGGCATGAATGATAGCCCTCTGCCTTGCACCAAGGAGCTGATACTGGGAAACAGACAGGTTTGAGGGGAACACCTTCAGGACCTCCAAATGCTCCTAGTTACTATTCCTACTTGCCTACTTACATGCCTGCTGACATGCCCTGCCATTCATTTTTTTAAAGAGCGATTTCTTTCATATTTTCTGCCTGCCTCTTCCTCCTCATTGCACTTTATTTCCTTTTGCCTCCTTCTCAGCCCAGCCCATCACTAGGCTCTTCTCATTCCCCCTGTCATCTTGTTATCCTCCTATCTGTTGTCTACCTCTTACTCACTGCTGCCTTCTCTTCTTCACCTGCTCCTTGTTGCAGGTTTCTACTTCCCCCTGGCACTTCCTCTACACTGCCACTGCTTGCCATCCACCTCCTGGCTTCCAACACCTCATCTTTCTCCTCCTTGTCACCATTATTATAAAACATTATGCTGGCTGAAGCAGAGTTGCAGCATGAGTGCGCCATGTAAACATGTTTCCCTGGCTGTAAGAACTGGCACCCTCAGTTCTAATATTCACCTAACTCATGCACAATAGACACATGCAGAATTCAGGTTTATTGAGAACAAGTGCACAGGACAAAGAAAAAGCTGTGATTGGAAATTCCTGCTCAAAATCCCAATTAAACATTCCAGTACCAGGCAACTCCCCTCCCCGTTTTTTTCCCCATCCTCCTCCTAACAGCCAACACTGCCAGCTGCAGATGTCTCCACCGAATGTCCTTGACTCCCTCCTGGAACCCAAACATCATCTTTCCACACTCCTTGCATTTTCCCCCTCCCCTCTCTTCTTTTGACATGTGTTGACTCACTGCGGTTCTATTGCAGACAAGCATACTTAGACATTTTCTCAAACGTTTGATTGCGGAGACTGACACTGGCCTTCAAGCAACCAGTCTGATGCTATCTTGGGGATGCACATCCAAAGGATCAGTTATCTTTACATAGATGCATAAAGCTTCCATATGCAAATTCATTTGATTTCAGTCAAATAAACAGTCCCTACATTGCTCAAGAATCCAATGGAATGAACACAGAATAAAGACATTGATCAGAACTGCCACATACTACATTGCACTGTAAGTCAACTAATAAACTAAATAATCATGTATGAAAGTGAAATTGTTTTTGATTCAGTGATTGATTGCCATCAAGTCGGTGTCAATTCTCAGTGACCATCATCTATCTGATTTTTCTCCAAGGCAATTTGCCCCTAACCTGGTCTGGTCCTTCAGGTCTTCCAACAGGATACCCATCGCCATCAACCTTGCTGCTGGTCATCCTCTTTTCTTTCACCTTTCCCAACATTAAAGCCTTCTCCAGAGAGCTAGGTCTTCACATGTTATGTCCAAAGTAAGATAATTTGAGCATCATTTGTGCCTCAAGTGAGAACTCTGGGTAGATTTGTTCAATAATCCATTTGTTTGTTTTCTTGGCTGTCTATGTTATTTTCTGGAGTTTTCTCCAACACAAGATTTTAAAACTGTCAATTCTCTTCCTATTCTACTTCTTCAAAGTCCAATTTTCATTTCCAAATGGCGTCACGTTGCTTGCACTATTCTGATCTTGTGTTATTGCTACATTGGCCTGAACATTTTTCAAGTGTAACTTAACAAGGATGAGGAAGTGGTTTTATAGGCTGTTAATATTATAAGTGGAGGAGTTACCATCTGGTTGCCCACCTACAGGTACAGCCTGCCATTTCTTATGACAGGCCAAACCTTAACATTTTTCTTGAATAAAGGTGTACATATTTGATCTCAACTTTACCAGGGTGTTCCCAGACATGTATTCTATACAACTAAGTAGAAATGAGTGATTTGTGAATTATTATATGCCTGCTGAAATCGGTGATGTGGGTCTTGCAAATCCCATATATGATGCCTCTAGGTATCCCAGGTCAGCTGATTTCATAGGATTTGCCCTGCATGAGATCTGCTTTTCTTTTTATGTCCACTTTTAAGAAAAGTATGAACAAGCTCTTAGAACTAAACTGCTCTACCCAACATTTAACTGAAATTACAGTAATCTGTTTTTCCCCTCTTGCTACTGAGAACCTTGTGTAAATTCTGTCCTCAGATTATTGTTTGGCAGGCAGCAATATTCAGTTCTTAGAGTGATGGTCATTCTTATTGAAGCTCTTTATTCAAACTCCTCAGCTTTCCCAGATCCAAATCAGCTGGGAGGCTGATTGGTGAATTTGTGAAAACAATTGAGTTAGGAAATGCAGTAGCATAATCTAATCATACTGAGGATATAATTAGATCTGCTACACAAACACAGAGGGTTTTTTGGAAGCAGGTCTACTAATCTGGAAGCAAAATCACATATTTAAAAGGATGGGATAGTCTCCCTACAAATTACAAAGTAAAATTGGATTCTGGGTAGTCTAAGCCAAATACCAGGAAGGGATGTCAAGTAACCCCGATCTGAAGGGAGAAAGTGTTAGAATGGATGTTGTTATATTGTGACAGGGATGGGACCTTGGAATTCCAAATAAGATAGAATCAAATATGGTATAACTAGGTTGAAGAAGGAAGACATATCATTCTGAGTACCTGAGTTGTTTGCTGAACTTTCGATGATTATATGTAGGTTTTGCATAGATGTTGGTGAGTGAATACATTTAATTATATAGATCTGGGCTACAAAAATCTAGACAGCCACAAGCTGGCAGCAAAGAGATTGTCTGCATTTTTTGCAGTTCTGATATGATAACTCTAATCCAACCAGCCAGGTGGCATGGCTTGTGGGCTATATCTGACCTGATGAATCAAAGTTCACATAGAGTGTTGTGAACTGGTTTTCTGATCAAAATTCAGCATAACTTGTCAATGGAGAAAGCATATGATAATTAATTGAATAATCCATGTATGCAATACTTTTATTAGGCCAATTGAAATTTTACATAATCACTGCAAGTTTTCACATCTCAAGAATTCTTTCCCACTCAGTTTGATTAGAATTGGACTCCCATTTCTGGGCTATTTAGAGTTTTATGTGCTGCTACCTAGTGATTATCCATTTTTGTGTAGCCCAGATTTGTAGCCCGTGGTTAGAGAAAAAAGGAAGAAGATGGAAAAATATGCTTGATCTTAGAAACATGGCAATGCCAGGTTACAATGTAGAATGGAGTAATGGGGAGCCTACAAGCACATCAATCCATTCATATCAGGAACAGAGCAGGGCTGGATTGTAATAGGATCTTTCCCAAAGTTTGCTGGGAAGTCTAGAACCTGTGCAAAGACAGTTTACTCATAGGAAACTGTCTTTGCCTAAAACAATATGCCAGTGTAATGGTTAAGGTACTGGACTGGCACAGGTTCTAGACTACCCTCAGTCACGGAAACTTACCGACTGACTTTGGGCCGTCATTCTGCCCAACCTACCTGACAGCATTCTTGTTGTGGGGGAAATAGGAGGATGGCAATGTATACCACTGTGAGTGCCTGTATGAAAAATGGGATACAAATCTAATAAAATAAATGAATAGGTAGGTATTTCCAATCCTACAACCCCCAGCTGTCCCAGGCAGCTGGATAATTGTAAGGAAGGTTGGGAATTGTCGTTCAACATGAGGAGAGGCAGAGATTCCCTGGCTTGGCCTTGAACCAACTACATTCATTTAAATCCTACTCCTCTTCTCTGAGAAGGAGCGCTAGGGCAGACACCCTGTACAGGAAAGGAAGGAAGCGAAGAAATATTATAGATTATTTCTATAATGATTATTGATTCAAAGAGCTTCCTTTGTGGGCAAAGTGCTCTTCTTCCTCACTTCCCACCACCACAGCACCCATAAATGTGCTTGACATAGAGACACAGAAACTTATCCCTGTGTTGGGCACACTATCAGTTGACTTATAGCTTCTCTAGGTGAGACTTATACACTACAGATGAAATTAGGTTAGGCCATATTCCATGCTCCATCAGAGATATATGGGCATGGCAAGGTCAGCATTGGTCCAGCTGCTTTTTCATCATCTTCCAATTGACCTAAGCAGAAGGGAAATTCTTTGTGCCTGATCTGAGGCTAATGTTGATTTCTTCCACTGAGAGGGAATGAACTTGATAAGGAGTAGAAACCGTGGTACAAGTATGTTCTTTCTTGCTGCCACTCCACTGAAGACATTTTGCCTTTGGATCTCAAGTACGCTAGCATAGTATTCTAGCAACATATCTGTCATTGTGAATGCCAACCAATCCCACAAGTGTGGTAGGAGTGCTACCACATCCTGCCACATAGCTTTTCCCAACCTATTTATCTCAAGCAAGTGTTGGACTTCACCTCGAACCACATCTCAGCCACATCTGGAGACCAAGAGGTTGAAGAAGTCTGCTATAGAATTTCATCTAGACTGAATTGCACCCATAGTCTATTTCCTATAGATATTGCAGAAGAAATTTTGTTCATCCAGCAAATTTAGTAAACAGCAGGCTGCTTTGTTATAGGTATGGATGTGTATATTTCAAAGAGAAAGAGCTGGATAGATTCAAGGGTAGTAGTGTGCTGATACTGTATGTTCATGTGTGTGCTTATGTATATAATCACTAGAGTAAAGACTGCAGCACCAACATCACTACCACAATCCTACCTACCCAAAGGTTTAATTAGAAGCTTGGACCCTCCTTCTTTAGGAATTTCTGTAGCTTAAGGCTGTTCTGTGCATTCATTAGAAAGTAATGCAGTAGTCTTCCACTTGTTTAGCAGAATATCACTGTTTAAAAGAGGTAGTAATAGAAGAGAAAATACAATATACTGAAAAACATAGGAGTAGCATCGAGATCCATCTGTCTTTCCTCCTCCTCCAAAATAAAAGCAATGGCAGAGCTGGGAGGATAATTTTATATCACTGTGCATCATGAGTTTCTCTTCAGGCACGATCTGTCTGGATCAGACTATGGTTCTGAATGTTATATGCAATCATCTGTCCAAAGGAGGAATTGTTACGTATTTCATATAGTCCAGCTGCAAATTGCCTCTGAAGTGGGACTTCAACAATATTTTTTAAGCTCATTGGAGGTGACAGGACAAGCATCATTGCCTGTTTGGTCATCCTGTCATTTGTTTTGTTATGCTGTGGTCTGTAATCAAACAGGGTTTACAGACTATGGGGGTACTACAAGATCTTGCAATACTTATATACTTGAGAAAACTGTTGGATAAGCAACACAATATGGTGTGATGAAAGGTCCCCTGTGCAAGCACCAAGTCATGTCTGACCCTTTGGGGGGACGCCACTTTCACGACATTTTCTTGGCAGACTATAGCGGGGTGGTTTGCCATTGCCTTCCCCAGTCGTCACCTTCCCCAGCGAGCTGGGTGCTCATTTGACTGACCTCTGAAGGATG
Source organism: Candoia aspera (assembly GCF_035149785.1). NCBI lineage: Eukaryota > Metazoa > Chordata > Lepidosauria > Squamata > Candoiidae > Candoia > Candoia aspera. The sequence continues at coordinate 102,408,226 of NC_086154.1, read as the reverse complement.
GAAGGCTGAATCGACCTGAGCTGGCTACCCGAGAGAGAATCCAGCTTCTGCTGGGACTGAACTCGGGTCATGGGGAGAGTTTCGACTGCAATACTGCTGCCTACCACTCTGTGCCACACGAGGCTCTTCTATACAACATGGTACATGTCCCTTTCTGCTCACTGGAAATCAGTGATAGGCAGAGATATTCTTTTGGGTTTCTCCCCACCCCACAAGTTCTCATTCAGTTGGATGATCTAAAAATTCTTACACAGAACAAATTTTCCTGGGGTGGGGAATATGGAGTTTATTTGACTTATTTAGTTAAAATGTGGCCAAGGAGTGCATGCAGATGTCTAGCCTCCATTGTATAGTCATCTCTCTAGTGTCTATAGCCTCCCAGGTTCCCCATACTTCAATTGTGTTCCAAGAAATTCCCCCCATGGGCCCTTTTTGACAGCACTGCCATTGTCTCTGCTAAGGACAAATTCTGTTTTTGAGCAATGGTTGGATACTTTTCTTTGCCCTGGAGTAATTTGGAGAAACTGTCAATCCAACTTCTCAATCCCCAAACTTTGGAAGAAAATTATGAAAGTCCTTCATGTCTTGCCTTACTGGAAATGGCTCCAATTCAAAGAGTCACTTTCCAAAAGCCAGACAGCATTTTTGTTACTGGAAAGATGAAAGGAGTAGAAAGGAATCACCATGCAAAGGGCATGTCAGTTTTGACCAATGTAGCGCCCTCCAGAGATATTGAACTAAACCTTCCACATTCCCCATCACTGGCAATAGTCCAATGCCTCTTGAAGGTACAGCCATGGAAATCTGTGTCACTGTCAGCAGACTCTTTGTTGCTTTTGGAGCTGAAGAAGACTTTCCTTTGTGTTTGTTATTTCATGGAATCTATGCAAAGGTTACACAAAATGAAACATTTATTTTTCATTCCACAGAACAAACAAAGAGTGCAAAAGACTTCCTAATTTCTTGCTGTGATGTTCTGGATAATGTCTTGCTAGCTCAGCCCAGAGATTCCCATCTGCAGGTGGCTTTTGGCTGTCATGCTGCATGGCAAGGTACTCCCTGTGCTTAGGCAATAGGCTATCCACATGGCTTCCCACCCACATCAGTGCACAGGGAGCATCCTTTCAGTAGGGCCTTCTGTGGTCTTTCTACTTCTTATATTGAATCAGCTGTCTGCATGGGCTAGGGAGAGAGCTGGGTTGATTTTATTTGATGATGATGGGTGGGGAAAAACTCTTCAGATCTGGCAACAATCAGTCAGTGGGATGTTTGTTTAATGTTAGGCTATGTAAATAAAGACAGGATAACATTCCCCTTAGGGTGGAGGCCCACAAGAAGCCCAGACAACACTTATACTATCCCCATGGGATATGGTCAGAGTAGATGTTTAAATGAAATAAAATAAACTAAGGTTTCCAGATGGCCAGGACTCTGCTGGACTCTGGAACCAAAAAGCCTTGTAATCTCATTATAGTTAATGTCTGAGCAGTAAGTAACAAAAGCTATTCACAGATCATTCATATAATCAGTTCCAGTTACAAAATTTATAATACTTTGAATGGTCTTCCTTAACCTGATGAGCTCCAGATGCATTGGTCAGTAGCCATACTTGCTGGGGAATCTGAGTTGTAATCCCCATACATCTGAGGGCCACTGGGTTAAGGAAAGCTGATTCAGAAGATTTGAAATCCTTTGTCACTGACTTAAGTTGTAGCTGAGAGCCAGTTTGGTGTAGTAGTTAAGGCACCAGGCCAGAAACTGGAAGACTGGGAGTTCTAGTGCCAACCTTAGGCACAAAGCCAGCTGGGTGACCTTGGGCCAGTCACTCTCTCTCAGCCCTAGGAAGCAGGCAATGGCAAACCACTTCTGAAAAGCCTTGCCAAGAAAACTGCAGGGACTTGTCCAGGTAGTCTCTAAGAATCAGACATGATTGAATGGATAAAAAAAAAGTTATAACTACCAACAGGTAGTAATAATCCATTGGCATCCACATGGGCAGTCAAAAAAGAAAAGTTGGTGGTCATGGCAGCATGATCACAGCTCCACTCCCTTGGTATATCTACTGACATCACACACATATACAGAAGGGAGGTGATTCAACCATGCTGCTGCAACTGTCATTTTTCCATTTTTTACTCCCCCTTCCCAACAGCAATTTAATATTCCACCCCAACTCCTGGCCCCAGATGCAAATGCATGGTGTATTTCTATCATCATCCAAGTAACTTAACAGTGTAGACAGAGATGTGCTACAAGGTGAGCACCTGCAACAGAAGCATTTAATGGGCCAGTCTCAGTGCTTTATTTATTTATTAAATCAATAGATAGAGCCCCCCATCTTAGCACATGACACTGGGTGGCTCACATTAAAACAAATACAAATATATACAATTACAAATACAAAATAAACAAATAAAACAGCAGCCAGAGAATCATTAAAAAAAGCCCTCAACACAGCCAGGAAATGGCTCTATCACACACTCGGGGCCCCAGGCTCAAGCACAGAACCAGGTCTTCAAAGCCCTGCAGACGGCTGGCAGGGTTGGGACCAACCTAATCTCTGGAGGAATGGTATTCCAGAGGGTGGGTGGCACAGCAGAAAAGGCTCTCCTACAGGGCCTTGCCAGCTGACACTCCTTGGCTGATGGTACCGGCAGCATGCACCTCCTGCCAGATCAGATAGGACAGAGACAACTGGAAGAGACAGTCCTGTAAGTAAACTTGGATTGGGCCTGTTGACCATATGGGAGGCCTAGCAATATTGGACACAAGCTTAGTGTCTCTCCTCCTAGATGGAAACAAATACTCAGACAATAAAGGTGACACTAAATATTGGAGCAGGGTTCAAGGAGCATGACCCTAGCTTTTCCATGTCCTTATTTGGTCTCCCTGCAGAGCCAGGGAGCATGGACAGCTCTGCAACCAGTGCTGTGGCACCCAGCTCTGAAAAATAGTCTTTCTTCTTCATAGCACTCTTCTGTGTTAATTAAATTGGAGCCCTGGAAAACTTGCAAGGGAGCAAGCAGTAAGCCATATCCATTTCTTGGACTGTGAGCCTCCCTGTTGGACTTCAAGGTCAGTTAGGCTCAGTTACTTTGATCATGGACTCCCTCATTCGTCAAACTCTAAAGCAAGAATTGTCCCTGAGATCACTTGTTTTCCCACTGTCATTCTTTTTCCAGAGCCACCATCCCCATTATGATCAAAGGAAATGGATTGTCGATGCCACTGGCTGTGAATAATGGGACTTGTAGTGAAACATATGTGAACAGCTGGCTTAGACTATTCAAGCCTGGTAAACTGCCCCAGATCTCTGGGGCAAAAGAAGGGTTGCTCCCCCCCCCCCAATGATTCCTTTCTAATGGTCATGCCAGGAACTTTCCATCTGGAAACTCCTCATGTCTCATTCCACTAAGAAAGGTGGATTCTCTGAAACAGATTATACTATATAGCCAATCAATCATAGGAGAAGGTGAGGAGTAGAGGAAACAGGGTTTTTTGAGAGTGGCATATCACTATAGCAATTCTATTCTGTTCTTCTTGTAAGCAAAACCAAGTGTTCTTCCTGCCCCAATGGGATTAAAAATGGTTGCATCTTAACTCAGGGTTTACTTAGCTATGGCATGCACGCCGATGCATATCCATTAGAAGGTGACTCACCCATCCTTGATTTGCTTACAATGGATCAGCTTTCTTTTGGAAACCAAAGTGTACATTAGCCTTAAGGTGAGTTCTCACTCGGGAGCGTTGACAAATGGCAGCTAGCCCGGGACAGCTCCTTGCAGACGCAGAAAGATTCCCCATAGTAGGTGTTGTTTTTTCTGTTCAGCCAGCTAATGAACCAGAAGGGTAAATGTATCAACAAAGAGGAAGAGAAAGCATCCATTTACAAACTGTCAATAGTACAGTAATTGGATCCTCCTGGATGCCGGGAAACTTGCGTAAAGGCATATTTGGGTGGATGGGCTGCCTCCCCAAGACTATTGGGAGGGTGCTATGCCAGAAGAAGTCTCCTTGAAGAGATACAGAGTAGCATGAGGCCTCTCTTTGCTGATATCACATCTTGGTTTGTTTGTTTTTGTACTAGAACCCCATAATCTACCCAGTAAAGCAAAAGTAAACAAAATGCACACCCTAAGAAAGCTAAGCCCAGGAATGTGCTATGAGTAATGGAACTAACTGCAGTGTACAATCCTACACACAAATCTGCTCATGCTTATTCCAGGTTTTCTTCATTTCAACCATATCATTCAGAAAGGGGGGAGGGGTCATTATGGTCATTATGTTGCTGCTATGGTGAAACGACTGGGATTCAGAAATCCTACTAAAGATGCTTGGCAGCCACTTCTCAATAATGGTTTAATTGGCTTTCCTGCATATTGTGGAGAGCTGGACTAGATGACTTGGTCCTTTCCAACACCACAATACTAAGATTCTATGGTCTAGTTCTAATCACTCAGAGATCAACTATCAGAGATCTACTATAAGATCTATTTTCTCAATTTCTCTTGTATAAAGACTGTGAGGGCCTTGGGGCTGCTTTCAGATAGGTACTGTATATATGTAAAGGGGAGGGGATGGATAGACAGAAGATTTGGGAACTATGTCATCTAGACAAGTTGGTTATTTTTCCTACCAGTTTTCTTTTGGTATCTATGTCCATAGTGGCTATATTTCTGGGAGGTGAACTCCCAACATGTCTGAAGGGCACAAGGCTGGAGAATGATGCCATCTGTAAGGATCTAATATGCTATCCCTAAAAATAAATAGTAGCAGTACAAAAAATCATAGCATCCTGATATTGTAATCTTGGTGGATTATATCTATTTTGTATGTTTTAATACTTTAAGTCTTTTACTTACGCAATTCTGTAGCTGTTGGTATGTGAACATGTTAAAGACAGGAAACTACTTTTAAATGCACAAAGGAACTTCTGAGAGCCAGCACACTATGGTGGTTAAGGTGTGGGACTATAAGCACTGAGACCTAGGTCCTAATTCTCTCTTAGGCATGGAAGCTGGGCCAGTCACTCTCTCTCAGCCCTAGACTGGGAAGCTGAAAAACATCTACAGTATCTATCAACTGAACCCAGCTTGCTGGGGGAAAGGTAATTACAACTGGGGAAGGCAGTGGCAAACTGCCCCACTCTATAGTCTGCCAAGAAAACATCATGAAAGCGGCCTCCTCCAAGGAGTCAGAAAACTACTCGGGGACCTTTCTTCTTCCTATCAACTGAACCAGTGTGGTATTACTGTCCATAACCTTCCATGAAGAAGCTTTTATCCTGTAGCGGACTGATGATGAGGGTGACAATGATCATAGGTTTCCTTCATTTGTGTGTGTGTGTGAAACCTTTCAGCTAATGCATTGGATCTCAAGTGCATCAGTGCTGGAGATCTCCAGTCAGTGGTTTTGACAGGGACACCTTTAAACAGGATTATTTTAGACTTGACCTGAATCAGGAATTTGAAGCTTTATTTACCTCTCACCAATCATGGACAAAACATTGATGAAAGTGGTAAAAATAATAGTAATGTCTAAACAGATTATGTCTGCAAACAAATAAGTGTGGTAGTGAATGAAAGAGAGATTTAGATATATTTTTTTAATAATGGCTTCTTGGCAAAAGTCAATCAAATACAATTACTTACATTACAGAAATATATTAATAATCTGCAAGATTTCAGGCTTCATGGAGAATACTCAAACTTTGAAGAAGGTATTTGTATCCCTCAGGTAGGGAGGAAATTTTATATGAAAAGTGCACACTCCTGTGCCCCGCCCCTTTTGAATTTTCTGAATTTTTGTATGCCTCTGGATATTACTAGAGATTAATTGGGTCCTACTGATACATAAAGGGAATTTGAGTTGAACAAAATGTGTTGCTTGTTCATTTATTTCATAAACGAAGACATCCAACATGCAATGTGCCATAAGTAATTGTTCCCACCACCACCCTGCAGTTACTTCAATGTATTCAGAAGAATAACTAAGACAAGTTGTGTTAGTATCTCATTAACCAGTCATGGCTGATTTGGGCTGGCCTGCACTATACAAATCTCAGAAACATGGGCTCTCCTCATCACACATAAGTTCTCACCACACAGTTTCTATAAGTAGTTATTCCTCCTCAAAATAAATCTGTAGGACCATCACTCTCTGATTGCTTTTACCCATGCCATTAGATCCAGCAGAAGAGGGGTGTTATGGGTCCCATCAATTAAGGAATGTTGTCTGGTAGGACCCAGGTGACATTGTACCTACCCTGTAGAGTATCATCCCCCCAGAGATCATATTGGCCCCAACCCTGTTGGTCTTTTGAAAGGCCAAGACTTGGGGTCAGCTTGTCAGTTAGTGAGATGGTTATGTTAATTGTAGTTTGATTGGGTTTTTACACCTTGGCTACCAGTTATGGTTTTGTTTTTGTTGTTCTTCTGTTGGTTGTGTTTTTAATTGTTGTGAGCTGCTCAGAGTCACCATGGCAAGATGTGTGGCCATACAAATTGAATAAAATAAAATTATATAATAAAATAAATAAATACATTTCAAAAGACCTCAGTTTCAAAAAAGGCGGTTACGCCTATCAGACTGGCAAAGGATACAAAACCATTCTAAAGCTCTTAGGCTCCAGCAATCCATGTTGCCCGGCAGGAGGAAGGGCCACTAAGGGTTTTCCAGAGCTTCAATGCACATCATCCTCAACCAGCCCCCAGCCCCCAGGAAGCCAGTCTTCTCTCGTCTTCCTGCTACACATCCAAATAAGTGTTTTCCACCTTGGGGAGGCAGAAGGGTAGCTGTCTTGTTGGCTTGCAACACTATGTTTCATTGTAGGCAAATGCCTCCAATCCAATTGGCTCCTATGTGCTGTGACAGGAACACCACCCTCCACAGCCATTTTGGGCTGGCCTGCCAGCCCTCTTCTGAAAGGACCCTAACAGTAACCTTTTTTTAATTTCCCTGTCCCTCCCCCCCTCCATTATTTCACCAGCAAACTGGTGAAATGCCAGACTGTTTTAATAGCATTTTTTTTACAAGAACTGTGAAAACCTCTCCCCAACCTTCTTGTTTTACAAACTCACAAATGGAATGTGAAACAGTAGGCTTAACCAAGTGAAACGGACGAGAATTCTGCCAGTGTCCCCTTCCAGCCCCAAGAAAGCAAGAATGGCAAAACCTGGTCTCTCCTCCCCTCTTCATAATGACCCCCCCTCCTTTGCCCATGATTAGAAAAACTGGCAGTGCTGCTTGATTGCTGTGCAGGGCAGAATCAATATGTACCAATGTACCCATGCAGTGCTTTATGGGGGAGAACGTAGGATGCAATAGCAATAACATATTTATTCACTGGCCAGACTTCTGGCTGTTTTTAGCTGTTGGATTAGCTAAATGTGGGTTGTCGGTATGCCATCCATCTCCTGAGGTTGCTAAAACCCAACCTAGGTTTCCAACCCAGAGGGTGGAATTCTTTGCATGGCAGCAGAAGCTGATCAGCTTGGCATTCCATTCCCTTTGCTTAAGAGACAAGTATGAACTTTGGCTGATTGAAATGGCTATCATTTGGGATTTCTGCCTCACAATGTTGGATACAAACATGGCATTTGCAAAAGTGTCACGACATTTGTGGCATCTCACCCCCTTTGATTAGAAACGGAGAGGCAAGGATTTGCATATGCTTGTTAGTTCTGTGATTGTGAGATCGATCACTCACATTTAGCATCTGAACCTCCAGTCCTCCTGAGCCATAGAGAGAAAGGGTAATCCTCTGGGATGACAGGAAGGAGGCATTCTTTGTTACACTACTTGCTTACTACTTGCTTCCTGGTGGTCTGTCCATATTTCTTCAAGGGGAGCTAATAGGAGGAGATGTTTTCCATAGAAGCTACTCTATTATGGAAAGCAGAATGTCACAAAGACCAGCTTCAGACTCAGATGGTGAATCAGTGGTTTTGCCCCCTGGTTCATGTACATTTTAAAATAAACATTACAAAGACTTCTTTCTTCAGAAGTCTCTTTGAACAGTGCCCTAGGGCTTCTCAATATTTAGAGTAGTGTAGCGAATGTTAACAGTGCTTAAATTTTGCCTTGTTAAAAAAAATCCATTTTTCTTACCCTCCATCCTCCCATCATTCCTTTCCCACATTTTGTGATTCTTGTCTCTTCCTTAATGCATGCCTCTCTTCTCACCCTGGCACAGTCCCAACGCTTGGCCTGTAACGCCTCCAGTTGTAGATGTTGATACAGTTTAATAATACAAACTGAAGCACTATGTTTACAATTAGTGTGATCTATGAAGGAATCGTGGCCAAGGAGACACATCTTTCTCTTTGCCTTTAACCACAGTCCTAAAGGCACAGGCAAAGGCAAATGCAAAGAATTGGGAGAGACTTGCTTCATGCCTGAAAAACCACTGAAAGCCCAGAACTGAGAGTTTCCCTGGATTTCTGCAGACTGCTAGTTGCATACCAAGTTGCTATGGATTGTGCCTTCTGTGCCTGTTCTGGATAGTTATATAAAATCCACAGATAGTGGAGCTTCTGGAAAAAGAAGCCAAAGTGAAGCCAAGCACTTGGAAGATGCAGAATACCAGAGTCTGGCAAAGGACAGCATGAGAATGAGAAATGATGAGACTTAGCTGGGGGGTAAGACATCTCTCACAGTAAGTAGGGGAAAAGCCAGGGAGAGAGAGGGAGAGAGAGAGATGTTGTCAACTTGCAAACTCTGCAAAATTCCATGGCACCACTTAATTTTCAGAAGCTGCCCTCAGGCAGGCTGCTGCTATTGTTTTCCGGAGTTCCCAGGCACATCCCTGGCTCCATGCAGCTCATCTCTCTTTGCTTGCACTGTGGGATACCGCCGATCCCAAATTCCAGCAGCCAGAGGACAGAGTTCTGTTGCAGGACAACACTGCATGTGCAGGTTCTCACCTCTTCAATCCCAACCCCACTTTTCAGGAGGCTGAGGCACGCCGGATATCTTGCAGCCTTCCTCTTCTCTTTCTCCCTCCCACCCCCAAATCTCTTCCATGCCGCTGTGTCCACTGTAATGGAAGCCTTGACATTCAGGCAATCAACTAAGTCCTGGCAGAGGCATCTGTCTTTATTTGGGTGTGTGGTGCTTTGACCTCAGACCGACATGCATCTTTTGACCAAAACAGTCTTGTCATTCCATCTTTGCCTCTGCACGGGATCAGATCTAAATGGATCGGAGACAGCAACTGTAGTAAACAGAGCAGAGGGAGGCGGGAGAGGGCCAACCCTTTTTTAGCTGTGTCTTGAAAAGCACTATCATATGCATTCATCCAAACAAGGCAAGGCTCGCCTCCCGAGCTGCTCAAGCCCTGTTAGGGAATTGCAGTCCACTGAGCTGCTAAGCCATTGTCAGTTCTGTCTGAACTCTACCTGCAGTGTCTCAGTGGTGGTGTGCAGTGACTGTTGTAGAAATAACTTTTCTACCACAGACAGGACTGCACAACAAATGTGACTCCAGCACATTCATTCCAGCATCCTTTTCTTTGAGCTCAAATTTCTGACTCAGGCAACTGTAAAGAAAATGTTGCAAGGTATTAAAGACTTAACAATCCAAGCATGGTTTCAACACACCGTGGGTTTTTTTTTCCAGGATTGACTCTTGCTGCAAATGTAAGCTTACCACAATAGCCAGTTGATAATCCACAATCAGATAATAAAAGCCAGTTTGGCACAGTGGTTAAGGCACCAGACTAGAAACTGGGAGACAGTGAGTTCTAGTCCCACCTTGGGCACAAAGCCAGCTGGGTCACCTTGGTCCAGTCACTCTCTCTCTCAGCCCTAGGAAGAAGGCAATGGAAAACCACTTCTGCAAAGCCTTGCCAAGAAAACTGCAGAGACTAGTCCAGGCAGTCACCGGGAGTCAAAAAATGATTTGAAGGCGCTAAAAAAAAATCCACAATCAACTGGAACTCTGTAAAATACTCAGTACCAGGACCATCTGGTGAACTCAGAAAGCTAAGCAGGTTTGGATCATTAATATTTGAGTAGGAAGCCAACATGAAATCCCAGAAAAGTAAGTTAGACTAGACTGGAAAAAAAAATCCAGAAGAAGGCAACAACAAATCCCTTCCATATGCTGTGAAGAAAGCTACATGGACATGTCCATTAAGTCACCATGAGCTGAATTTGACTTGAAGGACACTGTCCTTTTAAAATCTGACCCAATCCAGGCTTCTTGAGATACTGGTCCTTACATTAAGTAATCCTTGTCAAATCAATAGCAGGCTCAAGAGACATTGGAAATAGCAATTTTCCTCTATATTTAATGAAGCCAATATTAATTTGTTTACTTAGCTTTAAAAATGTTAAACCACCCAATAGCTAAAGCTCTCCGGGCAGTTTACAGTAAAAATAATAACAGAGTCAAGAGTTACCTAAGCATCAGATCCAAAGTATTAACTCTTAATCCAATAAATACCAGTAGTAGAAGAAAAAGTACAAACACTAGGATCCACAGGCATTCCTAATCTCAACAACTACCTTTATGCAGAAACTACTGTTCTGTGCGAAAACTCTCGAGACAGTTCATTTTCTCAGACAATATGACTAATGTTCATCTCAAATTCATTCTGCTCTGATATTGCCATCAAATTTTAAGTTGCCTTTTCTACCAATTTTGTAAGAGAATTATCTTAATCAAGCTGGGGGAGCATGTAGGAATATGTGAGTCACATTGCATCAGTAAAATCTTCTTAATATTTGCATCATATAAGCTGATATTCCAGTTCTAGCTGGGTTTTTTTTTTTCTGTTTCATTCATTTTCTGTACAATGTTCTCTTAATGTTTAATATCTGTTACCTAAGCAGCATTTTTTAATTAAAATCACCCTGCTATCATTCTTCAACACATTATTTGACCGAAGCTTTCTTTTTAATCACACACTTGCATGCAGCTTTCAGTATAGTATCTTTTTTTCCAGACTTGTTTGTGTATTAGATTTAACTGACTCTAGTAGAATTATGATGTATTTACTCACTGCAAATTGCCCATTTACCTATTGCAAAGTAAGATGGGAACAGGATGCTCAAATTGGTGGCCAGTGAAATTTGCAACTTTTACATCCCTAGTGGTAAGTTTGGGGGAGTTGGGGGGCAATCTCAGAAGTATCTCATTGGCAAGATTTCAACTGATGTCCTAGTTTGGATCTAGAGGTCAAAACCTTATAGAAAAAATCAGTAAGGGGTCTTTGATATTAATTATCACAACCCAGATGAGTCTTCACATTTCCACTGCTGTTTGGCTGAGGCTTGATGTAAATATTCAGCAAAATCAATTACAAATGAGATGTTAGTAATGGTACCCTACCTTCATTCTTCAGGCAATGAGAAGTTCAGAGCTGCCCTATTTACCTACTTGGTCTGCTTAGGAATTAAGTCACAAGGTAAAGGTAAAGGTTTCCCTTGACATTAAGTCCAGTCATGTCCGACTCTAGGGGGCGGTGCTCATCTCTGTTTCAAAGCCGAAGAGCCGGCGTTTGTCCGTAGACACTTCCGTGGTCATGTGGCCGGCATGACTAAACGGAATGCCATTACCTGCCTGCTGAAGCGGTACCTATTAATCTACTCACATTTGCATGTTTTCGAACTGCTAGGTTGGCAGGAGAAGTCACAAGAGGTGTGTAATATTTGTTTTCATTCATATATATTCATTTTCCACAGAACATTTCTGAAAAAAAATATTGTCTGAAAAGACAAAGCTTGAGGAAAGACCTAGCTACTGGCACAGGGAAGGAGGAAATACATCTCAAAATGATGGCTTTAATTTGTGTTTCTGTGCACCACCAGAAAAGATGGAATATTTGGGTGATGCTTCTACTGAGTTTAGCTCCTTGATTAGGTCATTTTCCACTGTCTAGGCCTGCAAACAATGATTTTTTGAAAATAGAAAAGATTGAAGAGATTTTTCAGTAAGTGTGTGTGTGTGTGTGTGCATTTTCTGAGCAGTGGCATAAGCACAGGTCTCTGGCCTTCAAGTTCTCAAATAGACCCTTCATCCCTACATTGATCATAAGGTAAAGTTATTCATTAGAGTCAAGGAAGCAGACCTGATCTGATGTCCAGGCCTTGGACATAGAAATTGGTCTTTGGGAGGATCACAGTAGCAGCAGCTTGAGACTTTTATTGAGTGTAGAGTGGTACCAAGAGGTTGTGTGAGCACCAGGGCTCTCAAATCCAGGCTGCATGAATCTGGACAGCTAGTAGATGGCAGCCACAAGTTAGTGTTTCCTGTGCCTCTTTGCTGCCTTCTAGTGGTCACCTAATCTGTACACACTGGGAGTGGCTGCCATGCACCCTGTAGCTTGCTTCCATCAGCCACCACTCCTTATGCTCTGGGCTGCTCTATACAAACGCCTAAGTTTGTCTATGAGTACATGCTTGCCCAGTAGCAGACCAAGATCAGGTTTGTGCTTTTTAATGACTGAATGCCTGGCCAAGGCCCCCTGGGTATCTAGGCCCAATGGCAGACTTCACTCCTGCCTTGATTGCATTGATGTTAATGGCCCTGATAGTATAATCTCACTTGTGTATCTTGTACTCTTTCTCATGGCTGGAAGGCATATTGGTCAGGGAGATCAAAAGTCCTCCAGAAACTATTGTGGTTGACCTGCATTTCAGACTTCATCAAGTCTAACACTTTAGCCAAGCCCTAGGAAACACTGATTTGAGCCCTAAGGTGCCATGGTTATTTTTTCCTGTTCCTGTGAAGTGCCCTACAGATCTGTGTTTCTTAAAAAAAAAACTTTCAAAATGTATTTGGAAGTACTTCAAAGTGAAGGCTGACCTCCAGCCACCTGCCATTTTTATCCAAGGAATCCCCAGCATGTCCCCCCACCCTTCCAAATCCATCAGTAGAAACAGCTTCTGTCAGTAAAATGATACCACGGACTATTACCCAAGTCCAAATGTATCTGAAATTACTGCAATCCAGGCACTAACTTTAAGGATGATATGCAAACATAATTTATGGCATAAAAATCTGGTCATTGGAATGTTTTGGTTAAACTGGCTAATATGATGTTGTTTTTATGGTGTGGTTGAATTGTTTAATGGATGTAAGCCACCTAGACTTTTTGAGGCAGAATATAAATGGATACAAATAAAAATAAATCCTGAAAAGCTCAGATACACCGTTTTGACAACTGTTTCTGCATACAACTGTCCATGTTCAACTACAGTTAAAGCACAGTGTGTGTAGTTGTATACTTCCTAGAGGCAAAGGATCTCCAGCAAAATAAACTCCTCCAGATTCAGATAAAAAAGAAGTCACACTGCTTTCCACATCTTTTTTTTTAAATATAACTGTTGCTTGACCAGGCCTATTCTTGTCTACTCCATTCAGTCATGTTGGAAACGGAATCTGATGGTTTCTCTAGTTTCTGCAAACTGAGTTTGGAAAATGTTCCTGGCATGCAGATGAAGCAA